>NC_086450.1:25139420-25818859 GCF_028390025.1 Pseudophryne corroboree
TACAGGTGTAATGTGTGTGTGTGTGTGTGTGTGTGTGTGTGTGTGTGTGTGTATGTATATATATATATATATATACATACATACATACATACATACATATAGTGTAAGGTGTCCCTGTGTATATGTATCAGGCGTAATCCCCTCAGTGTATATACACACAGACAGCAGCGTGCTCCCAGCCCAGGGCCGCACAGAGGAGGTGGCACTGGGGAGAGTACCCGGCCCCGGCTCCCCTCTCACTCACCCCGTCTGCACTCCAGGGCTTCTCCCCAGCTCAGTGCGGCGTCTCCTCCGGGCTCCTGCGTCACCTGAGCCACGTGTGTAGTGTACTGTACCCGGCCCGGGCGCCCGCCCCTGTGTCCTTTCCCCTCCCCTATGTCCTGTATAAACTACATTCAATGCCTGTCCTGTCTTATATATCATCCTACATCTCCTCATTTCATATACTGCCGCCCCTGTCCTGTCCTATATATCATCCTACATCTCCTCATATCATATACTGCCGCCCCTGTCCTGTCCTATATATCATCCTACATCTCCTCATTTCATATACTGCCGCCCGAGTCCTGTCCTATATATCATCCTACATCTCCTCATTTCATATACTGCCGCCCGAGTCCTGTCCTATATATCATCCTACATCTCCTCATTTCATATACTGCCGCCCCTGTCCTGTCCTATATATCATCCTTCATCTCCTCATATCATATACTGCCGCCCCTGTCCTGTCCTGTCCTATATATCATCCTACATCTCCTCATTTCATATACTGCCGCCCCTGTCATGTCCTATATATCATCCTACATCTCCTCATTTCATATACTGCCGCCCGAGTCCTGTCCTATATATCATCCTACATCTCCTCATTCCATATACTGCCGCCCGAGTCCTGTCCTATATATCATCCTACATCTCCTCATATCATATACTGACGACCCTGTCCTATATATCATTCATCCTACATGTCCTCATATAATTTACTGCCGCCCGAGTCCTGTCCTATATATCATCCTACATCTCCTCATTTCATATACTGCCGACCCTGTCCTGTCCTATATATCATTCAACCTACATGTCCTCATATCATTTACTGCCGCCCGAGTCCTGTCCTATATATCATCCTACATCTCCTCATTTCATATACTGCCGACCCTGTCCTGTCCTATATATCATTCATCCTACATCTCCTCATATCATTTACTGCCGCCCCTGTCCTGTCCTATATATCATCCTACATCTCCTCATTTCATATACTGCCACCCGAGTCCTGTCCTATATATCATCCTACATCTCCTCATTCCATATACTGCCGCCCGAGTCCTGTCCTATATATCATCCTACATCTCCTCATATCATATACTGCCGCCCGAGTCCTGTCCTATATATCATTCATCCTACATGTCCTCATATTATTTACTGCCGCCCGAGTCCTGTCCTATATATCATCCTACATCTCCTCATTTCATATACTGCCGCCCGAGTCCTGTCCTATATATCATCCTACATCTCCTCATTTCATATACTGACGACCCTGTGCTGTCCTATATATCATTCATCCTACATCTCCTATCATTTACTGCCGACCCTGTGCTGTCCTATATATCATCCTACATCTCCTCATTTCATATACTGCCGACCCTGTGCTGTCCTATATATCATTCATCCTACATCTCCTCATATCATTTACTGCCGCCCGAGTCCTGTCCTATATATCATCCTACATCTCCTCATTTCATATACTGCCGACCCTGTGCTGTCCTATATATCATTCATCCTACATCTCCTCATATCATTTACTGCCGACCCTGTGCTGTCCTATATATCATTCATCCTTCATCTCCTCATATCATTTACTGACGCCCGAGTCCTGTCCTATATATCATCCTACATCTCCTAATTTAATTTACTGCCGCACATGTCCTGTCCTGCTATATATCATCCTACATCTCATATCATATACTGCCGCCCATGTCCTGTCCTGTATATCATCCTACATCTCCTCATTTCATATACTGCCGCCCCTGTCCTGTCCTGTATATCATCCTACATCTCCTCATTACATTTACTGCCACCCATGTCCTTTCCTATATATCATCCTACATCTCATATCATATACTGCTGCCCCTGTCCTGTCCTATATATCATCCTACATCTCATATCATATACTGCCGCCCATGTCCTGTCCTATAGATCATCCTACATCTCCTCATTACATTTACTGCCGCCCGTGTCCTGTCCTATATATCATCCTACATCTCCTCATATCATATACTGCCGCCCCGTCCTATCCTGTATATCATCCTACATCTCCTCATTACATATACTGCCACCCATGTCCTGTCCTATAGATCATCCTACATCTCATATCATATACTGCTGCCCCTGTCCTGTCCTACATATCATCCTACATCTCATATCATATACTGCCACCCATGTCCTGTCCTATAGATCATCCTACATCTCCTCATTACATTTACTGCCGCCCGTGTCCTGTCCTATATATCATCCTACATCTCATATCATATACTACCGCCCATGTCGTCCTATATATCATCCTATATCTCATATCATATACTGCCGCCCATGTCCTGTCCTATATATCATCCTATATCTCATATCATATACTGCCGCCCCTGTCCTATATATCATCCTACATCTCCTCATTACATTTACTGCCGCCCCTGTCCTGTCCTATATATCATCCTACATGTCCTCATATCATATACTGCTGCCCCTGTCCTGTCCTATATATCATCCTACATCTCATTTCAAATACTGCCGCCCCTTTCCTGTCCTATATATCATTCATCCTACATCTCCTCATATCATATACTGCCACCCCTGTCTTGTATATAAATCATTCTACATCTCCTCATATCTATTATATACTGCCGTCCGTCCTATATATCATTCTACATATACTCATATCATATACTGCCGCCCCTGTCCTGTCCTATATATCATCCTACATCTCCTCATATCATATACTGCCGCCCCTGTCTTGTCCTAAATATCATCCTACATCTCATATATCTATCATATACTACCGCCCGTCCTATATATCATCCTGCATCTCCTCATATCTATTATATACTGCCACCCCTGTCCTATATATATCATCCTACATTTCCTTATATATCTATCATATACTGCCGCCCGTCCTATATATCATCCTGCATCTCCTCATATCATATACTGCCACCCCTATCCTATATATATCATTCTACATATACTCATATCATATACTGCCGCCCCTGTCCTGTCCTATATATCATCCTACATCTCCTCATTTCATATACTGCCGCCCCTGTCTTGTCCTATATATTTATCCTACATCTCCTCATATCATATACTGCTGCCCCTGTCCTGTCCTATATATCATCCTACATCTCCTCATATCATATACTGCCGCAACTGTCCTGTCCTATATATCATCCTACATCTCCTCATTTCATTTACTGCTGCCCGAGTCCTGTCCTATATATCATCCTACATCTCCTCATATCATATACTGCCGTCCCTGTCCTCTCCTATATATCATCCTACATCTCCTCATTTCATTTACTGCCACCCATGTCCTGTCCCGTATATCATCCTACATCTCCTCATTTCATATACTGCCGCCCCTGTCCTGTCCTATATATCATTCATCCTACATCTCCTCATTTCATTTACTGCCGCCCGTGTCCTGTCCTATATATCATCCTACATCTCCTCATATCATATACTGCCGCCCAAGTCCTGTCCTATATATCATCCTACATCTCATTTCATATACTGCCGCCCGTGTCCTGTCCTATATATCATCCTACATCTCATATCATATACTACCGCCCATGTCGTCCTATATATCATCCTATATCTCATATCATATACTGCCGCCCATGTCCTGTCCTATATATCATCCTATATCTCATATCATATACTGCCGCCCCTGTCCTATATATCATCCTACATCTCCTCATTACATTTACTGCCGCCCCTGTCCTGTCCTATATATCATCCTACATGTCCTCATATCATATACTGCTGCCCCTGTCCTGTCCTATATATCATCCTACATCTCATTTCAAATACTGCCGCCCCTTTCCTGTCCTATATATCATTCATCCTACATCTCCTCATATCATATACTGCCACCCCTGTCTTGTATATAAATCATTCTACATCTCCTCATATCTATTATATACTGCCGTCCGTCCTATATATCATTCTACATATACTCATATCATATACTGCCGCCCCTGTCCTGTCCTATATATCATCCTACATCTCCTCATATCATATACTGCCGCCCCTGTCTTGTCCTAAATATCATCCTACATCTCATATATCTATCATATACTACCGCCCGTCCTATATATCATCCTGCATCTCCTCATATCTATTATATACTGCCACCCCTGTCCTATATATATCATCCTACATTTCCTTATATATCTATCATATACTGCCGCCCGTCCTATATATCATCCTGCATCTCCTCATATCATATACTGCCACCCCTATCCTATATATATCATTCTACATATACTCATATCATATACTGCCGCCCCTGTCCTGTCCTATATATCATCCTACATCTCCTCATTTCATATACTGCCGCCCCTGTCTTGTCCTATATATTTATCCTACATCTCCTCATATCATATACTGCTGCCCCTGTCCTGTCCTATATATCATCCTACATCTCCTCATATCATATACTGCCGCAACTGTCCTGTCCTATATATCATCCTACATCTCCTCATTTCATTTACTGCTGCCCGAGTCCTGTCCTATATATCATCCTACATCTCCTCATATCATATACTGCCGTCCCTGTCCTCTCCTATATATCATCCTACATCTCCTCATTTCATTTACTGCCACCCATGTCCTGTCCCGTATATCATCCTACATCTCCTCATTTCATATACTGCCGCCCCTGTCCTGTCCTATATATCATTCATCCTACATCTCCTCATTTCATTTACTGCCGCCCGTGTCCTGTCCTATATATCATCCTACATCTCCTCATATCATATACTGCCGCCCAAGTCCTGTCCTATATATCATCCTACATCTCATTTCATATACTGCCGCCCGTGTCCTGTCCTATATTTCATCCTACATCTCCTCATATCATATACTGCCGCAACTGTCCTGTCCTATATATCATCCATCTCCTCATATCATATACTGCCGCCCCTGTCCTGTCCTATATATCATCCTACATCTCCTCATATCATATACTGCCGCAACTGTCCTGTCCTATATATCATCCTACATCTAATTTCATTTACTGCCACCCGTGTCCTGTCCTATATATCATCCTACATCTCCTCATTTCATATACTGCCGCAACTGTCCTGTCCTATATATCATCCTACATCTCCTCATATCATATACTGCCGCCCTTGTCCTAAATATCATCCTACATCTCCTCATATCATATACCGCTGCCCCTGTCCTAAATATCATCCTACATCCCTTATCATATACTGTAACCCCTGTCCTATATATCATTCTACATCTCATATCATATACTGTTCCCCCTGTCCTATATATCATCCTACATCTCTTATCATATACTGTTCCCCCTGTCCTATATATCATCCTACATCTCATATCATATACTGTTCCCCCTGTCCTGTCCTATATATCATCCTACATCTCATTTCAAATACTGCCGCCCCTTTCCTGTCCTATATATCATTCATCCTACATCTCCTCATATCATATACTGCCACCCCTGTCTTGTATATAAATCATTCTACATCTCCTCATATCTATTATATACTGCCGTCCGTCCTATATATCATTCTACATATACTCATATCATATACTGCCGCCCCTGTCCTGTCCTATATATCATCCTACATCTCCTCATATCATATACTGCCGCCCCTGTCTTGTCCTAAATATCATCCTACATCTCATATATCTATCATATACTACCGCCCGTCCTATATATCATCCTGCATCTCCTCATATCTATTATATACTGCCACCCCTGTCCTATATATATCATCCTACATTTCCTTATATATCTATCATATACTGCCGCCCGTCCTATATATCATCCTGCATCTCCTCATATCATATACTGCCACCCCTATCCTATATATATCATTCTACATATACTCATATCATATACTGCCGCTCCTGTCCTGTCCTATATATCATCCTACATCTCCTCATTTCATATACTGCCGCCCCTGTCTTGTCCTATATATTTATCCTACATCTCCTCATATCATATACTGCTGCCCCTGTCCTGTCCTATATATCATCCTACATCTCCTCATATCATATACTGCCGCAACTGTCCTGTCCTATATATCATCCTACATCTCCTCATTTCATTTACTGCTGCCCGAGTCCTGTCCTATATATCATCCTACATCTCCTCATATCATATACTGCCGTCCCTGTCCTCTCCTATATATCATCCTACATCTCCTCATTTCATTTACTGCCACCCATGTCCTGTCCCGTATATCATCCTACATCTCCTCATTTCATTTACTGCCGCCCGTGTCCTGTCCTATATATCATCCTACATCTCCTCATATCATATACTGCCGCCCAAGTCCTGTCCTATATATCATCCTACATCTCATTTCATATACTGCCGCCCGTGTCCTGTCCTATATTTCATCCTACATCTCCTCATATCATATACTGCCGCAACTGTCCTGTCCTATATATCATCCATCTCCTCATATCATATACTGCCGCCCCTGTCCTGTCCTATATATCATCCTACATCTCCTCATATCATATACTGCCGCAACTGTCCTGTCCTATATATCATCCTACATCTAATTTCATTTACTGCCACCCGTGTCCTGTCCTATATATCATCCTACATCTCCTCATTTCATATACTGCCGCAACTGTCCTGTCCTATATATCATCCTACATCTCCTCATATCATATACTGCCGCCCTTGTCCTAAATATCATCCTACATCTCCTCATATCATATACCGCTGCCCCTGTCCTAAATATCATCCTACATCTCTTATCATATACTGTAACCCCTGTCCTATATATCATTCTACATCTCATATCATATACTGTTCCCCCTGTCCTATATATCATCCTACATCTCTTATCATATACTGTTCCCCCTGTCCTATATATCATCCTACATCTCATATCATATACTGTTCCCCCTGTCCTATATATCATCCTACATCTCTTATCATATACTGTTCCCCCTGTCCTATATATCATCCTACATCTCATATCATATACTGTTCCCCCTGTCCTATATATCATCCTACATCTCTTATCTATGCTATACTGTTGCCTCTGTCCTATATATTATCCTCATACTTACCTACTTTTGAAAAAGCATTTCAGGGAGATTGTTGTGAAAGTAACACCTATCAGCGCGGACGCGTACTGCTACATCTGAGAGGCGTGTCATGAAAATAACTTACATCCACATGTAAATGAGCCCCAAAGTTAGTAAGATCTACTTGTTGAAGAAAAGACATATGCAGGATTTTTTTGTGTATTGTGTTTTACAAGAAGTTCCATATACTGTAAATTGCCACAAGAAACCTTTACAATGCATGTAGCCATAGGGATCATTGTGCCTTATAACCGATGCAGGGAAATGGCACTGATGATCCCATTTGAATGTATGTAGCTCTGATTTCTCTTTTTTGTTCAGGGAGTTTGAGGGACTATTCAGGGAGTGAGGGAGATTGCTACTATTTCAGGGAGTCTCCTGCAGAATGAGGGAGGGTAGGCAACTATGATTATCCTACATCTTCTCATATCTATTATATACTGCCTCCCCTGTCCTGTCCTATATATCATCAGCCTATTCCTTTATTAATGTAGCCTAACCCCCCTAATGCCGCAGTCTAACCTAGCGCCAAACCCCCCTACTGCCTCAGCCTAACCCAAGCTCTCCCCTATTGCCTCAGCCTAACCCTAGCACTCCCCTACTGCCTCAGCCTAACCCTAGCACTCCCCTACTGCCTCAGTCTAACCCTAGCACTCCCCTACTGCCTCAGCCTAACCTAGTACTCCCCTACTGCCTCAGCCTAACCCTAGTCCTCCCCTACTGCCTCATCCTAACCCTAGCACTCCATTATTTATTTCGTTTCGTATATAGCGCAGAATATTCCATTGCGCTTTACACTTGGAAACATCAATGATAAGACAAACTGGGTAATAACAGACAGCCATAGAGGTAGGAGGGCCCTGCTCGCAAGCTTACACTCCACTGCCGCAGCTTAACCCTCCAGCCCCTGCAGATGCCAACATCACGACGCCATTCCTCTTACAATGAATCATGGGCTTTTATGAGTAGGTCAGAATGGTTATAGTGACATAGCAGGGCCCCTGTCCTAAATGTTGCTATGGGGTCCGGTGATGCGCCGTCCCCGTATGGGCCATCAGACGTTTCAGAGTGCAGCAGTGAGCGGCCCCGGTCCATCTGAACGATCGATTAAGCTTTTATTATGTTTCAGCGTTGTGCTTACAGGTAGCCGCCGTGTGTCCAGCCAGAGCCGACCATCCAACACCCATCCGTAATCATCATCGCTTCCATCTGGAGAGCAAACTGAACGAGCCAGAGACAGACACACGGGGCATATGTAATAAGCCGTGGAGAGAGATCAACCACCAACCAGTCAGCTCCTGTCATTTTTCTAACACCGCCTGTAACATGACAGTGAGGAGCTGATTGGTTGGCACTTTGGGGGTCATTCCGACTTGTTCGCTCGTTATATTTTTCTCACAACGGAGCGATTAGTCGCTAATGCGCATGCGCAATGTCCGCAGAGCGACTGCACCAAGTAAATTTGCTATGCAGTTAGGTATTTTACTCACGGCATTACGAGGTTTTTTCTTCGTTCTGGTGATCGTAATGTGATTGACAGGAAGTGGGTGTTTCTGGGCGGAAACTGTCCGTTTTATGGGAGTGTGTGAAAAAACGCTACCGTTTCTGGGAAAAACGCGGGAGTGGCTGGAGAAACGGAGGAGTGTCTGGGCGAACGCTGGGTGTGTTTGTGACGTCAAACCAGGAACGACAAGCACTGAACTGATCGCACTGGCAGAGTAAGTCTCGAGCTACTCAGAAACTGCACAGAGAAGTATTTTCGCAATATTGCAAATCTTTCGTTCGCAATTCTGCTAAGCTAAGATTCACTCCCAGTAGGCGGCGGCTTAGCGTGTGCAAAGCTGCTAAAAGCAGCTTGCGAGCGAACAACTCGGAATGACCCCCTATATCTCTCTCCACGGCTTAGTGCAGCTGCCCCGTAGTGGTGTAACATCAGAAAGTTTTCAGCGGGACGTCTTCCTCAGGGTAATAGTAGTCCTGCAATTCTTATACCGTGTAGCCTGGTAATAGTAGTCCTGCAATTCTTATACCGTGCAGCCTGGTAATAGTAGTCCTGCAATTCTTATACCGTGCAGCCTGGTAATAGTAGTCCTGCAATTCTTATACCGTGCAGCCTGGTAATAGTAGTCCTGCAATTCTTATACCGTGCAGCCTGGTAATAGTAGTCCTGCAATTCTTATACCGTGCAGCCTGGTAATAGTAGTCCTGCAATTCTTATACCGTGCAGCCTGGTAATAGTAGTCCTGCAATTCTTATACCGTGCAGCCTGGTAATAGTAGTCCTGCAATTCTTATACCGTGCAGCCTGGTAATAGTAGTCCTGCATTTCTTATACCGTGCAGCCTGGTAATAGTAGTCCCTGTAATTCTTATACCGTGCAGCCTGGTAATAGTAGTCCCTGTAATTCTTATACCGTGCAGCCTGCTCCGGCCTTTCTGGATATTCAGGTTGAAGAACAGAGTAAACCGCATGGAGCAGATCTCATACCTGTCCTGCCAGCCTCCAGGGCCACCATACAGGTCACACAGCTGCCTCACCACTTCTTTGCCTATGCAGAGGATTCCAGGGGGTATATTTATTCAACGTCGATCTTTATTGTACATTTATGGGGGGGGGAAATGTGACATTTACTAAATAAACCCCCTAAACGCCGTTATTTTGCATATGCTCCAAAATCCCTTTACAGCTTTCATTTCAGCAATTTGACATTTAGGATGGGACAGGGGTGGAGGGGGACCAGTGTCCCCCCAAACAGTCATCAATAATATGATACCAAATATTGCACAGTACACATCACAGCTAATACACAAACCCCCATCACCAAACTTTTCTGTAAAACTAAAGGGCCCTACACAGTCGGCGACACATCGCTGGGCTGCGAGCCGTCCGCTACGGCAGACGGGCGAGCCGGCGGCGGGAGGGGGGTGACGTTTCTTCACTCCCCCCCCCGTCACCTAGCTCCATAGCACTGCATGCTAATATGGACCGGATTGTCATATTGGCTTGCATGCATAAGTGACACGGCACCAACCTATAATAAGGTGGACATTTACTAAGCAGTGATAAGAGCGGAGAAGTGAGCCAGTGGAGAAGTTGCCCCATCAACCAATCAGCACTGAAGTAACATCTATAATTTACATACTATACAATGATACAGAGCTGCTGATTGGTTGCCATGGGCAACTTCTCCACTGGCTCACTTCTCCGCTCTTATCACTGCTTAGCAAATGTCCCAAGAGGTAAATGTAACAGGGTCCGAGATGCGGGCGAGAATGCCCGTGTTTTTAAAGCGGCAATCATTTACAAGGCAAGACCAACCGGATTTGCCTGTGAAATGATTGCCGCTTTAAAATAATGGGCATTCTCGCCCAAAGTCCCGCACCTCGGACCCGGTTACATTTGCCCCCCAAGGCTTGTCCAATATCCCTGTTTGGTGGAATGAGTTGGCCTAACTTGTGCAGGTATTCTGAATAGCTCTCCATACTAGATCAGTGCTGATCGTAGCGACTGCAGTGCGAGCGAGACACGGTCAGAAGAGTGATAATAAAATAAGATTTTACTCACCGGTAAATCTATTTCTCGTAGTCCGTAGTGGATGCTGGGACTCCGTAAGGACCATGGGGAATAGCGGCTCCGCAGGAGACTGGGCACAACTAAAGAAAGCTTTAGGACTACCTGGTGTGCACTGGCTCCTCCCTCTATGACCCTCCTCCAAGCCTCAGTTAGGACACTGTGCCCGGAAGAGCTGACACAATAAGGAAGGATTTTGAATCCCGGGTAAGACTCATACCAGCCACACCAATCACACCGTATAACTCGTGATACTATACCCAGTTAACAGTATGAAAAGTAACTGAGCCTCTCAACAGATGGCTCAACAATAACCCTTTAGTTAAACAATAACTATATACAAGTATTGCAGACAATCCGCACTTGGGACGGGCGCCCAGCATCCACTACGGACTACGAGAAATAGATTTACCGGTGAGTAAAATCTTATTTTCTCTGACGTCCTAAGTGGATGCTGGGACTCCGTAAGGATCATGGGGATTATACCAAAGCTCCCAAACGGGCGGGAGAGTGCGGATGACTCTGCAACACCGAATGGGCAAACTCTAGGTCCTCCTCAGCCAGGGTGTCAAACTTGTAGAATTTAGCAAATGTGTTTGACCCGGACCAAGTAGCTGCTCGGCAAAGTTGTAGAGCCGAGACCCCTCGGGCAGCCGCCCAAGAAGAGCCCACCTTCCTCGTGGAATGGGCTTTCACTGATTTAGGATGCGGCAGTCCAGCCGCAGAATGTGCAAGCTAAATCGTACTACAGATCCAGCGAGCAATAGTCTGCTTTGAAGCAGGAGCACCCAGCTTGTTGGGTGCATACAGGATAAACAACGAGTCAGTTTTCCTGACACTAGCTGTCCTGGAAACATAAATTCTCAGGGCCCTGACTACGTCCAACAACTTGGAAGCCTCCAAGTCTTTAGTAGCCGCAGGCACCACGATAGGTTGGTTCAAATGAAAGGCTGATACCACCTTAGGGAGAAACTGGGGACGAGTCCTCAATTCTGCCCTATCCATATGGAAAATCAGATAAAGGCTTTTACATGACAAAGCCGCCAATTCTGACACACGCCTGGCCGAAGCCAAGGCCAACAGCATGACCACTTTCCACGTGAGATATTTTAATTCCACGGTTTTAAGTGGCTCAAACCAATGTGACTTTAGGAAATCCAACACCACGTTGAGATCCCAAGGTGCCACTGGAGGCACAAAAGGGGGCTGAATATGCAGCACTCCCTTAACAAAAGTCTGAACTTCAGGTAGTGAAGCCAGTTCTCTCTGGAAGAAAATCGATAGAGCCAAAATCTGGACCTTAATGGAACCCAAGTTTAGGCCCATAGTCACCCCTGACTGTAGGACGTGCAGAAAACGGCCCAGCTGAAATTCCTCCGTTGGGGCCTTCCTGGCCTCACACCACGCAACATATTTTCGCCAAATGCGGTGATAATGGTTTGCGGTCATTTATTTCCTAGCTTTAATCAGCGTAGGAATGACTTCCTCCGGAATGCCCTTTTCCTTCAGGATCCGGTGTTCAACCGCCATGCCGTCAAACGCAGCCGCGGTAAGTCTTGGAACAGACAGGGCCCCTGCTGCAGCAGGTCCTGTCTGAGCGGCAGAGGCCATGGGTCCTCTGAGATCATTTCTTGAAGTTCCGGGTACCAAGCTCTTCTTGGTCAATCCGGAACAATGAGTATAGTTCTTACTCCTCTTCTCCTTATTATCCTCAGTACCTTGGGTATGAGAAGAAGAGGAGGTAACACATAAACCGACCGGTACACCCACGGTGTCACTAGAGCGTCCACAGCTATCGCCAGAGGGTCTCTTGACCTGGCGCAATATCTTTCTAGCTTTTTGTTTAGGCGGGACGCCATCATGTCCACCTGTGGCCTTTCCCAACGGTTTACAATCAGTTGGAAGACTTCTGGATGAAGTCCCCACTCTCCCGGGTGGAGGTTGTGCCTGCTGAGGAAGTCTGCTTCCCAGTTGTCCACTCCCGGAATGAACACTGCTGACAGTGCTAACACGTGATTTTCCGCCCATCGGAGAATCCTTGTGGCTTCTGCCATCGCCGTCCTGCTTCTTGTGCCGCCCTGTCGGTTTACATGGGCGACTGCCGTGATGTTGTCTGACTGGATCAGTACCGGCTGGTTTTGAAGCAGGGGCTTTGCCTGACTTAGGGCATTGTAAATGGCCCTCAGTTCCAGAATATTTATGTGTAGGGAAGTCTCCTGACTTGACCATAGTCCTTGGAAGTTTCTTACCTGTGTGACTGCCCCCCAGCCTCGAAGGCTGTCATCCGTGGTCACCAGGACCCAGTCCTGTATGCCGAATCTGCGGCCCTCTTGAAGATGAGCACTTTGCAGCCACCACAGCAGAGACACCCTGGTTCTTGGAGACAGGGTTATCAGCCGATGCATCTGAAGATGCGATCCGGACCACTTGTCCAACAGGTCCCACTGAAAAGTCCTTGCATGGAACCTGCCGAATGGAATTGCTTCGTAGGAAGCTACCATTTTTCCCAGGACTCGCGTGCAGTGATGCACCGACACCTGTTTTGGTTTCAGGAGGCCTCTGACTAGAGATGACAGCTCCTTGGCTTTCTCCTCCGGGAGAAACACTTTTTTCTGTTCTGTGTCCAGAACCATCCCCAGGAACAGTAGACGTGTCGTAGGTACCAGCTGTGACTTTGGAATATTTAGAATCCAACCGTGCTGTTGTAGCACCTCCCGAGATAGTGCCACCCCGACCAACAACTGCTCCCTGGACCTCGCCTTTATCAGGAGATCGTCCAAGTACGGGATAATTAAAACTCCCTTTTTTCGAAGGAGTATCATCATTTCGGCCATTACCTTGGTAAATACCCTCTGTGCCGTGGACAGACCAAACGGCAACGTCTGGAATTGGTAATGACAATCCTGTACCACAAATCTGAGGTACTCCTGGTGATGATGGTAAATGGGGACATGCAGGTAAGCATCCTTGATGTCCAGTGATACCATGTAATCCCCCTCGTCCAGGCTTGAAATAACCGCCCTGAGCGATTCTATCTTGAACTTGAATTTTTTTATATATGTGTTCAAGGATTTCAAATTTAAAATGGGTCTCACCGAACCGTCTGGTTTCGGTACCACAAACATTGTGGAATAGTAACCCCGTCCTTGTTGAAGGAGGGGCACCTTGACTATCACCTGCTGGGAATACAGCTTGTGAATTGCCTCTAGCACTGCCTCCCTGCCTGAGGGAGTTGTTGGCAAGGCAGATTTGAGGAAACGGCGGGGGGGAGACGTCTCGAATTCCAGCTTGTACCCCTGAGATTCTACTTGAAGGATCCAGGGATCCACCCGTGAGCGAGCCCACTGATTGCTGAAGTTTTTGAGACGGGCCCCCACCGTACCTGGCTCCGCCTGTGGAGCTCCAGTGTCATGCGGTGGACTTGGAGGAAGCGGGGGAGGACTTTTGCTCCTGGGAACTGGCTGTATGCTGCAGCTTTTTCCCTCTACCTCTGGGCAGAAAGGACGCGCCTTTAACCCGCTTGCCTTTATGGGGCCGAAAGGACTGTACCTGATAATACGGTGCTTTCTTTGGCTGTGAGGGAACATGGGGTAAAAATGCTGACTTCCCAGCTGTTGCTGTGGAAACGAGGTCCGAGAGACCATCCCCGAACAACTCCTCACCCTTATAAGGCAAAACTACCATGTGCCTTTTAGAATTTGCATCACCCGTCCACTGCCGAGTCCATAATCCTCTCCTGGCAGAAATGGACATTGCACTTATTTTAGATGCCAGCCAGCAAATATCCCTCTGTGCATCTCTCATGTATAAGACTGCGTCTTTTATATGCTCTATGGATAGCAATATAGTGTCCGTCTAGGGTATCAATATTTTCCGACAGGGAATCTGACCACGCAGCTGCAGCACTGCACATCCATGCTGAAGCAATAGCTGGTCTCCGTATAATACCTGCGTGTGTATATACAGACTTCAGGATAGCCTCCTGCTTCCTATCAGCAGGCACCTTTAGGGCGGCCGTGTCTGGAGACGGTAGTGCCACCTTTTTTGACAGACGTGTGAGCGCTTTATCCACCCTAGGGGATGTTTCCCAACGTGACCTATCCTCTGGCGGGAAAGGGTACGCCATTAGTAACCTTTTAGAAATTACCAGTTTCTTATCGGGGGAAGCCCACGCTTCTTCACACACCTCATTTAATTCCTCAGCTGGGGGAAAAACCACTGGTAGTTTTTTCTCCCCAAACATAATACCCTTTTTTGTGGTACCTGGGGTAATATCAGAAATGTGCAACACATTTTTCATTGCCTCAATCATGTAACGTGTGGCCCTATTGGAATGTACAATTGTCTCATCGTCATCGACACTGGATTCAGTATCCGTGTCGACATCTGTGTCTGCCATCTGAGGTAGCGGGCGTTTAAGAGCCCCTGATGGCTTTTGAGACAGCTGGGCAGGCACAAGCTGAGAAGCCGGCTGTCCCACATCTGATATGTCGTCAAACCTTTTATGTAAGGAGCTGACACTTTCACGTAATTCCTTCCACAAGTCCATCCACTCAGGTGTCGGCCCCGCAGGGGGTGACATCACATTTATCGGCACTTGCTCCGCCTCCACATAAGCCTCCTCATCAAACATGTCGACACAGCCGTACCGACACACTGCACACACACAGGGAAT
Organism: Pseudophryne corroboree; assembly: GCF_028390025.1. NCBI lineage: Eukaryota > Metazoa > Chordata > Amphibia > Anura > Myobatrachidae > Pseudophryne > Pseudophryne corroboree. The sequence continues at coordinate 25,155,012 of NC_086450.1, forward strand.
ACTCTGACTGAGGACAGGACCCCACAAAGCCCTTTGGGGAGACAGAGAGAGAGTATGCCAGCACACACCAACAGCGCTATATAACACAGGGATTAACACTATAACTGAGTGATTTTTCCCAATAGCTGCTTGTATACACAATATTGCGCCTAAATTTAGTGCCCCCCCCTCTCTTTTTTACCCTATGTAGTCTGGAAACTGCAGGGGAGAGCCTGGGAGCGATCCTTCCAGCGGAGCTGTGAGGGAAAATGGCGCCAGTGTGCTGAGGGAGATAGCCCCGCCCCTTTTTCGGCGGACTTCTCCCGCTTTTTTCTATGTATATCTGGCAGGGGTATTTTACACATATATAGTCTCTATGGCTATATTATGTGTTTTTTTGCCAGCCAAGGTACTTAATATTGCAGCCCAGGGCCGGGCCGCCGCCGCCGCCCCCCCCCCCCCCTCCCCAGCGCCGTGCACCCATCAGTGACCGGAGTGTGAGGTGTGCATGGGAAGCAATGGCGCACAGCTGCAGTGCTGTGCGCTACCTTGTTAGAAGACTGTCAAAGTCAGAAAAATATCTCTATGCACACTACCATATTTGCACCTCACACAGGTCCGTGCTGCGCATGCGTACGCTCTCCCGTACGTGCGCATACTCACAGTCGCGGGCACCCGCAGGCGCATGGTATGCGTATTTACGGTAGAGTTTATGTGGTTGTAGCGTGCGACTCAATCATTACATATTTTCACTAATAATGTATTTTGTAGATCATGGTCCCTTTGATAGATTCTGAAAGTTTGGTTAATATAGAATGTTTATGAACAGAGGAATCCCTCTTTGTTTGATACGAAGGGTCAGATAGGAGTAATACAGTGGTGTTTAGTATCCATCGGAAGAATATTTAATTAGAAATATTCCGGTGTTGGTTTGAAGCAGATCAATCGCTCGTGCGAATAGTTATGGACATAAGAAGTTTATGAACATTTACTTTATTTGCACTTTATTACCCATGCGGCGGGAAACCCAGTTTCCCTCCCACCTGAGCAGTTGGAAATAGTCACAGCCCACCTGTATGAATCAACCTATGACCTTTTGTTATAATGCGAAGCCGAATTCCTGTGTCCAATGAACAATGAGATTGTAGGGACCATTGAATTGTATTGTGTGTGGGGCATAAATAGCAGGCCGACCATATCCAACTTCACTCTCTTCAACGGTTCTCATTGCTGATAATCGGGAGCTGGATATCGAGGCGCATGCGATCGTTCCCCTTGTGCGTAAGTTTTCTCCGTAATCATATTGTCTTACTGTGAGCCATCTCTCTCTCTATCTCTCCCTCTCTCTCTACTCTTTCTCTCGTATTTTCCTTAAATTGTATTGTATTGTATTTCCTGTGTAGTTTATCTGGTTAGTTGGTTTATGTTATATTGTAGTGTATCATTTGTACTGTGATTCCTTTTGCAAGTATAATAGTCATAATACACATAATAGGTTTCGGACCCTAAGCCCAGGTATCTGTGTATTCTTTATAGTATTAAGTATTCTCTGAGCGTTTGTTACGCTCAAACAGCTTTGTAGTTAATCAGGTTACACAAGGTTGCACTTACACTTTGTCTCTACATTAAGGTTTGCTGTGTATTTCATTACTAAAGGTATAGATATAAAGGTTTAACGTTGTGAGCGTCTGCATCGCTGGTGATCTCCTCGTGGTCCCGAGCGCTGCTACGCTATAGCGAATCATTACGATAAGTCAACAGCCAATAGTCTGCCTGCCTGCGATCACTTGGCCGTGAGTGAACGTGACGCCTGAGCGTCTCGATCACGGCTAAGCGATCGATACGCAACTTGCGTACCCTTACGGTACTTCTTACGTAGATAGCGTACAGTGTTCTTAGACCTCATAAAGGGTTATATACACGATAAATATTTAGCTTTATCAATTGGCGGCTCGTCCTGTCCTTCACATATCTGCACTAGGTAGATCAGCAGACATTATCCCTCAGCAAAGGGCGGGAGGTTGTCTCGTAGTGCTGACGGGATAAGCGTCTGCTTCGCTTAGATAAAAGAGTGCTGAAGGAATCCGGGAACCGGAGGTAAGAACAAAACGCTAGTGTCTTTTAAAACTGTATTTTTCTGTCTTGCGTACACACGCACGCACACATATATATCTGAATTTCTTTTTCTTTTTCATTTTCGTATATCACTCTCCTGTCTGCCAGTTTTATAGTCGATAGAAGTGCTAAAAAAAGATTTGCCGTTATTTCATAAAGGTAATATAGTTAAAAGATAGACAAACACACAGTTTTGCCTGGGAGATAAGGCGAAGTCAGTGTGTTGTGTGGTAGATGACCAGGGATCATCTACATTGATAAAAATATAAATTGTGTTACGGTGGATCTTTGTTTTGCGTACACGTGTCCCTAACAAAAGACTTGTGTACGCAATCCAAAGGCGGACGCACGCAGCGTACATTACGCAACGGAGCGTCCGGTTACGCCCACGTAGCTCAAGTCACGATAAGTTGATTTTTAACGCAACGCGGTAAGTAACGCAAAGCGGTAAAGAGCGCCACAGGCGATAAATAACGCAAGTCTATTTTTGGAAATCCAAAATTTAAATGAACAGATCCTGCTCCTAATTGGTAACACAGCTGGGCTAAAGAAAAATTTCTGCGCAGAAATAGAAATAGAAGCAAAAGTGTACATGTGTTGAGTGAGTGTTTTTACAATTTTTAAAGGTTGAACCACAAGAAAAGTCGAGTACTCGTGAGGTACATGCGTGTAAGTGACGTGCACGGTGGCTAGGGAGGCATCTCTGGTTAAATATACAATTTTGAGCATTAGAGTATAGCAGACCAGGAGGTCATACTGTAACAAGACCAGGAGGTCATACTGTAACAAGACCAGGAGGTCATAACAGACCAGGAGGTCCAGGTACAGCCGACAAGGAAGTCCGCTATACAGTTCACAGGCACAACACCGAAAAGGGTTGGTGCAACACCCATATAGGCCATATAAGCTCTGGCTGAAGGAATTCGCAGTCGTAAGTTTCGATTCCATTGGTCTTTCCGTACATAAGCTTAGTTGTTTGTGTACTGAACGACTGGACCGCACGTAAGTGTGTGCAGTAGTTAGTAATCTGACCTAGTACCATTAGAGTAAAGGGGTCACAAACGCTATCTGTACACTCTGACGTGATTTGTGTAATTTTTTTTTATTTTAAGGGAAGTTCGCTGCTCACTCAGGAACTATCCAGCAACCAATAGTTACTGGAAAGAGTAAGTGTTCTTCGGATAACCCTCACAGGTTCCAGTAAATAGAGGTTCAGGTCGCAGGGGCCCTAGGTCGAGTACGCCAGCACCATATCGGTGTGATCAGGTCGTATAGGTCGGCGTGGGCGAGTGAGTGGGGTACTCGGTAAACCGCCACCGTCAGCCTATTGTTGGCATTTGGTTTTTCGTAAAGGGTTGGCTAAATAAAGCAACACTTTCGAACTATGGGGGCCACTTGTTCAGGTAGGGGGCGATCAACCTCGGTTCGGGTTGATTCAGTGGTCCGGCCAATTGGGTCGGCCAGGTATATCATGTGTGAGAAATATGGAAGTCACACAGAAACTTTATGTGATGAATGGGAGAGAATGACTGTACATGACGGGGAGAAATTCCCAAGAATAGGGAGCTTCAGCTCAGAAGTGTTACAAAATTTAAGGAGGAGGATATGTCTCATAAAATCAACAAAGAGACGAGTTCAGCATTATGATTATTTACAGTTGTGGCAACAGGAAGGTGAGATACAGAGAGGTTTGGCTCAGGCGGCGGGATCTGGCTCTAACAGAAAACTGATTGCCACGGCCCCGCCGCCACCATATATATCAGGAGAGAAGTTGATTACGGAGAAAGACGCACTAAGGGGTAACACAAAATCACTTAGTAACTGTGTAAATGTTAATGATAATGTTAACCCATTAACCCATGCAAGTATTAACCCGTGCAAGTTGTACCCTGTTTTGAACTTTCCTCAGGAGTGTGATCAAGAGGACGAAGCGACAACGATTTCAGCGCTCTCTCTAGCAGCCACCATAGCAGAGACCACAGTAGGCACAGCTCCACCCACGAGATTAGTAAAGGCCCCTAGCGGAGGGATAGGTGAGGTCGTATCAACTGGTAAGTACGGCACCATGCATTATGCTGAGACTATTTCACCACAGCCTGTAGAATCTACACAGAATGAGGTTGTTAGAATTACACCTGTTAGAGTAATAGCAGTGCCAAATGGGAAAACAGACGCATCAGGAGCCACTCCCATTAGGAACATTGCCATGTACACCCCATTTTCCCGAATGAAATTAAGGACCATAGTGTCTGAATTCCCTGACCCTAGAAAAGACTTAGTTGCCAGTCAAAAATACATCAGAGACTTAGGTAACACTGTAGAGCCCAACAATAAAGACTGGCAGATATTGCTGAGAGCATGTTTACCCTCAAATGTCGACGCAACTCAATTTTTAGCTGATTGCGGACTAGGTCATGATGTACCTCTTACAGATGTGTACAACCAAGATAATGTGAAAAGAATAAACTTGCAGCTAAAAGAGTATTTCCCAGCAGTAGCTAAATGGAATAAGATATTCTCCATTAAACAGAAGGAGTCAGAGACAGCTGCAGAGTATTTTCACAGAGCATTATTAGAAATGGCAAAATACACAGGTATAGAGGACATTAAAACAGACACAAACCATCGGGAAGTAGCAGTATCGGTACTGATGGATGGTTTAAAAGAGTCATTGAAGACTAGGGTACAGACCACGCAACCATGTTGGCGAGGTCTGTCTGTGGCTACTTTGAGAGAGGCTGCTATTGATCACGACAGAAACATCACCAGACACAGGGAACAACAAGGTGACAAATTAATGTCAGTAAGTATACAGGCTCTGACCACAAGACAGCCTTTGTTTGTATCACCAAATCCTGTGGGTAAGTCAAGTATGGTTACTTGTTATTCTTGTCACAAACAGGGACACATGGCACGAGATTGTAGAGTAAAGAATTCACGAAACACATACCAACCCCCTAGACAACGACACGACACACGACATTGGGAGCAAGGTCCGCAGAAACGGAGTTATGAGCCACATACAGGGGAAACAAAAAGATATCCCCCAAACAGAGACTGGCATGCCTCTGGTAGTTCCCAACTATCTCCCTCACAAATAGTTGCTGCCAGCGGGATTCAGGGAGGTCACCATACCCAATAGGGGTGTGGCCATACCTGTAATCTGCAGCCAGTGAAATTGATTGCCAACCTTGAAAGTGAACCCGAGATCGCAATCAATGTAGCTGGTAAAACTTTAAACTTTCTTGTAGACACAGGGGCGGCCAAGTCAGTGATAAATTCGACAGTGGGCATGAGAACCACTGGTAGGACAATTCCAGCCATGGGAGTAACAGGAGTAGTCCAGCACTACCCTGTTAGCAAACCAGCCGAGATTACAATAGGGCCTTTGCATACCAAGCATTCCTTTTTGCTGGCTGCATCGGCACCAACCAATCTCCTGGGAAGAGACTTACTGTGTAAAATGGGGTGCGTCATTTATTGTACTCCTGAAGGTGTATTCTTGGACATACCTGAGAAACACGCTCAGGAAGTGCGAGACATGTTAGACTCCCCATCAAAATTAATGTCACATACCATTATGACAAATAGGAATCCATCCCAAATAGAAGAGATGACATCTCAGATACCAGAGTCACTTTGGACAAAAGACGGACAGGACACTGGATTAATGGCAAACGTAGCTCCAGTAGTTGTACAAGTAAAAGATGGTAGGATAGCTCCAAAAATCCCACAGTATCCTCTGAAGCCAGAGGTGGAGTTAGGAGTTTACCCAGTAATAGAGCGCTTGCTACAACAGGGCATTCTGGTAAGAACGTCCAGCACTGCCAATAGTCCCATCTTCCCTGTTAAGAAGAGTGGGGGGAGGGGTTACAGGCTAGTGCAGGATCTAAGGGGGATTAACAAAATAGTTGAGAGTCAGTTCCCCGTAGTGCCAAATCCAGCTGTCATCCTAATGCAAATCCCTCCCACTGCCAAATTTTTCACTGTTATTGACCTCTGCTCCGCTTTCTTTTCGGTACCTCTGCACCCTGACAGCCAATATTTGTTTGCATTCACATACAGAGGAGTCCAATACACGTGGACTCGATTACCCCAAGGTTTCATAGATAGTCCAAGTATATTTTCTCAGGCTTTGCATGATTGTTTACAGTCTTTCCAACCAGACAGTGGATCAGTATTGATACAGTATGTGGACGATTTATTACTGTGTTCAGATTCACTGGAAGCATCTCTGAAGGATACGAAACAGCTCCTGTTTCATCTTTCAGACACCGGACACAAGGTGTCCAAAGACAAGTTGCAATTATGCCAAACTAAGGTAAAATATTTGGGACACTGTCTAACACAAGGACTCAGACACCTGACCGCTGATAGAATCCAAGCAATTAGAGACATGACTCTACCACAAACCCAGCAACAGATCAGAACGTTTTTAGGAATGTGTGGGTATTGCCGTAATTGGATCCCAGGGTTTTCCATATTGGCGTTACCTTTGCAGGAAATGGTCTCCTCAAACAAACCTGATAGGATTTCGCATACAGACGAGTCCGAAACAGCATTTGAGAGACTCAAACAGTGCCTAACGCAGGCACCAGCACTAGGTATGCCAGACTATGGGAAACCCTTTGAACTATACGGAACAGAAAGTGCTGGTTGCGCGGCAGGTGTACTAACCCAAAAACACGGTGATGCCAGCAGGCCAGTTGCATACTACAGCGCTCAGCTAGACACGGTAGCGCGATCCCTCCCCACATGCTTGCGAAGCGTTGCTGCGATAGCATTGCTAGTGACAAAAAGCGAAGATGTCGTGCTAGGCCACAACCTCACAATCCATACGCCACATGCAGTATCAGCCTTATTGAATTCTGCCCAAACCAGACACGTCTCATCAGCGAGGTTTACAAGATGGGAATTGGCACTAATGGCCCCCGTAAACATCACCATAAGGAGATGCAGTGCATTAAATCCTGCAACATATCTCCCAGGTGTGCCTAGTCAGGCACAAAGGGTGGAAGGTGAGAGTGCTGGGGAAGGAGGATTTAATACAAAGGAAGATACACATGATTGTATGGAATATTTGACCCAAAATTTTACCGCAAGGCCTGACATCAGTGACAACCCACTGGAAGATGCAGAACTCACGTTCTACACGGACGGTAGTTGTCACAGACAGTCAGACTCGGGAGACTTGTGTACTGGATACGCAGTCGTAGATGACCAAGACACCATAGAAGCGGAACCGCTAGGCCCACCTCACTCAGCCCAGGTTGCTGAACTGGTCGCCCTAACCAGAGCATGTGAATTGGCTAAGGGTAAGTCAGCCAATATCTACACCGATTCTAGATACGCATTCGGGGTAGTCCATGATTTCGGAGCCCTATGGCGCCTCAGAAATTTCATGACGGCAGCTGGTACACCGGTAGCGCATGCAGCTCACATAAAAAGGCTTCTAACAGCGATACAGGAACCCGACAGAGTGGCTGTTATCAAATGTAAAGCACACACATATAGCCAAGACCCGGTATCACTTGGTAACAGCCGAGCAGACGAAGCTGCTAAGTTAGCAGCTGCTACCCCCATACAGACAGACACCACACAATTAATGGTATTTAATACCATTAACACACAGAAGTTGTGTGAAATGCAAAATTTGTGTTCCACACAGGAAAAGGCAGTCTGGAAGGCAAAGGGATGTGGCCAAGAGTCCTCAGGACTCTGGACGGATGGGCATGGTAAACCAGTGGCCCCCAGAGCATATCTTCCATGTCTGGCTGAAGCAGCTCACGGGCTGACTCATCTAGGCAAGGAGGGGATGTGCAAATTGGTAAGAGCCTATTGGTGCGCCCCAGGATTCTCCTCTCATGCGAGTAAAAGAGCAATGTCATGCCTTACCTGTTTGAGAAAGAATATTGGAAAGGCAATACCTACAGAACCATCCCATATCCCACCTGCCGGCGGCCCTTTCCAGGTAATACAAATTGACTTCATTCAATTACCCCCTTGTCGGAATTTGAAATATGTACTTGTTTGTATAGATGTTTTCTCGAATTGGGTCGAAGCATTTCCTGCAGCTACAAATACCGCTATGTTTACTGCTAAGAAAATTGTGCAGGAATTTGTATGTAGATATGGTATCCCTAGAATAATCGAAAGTGATAGGGGTACCCATTTTACAGGTGATGTCTTTCAAGGAATGTGTAAGTTGATGGGAATTGATAGCAAGCTGCACACTCCGTACCGTCCACAGGCGAGTGCGAAGGTCGAAAGAGTGAACAGCACTATTAAAAATAAATTGAGTAAAGTGATGGCAGAGACAGGATTGACATGGCCAGAAGCTTTACCCATTGTATTGTACAGTATCAGAACCACTCCCAGGTCCCCTCTTAATCTGTCCCCCTTTGAAATCTTATTTGGTCGACAACCGCATGTCATGATTAACCCTCAGGATGATTTGAAATGTAACAATGAAGTAACTGTAAAGTACTTGATTAACATGAGTAAACAGTTAAGGAATCAAAATGATAATCTGAAGTTGGTGATTCCTGATCTACCTGATAGTAATTGTCATGACATTGAACCTGGGGATTATGTAATGATACGGAATTTTCTACGCTCAGGTTGCCTTATTGACAGATGGGAAGGACCATACCAGGTCTTATTGACTAGCACTACGGCATTGAAGGTTGCTGAGAGAGAGACTTGGGTCCATTCATCCCACTGCAAGAAGGTTGCTGATCCAGAGAAGTCCCGTGATAAGGAACAGACGGTAGAGGTTGTATCACTGGAGTGTCTGTTCCAGGAGGACTGAGGCGGCACCTGAGCCTTGAAGACCGAGAGCTGTTGTCGACTCCCCACTCCCTTTTATTGTTTTTCTCCACTTCCCATCCCCTCTCCCTCAAATGTATTTTTCCTCTTTCTCATTCTTCTTCGTCTCCTCCTCAAAGATGGACTTGCCCCAAGAGACTGTGATCCGGATTTTCCTGTTGACCATGATGTTGACCAGAGCAGTCTGTTCCGGCGAGAGTACCATGGAGGTCGATAGAGGTTCTGGAATGAGTTCTGATGATAAAGATGGAGGCGTAGTTTTCCAAGATCAACCTAACCAACAAGCAAAGGCGAGTATCAGAAAACGATCCGATAGCATTGACCATAGAAGAAATTGTGACGGATTGTTAGCTGAAGAAAATTGTATCTGTAGGCTCTGTAACAATGTCATTGAAGATGGGTGCATTAAGAAATGCCAATCCAGTTTTAATATCCATATGGACCGACATCCATTGAGTGATTATCACTCCTTAGTGGGTAATGTATTAAACAAAACAGATTGTTGGGTATGCTCTCAAGTACCTCAGGGTCATAGCAAATCAGGGCTAGTACCATTTCCTTTAACGATAGGGGAGGTACTTGAGTTAAATGGTGGGAGACCGGTGGACCGGAGGTTTAATATCTCCAGCCCTCCTAGTTTGAAGCTCCACCAATACCACGTGGATAGGTCCCTATTATGTTTTAACATCTCCAATCCCAGAAAGCCGGGAAATTGGGAAGTATCATGGAGTAACCACACCATGACCTTTTCACATAGAGCAGATAGAATGCCTACAGATACAGAGCTTGTACGCCACATAGCCAGTAGAGGAAAATCTTTCCGGTATAGATACACCCTAGGAAATAGGATTACTAGAGTTGGAGAAGTATCACCAGGATACTGTGCACATATCGTACAACCTGATACGTGCATTAAGCAGATGGAAGAATTAGGGCTAGGAGATTTCACCTGGAAGGTTTGTAATATGGTAATGTCTTTCTCCGTCCCATATGTTCTCCCCGATGATGCATATTTCATATGCGGGAGAAAGGCGTACAAGTGGCTTGCCCCAAACTCTGAAGGATTGTGTTATATTGGAATAGTATTGCCTGAAGTAATGACTGTAACTCATGATAAAATGAAAGACATACACCGTGGTGCCCAAGCTCCTTATACTCACACTCATTACGAGCACCTCGTTAAAAGACAACGGTCAGAAAGGTTAGAGCATCCGGCCTCTGATCTGATCCATGAATCCACCGGGATTCAGGTTCTGGTGGCGTTAGATTTCACTCGCACCGCTCGAGGAGTGATGAATTATAGATACATTTCCGCACTCGCCAATTTGTTAGATAATATCACTGAAATGTATGATGACACGTTTAGATACACTGGAAGAGAACTCCAAGCTTATAAAACAGAACTGGTACAGCATAGAATGGTTCTTAATTACCTCACAGCAGTGACAGGCGGATATTGTGTTACATTGGCAACACAGTACGGCATAAAGTGTTGCACGTATATCACAAATAGCACCGAGGATCCGGTAGAGGTCATAGACCAAAAGATGGACGATATTCTCCAATTAAAGTGGGAATTTCGCCGAAAACACAATTTCACTCTTGCTGCTGTAGGTAATGAGCTGACTGGTTGGGTGTCATGGTTGAACCCGCGAAATTGGTTCTCTGGTTTAGGAGACTGGGCTCAAGGAGTCATAATGGATGTTGGGAAGTTTCTACTATGTATCTTAGGTGTCGTTATATCGATTGGATTGATATTTAGATGCGGGCAGGCTTTAATGAGGTGCAAACAAAGTACCAGAGTGATGAGTTTGAGGAGTGAGGAAACTGTAATTAACCTGGATTTGATTTACGACCCAACGATAGAAACAATGATGTGATGAAAATGCGATTTCTACGGTCCGTTTCTTTCACCTGTTTTTCTGGTTTTTCTCCAAGATAACAAGACCCCCTTGGACGAGGAAGTTGATGAGACGCTATACAGACAACGGATAGACCAAAGACGAAGTTTTGACCACTTGAGATATGGACACTTGATGAACTTTGCCATGGATCCCCAGTTTCCCTAGAATTCTTAAAATTACGCTAGCCCAACATTTTTTGTAAATCTAATGGCATTGACAAAGCTTATTGCTCACGCTTAATGAGCAAAACAGCGCAAAGAAGACGACTTTCAACTGATACCGAACAAAACTTCAACCGACAGATGTACATTAACCTGACATAGAATACCACCGCATTTACCGTAATTATGTCTTTTCTTCATTTCTACAACCCTCAGGTAATGACACACATAGTATAGGGAATACAGGCACAGATATCAGCAATCACATATTCCCCCATTCATGTATCATCAACTAAAATGTGCTCCCCATTTTGTTCAAAATCCGAAAAGAGCTCGGTAAAGTTTGACAGCCCATCCACAGACCTGTACCACGGGATAAGAAGGAATTCAAATGTATACTTCGCAATACCTCGAAGCTTGATTTACAACACGTACGGCACGATGATACATGACCCCCCAAACATGGACTCATACACACATGCTTCTGCTATCACACTAGGTCATACCCTCTTCACACCTACTCCTCTCTCCTCCCTCACCCAACCATGGAAATGAATTAACCCCTGACATATATTTTTCTCCTTTTGAAATGTTTTCAGGAAGTGGCAGTTATTATTGACTGCCAAAGGGTGGACTGTCAAAGTCAGAAAAATATCTCTATGCACACTACCATATTTGCACCTCACACAGGTCCGTGCTGCGCATGCGTACGCTCTCCCGTACGTGCGCATACTCACAGTCGCGGGCACCCGCAGGCGCATGGTATGCGTATTTACGGTAGAGTTTATGTGGTTGTAGCGTGCGACTCAATCATTACATATTTTCACTAATAATGTATTTTGTAGATCATGGTCCCTTTGATAGATTCTGAAAGTTTGGTTAATATAGAATGTTTATGAACAGAGGAATCCCTCTTTGTTTGATACGAAGGGTCAGATAGGAGTAATACAGTGGTGTTTAGTATCCATCGGAAGAATATTTAATTAGAAATATTCCGGTGTTGGTTTGAAGCAGATCAATCGCTCGTGCGAATAGTTATGGACATAAGAAGTTTATGAACATTTACTTTATTTGCACTTTATTACCCATGCGGCGGGAAACCCAGTTTCCCTCCCACCTGAGCAGTTGGAAATAGTCACAGCCCACCTGTATGAATCAACCTATGACCTTTTGTTATAATGCGAAGCCGAATTCCTGTGTCCAATGAACAATGAGATTGTAGGGACCATTGAATTGTATTGTGTGTGGGGCATAAATAGCAGGCCGACCATATCCAACTTCACTCTCTTCAACGGTTCTCATTGCTGATAATCGGGAGCTGGATATCGAGGCGCATGCGATCGTTCCCCTTGTGCGTAAGTTTTCTCCGTAATCATATTGTCTTACTGTGAGCCATCTCTCTCTCTATCTCTCCCTCTCTCTCTACTCTTTCTCTCGTATTTTCCTTAAATTGTATTGTATTGTATTTCCTGTGTAGTTTATCTGGTTAGTTGGTTTATGTTATATTGTAGTGTATCATTTGTACTGTGATTCCTTTTGCAAGTATAATAGTCATAATACACATAATAGGTTTCGGACCCTAAGCCCAGGTATCTGTGTATTCTTTATAGTATTAAGTATTCTCTGAGCGTTTGTTACGCTCAAACAGCTTTGTAGTTAATCAGGTTACACAAGGTTGCACTTACACTTTGTCTCTACATTAAGGTTTGCTGTGTATTTCATTACTAAAGGTATAGATATAAAGGTTTAACGTTGTGAGCGTCTGCATCGCTGGTGATCTCCTCGTGGTCCCGAGCGCTGCTACGCTATAGCGAATCATTACGATAAGTCAACAGCCAATAGTCTGCCTGCCTGCGATCACTTGGCCGTGAGTGAACGTGACGCCTGAGCGTCTCGATCACGGCTAAGCGATCGATACGCAACTTGCGTACCCTTACGGTACTTCTTACGTAGATAGCGTACAGTGTTCTTAGACCTCATAAAGGGTTATATACACGATAAATATTTAGCTTTATCAAGACCGAAGTCTTCTGCCGCCGATTTCCAGGACTCTTCTTGCTTCTGGCTCTGTAAGGGGGACGGCGGCGCAGCTCCGGACGATCGAGGTCGGGCCCTGTGTTCGATCCCTCTGGAGCTAATGGTGTCCAGTAGCCTTAGAAGCCCAAGCTAGCTGCAAGCAGGTAGGTTCGCTTCTCTCCCCTTAGTCCCTCGTAGCAGTGAGTCTGTTGCCAGCAGATCTCACTGAAAATAAAAAAACTAAAATAAACTTTTTTCTAGGAGCTCAGGAGAGCCCCTAGTGTGCATCCAGCTCAGCCGGGCACACAATTCTAACTGAGGTCTGGAGGAGGGTCATAGAGGGAGGAGCCAGTGCACACCAGGTAGTCCTAAAGCTTTCTTTAGTTGTGCCCAGTCTCCTGCGGAGCCGCTATTCCCCATGGTCCTTACGGAGTCCCAGCATCCACTTAGGACGTCAGAGAAATACTGATACTTGCGTCACATTGTTGTCTTCTGTACATTAATCTGACTGCAGCAGCAGTATAGGGGGTTTCCCATTTTATATATATATTTCACTAAATATCTTCCCGTACCAGTAACGGTAACAGTGCTGAGAATTATATAGTGGGAGGAGCAGGGTCCCCAGCAGCACAGAGTATATCAGATGAGTGATGTGTCAGTGAGGACAGGGCTGCATGTGACAGGGGCATTGACATGATGTGAAGAGGGGAATGGAGGCAGCAGGAAGCCACAGACTGAGAGTTATATAGTGGGAGGAGCAGGGTCCCCAGCAGCACAGAGTATATCAGGAGATGAGTGATGTATCAGTGAGGACATGGCTGCAGGTGACAGGGGCAGTGACATGATGTGAGGAGGGGAATGGAGGCAGCAGGAAGCCACAGACTAAGAGTTATATAGTGGGAGGAGCAGGGTTCCCAGCAGCACAGAGTATATCAGGAGATGAGTGATGTGTCAGTGAAGACAGGGCTGCAGGTGACAGGGGCCGTGACATGATGCGAGGAGGGGAATGGAGGCAGCAGGAAGCCACAGACTGAGGGGGATATTCAATTTGGCCCGGGGTGCCGGGTGATAAGTATCGGCCGGTGGGGGCCATTTAATTGGCCCCGATAAGCCGGCGCGTGCCGCGGCTTATCGGGGGTTTTGCTTCACCTGCCTCCGGCAGGCGAAGCAAAATGCCCGATAACAGCCCCGTTTTCAACCAAAAACGGGGCTGTTTCACACGAAAACACACAGGTTTCACTGAACCTGTGTGTTTTCGGGTGTAAGAGGACTTGTTACCGGCCGAGCAAATTAAATAGCCCGACCGCAGCACCCGAAGAAACATCGGGGGTTTTTACTCCCGATGTCTCTTCGGACCAAATTGAATATCCCCCTGAGAGTTATATAGTGAGAGGAGCAGGGTCCCCAGCAGCACAGAGTATATCAGGAGATGAGTGATGTGTCAGTGAGGACAGGGCTGCAGGTGACAGGGGCAGTGACATGATGTGAGGAGGGTAATGGAGGCAGCAGGAAGCCACAGACTGACAGTTATATAGTGGAAGGAGCAGGTTCCCCAGCAGCACAGAGTATATCAAGAGATGAGTGATGTGTCAGTGAGGACAGGGCTGCATGTGACAGGGGCAGTGACATGGTGTGAGGAGGAGAATGGAGGCAGCAGGAAGCCACAGACAGTTATATAGTGGAAGGAGCAGGGTCCCCAGCAGCACAGAGTATATCAGGAGATGAGTGGTGTGTTAGTGAGGACAGGGCTGCATGTGACAGGGGCAGTGACATGATGTGAGGAGGGGAATGGAGGCAGCAGGAATCCACAGACTGAGAGTTATATAGTGAGAGGAGCAGGGTCCCCAGCAGCACAGAGTATATCAGGAGATGAGTGATGTGTCAGTGAGGACAGGGCTGCATGTGACAGGGGCAGTGACATGATGTGAGGAGGGGAATGGAGGCAGCAGGAAGCCACAGACAGAGTTATATAGTGGGAGGAGCAGTGTCCACAGCAGCACAGAGAATATCAGGAGATGAGTGATGTGTCAGTGAGGACAGGGCTGCATGTGACAGGGGCAGTGACATGATGTGAGGAGGTGAATGGAGGCAGCAGAAAGCCACAGACTGAGAGTTATTATAGTGGAAGGAGCAGTGTCCACAGCAGCACAGAGAATATCAGGAGATGAGTGATGTGTCAGTGAGGACAGGGCTGCATGTGACAGGGGCAGTGACATGATGTGAGGAGGGGAATGGAGGCAGCAGGAAGCCACAGACTGAGAGTTATATAGTGGGAGGAGCAGGGTCCCCAGCAGCACAGAGTATATCAGGAGATGAGTGATATGTCAGTGAGGACAGGGCTGCATGTGACAAGGGCAGTGACATGATGTGAGTAGGGGAATGGAGGCAGCAGGAAGACACAGAAAAAGTTATATAGTGGGAGGAGCAGGGTCCCCAGCAGCACAGAGTATATCAGGAGACGAGTGATGTGTCAGTGAGGACAGGGCTGCATGTGACAGGGGCAGTGACATGATGTGAGTAGGGGAATGGAGGCAGCAGGAAGACACAGACAGAGTTATATAGTGGGAGGAGCAGGGTCCCCAGCAGCACAGAGTATATCAGGAGACGAGTGATGTGTCAGTGAGGACAGGGCTGCATGTGACAGGGGCAGTGACATGATGTGAGGAGGTGAATGGAGGCAGCAGGACTTTGATGCAGGACGATTATGGTGTCAAACACATTTCTATACGATTAACCTAAAACTTTTTTTTCCCTGCATTTTAAACATAATAAAAATTGCAATGAATAATGAAAATGCAACTGCAACAATATTTGTTCAATGATATTCAAAATTAATTTCACAGTTTAACACCAGTAGCAATGAGATACAACAGTTAGTATTATACACTATGGTTTTCAGCTTCAGATTTGTGAAATTGTGATTGTAGACACATGTAAAATAAAATAGCTTTCAGTTCTTTCCAGCCTCTACTACTTCGGATAACATTACTCCATGGGGGTAATTCTGAGTTGATCGCAGCAGGATTTTTTTTAGCAGTTGGGAAAAACCATGTGCACTGCAGGGGAGGCAGATGTAACATGTGCAGAGAGAGTTAGATTTGGGTGTGGTGTCTAAATTGCAGTGTAAAAATAAAGCAGCCAGTATTTACCCTGCACAGAAACAAAATAACCCACCCAAATCTAACTCTCTCTGCACATGATATATCTGCCTCCCCTGCAGTGCACACGGTTTTGCCCAACTGCTAAAAAAAATCCTGCTGCGATCAACTTGGAATACCACCCATGATTTTCATTGGAACCATTATCTCCTTTAAATAAATGGGCGCCACTGAGAATGCCATTCACACAGCAGAAACACCTTTTAAGAGATGCTTAGCCCTAATGAGGTTCTCCTAATGAAAGCCAGGAACCGTTCTAGATCACCAGCTATGGGTACATCTGTCAGTAAAAGCCGGTATCTCATCACTTCTTAGTGATACTACAAAAAGGAGAGTTATGGTAGACTTACCTTTGTTAACGCTCTTTCTTCAAGGTCCGAAGGCTCCACAGGGATAACATTGGGGTTATAAGTGGTAGGATCAACTCTTGGGCACCATACAGTTAAGCCTTTTCAGATATCCCAGGATGCTCCGATCCCTCTCCCTATAACCCCGCCTCCATGCTCAGGCAGGTCATCTTGTTACGGTACGAGGTGCATCCAGCTTCCTGCAGGCACCACAAAAAAAAAAAACTTACCTGCCTGAGTATGGAGGTGGGGTTATAGGGAGAGGGACCGATGCATCCTGGGATATCTGAAAAGGCTTAACTGTATGGTGCCCAGGAGCTGATCCTACCCCCTATAACCCCAATGATATCCCTGTGATCCCTATGGAACCTGAAGAAATGTAAATTATGTTTAAAGTTTCTTAAAACAGTGCAGATACCACAAGAAAGAGAGAGACGTGGAACTAAATGATGTCAACAGCTTTATTTGGATGTGGTTCCTTTACCAGAAAAACAGCAGAGAATCAGCCCACAGACAGAACCCAGCACAAATCAGCCTTCCTCTGTGCGCGTCCTCTACCATCGTACAAAGCGCGGGGTACATAGAAAAGATACAGCGTACAAACACGGAGCCTCCAAAGCACGCGCTAAGAAAGTCTAGCGTTTAAAAACATTTCTCTCCTATAAAAATGGAGCTCATTTACATATATAAATTAACCGGTGGCTCGTCTGTGACCGCCCTTCACAGGACCTGCTCAGCGCAGTCCATTCTACGATGAATGGGGCGTCTTTGAGTAACGTCACGGAAGATACAAAAATAGAAATCCTTTGTTGGGCAGGTAACCGGGAGGCGCGCTGCCGGTGGCATTAGGTACATAGACACAGGCGGAGTTCCAGGGGAGCCACCGCCACATTCCTGGTACCCCGATTTCAGCTGAGATTCCACACGGGACACCTGACTGCTAGCATGAATGTGTGCTACAGGCCGAGAGGCCACTAACGCACGACTGACGTTATCCATACAATGCAATACTCCCTGCAGCTATAGAGGAATCTATAGAGAGGTGAGGGGTGTGTTTGTGGGGGGGTGAATGCTACAAAGGAAATGCAGGGAATACAGGTTTCAATGAATTTTAATATGCAAACCCTAAATTTGTTACAAGAGAACTAGATGCAGTCACATCGCTCTGCCACCGGTAGGCGCTACTGCGTCTTCTTGGTGTGTTGCATTGTACACAAGACGCAGACAACTAGATCTTGCACTTGGATACAAGAATCGTCTCTGAAACAATTTAGGGGTCAATTCAATTAGGGGCGATGTGCTGTTCTGGAACGCCATATCTCGTTCTTCTACATTGCCATTCTTACCTCGTACCTCATAGAGGCGTGCAGGTAAATCGGCAAAGTAGAGAGTACCACGATGGGCATATACGTGCGCAGCCATACATTGCGATGATGTAATTGAATTGGCCCCTAAGATGACATATAAATGTAACACACTATTGCAATTGTGTGATGTCGCCTCTAGGGGGTGACACCTGACAAAGGCTGACGCTATTCTGCTTCAATTACGTTCCATTATCAGAAATGGAAAAAGGGGCTCATTAGAAATGTTTGCCTTATGGAAAGAGTGGCAGAAGAAGGAAGGTTTTATTTTATAGTACACAAACATACGCTGACATTATTACATTGCTGTGTGCACTTTAGATTAATAAGTGTCTTTAGTGCCAACTGGGTTCAAAGCTTCCACACTACGTAACAGAATAAGTGCAAATTCTTAAGTTTTTCCCATTACACCCAACGGGACAGTGATGAGAATCGGGAATCTAGAACAGTCACTGCCACACTGTGATTGGAGGAGGCATTTTTGTTAGTTACACTTGCACGCCAGATCCCTGTATGATGGAACGGTTGGTTAGATACGCGCTCTAGCACAGTCCCTGCGTACCTACGGGCCCTCCACTGTCACATGCGTGGCGGGAGAGATTTACAATCACCTGAGCGAAAACCAGACGCTTATGTGTCATTCTATATTGTCCAGACATGAACGTCACATGATACACAACTAAAACATCCCGATTCCAGGAGACTTATAATACTATAACCTAAGGTCAGATGGCAAATAACTGAATCAGCATCAAAGATAACGCAGACCTGTTATCAGTACGAGATGCCTTTAGATCTGCAAAAGTGCCCATGCATGCTGCAATTGTGGAGGGATCAGTTCTGACCCTTCGGATCTGGTTGATTACCAATTGCAGCATCTATCAGACCTATACATACTAATGGCATCCTGAGTCCATGGGGTCAATTCAATTTGCCGACAGTTGAATGGCGCCGGGAATTAGCTCCCGTTGCTATTCAATTCTGCTCATGTTAAGTCGTGAATGCCCGTTCTCCCGGACTTAGGTTGATTTGTCGGGAGAACGGGCATTCTCCAGCTTAACTGCCTGGCGCGATGCCGATTCCCGACAGAATCGCAACGGCCGCGCGCCAGGACTTTTGTCGGATTTCTGCTCTCACCCCCCCCACCCACCCACCCCGGGGGTGCAGGAGGAATTCCCGACAATTAAGTGTCATATGGCGCTGTATTGAATAGCGCCGGGAGCTAATTCCCGCCGATATTCAACTGTCGGCAAATTGAATTGACCCCCTTGTGTCTGACCCATATAATCAATTTGTAGAGTTATAAACAGACCCTGAAGCAGATATAAGCGGAAAAATCACTCCCACCCCATTGTTGACTTTTCCATCCAGTGACCTGCAGCTGTTACCAGCGTTGGGGCAATTATTTACCATCGTGATTCAGTGACGTTATCAGAAAAAAAAAATAGGGATTTTTGTTTACTTACCGTAAAATCTCTTTCTCTGATTCCATCTGGGGGACGCTGCGCCATTACTTGTGGGTTAGAGGTGTGTGGTTGTGGAGTTTGGCACAGAACTATTAAAACCTGACTCCTCCCCCCTCTAACCCCTCCCATCTCCTTCCTGCCTAGCCAGCACCTCAGTTAACGTTTAGCCAAGCCAAAGGAGATAGACCGAAAACAATTAACTGGTTAAACCAGACAACATATGGGAGGGATCGCAGCGTCCCCCAGATGGAATCAGAGAAAGAGATTTTACGGTAAGTAAACAAAAATCCCTATTTCTCTTTCATCCATCTGGGGGACGCTGCGCCATTACTTGTGGGATTTCCCAAAGCAAGCAAATGAGAGGAGGGAGACATAGACGGCATAGCCGTCCGCCAAATTTGACGCCCAACAGGGGCAGTCTCCAAACCGAAAGTGTGAGAACGGTAAAACCTTTTTAAAACGTATGCACAGACGACCAGGTCGCCGCCCTACACGACTGCTCAATAGACGCAGCCCCGCGAACATCTCAAGAAGCTCCAATAGCTGGAGTCGAAGGAGCTTGAATCGAGTCAGGAACTGAAACATTAGAAGACTCTGTGATGGTCGTAGTTACCCAACGAGTCACTGTGTACTTGGAATCCGGCCAATCTCATTTGGACGCAGCCATTAAAAACCAACAATGCATTCGTACGACGGATAGAATTCGTACGAGATAAATAAATCCGTAAGGCCCTAAGCACATCTAAGAGAGCCAATGGGAATCCTCCCCGGAAGGAGGAGGAGTAAACGCTGGAAGGACAATGTCCTAATTTAGATGAAACGCTGACACAACCTTCGGAGGAAGGAAGGTTTTGTTCGCAGAACCACCCGATCATCATGAAAATCCAACAAGGGTGGTCTGCAAGAAAGAGCTGCCAATTTAGATGCTCATCTTTTGGAGGAAATTGTCAATCGGAAGACATTGAACGTTATATACCGCAATTGTACAGATTCCAAAGGTTGAAATGGAGGTTTCTAAAAAAAACCGTAAGGACTAAGTTAAAGTCCCAGGGAGGAACAAAAAAAGGTGACTGAATCCGAAGAACTCCCTGAAGGAACGTCTGAACTTCTGGAGTGATAGCCAGTCTCCTATGAAGAAGAGTCGACCAAGTAGAAACTTGACCCCATTAGTGAAGAAGTCTGAGATCCTCATTGAGATCCTCCTGAATGCAGGATAACAGACGAGGAAACTCTAAACACATCCGGTGTTAAACCACGCTTTTCACACCAAGCAATGTAAATTCCAGAAGCCACCGGTTATCTTTACTCAACAGGACGAGAAAAAACCTTTTTCCCCTTAAAATATTGGATTCAAGAACCAAGCCGTCAAAGTCAGCCGACCAAACCTGTGTGGTGACATGGTCCTTGAATCATAAGATCTAGAGCAGAGAGGGTCGGGATGGTTCCTCGACGACCCTATTGTGCAGAAGAGTGTACCACTGTCATCGTGGCCAATCTGGGTCCACCAGAATGATTGGAAGACCTTCTCTCTGAACGCGTTGAAGCCGACGTGGAATCGGTGGAAATGGTGGAAACACATATCCCAGTTGAAAGTGCCACAGCGCCGTCAGTTCATTGATTAGAATTGCTTAAGGGTCCTGAGTACGCGACCCTTAGAGAGGAGGTTTATTGTTGAGACAAGACGCCGTTAGATCTACATCGGGCATCCCCCACCGGGCTACTAGAGTCAGAAACACCTCCTGGTGAAGCCCCCTCTCTCCCTTATGCACCGTGTGACGGCTTAAGAAAACCGCTTCCCAGGTCTCGACTCCTGGAATGTGAATCACGGGTATAATCTGAACCCAATGTTTTGCCTAAGTGAGAATCTGAGCGACTGCCTTCCTGGCGGTCCAGTTTTGAGTTCCTTTATTTAAGTAACTGCCGTGGCGTCGTCGGGTTGAACCCGTACTGGATTACCCTTTACCATGGTTTGAATCCGAAGGATGCCTACCGGACTGCCCTCAACTCCAAGATGTTGATCTGTAACTTAGACTCGACTGTTTCAGAACGTCTGAAAGTAAGGAGTCTGAAACACCGCCCCTCAACCTCTGAGGCTTGCGTCTGTGGTGACCATCCCTCAAGAGCAAATCGTGAACGGTACCCTTTTTGGTCAAATTGGGCTGTGAAGCCACCAGCGAAGCGACCGACGAGTCTTTACAGACAAGCGGATTAGCTGTAATTCGAGATGAGGTCCTGTCCGTGAGGAAGAAACGCTTTCTGGTTGGTAGCGTCGAATAAGAATCCCAGAAATATCATTTTCTGGGAAGGAAGTAAAGATGACTGTGGAAAAGTTATTATCCATCTGAATGACTATAGAGTCTCTATCGTGAGACGCAAGTTCTGGTGAAGGATTCACTCTGACAGTCCTGATGAAAAGATCATCTAAAAACGGAGTAATGCTGACACCCTGTGAATACCTGAGGAGCCGTGGATAGACCAAAGGGAAGAGAAACTGAAAATGGCAAGGACCGACTGCGTATCTCAGACAAGATTGACGACCTGTCCAAATAGGAACATGCAGGTAGACGTCCTCTACGTCCACTGAAGCCAAATATTCCCCTGGTTTTATGTAGCGATAATCGAATGGATGGATTCCATTCTGAACTTTTGGGTTGAGAGATATGGATTCAAACCCTTTTGGCCGAAACGGTTTGTCCACAAGAAAAAGACCTGAGTAAAATCCCGACCTCTCTACTGAGAGGGAACTAGAAGAATCACTCCATTTAGTAAGAGAGTGGCTGTTGCATAAAGAAGAGCTCAACGTCTGGAGGGAGCGTTTTTGGAGAGGAGTGACGAACACACGATATGGGATTGGTTCCTCGAGATGTAACATATAATCTCTGGATATGACCTCCGTCACCCACAGATCTGGTTTTGACAGGAGCCACACTTCCTTGAACTGCCGTAACCGAGCCCGAATCGTCATTGATCCCTCCAGAGATCGTTAACCGTCATGCAGTAGGTATGTCGGCAGGTTTACTGGCTGGTCTAAGAGCCGCCTGTGTTCCTCTACCTCTGAATGCCTCTCTTCGTGGGAACCTGGAGAAAGAACGAAAGGGATGGAAACTACCTCTGTCCTGTGTACGAAAGGACCGAAACCTCGTGGTCTTCGGTCTCTGAGGAGCAAATGGAAGAAAAGGGCTCTTGCCCCCTGTAGTCTCTTCTGTAATTCCGACCCAAAAAGAACTCACCTTCAAAGGGTATCGCCGTCAAGCTCTGTTCCGAGTCAGAAACGGCATTCCCAAACCCGAAATCAAAGAGACCGTCTTGCTGTCATGGTCAAGGCAGAAATACAGGATTGTAGCGCAGTAGACTCTAACAAGGTCTCATTTTTCTAATTGAATGACTTCCGATGGATCGTGGGACTGCATTCAAGATACAACCTGTGCCAGCCAGTCATCCGCGGCCATGAAGACCCAAGTGCTAGCTAGAATTGGGAGTAGAAAATTCCTGATAAAGATAACATAGATTTAATCATTGTTTCAATCTTCCTATCTGTAGGATCTTTCAACTAAAACGTACAAACCTCACAGTTTGGGCCATGGTGGGAATTGAACCCACGACCTCAGCGCCCTAAGGCAGCAATGCCAAGCATCACACCAGCAGCACTGCCCATGTACAAAAAGAATAACCGTAGCTTTTGTTAAATGTGAATAGGAGCGTCTACCTTTTGGGTCTGTTTCTCAACATCTTGTATCCCCCTTATATAAATTAAAATTTATTTTGGGGCTGGGACAGGAGAATCCGACTTAAGTCAGGGCTCTTTCAAATATCCGCAAAGTGTGAATAAGGGGGAAAGACAGTAACTTGTCTTTTTTTTTTTTTTTTTTTTTGTGTTTTGAAAAAGGCAGAGGAAGAACCCGCCACCTCCGAACTCTGAATATTAAGAGTTTGACGGATGGCTTATATCAGAATCTAACACCTGAGCTAGTAGAAAAACTCCTCATCCTATTATCCCACTCTGGGTCTACTTCCCCATCCTCCAGTGGGAATGTTTCCAACTACTCCTCCGGAAAAGTTATAGCGGGCAACGGCTGCGGCCGTTTTGTAGCAGAAGAACTGCCGGCAGAGTTAACAAATTTGTTTAGAGACTGAGCCCATATTTCGAGCCCATAGAGCTTCCACTGTAGCCATAGAGGCATAGACTGATCCGCGGAACTTTCCTGCTGGTCCGCCACAGATGCCCCAGAGCATGAAACACAGAGTACCTGCGTCCGGGCTTCCCTTTGCTAGCTATGATCCCCATAGTGAGCAGGAAAAAATAAACCACCGAGGCGGTCTTACCCTTTGTAGATTTCATAAGTAATTAATTCATTTATTCTCTTTTCCAATACTTTGACATATTGTTGTATATTGTAATATACTATGAATCATACTGTGTTCAATGCATATTATATATTGCAAAAATTACCTCCCCTAAAAGTATAGCATGACACAATGTAAATCTACAGTGAATTTATACTGTGTCCCAAAATATACTTGCTGTTAGGTGATCAGCCTTTGTTGTGAGCGCTGCACAGTGTCCCCCGTACTGCCTCTGGAGAAGATGGCGGCCGGAGCCCTGCATACCTGGACGAGAGTGCGCGCGTGGTAGTGGAGGGCGGGAGTCCGTCCCTTCTTGAACAATGAAGCGCCTGTCAGCTTCAGTAGGCGCGCTGCAGCCGAAAGTCTGCGGCTCTCGCGTGCCGCCACCCCAAGTTGTTCTGTTCAGGTAGCGAGCACAGCGTCCCCCTGTCACTGTAGATGGTATCATGACGTGCGCGCGGGCAGAACAGAGCGGGAAGCCGTCCCTGCTCTCCTCTCGCGACCAACCGGAAGTTCGGGCCGCCGCGCGTTGCTAAGTATAGCGACTGTTGCGGCGGCTTCTCCGGGATCCCCGTCCCGTCCCCACAGCCCTTCAGACAGTACTGCGGCTGTATGGGTACAGGTCTCCGGCACAGCTCCCGCTGGCGGGCTTGCGCCGGGGGTGGGGGGGGGGGGGGGGGGGGGGGGATGTGGGGAAGGGAGATAAAGTAAAAATAATACTAAAATTAGTAAAATAAATAAATATTAATAAATAATAAATAATAAAAACCGTTAGGGACAGCCCAATACTGCCAGTGACAGATTGTGGCTGTCCAGTACCTCTTTGATCTGTCGTGTGAATCAAAAGGCCCCAGTGACCAAGGTATGGTGGCCCTTTCTGACAGCATCCTTGTTCCATTTATACCTGTCACCTGTAAACAGGGACTAGGTATAGAAAAATAAAGAAAAATAAAGAAAAAATAAAGAAAAATTAGGAGAAATAAAAACTGTGTCTGTACTCCACAGGCACAAAACTAAAACTGAGGTGCTGGCTAGGCAGGAAGGAGATGGGAGGGGTTAGAGGGGGGAGGAGTCAGGTTTTAATAGTTCTGTGCCAAACTCCACAACCACACACCTCTAACCCACAAGTAATGGCGCAGCGTCCCCCAGATGGATGAAAGAGAAAAAGAAATGATTAAATAAAGGAGACCGGGAGGAGTGGGTATTGTGATGTGGCACAGTCTGGGGGGGCAGCACAGATGTAGGTCATACCGAGTGGAGCTGGCATTGGTGGGGTCTGCCTGGGGCAGTATACGGTGCAGTAGCTTATTAGCCGTCCATACAATATAACCAATGATCAATACACTGTCAAAACAATACTGCCGATTCCCGCTGCGGCTCTGAGAACCCATCTCCCCCTAGACCCACAAATTAGGAGCAAGGAACACACACAGAGGTCTTCAGCAAAACTCCAGCAGGAGAGTTTTATTTGGACAGAAAAGACAGCATGACGTTTCCTTAGGTGCTGGTAATTACAGTGCAAAGTGTCTATTTATACGGTTCCATAGTAACATGAACAATGTTAGGAGACATCAAAAATAAAACATATTATATAATTACAATGTCTGTCTACAAAGGCTCTTTCTGTGTGCATTGCTTGGCCCTAATTTTCATTCTGACTCCCGGTACCATCTCCTGGTGCACCAGGCAACCTCTCTGCGATGTAGGATTATGGTATGAGGGGTCCTGACCTTCCCTATTACCAGGCAAGGAGCCAGCTGCATTATAAGGCATCATGGCAGACGCGTCTGACGGCAGCCGTACGTCCTTCATTCGGCAATTTGCCCGCAGTGTGTATGGCCTGGAAGTAGCTACGGTTAGAACTAGGATTTGCGTGGGTCCAAACTGGATATTATTAGCGCTGACGACAGGCGCTAAGTGCCGGCGGCTGATTCGCCCACCCCATGGCAAGATTGGAGGGGCAATAGATATTGTAAATCAAAAGGAAAAATCCAATTTAATGTGTATTTTGCAGAAAGGTAATAAAACAAGCGCGAGGTGCGCCATCTTTGTGGAGACCATCGCCCCTATCAACAAATGAACCAATAAATCAGAAATGGGATTAATCGCTCTTTTCTCAGCCGTGTGTGAACAAAAATACAGAGGAAGAAAACCCTTAACACATAGGGGGGAGGCGCACGCACCTCAAGTAATGTCTGGTTCTGCATTGGAGCCTAAATATGCAATTATTGAGTCCTTCATTACAAGCGTTTACTACAATCTGCATCAGCTCAGTGCGTCTACATAAACCAATCCATTATCATTGTAATATAGAAACGTAGGGGTAAAGTTACTAAGGTGGGAGTTATTTAGAACTGTTGATGTTGCCCATAGCAACCAGATTCTACCTATTATCTTCTAGAAGCAGCTAGATAAATGTCAAGTAGATCTTGATTGGTTGCTATAAGCAACATCAACAGTTCTAAATAACTCCCGCCTTAGTAAATTTACCCCACAGAATGTGACGGCAGATAAGAACCTCTCGGCCCGTCTAGACTACCCATTTTTCTTTTATCTTTTTGGCAACTTCAACCCTATTTGTTCCCTAGGTCTTTGTATGCGACGTTGCAAAGTGCGTACGCACCCTTAAGGGCCCCATACACTACCGCGACACGTCTGTCTGACATGTCGCTGGCGATCACCCTCGGACAGCCTCCCCGGGGGGAGGCAGGATCGCCCAAGATACATTGTATGCTGTCCTTTTGCATACGATGTATCCTGGGCGATCCCAGCCACGCCTGTGAGGTCGGACATGATTGAATGTGCAGCACATTCAATCTGGAGGATCCGATCCCATGCTCACGGGAACGCGCATCGGAACGGAAACACCACCAAAATGCCCGCTTTCATCCGATATATCGGGCATCATCGTCCTAGTGTATGTGGCCCTTAAGCCTCTACCACCTCTGACGGGAGGCTATTCCACTTATCCACTACCCTTTCTGTGAAGTAATTTTTCCTCTAATTTCCTGTATGTACACTCGTCTCGTTTTATGTGATATACAGATGCGGGAACAAGAATCTGGAATCTCCAAAAATCAGAACGTAAAAAATGGTCAATTGCGCAGGCACTGCGAGGAGCGCTGCTGATCACATTATGGGACTAACGCCAAGGGCGGTCACGGTGACACCCCGGGGGGCGGTCAGGGTGACACACCGGGGTCATACTAAACACACTTTCAATCTATCTTATTTATGACGCTTCAAACTTTAAAAAAGGGTTTTGTATTTTTTAGGAAAATCCCAAATGGCAAGCATTGGCGGTAACAAATCCTGGCCTGTAACTAAATGAATCTACTGCAGATTCATTAGAATTGTATAACCGATTACACATTCACCCACAGGACTAACAATTTGCTTTCATTCGCTTTGTGTATGAATATACCACCTATGAAACTTGCAGACTGCATTTGATGCATTGCCTGGGACAAGGGGGGTCATTCCGAGTTGATCGCTAGCTGAAAATGTTCGCTGCGCAGCAATGATGCAAAAAAAGGCACTTCTGCGCATGTGTATGCAGCGCAATGCGCACGTGCGGTGTACTTTCACAACGGCGGAAGTAGTGTCACACAAGGTCTAGCGAAGTTTTTCAGTCGCACTGCTGGCCGCAGAGTGATTGACATGAAGTGGGCGTTTATGGGTGTCAACTGACCGTTTTCAGGGAGTGTTCGAAAAAAACGCAGGCGTGCCAGGAAAAACGCAGGCGTGGCTGGGAGAACGCAGGGCGTGTTTATGACGTCAAAACAGGAACTGAACAGTCTGAAGTGATCGCAAGCGCTGAGTAGGTTTTGAGCTACTCTGAAACTGCACAAAAAAACTTTGTAGCCGCTCTGCGATCCTTTCGTTCGCACTTCTGCTAAGCTAAGATACACTCCCAGTGGGAGGCGGCATAGGGTTTGCACGGCTGCTACAAACTGCTAGCGAGCGATCAACTCGGAATGACCACCTAGATCCGGTGCAGTCATCACAGTCTCTGACTGATGTGTTCCCTATTTTGGCAGATAATCAGCAGAGGTCACACTCAATGAATGGGGAATAAATATGTGTTCTATGTACATTCAGACTTTGCAGTCAAACCTGCAACATTTAAAAAAATAATCATGACAAAGGTGAAGACAAAGCTACTCATCCGCCCCCTCCCCCACCACCAAGTACCCCATGGAAGGTCACATTTTCGGGAATCCCCATGGGGGTTTGTTACTACCCCAGCCGCTTCCGATTGCGCACCGGGCTGCGCTGAGGGAACCCTCTGTACATATTGGGGGAGGATGAGGTAACGCTGCTTTACACAAAGCTAAATACATAGCAATAAAACAAAGCAGCCGATCTTCCACGTACAGGTAACAGATAAAAGCTTCTCATGGCGCCGGGACAGTTAAAGGCTTCTTATTAGTACAATGGCGTTTGCTCCATGACGGACAGGCTTGTTACCATTAAACAATCTCCGCGTACGAGGCGTATAGTGTATTGGGATGTCCAGGGTCCGGGGGATGAATATAACAGATAGGAATCATCTTTCCTCCAGGGACCGTGGGCTGGATCGGAGCACAAGGGAAGGACAGCGATCTTTGTATCAGGGGCTATTGCTTATAATGTGTAAATAACACACACAGGGGATCCGTGGAGTTATTATCAGCAGCAAGGAGAAGGAAGACCGGTCACAGAGACGCCTACAGGACTTTCCACACTTCAACCGCGCTGCCTCATATACAGAAAGGAATATGGACCTTATTGCTAGCATTCGCTGCACTCCCAAAAAATAGGAATTTAATACTTACCGGTAATTCTTCTCGTAGTCCGTAGTGGATACTGGGCATCGCCAGTGTGGGTATGCAGCGGGCACCGCAGCCCGTAGCCAAGTGACCGCTGCTCCTTCATGGCGCCCTGTTCCCTGGGGACCCGCTAACCGGGACCCCGGTGTCTGTACTCACCGCACTGCGTCTTCGGCATCTGTTAGGGGTGGCGGTATGCTGCCGGCGTGGGCTCACACCCTGGGGCATGAGAAACATAACCTCAGGAACTCAGTGTCCTGTCAGCGGGGACACGAACCATTAACTCTAAGGAAGTTGGTTCGGTCCCCCCCTAAGTCCCACGACAGGTAGACTGGTACCTACATTTCCCAGTATACACTAGGACGTTAGAGAAAAGCTATAACACAAAGAGAACCAAGATCACTTCATTATAACATTAGAGGGGGGACTGGGGACACATCCCAGACCTTAGAGAGGGAACAGACCAGAGGGAGCAGGGATCACCGGACAGAGACCGGAGGGAGCAGGGATCACCGGACAGAGACCGGAGGGAGCAGGGATCACCGGACAGAGACCGGAGGGAGCAGGGATCACCTGACGGAGACCGGAGGGAGCAGGGATCACCTGACGGAGACCGGAGGGAGCAGGGATCACCTGACAGAGACCGGAGGGAGCAGGGATCACCGGACAGAGACCGGAGGGAGCAGGGATCACCTGACAGAGACCGGAGGGAGCAGGGATTACCGGACAGAGACCGGAGGGAGCAGGGATCACCGGACAGAGACCGGAGGGAGCAGGGATCACCTGACAGAGACCGGAGGGAGCAGGGATCACCGGACAGAGACCGGAGGGAGCAGGGATCACCGGACAGAGACTCGGGACGATATATCGGATGAAATCGGGCATTTCGGATGTGTTTTACATCTGATCCGTTCCTGTGAGCATCGGATTGGATCCCCTAGATTGACTGTGCTGCACTCGTTGATATGTTGGACCCCGCAGGCATGGCTGGGATCGCACAAGATACATCGTAAGCAAAAGAACAGCATACCGATGTATTGTATGCGATCCTGCCGCCCAGGAGGATGCCGGGGTGATCATCTGTGACATGAGGGTCCGACATGTCTCATTAGTGTATGAGCCCTTAAGGCTCAGCTGTGGGGCGAGGAGGGTGAGGGGGTGAGAAGAGTGTTGTGTGCTGGTAGGGAGGATTAGGTGGTAGGGGATTAGGGTTAAAATACTCACCTAACAGGTGTCGGGATTCTGTGCGTCGGGATGCCGCCGACGGTATTATGACCGCTGGCATCCCAAGTCCCAGGATCCTGACACCATCCCTTTTAATGATGTCACAAAAAAACAGAAAGAAACTAAAAAAAAAAAAAAAAAAAACACTAATATATCAGTCACACGTGGTGGTCAGAAGCCGACCAGAGAAAACCCATCTCTCTGCAATAAAAGCATTAGCCTGAGTGGAAGCAGCCATATTGCTAATTCAGAAAATTAATTATAAAGAACTCAAAAGCAGCGGCGCCCCTAGTGCCAAGTTACTGCATGGTGCCACCTGGCCGTGGCATCTTTCTGACACTAGTGCACTACTCCTACAGAAAATATATACACACACACACACACACACACACACACACACACACAGTAAAAAAATAAAGGGAACACTAAAATAACACATCCTAGATCTGAATGAATGAAATATTCTTATTAGATACTTTGTTCTTTACATAGTTGAATGTGCTGACAACAAAATCACACAAAAATTATCAATGGAAATCAAATTTATTAACCCATGGAGGTCTGGATTTGGAGTCACACTCAAAATTAAAGTGGAAAAACACACTACAGGCTGATCCAACTTTGATGTAATGTCCTTAAAACAAGTCAAAATGAGGCTCAGTAGTGTGTGTGGCCTCCACGTGCCTGTATGACCTCCCTACAGCGCCTGGGCATGCTCCTGATGAGGTGGCGGATGGTCTCCTGAGGGATCTCCTCCCAGACCTGGACTAAAGCATCCGCCAACTCCTGGACAGTCTGTGGTGCAACGTGGCGTTGGTGGATGGAGCGAGACATGATGTCCCAGATGTGCTCAATTGGATTCAGGTCTGGGGAACGGGCGGGCCAGTCCATAGCATCAATGCCTTCGTCTTGCAGGAACTGCTGACACACTCCAGCCACATGAGGTCTAGCATTGTCTTGCATTAGGAGGAACCCAGGGCCAACCGCACCAGCATATGGTCTCACAAGGGGTCTGAGGATCTCATCTCGGTACCTAATGGCAGTCAGGCTGCCTCTGGCGAGCACATGGAGGGCTGTGCGGCCCCCCAAAGAAATGCCACCCCACACCATTACTGACCCACTGCCAAACCGGTCATGCTGGAGGATGTTGCAGGCAGCAGAACGTTCTCCTTGGCGTCTCCAGACTCTGTCACGTCTGTCACATGTGCTCAGTGAGAACCTGCTTTCTTTTTCATCCACTAGGGGTCACTGGAGTACTCTTGGGATATGGACGGGCTTCCGCAGGAAACAGCACTGAATATTTAAATTTAGTAACACTCCACCCCTCCATATCCCTGGTCACTACCCAGTGTTTTTTCTGTGCTGAACGAGGTAGCAGCTACTGAAGTTTCGGCTATTGAAGATATTTTATTTTTCTTTATTTTTTCTACAAGGCACATCCCTTTCCCCCTTCCAAAAGGCAGGGTCAGGGATAGTGCAGCTGCTGATAGCAGCACGTGCGTGTCGGGCCTCTCTGAAAGAGCTCCCTCACAAGCACACACATCCTGCTGAACTGGCTGGCCGGCGCTTGTTGAGTAAGGCACCAGCGAAAACTAAAAAGATTAATTGCAAAATATGTGACAGTGTGTTACCAAACAGTATGTTTTGTGGATTCCGTCCATAATACCATTGCTCCTCCGGTTTTACAACCAATTTCCTCACCGGACCCACCGTGGGGTAGGTTAGTGAATGTACTGGAGAGTTTTCAGACGGAAATGACCGCTGCTCGTCTGGAGCGAGAAACGTTAAGATCTGAGGCTAGGGTGAGACCGCCAGAACTACCAGAGGCGTCTCAGCCTTGCGTAAGGTCCAAATCCATTTTGGGCAAACGGGATAATTTTCATATGTCTTATGATTTTCCAGTGTCTGCTATGTTACATTCTGACGATTCCATACCTGACCTCACGGAACACGAGGAGGGTGAGGAGGGCGAAGTGGAGTCAGATAGCGAGGATGTTAACAGTTCCGGCATTGATGATCTCATCAGAGCGGTACGGCAGTCTCTAAAGTTCCCTGAAGCTGAGCAGCCTCTCACCAATGATCAGGTCGTATTTACTAAACGACGGAAGACGCCAGTAAGTTTTCCTGTGTCGGATTCTCTAAATGAGATGTTAGTAGAAACAAGACAGAATCCAGATAAACGGTTTTCTATACCTCGCAGATTTAAGTCTAGTTATCCTTTTCCAGACTCGGTAACGTGTACATGGGAGAATCCACCTATAGTTGATTCTTCAGTGTCAAAGCTTACCAAGAAATTAACCATACCAGTGCCAGCAGCTACTACGCTTAAAGATCCTTCAGATCGCAAGATAGAAACTATGCTAAAAACCATGTATGTAGCAGCAGGTGTGATGCTAAGACCTGGATTGGTTGGCATTTGGGTAACTAAGGCGCTCATAATATGGCTTACAGAACTCAAATCTGCTTTACATGACGAAAACCTGATAATTCAGGTAAATCAAATGATTGAGGCTGTAGAGTATCTCTGTACAGCGTCTACTGACGTCTGTCAGCTCACTTCTCGTATTTCATCTTCGCTAGTTACGGCAACTTATCAAGCGGAGGCAGAGGTCAAACGAAGTATAGAGGCATTGCCTTACGATGGCAAGAAGTTGTTTGGTCCAGAATTGGACGCATGGATTAAGGAGGCTACGGGAGGTAAGTCTGTATTCTTACCATTGCCTCCACCTGCGCCAAGAAGAAGGTACGCTGGACCTTCGTTCAAATCTTTTAGACCTCAGCCCTTTCGAGGACGTGGCAGAGGATCAGCCACACCTGCTAGACGTGGTCGAGGACGTGGTTTCCATCAAACCAACACAACTCGCCAAGACGCTAAGGTTACCGACAAGCCAGTGGCATGACGGGTTACCAGCCCATCTCGGTTCTCCAATTGTGGGAGCACGCCTTCAGAAGTTCCATGGGGCGTGGTTCCACACATCCGCGGAGGGCTGGATTCGCAATTTAGTATTAAAAGGTTACAAAATAGAGTTCGACTGTCTGCCGCCTCTGCGGTTTTTCAAGACAGGATTGCCTCTGTCGGACGACAAGAGGACAGTTTTGCAAATTGCCATTCAGTCCTTACTGGATTCGGCAGTGTTGATTCCGGTCCCTGTACACCAACAGGGTCAGGGTTATTATTCAAGTCTATTTGTGGTCCCAAAGCCGGATGGCTCAGTCAGACCAATATTGAATTTAAAGGGACTCAATCAGTACGTAACTTACTACAGATTCAAAATGGAGTCTCTACGCTCAGTAATTGCGGGATTAGAGACCAAGGAATTTATGATTGCGCTAGACCTCAAGGATGCGTACTTACACATTCCAATTTGGCAGCCTCATCAGAAATTCTTACGATTTGCAATACGCCAGAACCATTACCAGTTTCAGGCTCTGCCGTTTGGCCTGTCATCAGCGCCTCGGGTATTCACCAAAGTAATGTCTGTGATGATAGCTCACCTCAGATCCCTGGGAGTGACAATAATTCCGTATTTAGACGATCTGCTCATCAAAGCTCCGTCTCAACAGATACTTACCCAACATGCGCTGCTAACATACAATGTACTGGTTCACCACGGTTGGATTGTAAATTTCAAGAAATCACATCTAATTCCGTCTCAACGCCTTCAGTTCCTAGGTATGATTCTCGATACGGTCAATCAAAGAATTTACCTACCACAACAGAAAGTACAAATGCTACGCCATCTAGTACAATTAGTACTCAAGCCACGCACAGTGTCGGTACACTTGTGCATTCGCCTGTTAGGCACAATGGTGGCAGCTTTCGAGGCGCTTCAGTTCGGAAGATTTCACTCTCGTCCATTTCAGCTGAACGTACTTGCCCAGTGGTCGGGCTCGTATCTGCAGATTCACCACAGGGTGAGGTTGTCACCAATAGCAAGAGTATCTCTGCTATGGTGGCTCAAGGAACACAATTTAACCGCAGGAAGACGGTTCGGAGTTTGCAATTGGATAATTCTAACTACGGACGCCAGTCTCAGAGGTTGGGGAGCGGTAATTCAAAATTGTCAGCTCCAGGGTCTCTGGGCGGATCACGAGAAATTGCTGTCTATAAATGTTCTAGAACTCCGCGCAATCTTCAATGCGCTACGACAAGCAGTGCACATGATTCGCTCTCAGCCTGTCCAAGTGCAGTCGGACAATGCGACGGCGGTCGCATACATCAACAAACAAGGAGGAACGAGAAGCCGCATGGCAATGCGGGAAGTAGCTCGAATCCTCAATTGGGCGGAATGCCACCAGGTGATATTGTCGGCTGTGTTCATTCCGGGAGTGGACAACTGGGAAGCGGATTATCTCAGTCGTCGGGATTTTCACCCAGGCGAATGGTCATTAAATCCAGAAGTGTTTCACATGTTGGTTCAGCGATGGGGTTATCCTCAGGTGGACCTGATGGCATCTCGACACAATCATCAAACGCTCCAGTATGTGTCCAGAACAAGAGATCCAAAGGCAGTCGCGGTGGATGCTCTCACTATCGCGTGGCCGTACAGTCTGGTGTATCTGTTTCCACCGTTTCCGTTGCTCCCTCTGGTGCTAAAACGGATCAAAAGAGAGTCGCTCACAGTCATACTAGTGGCGCCTCATTGGCCTCGGAGAGCTTGGTTCTCGGATCTTCGAGGATTACTCGCAGACGATCCGTGGCCGCTCCCAATACGTCCAGACCTGTTACAACAGGGTCCGTTTCTTTACCCCGATTTAGCGCGGCTGCGTTTGACGGGGTGGCTGTTGAGACCGCCCTCTTAAAAAGAGAGGGCATTCCAGATTCAGTTATACCAACCATGTTACGAGCTAGGAAGCCAGTTACGGCAGCTCATTATTACAGAATATGGCGTGCATATATAGGTTGGTGTGAGGTTCGGAAATTTCCGACATCAGCTTTCAAGGTATGCCGCCTGTTGTTGTTTCTACAAACAGGCTTAGATGGAGGATTGCGTTTATCTACACTAAAGGTGCAGGTTTCTGCTTTGTCAATTTATTTTCAAAGACGATTGGCTCTATTGCCGTCGATACACACTTTTCTCCAAGGTGTACTCAGGGTACAGCCTCCATTCATTCCACCTACAGCGCCATGGGATTTGAATCTGGTTTTGGAGTTCTTACAGTCTTCATATTTTGAACCCTTAAAACAAGTGGATATAAAGTTTCTCACTTGGAAAACAATTTTTCTCTTAGCCTTAGCTTCGGCGAGGCGTGTTTCGGATTTGGGTGCCTTGTCATGCAAGCCACCGTATTTGGTGTTTCATGATGACAGAGCGGAACTTCGGACGAATCCCGCCTTCTTACCAAAGGTAGTGTCATCTTTTCACATCAATCAACCAATAGTAGTTCCTGTGTTGACAGAACATTCTGGAACTCTGGATGTGGTTCGCGCATTACGCGTTTATGTATCCCGAACGTCTTCAGTTCGTAAGACGGATACGTTATTTGTTCTCTATGATGCTGCCAAAATGGGTTGGCCAGCATCTAAACAAACTTTATCCAGATGGATAAAACTGACCATACGCCAGGCTTACCTTCATGCTAGGTTACAACCGCCTACGTCAGTAACCGCTCATTCCACACGTTCTGTGGGTACTTCATGGGCAGCTGGTCGTGGGGCTTCTGCGACGCAGCTTTGCCGAGCGGCTACATGGTCTTCAGTGCACACGTTTGTGCGCTTTTACAAGTTTGATACTTTTGCGGCATCAGCATCTAGCTTTGGCCGCCTAGTGTTACAAGTGCCAAACTGCTCTCCCGCCCACGGGGGAAGCTTTGGTACGTCCCAAGAGTACTCCAGTGACCCCTAGTGGATGAAAAAGAAAATAGGATTTTGGTACTTACCAGGTAAATCCTTTTCTTTGAATCCATAGGGGTCACTGGACGCCCACCCAGAGCAGTTTTACCTACTTGTGGTTAGTTCTGAGGATCTTATGGTAACACACTTTCACCGACTGGTTCAAGTTACAAGTGCTGGTTAGGGTGTCAACTGTTTAGTTGTCAGTAACGTTATGTGTTAACTTCGTTATTGTCAGTTATGTTATATGTAATACTCCATTATTAACCTCTCTTAATTCCTGTTCGGCTCAGTAAAAAACACTGGGTAGTGACCAGGGATATGGAGGGGTGGAGTGTTACTAAATTTAAATATTCAGTGCTGTTTCCTGCGGAAGCCCGTCCATATCCCAAGAGTACTCCAGTGACCCCTATGGATTCAAAGAAAAGGATTTACCTGGTAAGTACCAAAATCCTATTTTCATCTGTGAAGAGCACAGGGTGCCAGTGGCGAATTTGCCAATCTTGGTGTTCTCTGGCAAATGCCAAACGTCCTGCACGGTGTTGGTCTGTAAGCACAACCCCCACCTGTGGGCGTCGGGCCCTCATACCACCCTCATGGAGTCTGTTTCTGATCGTTTGAGTAGACACATGCACATTTGTGGCTTGCTGGAGGTCATTTTGCAGGGCTCTGGCACTGCTCCTCCTGTTCCTCCTTGCACAAAGGCGGAGGTAGCGGTCCTGCTGCTAGGTTGTTGCCCTCCTACGGCCTCCTCTACGTCTCCTGATGTACTGGCCTGTCTCCTGGTAGCGGCTCCAAGCTCTGGACATTACGCTGACAGACACAGCAAACCTTCTTGCCACAGCTCGCATTGATGTGCTATCCTGGATGAGCTGCACTACCTGAACCACTTGTGTGGGTTGTAGACTCCGTCTCATGCTACCACTAGAGTGAAAGCACCGCCAGCTTTTAAAAGTGACCAAAACAT
This sequence comes from Pseudophryne corroboree, assembly GCF_028390025.1. Taxonomy (NCBI): domain Eukaryota; kingdom Metazoa; phylum Chordata; class Amphibia; order Anura; family Myobatrachidae; genus Pseudophryne; species Pseudophryne corroboree. The sequence continues at coordinate 25,191,529 of NC_086450.1, forward strand.
CAGCCAGAAAGCATAGGAGCTGAGAAGTGGTCTGTGGTCACCACCTGCAGAACAACTCCTTTATTGGGGGTGTCTTGCTAATTGCCTATAATTGGAGTTACATTGTGTTGTTTAAGTGTTCCCTTTTTTTTTGAGCAGTGTGTATATATATATATATATATATATATATATATATATATATACACACACACATATATATATATACACATACAGTATATATATATATATATATATATAGTAATATCTGAACGTTCCAAAACATCTGTGCATCTGGTGCTTTTATTAAATGACATTACAAGGTATATAAAGCTGTATCTTCTCCTAGGGTGACAGCAAGAGACGCATGAAATTGATGAGATTAATTATGCATTTGGCTCGTCAGATTCCAATATGGATCCAATCCACATACAGCAACGCAAGTCTTCCCAGCGCATCTAACAAAGCCCAAAAAATCCACAGGTAACCGTGAGGACACCTCCGAGTAATGCCAATAACTCCCTCAGTTATAGAATAAAAAGGGGGTTTAACACTGGATTATTTTCAGGCTGCAGTACTAATTAACACTAATTATGTCTGGCCAATAAGACACCAGGGAGAGTGTGATAAGGTAAGACAGGCAAACAATGAATCTACATACAATTCTAGAATATGTTTCTGATTTTATGAATAGAAGTGGATCGCCACAGAGATTTATATCCCCGGATCAGATTCCGATAGATCGCCATCTAAAAATCAGCTCCCCTACTCATCCGTCTGAATTCCAAACACTGGGCCTAATTCAGCGCGGATCGCTAAACTGCAAAAACGCCAATCGGGATGATTATCTGCAGGGTCAGTGAGATGCGATCGCAAATTGATTGACAGGAAGTGACCATTTGTGGGCTGTAACATGACGTTTGTGGGGAGTGGTTGGGAAAACGCAGGCGGATCATGGCCGTTTTCGGGGCAAACATCTGATGTCAGTGGGTGCGCGTCTTTTACCATATCAGGTCGTCTCTTCACGTGCGATTTTTAGCAGTAGCAGTTTTGAGACAATGGCACTTTTAGCGGCAATAGTGGTCCATGCTGAATCAGGCCCACTGTACGGGCAAATAAGATTAACTAAAACACTATGAGGGCACACCCCGGGGGGGCCATCCCTGTGCTCAGCATTCAAAAACTCAGAGCAGTACCAAGAATCCTCCTAAACAGTAATTCCAATCACATGTGGAAAAGTCAGAATAAAAGGGGTACCACGAACATACAGATACAAAGCAAGGTGCCATGTGCGGACTCACGTGACGAAGGTCATCCACATCTCTGACGTATCAACAGTGTGACGAATAAAACAAGAATATAAACGCTTAGCTTAACAAAAGACAGAATACAACAGAGACCGAAGAACCTAATTAAGAGGCCACGAAACCCGAACAAATGTAATATATAAAGGTATAATGTAGCATTCACAAATTATATATGTAAACGTTTTCATACCTTTATAGAAGACAAGTGTTCAACATTTACTATTCAGGTGACTTCAAGCTACTGTTCTCTGTTACCAACCATGTATCCAAAGCGGCTGTCTGCACTGTTTTATAAGTTTGAAACTTTTACATATATGGAAATTGCTACCAGCTCCTATATATAAGGCAACTTTATTGTGCCTTTCCATAACGGGCACAGAACCCCCCCACCCCCCAATCCAAAAGCTACATCCTTCCAATTCATAGTAGACTGAGAATCTCTCTGCACGTCCCGCAGTCAGGAAAACAAACCCCAGAGCCATTTTTACATGTGGCAGCATTAATGAGACATTAGCAGGGACAGAAGCCATACAAAACCATTTAAGTGCTATTTTTTTTTAATGACTAAGTGCTATCAGAGGCTCGATCGCCCCAGCCTCCCGCCTCATGTCTGAGAGGTGCCATGAGCATTGCGGAAATATCTGAAATGTCAGGACAGTCGCGTGACCACGCGCCAGCCAAGCGTCCTTAAGGTAACGTACCTTGCGGATGGGTAAGGAGGGAAGCAGTTTACCCCCGAGAACTTGGCACGGCGTTACCTCACAGCCTGGTGCAGAGTATAGACCATGATTAAACACGGCTGCTGGTGCCAGGCCTGTCACAGGAAACTCTCACAGAGGGGGATCCCAATCTCACCGCTACGATCTGTCTGTGCAAACTGTGCAGCCCTCAACCGTGTACAGTACAGAGTATACCGGGGCTCCTTTGGTGACTGCGCTGGCTGTAAAAGTGCTACTCTTGCGCGATTCATATGTTTCAGTAGTGGGCGTACGGTTAGGAACCTCATACACACTCCTGCAAATTCATTCCCAAACGGGTCTCATAAGCATCGTCTAAGTGCTACATTAAAATAATTCCTGACACTGGCATTAGGATGCGGCAGACTGCATCAGATCTCGGTTCACTGGCGCGTTTGGCGAGTTTCTGCGCGCAGCGCATGCAGAGACGTGGATGTACGCATTTTTGCGTATGTCCATCCTAGCGGGGCTACAACAATGCAATCGCATGGAACTGAATCCAAAGCTTGGGCAAGAACAGATACTAATGTGAAAAATCAATGTGCGGCACGGATTACCGCTCGCAGATGCACGAACCCTACGGATTCACGGATTAGCATAATGTAGTTACAGGCTCCCGCAGCTGCCAGCAAATCCACCACTTTACCTGCGACTCACAGAAGATGGATCACCATACAAATCCTTCCACTGACCCCTGCTGGCCACGTTTATGCAATTAACATAATTATCGACCCCACTGCCGTCGCTTTAAATGATACTTGGATTCAGAGAATGTTCTCTGCTCCCAGGAATTAAAATGAAACCATTAAAACACACGGGTTTGTGAAACATAATATGTGCGTATGTGCATGTACGCATTGCGATGTACACAAGCCTTCTTGCTAAAATCCAGAGAGAAATAATAAACTGAAGTCAGCTCTTGATAAGTGCTTTCTCTGATCAGCTGGTCTAAAGGTCTGCAGAGCATCGCACAGGATCGGAGCAACACTCTGCAGATTCCTCTGACGAGCAGTAAGTGCGGAGCTGCTGCAGCATTTCCTTGCAATGTTTTCATTCTGTCCCATTGATCTGCAAATGACATTAATACAAAGATGCAGTTCACCCCCCCCCCCCCCCCCCCCGCCAATTCTAGAACCGCGACTTGAGCCAGGTCTCTTTAAAGTGCCTTATAACTTTTTTTTTTTTTTTAGAGGGTAAAATAAGCATCCCCAGTGACCCTGGATGGGTTAAAGCAGCAGCCTGAGCACGAGAACGCCCTGCCTTCTTCCCAGCGGCCACAACTCAGGCTCTCTGCAGTACCAACACGTTATGGACAACCCCAGAACACAAGCCAGCAAGCGCTCAGTTCTCAGTATACTGACACAGAGTGAAGCCGGCCTCCTGCGAGCGCAGGGAAGCAGCACCGGCTCGTTACACGAACACTGGGGTACTGTCATATGCTACGCGTGCTTTGGGATACACAGAATGCTGCTTTTACACAGTGACTTCCTAACATGTTCAGCAATGTGCAGCTGTCGCCCTCTGGTGACCAGGAAGAGGGTGGGAAGGGGAAGGGGGGGGGGGATTGGACGGGACACAATTAAAGCATTAGCCAAAGGTCTGGCTAGTGGTGGGGTCAGGGCTAGACGTCAGCTGGGTCCTGCTCTCATTAACATTCACCAGGGGGAATTCTGGGAAATCGGCACTGGCGGCTGGCTGCCTCAGGGTCACCTGTCCGTTGGCAGTACCGAACTGGGGAGATATCCCAGTCCGGGTGCCATGGTACTGTGCCCTGAAGGGTTGCTCAAAAGCGTTCAGCTGGTACGCCTGATGGACAGGCTGCGATTCCGTCTTCTTCTGCCCCGTCACTTGCTCGATGAAATCCTGCGCCGAAGAGGAGGGCGTAGGGGACGTGTGGGAACCGTCATCCGCTGTAAAGCTGAAGGCGTTCTGGGGGTCAGTCACTATGAGGCCAAAGTGTGTTTTGTCAGGAGACACCCTCAGCGGGGTGGCCAGCCCCGCCCGGAAAGTGCTGATCGGAAGTGCGGCGTAGACGTGCTTGTCCAGCGTGGGGAAGGCAGGCGTGCTGGAGAGAGCCTGGCTGTCAGTGACAAAGTTCAGGCTCGTGTTGTTCAAATAGGCATCGTTTTGGCTTGTCCGGTCCAACGCCTGCTGCAGAAACTTGGAGTATTCCTGCAGCATGCTGGCCTTGTCTGACTGAGGGACCTGGACAGTGGCCCCCAAGGTCTCGGGTTGGCTGGATTCCCCCACCTCAGAGGAGTTAATCGATATGCTGGAAGTTACCTCTGTATCTCCCACGCTGAACGAGATCTCGTGCTGCCCGTTCGCCTTGTGCGAGTAATGATCCAAGAGGGTCTGCAAAACCTCGTCGGGAATCACGTTCTTGTCGTGGTTGGTTTTAAGGTCCACGCTCAGCGATTGGGCGTCTATGAGAGTGGCCGTGCCGCTCTCGTCCAGCACGCTTGCCACGGCCGCCTGCGTAGCCGAGGGCTGCGATGCCATGGTGCCCACGTTTAGGGCATACTCCCTGCTGCTGTTGCTGGTGGCCGCCAGCAAGTACCTCTTCTTCTTTGAGAACTGCATGGCCTCCTCGTAGCTGACGCTGCTGTTGGACGGTTTGGGGGTCCCGTCCTGCAGCGGGTCGCCGTGGTCCATGTCGGAATTGCTTCCAGAGTCGAGCAGCGCCTGTTTCTCTACTAGTTCAAAGGTATACTTCGCTACCTTACCGTCGTCAAAGGCAGACAGGGCGGACAAGGCCGGACCCTGCTCCAGCACCTGGCTCTGCTCCAGCACATGCTTCATACTCTTTTTGCTGTTGACCTTTTTGATGAGCAGTTTGGGAGGACTGATGTTCCTGGACACGGTTTCCTGTAAGTGCGAGGGGTGGGGCAGTTCCAAGGCGTACTCCGCCACCATGTACTCGTCTTTCACTTTGGTGCTGTCCGGGTAGACGGGCAGGAAGTCCGGCTTCACCTTTTTCTGCTCCGCCTTTTCCAGATGGTCTTTTTCACTCAATACCAAGAGCTTCATCTTATCTGTCCTCTGCTTCTTTTTCAGTAGAGCGCACTCTTTGGTTGTGGCAGAGAAGACAGCGTCACCATCTGGCGATAAGAGCCCCGATTTCCCGATGCATTTCACCACTTTCTGCTCACGATTCTCATGGCACATCCGCTTGTGTTTAAGTACCCGGTCTGTCCTGGAGAAGTACTGTGTAGAAGGACAAGACGGATTGGTATTAGTGCACAGACGCTTCACATAAGAACAGGTAACGGCACAGGCTAAGCTTTCTGTACGGATTATTTCTGCTTTCGACCACTGTGACCAATCAGATGCTTGCTTTCATTAGTCAAACTTATACTGTACTAGAATAAACACAGCTTTCATCTGATTGGCTGCTTCAGCCTGGAGCAAATCTATGTAACGGGCATAACATTATTATGTGTGTACTATATCACGCAATGCTCTATGAATCTGGGAGCAATACATGCAACAATGGGGGTAATTCCAAGTTGATCGCAGCAGGAAATTTTTTAGCAGTTGGGCAAAACCATGTGCACTGCAGGGGGGACAGATGTAACATGTGTAGAGAGAGTTAGATTTGGGTGGGTTATTTTGTTTCTGTGCAGGGTAAATACTGGCTGCTTTATTTTTACACTGCTATTTAGATTGCAGATTGAACACACCACACCCAAATCTCTCTCTCTCTCTGCACATGTTATATCTGCCCCCCCTGCAGTGCACATGGTTTTGCCCAACTGCTAAAAAATTTCCTGCTGCGATCAACTTGGAATTACCCCCAATGTGACAGCGTTCCCGAATATCTTCTTACACAGCATCAGACACAGGGGGGTCATTCAGATCAGATCTACGATCAGTTACTCAGACATGCGGGGGGACGCCCAGGGCTAGTCCGCCCCGCATGTCTGGCCCTACACCCCCCACCTGAGTGTGAAAGCATTGCACGGTGGCCATGCTATTGCACCCGCCGAGCAGCTCCTTGCCAGCGCAGCTAAGCTACCCGCCGCATCCCGGGTCGCAGCGGCTGCGTGTAACGTCATGCAACCGCCGCGGCCCGCCCCCGCAACGGTCAGGACACGCCTGCGTTGTCCGGACCGCGCCTCACCAAAGGCGTTCTAACGCCGTTGGCACGCCCCCTCCCGCCCCTGCCTGTCAATCAGGCAGAGGTGATTGCAGCCCTTTCGCCCCCAGACCATTTGCATCTCGCTGGGCTTCACAGGATGTGCGTGCGCACTCCCCAAAGGACTTCAGACTGCGATCGCTGAATGACCCCCATAGACACAGTCCTATATGCTCGCACTGACTTACTACCTACCTGTAGACTCTACTCAGACTGGCATTAATACCCAGCTGTAGATTGTACTTAAAATAAGAATTTACTTACCGATAATTCTATTTCTCGTAGTCCGTAGTGGATGCTGGGGACTCCGTAAGGACCATGGGGATTAGCGGCTCCGCAGGAGACTGGGCACATCTAAAGAAAGCTTTAGGACTATCTGGTGTGCACTGGCTCCTCCCCCTATGACCCTCCTCCAAGCCTCAGTTAGGATACTGTGCCCGGACGAGCGTACACAATAAGGAAGGATTTTGAATCCCGGGTAAGACTCATACCAGCCACACCAATCACACCGTACAACTTGTGATCTGAACCCAGTTAACAGCATGATAACAGAGGAGCCTCTAGAAAAGATGGCTCACTAAAGCAATAACCCGATTTTGTGGTAACAATAACTATGTACCAGTATTGCAGACAATCCGCACTTGGGATGGGCGCCCAGCATCCACTACGGACTACGAGAAATAGAATTATCGGTAAGTAAATTCTTATTTTCTCTAACGTCCTAAGTGGATGCTGGGGACTCCGTAAGGACCATGGGGATTATACCAAAGCTCCCAAACGGGCGGGAGAGTGCGGATGACTCTGCAGCACCAATTGAGAGAACTCCAGGTCCTCCTCAGCCAGGGTATCAATTTTGTAGAATTTTACAAACGTATTTGCTCCTGACCAAGTAGCTGCTCGGCAAAGTTGTAAAGCCGAGACCCCTCGGGCAGCCGCCCAAGATGAGCCCACCTTCCTTGTGGAGTGGGCATTTACAGATTTTTGGCTGTGGCAGGCCTGCCACAGAATGTGCAAGCTGAATTGTACTACAAATCCAACGAGCAATAGTCTGCTTAGAAGCAGGAGCACCCAGCTTGTTGGGTGCATACAGGATAAACAGCGAGTCAGATTTTCTGACTCCAGCCGTCCTGGAAACATATATTTTCAGGGCCCTGACAACGTCTAGCAACTTGGAGTCCTCCAAGTCCCTAGTAGCCGCAGGCACCACAATAGGTTGGTTCAGGTGAAACGCTGAAACCACCTTAGGGAGAAACTGAGGACGAGTCCTCAATTCCGCCCTGTCCGAATGGAAAATCAGATAAGGGCTTTTACAGGATAAAGCCGTCAATTCTGACACGCGCCTGGCCCAGGCCAGGGCCAACAGCATGACCACTTTCCATGTGAGATATTTTAACTCCACAGATTTAAGTGGTTCAAACCAATGTGACTTTTGGAACCCAAAAAACTACATTGAGATCCCAAAGTGCCACTGGAGGCACAAAAGGAGGCTGTATATGCAGTACCCCTTTTACAAACGTCTGAACTTCAGGGACTGAAGCTAGTTCTTTTTGGAAGAAAATTGACAGGGCCGAAATTTGAACCTTAATGGACCCCAATTTCAGGCCCATAGACACTCCTGTTTGCAGGAAATGTAGGAATCGACCCAGTTGAATTTCCTCCGTCGGGCCTTACTGGCCTCGCACCACGCAACATATTTTCGCCAAATGCGGTGATAATGTTTTGCGGTTACATCCTTCCTGGCTTTGATCAGGATAGGGATGACTTCATCCGGAATGCCTTTTTTCCTTCAGGATCCGGCGTTCAACCGCCATGCCGTCAAACGCAGCCGCGGTAAGTCTTGGAACAGACAGGGTCCTTGTTGGAGCAGGTCCCTTCTTAGAGGTAGAGGCCACGGATCCTCCGTGAGCATCTCTTGAAGTTCCGGTTACCAAGTCCTTCTTGGCCAATCCGGAGCCACGAATATAGTGCATTACTCCTCTCCATCTTATCAATCTCAGTACCTTGGGTATGAGAGGCAGAGGAGGGAACACATACACTGACTGGTACACCCACGGTGTTACCAGAGCGTCTACAGCTATTGCCTGAGGGTCCCTTGACCTGGCGCAATACCTGTCGAGTTTTTCCCAACGGTTTATAATCATGTGGAAGACTTCTGGGTGAAGTCCCCACTCTCCCGGGTGGAGGTCGTGCTGAGGAAATCTGCTTCCCAGTTGTCCACTCCCGGAATGAATACTGCTGACAGTGCTATCACATGATTTTCCGCCCAGCGAAGAATCCTTGCAGCTTCTGCCATTGCCCTCCTGCTTCTTGTGCCACCCTGTCTGTTTACGTGGGTGACTGCCGTGATGTTGTCCGACTGGATCAACACCGGATGACCTTGAAGCAGAGGTCTTGCTAAGCTTAGAGCATTGTAAAAGGCCCTTAGCTTCAGGATATTTATGTAAAGTGATGTCTCCAGGCTTGACCATAAGCTCTGGATATTCCTTCCCTGTGTGACTGCTCCCCAGCCTCGCAGGCTGGCATCCGTGGTCACCAGGACCCAGTCCTGAATGCCGAATCTGCGGCCCTCTAGAAGATGAGCACTCTGCAACCACCACAGGAGGGACACCCTTGTCCTTGGTGACAGGGTTATCCGCTGATGCATCTGAAGATGCGACCCGGACCATTTGTCCAGCAGGTCCCACTGGAAAGTTCTTGCGTGGAATCTGCCGAATGGGATTGCTTCGTAGGAAGCCACCATTTTACCCAGAACCCTTGTGCATTGATGCACTGAGACTTGGCTCGGTTTTAGGAGGTTCCTGACTAGCTCGGATAACTCCCTGGCTTTCCCCTCCGGGAGAAACACCTTTTTCTGGACTGTGTCCAGGATCATCCCTAGGAACAGAAGACAAGTCGTCGGAACCAGCTGCGATTTTGGAATATTGAGAATCCAATCGTGCTGCCGCAACACTACCTGAGATAGTGCTACACCGACCTCCAACTGTTCCCTGGATCTTACCCTTATCAGGGAATCGTCCAAGTAAGGGATAACTAAAATTCCCTTCCTTCGAAGGAATATCATCATTTCGGCCATTACCTTGGTAAAGACCCGGGGTGCCGTGGACCATCCATACGGCAGCGTCTGAACTGATAGTGACAGTTCTGTACCATAAACCTGAGGTACCCTTGGTGAGAAGGGTAAATTTTGACATGAAGGTAAGCATCCTTGATGTCCCGAGACATCATGTAGTCCCCTTCTTCCAGGTTCGCAATCACTGCTCTGAGTGACTCAATCTTGAATTTGAACCTCTGTATGTAAGTGTTCAAAGATTTTAGATTTAGAATCGGTCTCACCGAGCCGTCCGGCTTCGGTACCACAACAGTGTGGAATAATACCCCGTTCCCTGTTGCAGGAGGGGTACCTTGATTATCACCTGCTGGGAATACAGCTTGTGAATGGCTTCCAAAACTGTCTCCCTGTCAGAAGGAGACATCGGTAAAGCCGACTTTAGGAAAACGGCGAGGGGGAGACGTCTCGAATTCTAATTTGTACCCCTGAGATATCACCTGAAGGATCCAGGGGTCTACTTGCGAGTGAGCCCACTGTGCGCTGAAATTCATTGAGACGGGCCCCCCACCGTGCCTGATTCTGCTTGTAAAGCCCCAGCGTCATACTGAGGGCTTGGCAGAGGCGGGAGAGGGTTTCTGTTCCTGGGAACTGGCTGATTTCTGCAGCCTTTTTCCTCTCCCTCTGTCACGGGGCAGAAATGAGGAACATTTTGCCCGCTTGTCCACGAAAAGACTGCGCCTGATAATACGGCGTCTTCTCATGTTGAGAGGCGACCTGGGGTACAAACGTGGATTTCCCAGCTGTTGCCGTGGCCACCAGGTCTGAAAGACCGACCCCAAATAACTCCTCCCCTTATTAAGGCAATACTTCCAAATGCCGTTTGGAATACGCATCACCTGACCACTGACGTGTCCATAACCCTCTACTGGTAGAAATGGACAACGCACTTAGACTTGATGCCAGTCGGCAAATATTCCGCTGTGCATCACGCATATATAGAAATGCATCTTTTAAATGCTCTATAGGCAAAATATACTGTCCCTATCTAGGGTATCAATATTTTCAGTCAGGGAATCCGACCACGCCAACCCAGCACTGCACATCCAGGCTGAGGCGATTGCTGGTCGCAGTATAACACCAGTATGTGTGTAAATACATTTTAGGATACCCTCCTGCTTTCTATCAGCAGGATCCTTAAGGGCGGCCATCTCAGGAGAGGGTAGAGCCCTTACAAGCGTGTGAGCGCTTTATCCACCCTAGGGGGTGTTTCCCAACGCACCCTAACCTCTGGCGGGAAAGGATATAATGCCAATAACATTTTAGAAATTATCAGTTGTTATCGGGGGAAAACCACGCATCATCACACACCTCATTTAATTTCTCAGATTCAGGAAAACTACAGGTAGTTTTTCCTCACCGAACATAATACCCCTTTTTGGTGGTACTCGTATTATCAGAAATGTGTAAAACATTTTTCATTGCCTCAATCATGTAACGTGTGGCCCTACTGGAAGTCACATTTGTCTCTTCACCGTCGACACTGGAGTCAGTATCCGTGTCGGCGTCTATATCTGCCATCTGAGGTAACGGGCGCTTTAGAGCCCCTGACGGCCTATGAGACGTCTGGACAGGCACAAGCTGAGTAGCCGGCTGTCTCATGTCAACCGCTGTCTTTTATACAGAGCTGACACTGTCACGTAATTCCTTCCAACAGTTCATCCACTCAGGTGTCGACCCCCTAGGAGGTGACATCACTATTACAGGCAATCTGCTCCGTCTCCACATCATTTTTCTCCTCATACATGTCGACACAAACGTACCGACATACAGCACACACACAGGGAATGCTCTGATAGAGGACAGGACCCCACTAGCCCTTTGGGGAGACAGAGGGAGAGTTTGCCAGCACACACCAAAGCGCTATATATATACAGGGATAACCTTATATAAGTGTTTTTCCCCTTATAGCTGCTGTATTGTTAATACTGCGCCTAATTAGTGCCCCCCTCTCTTTTTTAACCCTTTCTGTAGTGTAGTGACTGCAGGGGAGAGCCAGGGGAGCTTCCCTCCAACGGAGCTGTGAGGGAAAATGGCGCCAGTGTGCTGAGGAGATAGGCTCCGCCCCTTTTTCGCTGACTTTTCTCCTGCTTTTTTATGGATTCTGGCAGGGGTTAAAATTCATCCATATAGCCCTGGGGGCTATATGTGATGTATTTTCGCCAGCCAAGGTGTTTTTATTGCTGCTCAGGGCGCCCCCCCCCTAGCGCCCTGCACCCTCAGTGACCGAAGTGTGAAGTGTGCTGAGGAGCAATGGCGCACAGCTGCAGTGCTGTGCGCTACCTTGGTGAAGACAGGATGTCTTCTGCCGCCGATTTTCCGGACCTCTTCTGTCTTCTGGCTCTGTAAGGGGGCCGGCGGCGCGGCTCTGGGACCCATCCAAGCTGGGCCTGTGATCGTCCCTCTGGAGCTAATGTCCAGTAGCCTAAGAAGCCCAATCCACTCTGCACGCAGGTGAGTTCGCTTCTTCTCCCCTTAGTCCCTCGATGCAGTGAGCCTGTTGCCAGCAGGTCTCACTGAAAATAAAAAACCTAAACTAAAACTTTCACTAAGAAGCTCAGGAGAGCCCCTAGTGTGCACCCTTCTCGTTCGGGCACAAAGATCTAACTGAGGCTTGGAGGAGGGTCATAGGGGGAGGAGCCAGTGCACACCAGATAGTCCTAAAGCTTTCTTTAGATGTGCCCAGTCTCCTGCGGAGCCGCTAATCCCCATGGTCCTTACGGAGTCCCCAGCATCCACTTAGGACGTTAGAGAAACAGGCATTAATACCCACTTGTATATATTACTTGCACTGGTATCAATACCCATCTGCAGACAGTACTCGCACTGGTATCTATAGCCACCTGCAGACAGTACTCGCACTGGTATCTATACCCACCTGCAGAAAGTACTTTCCGTGGTAATAATACCCACCCGCAGACAGTACTGGCACTGGCCTATACCCACCTGCAGAAAGTAATTTCCGTGGTAATAATACCCACCTGCAGACAGTACTCGCACTGGCCGATACCCACCTGCAGAAAGTACTTTCCGTGGTAATAATACCCACCTGCAGAAAGTACTTTCCGTGGTAATAATACCCACCTGCAGACAGTACTCGCATCGGCCTATACCCACCTGTAGAAAGTACTTTCCATGGTAATAATACCCACATGCAGACAGTATTTGCCCTGGTATTAATACCCACCTGCAGACAGTACTCACCCTGGTATTAATACCCACCTGCAGACAGTACTCACCCTGGTATTAATACCCACCTGCAGACAGTACTCGCCCTGGTAATAATACCCACTGGCAAACAGTACTCGCACTGGTATTAATACCCACCTGCAGACAGTACTCGCCCTGGTAATAATACCCACTGGCAGACAGTACTCGCCCTGGCAATAATACCCACCTGCAGACAGTACTCGCACTGGTATTAATACCCACCTGCAGACAGTACTCACCCTGGTAATAATACCCACTGGCAGACAGTACTCACACTGGTAATAATACCCACCTACAGACAGTACTCGCACCGGTATTAATACCCACCTGCAGACAGTACTCGCCCTGGTAATAATACCCACCTGCAGACAGTACTCGCCCTGGTAATAATACCCACTGGCAGACAGTACTCACACTGGTAATAATACCCACCTACAGACAGTACTCGCACCGGTATTAATACCCACCTGCAGACAGTACTCGCCCTGGCAATAATACACACCTGCAGACAGTACTGGCCCTAGTATTAATACCCACCTGCAGACAGTACTCGCCCTGGTAATAATACCCACCAGCAGACAGTACTCGCACTGGTATTAATACCCACCCGCAGACAGTACTCGCACTGGTATTAATACCCACCGGCAGACGGTACTCGCCCTGGTAATAATACCCACCTGCAGACAGTACTCACATTGGTATCTATACCCACCTGCAGACAGTACTGGCCCTAGTATTAATACCCACCTGCAGACAGTACTCGCACTGGTAAGGCTTCTCCCCACTGTGGGTTCTCTTGTGCCGCTCCATGTGGTATTTCTGAATGAAACGCATTCCGCACTCGTCACAATGGAAAGGCTTTTCTCCTGTCCGACAGATGGAAAACGTGTCAATGAACATGAGGGGAGAAGCAACAAATGTGCAGATCAGAAGGAAAAGGAAATCTCCAGAGGCACAAATGAATCAATATCAACGCTCAACAACCGATTGGTTGTGTGTGTTTGATGCCACACCCTAAGATCTATGGGGGCACAGGTATCTCGCTGAGCTGCCAATATATGTGGAAGATTTAAGGCGTACCCCCGCTATATCCGGGATAGTCTTGGGCCACTTTGTGCAGTAAGGCGATATGATCTAGGTACCAATAAGGATATTAAGGAAACGTGTATCTACGATGAACCACACTGCCCAGCATGCCCCAGCTCGTGATGAGATATAATCATTTTAATAGGACACAAACATGGATTTGGACACGCAAGCATACACTCAGTTTTGCATCACCTGCATTATCTTAGACCTATACAGATTATTGTGTAATAAGAACCCGAATTTTTTTTATCTTTAGTTAGACAAATTGTGGTAATATCAGGATATCTGCGTGATTCCGCAAATGTAGAGGGACAGGAGCACGACACATTTATTAAGCCTGGTAAAGTGATAAAGTGGAAGGTGATAACGCACCAGCTAATCAGCTCGTAACTGTCATTTTTTAAACCCAGTCTGTAACTTGACAGCTAGGAGCTGATTGGCTGATGCATTATCACCTTCCAGGCATAATACATCTGCGCCACTATGACACACGTCATTACACAACTGATACATTCCTTTATCATACACTCTTCATCTGCGACAGTAGGCCTGAACTGTATTACCCTACGTGACACTAGCCTCCAGGCTATAGCAACCCTATGGTCATACCGTTCCTGACCGTCTCACTGCTCATCCCTCTGAGAATGGAGCTCAGTACTAAAAAATGTCGTCTGCTTTTGTGAAAGTATTAAAGCGGTTCTTCCGGAAATACTTGTTTCTATTGAAGAATGAAATGATACTTTCACGTCACAAGGAAACAAGTCTATCAGGGTATAAAGGAAACCAGTCATATCTATTCCACTTATTGATTTTTTTTAAAATATATTAATAATTTATTAGTATAATTTCCTGTACTTGCTCACTCCCCATTCATGGAACAGATCCCTATAACTGCCCTTTTGGGATATCTCTGATACATGACGCCTCTTGACGTGTAAATAATAACTTGTATCCCCTTGTCTATTGGAAATGTTATTGAAAATCTGCGGTGACTTAAAGGGAGCATATATATTGGTAGATGCTCAATTAGCTTAGTGATATCATTCAGGTGCTCAAAAGGGAGGGGTATTTCTAAGCAAGAAAAAAAGGCATTTGTTTCCCCCAGCACCCTGAATGATAACCGTAACCAGATTTAAATTCCACATAATAATAGAATTCAGAGATCTTCGTTACACATATTTGGGCAAATGTGTGAATAAGCCCCAAAGCCGCATCAAGGCGTCTCTATATATTTGGGGTCCCTAGCGCTATATCTAGGTGCAGGGTGTGGCACCCCAAAACACCAGCATAAGCCAGAAAGCCCAGCGTACCATACCAGTGAAAAAACTATAGTGTTAATAATAAGAATTTACTCACCGGTAATTCTATTTCTCGTAGTCCGTAGTGGATGCTGGGAACTCCGTAAGGACCATGGGGAATAGCGGGCTCCGAAGGAGGCTGGGCACTCTAGAAAGATCTTAGACTACCTGGTGTGCACTGGCTCCTCCCACTATGACCCTCCTCCAAGCCTCAGTTAGGTACTGTGCCCGGACGAGCGTACACAATAAGGAAGGATTTTGAATCCCGGGTAAGACTCATACCAGCCACACCAATCACACCGTACAACTCGTGATATGAAACACAGTTAACAGTATGAAACAATAGAGCCTCTCAACAGATGGCTCAACAATAACCCGATTTAGTTAACCATAACTATGTACAAGTATTGCAGATAAACCGCACTTGGGATGGGCGCCCAGCATCCACTACGGACTACGAGAAATAGAATTACCGGTGAATAAATTCTTATTTTCTCGGACGTCCTAGTGGATGCTGGGAACTCCGTAAGGACCATGGGGATTATACCAAAGCTCCCAAACGGGCGGGAGAGTGCGGATGACTCTGCAGCACCGAATGAGAGAACTCCAGGTCCTCCTCAGCCAGGGTATCAAATTTATAGAATTTTACAAACGTGTTTGCCCCTGGCCAAGTAGCAGCTCGGCAAAGTTGTAAAGCCGAGACCCCTCGGGCAGCCGCCCAAGATGAGCCCACCTTCCTTGTGGAATGGGCATTGACAGATTTTGGCTGTGGCAGGCCTGCCACAGTATGTGCAAGCTGAATTGTACTACAAATCCAACGAGCAATAGTCTGCTTAGAAGCAGGAGCACCCAGCTTGTTGGGTGCATACAGGATAAACAGCGAGTCAGATTTTCTGACTCCAGCCGTTCTGGAAACATATATTTTCAGTGCCCTGACAACGTCTAGCAACTTGGAGTCCTCCAAGTCCCTAGTAGCCGCAGGCACCACAATAGGCTGGTTCAGGTGAAACGCTGACACCACCTTTGGGAGAAACTGGGGACGAGTCCTCAATTCTGCCCTATCCATATGGAAAATCAAATAAGGGCTTTTACAAGACAAAGCCGCCAATTCTGATACTCGCCTGGCAGAAGCCAAGGCCAATAACATAACCACCTTCCACGTGAGATATTTCAGATCCACGGTTTTTAGTGGTTCAAACCAATGTGATTTTAAGAAACTCAACACCACGTTGAGATCCCAAGGTGCCACGGGGGGCACAAACGGGGGCTGAATATGCAGCACTCCTTTAACAAATGTCTGAACTTCAGGTACTGAAGCTAGTTCTTTTTGAAAGAAAATTGACAGAGCCGAGATCTGTACCTTAATGGAGCCCAGTTTTAGGCCCATATTCACTCCTGCTTGCAGGAAATGCAGAAATCGACCTAGTTGAAATTCCTCCGTTGGGGCCTTTTCGGCCTCACACCATGCAACATACCTCCGCCATATGCGGTGATAATGAGTTGCTGTGACCTCTTTCCTGGCTTTAATAAGCGTAGGAATGACTTCCTCCGGAATGCCCTTTTCCTTCAGGATCCGGCGTTCAACCGCCATGCCGTCAAACGCAGCCGCGGTAAGTCTTGGAACAGACAGGGGCCCTGCTGCAGCAGGTCTTGTCTGAGCGGCAGAGACCACGGGTCCTCTGAGATCATCTCTTGAAGTTCCGGGTACCACGCTCTTCTCGGCCAATCCGGAACGACGAGAATTGTGTTTACTCCTCGCTTTCTTATTATTCTCAATACCTTTGGTATGAGAGGTAGAGGAGGGAACACATAAACTGACCGGTACACCCACGGTGTCACTAGAGCGTCCACAGCTATCGCCTGAGGGTCTCTTGACCTGGCGCAATACTTCTCTAGTTTTTTGTTTAGGCGGGACGCCATCATGTCCACCTGTGGACGACCCCATTGATTTACAATCATTTGGAAGACTTCTGGATGAAGTCCCCACTCTCCCGGGTGGAGGTCGTGCCTGCTGAGAAAGTCAGCTTCCCAGTTGTCCACTCCCGGGATGAACACTGCTGACAGTGCTAGTACATGATTCTCCGCCCATCGGAGAATTTTTGTGGCTTCTGCCATCGCCGTCCTGCTTCTTGTGCCGCCCTGTCGATTCACATGGGCGACTGCCGTGATGTTGTCTGACTGGATCAGCACCGGCTGGTGTAGGAGCAGGGATTTTGCTTGACTTAGGGCATTGTAAATGGCCCTTAGTTCCAGAATATTTATGTGAAGGGCAGTCTCCTGACTTGACCATAGTCCTTGGAAATTTCTTCCCTTTGTGACTGCCCCCCAGCCTCGTAGGCTGGCATCCGTGGTCACCAGGACCCAGTCCTGTATGCCGAATCTGCGGCCCTCCAGAAGATGAGCACTGTGCAGCCACCACAGAAGAGACACCCTGGTTCGTGGAGACAGGGTTATTAAACAATGCATCTGAAGATGCGATCCGGACCACTTGTCCAACAGGTCCCACTGAAAAATTCTGGCATGGAACCTGCCGAATGAAATTGCTTCGTAAGAAGCTACCATCTTTCCCAGGACCCGCGTGCAGTGATGCACCGATACCTGTTTTGGTTTTAGGAGGTCTCTGACTAGAGAAGACAACTCCCTGGCTTTCTCCTCCGGGAGAAACACCTTTTTCTGTGCCGTGTCCAGAATCATTCCCAGGAACATTAGACGTGTCGTGGGGACCAGCTGTGACTTTGGGATATTCAGAATCCAGCCGTGCTGGCTCAGCACTTCCTGAGATAGTGCTACTCCCACTAACAACTGTTCCTTGGATCGTGCCTTTATTAGGAGATCGTCCAAGTATGGGATAATTAAAACTCCCTTTTTTCGAAGGAGTATCATCATTTCCGCCATAACCTTGGTAAATACCCTCGGTGCCGTGGAGAGTCCAAACGGCAGCGTCTGGAATTGGTAATGGCAATCCTGTACCACAAATCTGAGGTACTCCTGGTGAGAATTGTAAATGGGGACATGCAGGTAAGCATCCTTGATGTCCAGGGATACCATGTAATCCCCCTCGTCCAGGCTTGCAATAACCGCCCTGAGCGATTCCATCTTGAACTTGAATTTTTTTATGTATGTGTTCAAGGATTTCAAATTTAAAATGGGTCTCACCGAACCGTCCGGTTTCGGCACCACAAATAGTGTGGAATAGTAACCCCGGCCTTGTTGAAGTAGGGGTACCTTGATTATCACCTGCTGGGAATACAGCTTGTGAATCGCTGCTAGCACCGCCTCCCTGTCTGAGGGAGCAATCGGCAAGGCGGATTTTAGGAAACGGCGGGGTGGAGTCGCCTCGAATTCCAGCCTGTATCCCTGAGATACTATTTGAAGGATCCAGGGATCCACCTGTGAGCGAGCCCACTGATCGCTGAAATTCCTGAGGCGGGCCCCCACCGTACCTGGCTCCGCCTGTGGAGCCCCACCGTCATGCGGCGGACTTGGAAGAGGAAGCGGGGGAGGACTTTTGTTCCTGGGAACCTGCTGTTTGCTGCAGCCTTTTTCCCCTGCCTCTTGACAGAAAAGACCCTCCTTTTCCCCGCTTGTTTTTCTGGGACCGAAAGGACTGAACCTGATAAAATGGCGCCTTCTTAGGCTGTGAGGGGACATGGGGTAAAAATGCTGACTTCCCAGACGTTGCTGTGGAAACTAGGTCGGAGAGACCATCCCCAAATAATTCCTCCCCCTTATAAGGCAAAACTTCCATGTGCCTTTTGGAATCTGCATCTCCAGTCCACTGGCGAGTCCATAAGCATCTCCTAGCAGAGATGGATAATGCACTTACTTTAGATGCCAGCCGGCAGATTTCCCTCTGTGCATCTCTCATGTATAAGACTGAGTCTTTGATATGGTCAATTGTTAGCAGGATCGTGTCTCTGTCTAACGTGTCAATATTTTCTGACAGTTTATCTGACCACGCAGCGGCAGCACTGCACATCCATGCTGACGCAATAGCTGGTCTGAGTATAATGCCTGAGTGTGTATATAAAGACTTCAGGATCGCCTCCTGCTTTCTATTAGCAGGTTCCTTAAGGGCGGCCGTGTCCTGGGACGGTAGTGCCACCTTTTTAGACAAACGTGTGAGCGCTTTATCCACCCTCGGGGGTGTTTCCCAACGTAACCTATCCTCTGGCGGGAAAGGGAACGCCATTAGTAGCTTCTTAGGAATTACCAATTTCTTATCAGGGGAAGCCCACGCTTCTTCACACACTTCATTTAATTCATCTGACGGGGGAAAAACTACAGGTAGTTTTTTCTCCCCAAACATAATACCCTTTTTTGTGGTACCTGGATGTAAATCAGAAATATTTAACACCTCTTTCATTGCCTCAATCATGCAGTGAATGGCCTTAACGGGCATTAAATTTGACTCATCGTCGTCGACACTGGTGTCAGTATCCGTGTCGACATCTACTTGTGCCACCTGAGATAGCGGGCGTTTCAGAGCCCCTGATGACTTTTGAGACACCTGGACAGGCACGAGCTGAAGACTCGGCTGTCCCACAGTCGGCATGTCGTCAAATTTTTTATGTAAGGAGTCTATACGTGCACTCATTTCCTGCCATAATACCATCAACTCAGGTGTCTGACCCCCAGGGGGTGACATCCCTGCTAAAGGCATCTGCTCCCCCTCCACATCCTTATCCTCCTCAAACATGTCGACACAGCCGTACCGACACACTCCACACACACAGGGAATGCTCAAACAGAGGACAGGACCCACAAAAGCCCTTTGGGGGGACAGAGTAAGAGTATGCCAGCACACACCAGAGCGCTATATATATATATACAGGGACTAACTGAGTTATGTCCCTAAATAGCTGCTTTTCAAATATAATATACTGTATACAGTGCCAATTTTAATGCCCCCCCTCTCTTTTCCCTCTTACTGTACTGTAGAATTGCAGGGAAGAGCCAGGGAGCTTCCTTCCAGCGGAGCTGTGAGGGAAAAATGGCGCCAGTGTGCTGAGGAGATAGGCTCCGCCCCTTTTTCGCAGCGTATTCTCCCGCTTTTTTATGGGATTCTGGCAGGGGTATTTACCTCATATATAGCCCCAGGGGCTATATATTGAGGTATTTTAGCCAGCCAAGGTGTTTTTATTGCTGCCTCAGGGCGCCCCCCCCCCCCAGCACCCTCAGTGACCGGAGTGTGAAGTGTGTATGAGGAGCAATGGCGCACAGCTGCAGTGCTGTGCGCTACCTTGGTGAAGACAGGATGTCTTCATGCCGCCGATTTTCCGGACCATCTTCTTGCTTCTGGCTCTGTAAGGGGGACGGCGGCGCGGCTCCGGGACCGAACATCAAGGCTGGGCCTGCGGTCGATCCCTCTGGAGCTAATGGTGTCCAGTAGCCTAAGAAGCCCAATCCGGCTGCAAGCAGGCGAGTTCGCTTCTTCTCCCCTTAGTCCCTCGCTGCAGTGAGCCTGTTGCCAGCAGGTCTCACTGAAAATAACAAATTCTAAGACTATAACTTTCTAAGAGCTCAGGAGAGCCCCTAGTGTGCATCCAACCTCGGCCGGGCACGAAATCTAACTGAGGCTTGGAGGAGGGTCATAGTGGGAGGAGCCAGTGCACACCAGGTAGTCTAAGATCTTTCTAGAGTGTCCAGCCTCCTTCGGAGCCCGCTATTCCCCATGGTCCTTACGGAGTTCCCAGCATCCACTAGGACGTCAGAGAAATATTAGTATTTAGGAAGCCGAAGCTATAGAGAAAGTGATACAAAAATGAAATGCAATTAAAATAGAGAAATAGTGTTAAAAAATTAATAAGTGAAAAGTGTTAATAGAATGTAAGGGTATGCCACACTAAGGCCATCCAGCTCAGCCAGTCCAGAGGCACCACACCTCACACCTCCATTACCCCAATCTGGGTCTAAGATTAACCAGCAAGGAGCCACATGATAATGGCTCCTTACTACAATATGTCTAAGCTAAGAGCTACCTACCTTGGAGCAACCCCATAATGCTCCATGTGGCATGTCAGGGCCTGCACCTCCTCCTAATGCAGGAACCTCTCTGCCTCTCACAACAAACATATATATTGGTAGATATATATGTCTGTTGTGAGAGGCAGAGAGGTTCCTGCATTAGGAGGAGGTGCAGGCCCTGACATACCACATGGAGCATTATGGGGTTGCTCCAAGGTAGGTAGCTCTTAGCTTAGACATATTGTAGTAAGGAGCCATTATCATGTGGCTCCTTGCTGGTTAATCTTAGACCCAGATTGGGGTAATGGAGGTGTGAGGTGTGGTGCCTCTGGACTGGCTGAGCTGGATGGCCTTAGTGTGGCATACCTTTACATTCTATTAACACTTTTCACTTATAAATTTTTTAACACTATTTCTCTATTTTAATTGCATTTCATTTTTGTATCACTTTCTCTATAGCTTCGGCTTCCTAAATACTAATTTATTAACACTATCGTTTTTTCACTGGTATGGTACGCTGGGCTTTCTGGCTTATGCTGGTGTTTTGGGGTGCCACACCCTGCACCTAGATATAGCGCTAGGGACCCCAAATATACAGAGACGCCTTGATGCGGCTTTGGGGCTTATTTACACATTTGCGCAAATATGTGTAACGAAGATCTCTGAATTCTATTATTATGTGGAATTTAAATCTGGTTACGGTTATCATTCAGGGTGCTGGGGGAAACAAATGGCTTTTTTTCGTGACTTAAAGGGAGGCCATGCAAAATTGAATGCGTTCCTGATGCTGTGGAAGAGTGGATGACAAACTAAGGGGCTTATGCAATTACCCAAGAGATTTTGCCTGCTAAAAATGTAAAAAAAGTCTTGCGAACAAATTTGAATTACCAAAAACATGCAGCCACGGAATACCAGGTACTTACACCTGTGTGCTCCGGCCGCTCCGGTGGTCTCCATGGCTCCCTGCCAGCTCACCTCCATCATTCCACTGCAGAGGAGGATGCTGGGAGGGGAGGAGGCTGCTGGGAGATGTAGTTCTCCCTGCTGCCGACACCAGACACACATGGGGAATCACACATACACCTGACAGGGAGGGGTCACAGGCTGGGGCGGATCTAGACTTTTCTTTGGGGGGGGGGGCTATTAATTATTCCTGACGCCTCCCACTACCCAATCCTAACTGTCCGATAGAGATCAGAAGAGAGAGAGAGAGAGAGAGATGGGATCCACGTTTGATACATCTCACTTTACGTGGTTAATTACTGAATACTAATGCCTATTGGCTAATGCCCCATGTTTTTCCAGCCCAATGCCCTCTGCAATGTAACACCACGACAGCTCTATAATAACACCCTCTAATATTCCTTACGCTGTGACACTCCGCAGCAGCAGACAGCCAGAAGCCTCAGTAACTGTACACAAAACTGATAGGAAGTGGGTTGCCGCGTCAGAGACCATGTCCCTCCCGCCTCACCGCCACTGCTGCTCAGTCACTGACTACCGCCCCGTGCCCTGGAAAGTCAGCTGCGGACCGTCCGCACCTGCTGTAGCTGCTACCCACCCAGGCCGGAGCAACAGGGGTCATACGCGTGACCTGCCTGCACCAAAGCGTCAGTACCCAGATGGTCAGTGATCGCACCAGCCCCGCTACACCTAGCTCGCGCGCGTGTGTGTGTGTGCGCGCGCTACACTCACTCACTCACTCACACATACATACATACATACTGGGCTGCCTGCCCAATGGATAGTGTGGAGAGCAGCAAAGTGGGCGTGGCTATGACTATGATAGGGGGGCGTTCGCCCTGTTCGCCCCCTCCTGAATCCAGCCCTGGTCAAAGGGGTCTCTCGCACACACTGCTGCTGCAAAAGACAGCGCTTCAAAAGTTGAGTAATTAATGACTAATTAAGCTAATTGGAAACCTCCAAATGCTTAATTGGTCATCGGGGAGTTGTCTTAGGGGTTCTAAAGCAAGTCCTGCTAATTTTTGCTAAAAATTTAAAATTTTAAGAAAAATTAGTCGTGCTCGGAAAAAAAAAAAAATTGAGCGCCCCATAAACTCGCACCCAATTGAAAACCAAAAATCTTCCACCTGCAGAAAAACCCCAGCAGTGTGAGGCTTTTGAAAATGCCTTTACGTATTATTACTGTAACGTCTATAGAAGACCAGGTTTGCCCCGGAAGAAACATCCTGTTTGTGAATGGCAATATTAGGGTCCCCATGGGCGTTCCTCGTACCTGTGATGGCAACGTGTCACTCACCTGTGTGTATCTTCTCGTGTCTCTGCAGGAGATACTTCTGAATGAAACGCATATCGCACTGGCTGCACTGGAAAGGTTTCTCACCTGGGAAGATGTAATTCCAGATCAATCAGTCACACACCTAACCATGGGTACGGACACTACTAAATACAGCAGGAATTCCCAACCTTGGTATTCAAGGCACGCCAACAGTCCAGATTTTAGTGATTTTCATGCTTGAGCACAGGTGACTAAATCAGTAATTCGGTTATTTTGATTTAACCATCTGTGTTGAAGCCTGGCTATCACTAAATCCTGGACTGTGCCTTGAGGACCCAGGCTGGGAATGTATGAAATACACAGACGCTATTCGCACCAAAATGTGTCCTAAATCTCCAATGAGCTTAGGTTTTCCCTAGGAAGCAAACAACGGGGAATGATCAGACTCTCACTTCTTGGGGACTATAGCTGTGACCTTATAGTGGCTGGGCAGGTTTGGGAGTGGCCTGCGCCCCAGATGTGAACCCCTAGAATGTTAGGGACTTGCCTGATAAAGAGGTGACCTGGACGTCGGTGGGCAAACCTATATCTTTGGCCCTATTTATGCTAACAACCTCTTATATAATATTGAATTGTGATATTTATTTTGATTTCGAGCAGTAATGATTGCATAGTGTACCTGCACCCCCTATTTTTCTCAGAGTATCTCCAACATCACCCCTGCTCAGCTACGCATAGTGGAGTGAACCTTATCTATAGGGTTTCTGCGAAGGACGCTGTCCGGTTTGCGGAGATCTAGGGGTGACAATTCTGGAGTGAACTGCAGCTGGGAGAGATTCTGGAGTGGATCTAGGGGTGAACTGTATCCAGTAGAGATCTGGAGTGGATCTAATGGTGAACTTTAGTCAAGAAAAATTCTGGAGCGAATCTAGGTTTTATCTGTAAATAGGAGAGTTCTGGATCGAATCTAGGAGTAAACTTTACAAGGGAGAGATTCTGGGAGTGGATCTAGGGGTGATCTGTACATAGGAGAGATTCTGGGAGTGGATCTAGGGGTGATCTGTACATAGGAGAGATTCTGGGAGTGGATCTAGGGGTGATCTGTACATAGGAGAGATTCTGGGAGTGGCTCTAGGGGTGATCTGTACATAGGAGAGATTCTGGGAGTGGCTCTAGGGGTGATCTGTACATAGGAGAGATTCTGGGAGTGGATCTAGGGGTGATCTGTACATAGGAGAGATTCTAGGAGTGGAACGCAAGAGCATTTTCTAGCCCCATAAACGTAGACTTGTCCTTCTCCTATAGTTCCAGATTACAGAGCTTATGACACGGGGGCCTAATGTTCGATAAGACAAGTTGACGTCAGTCTGCCATCCATCACATCCTATTGTGAGCTGAGCTTTGTTCCTTCTATTTGATAAGCTATAGGTTCCAATTTTCTATTTCCATCCCAACAAAACAAGAGGGAAGGCTTACCCGTATGTATGAAGACGTGTCTCTGCAGGTGATAGTTGGTTCTGAAGGCTGCATTGCAGTGCTCACACACATGGCATTTGGGGATCTTCAGACCCAGTGAGCCATCTTCATTAATAGTGAGGATCTAAAACATAGACATTAACTTGTGAGAAAGTGTTCAGCCAATGCTCGCAGTATATGCGGTGACATTGCAATCAAAACGGAAATAAAGGGAAATAATGCCTTTTTGCAGATGAAACAAAGATATGCAAAAGGGTAGACACACCAGGAGGGGTAAAACAAATCATTGATTACCTGGATAGACCTGAGAAATAGTCAAGAACGTGGCAACCACTGTTTAATGCTAAAAAAAAATGCAGAGTCATGCACTTGGGTCTCATAATCCTAAAGACTAAATATAATATTAATGGCACTATACTGGGAGCTACTGAGGAGGAAAGGGATCTAGGAGTCACTATCTCAGGTGACAAAGGCAGGTAAGCAATGTAACAAAGACGTAATAATGTCACTGTATAGGTCATTGGTACGGCCTCATCTAGAATACTGTGTTCAGTTCTGGAGGCCATATCTTCAGAAGGATATTAATACATTAGAGACTGTACAAAGAAGGGCAACTAAAATGGTGCATGGCCTACATCACAAAACTTACCCAGAAAGACTAAGAAATCTCAATATGTATAGTTTGGAGCAGAGAAGGGAAAGGATAGAAACTTTCACATATACGAAGGGTTTTAACAAGGTAGAGTAGGGAAATTTAAGGAAAAATTATATCCCAGAAAGGGTAGTGGACACGTGGAATAGCCTCCCATCAGAGGTGGTAGAGGCTAAGACAGTAGAGCAATTTAAACATACATGGGATAGACATATGAATATCCTTAAAAAGAACTAAGGATCAAATAGGGTTGAGATTGCCTAAAGGATTAAAAAAAGGGGCAGACTTGATGGGCCAAGTGGTTTTTATCTGCCGTCACATTCTAAGTGTTAATGTTTCTATGTTACAAATGACATATATGCGATTAAGTGCCGAAAGAAGACGTTCATTACCACTGATCAGCCGGCTTCCAAAATGACAGTGTTCAGACTTGGCCAGTGCAAGGACAGCTGGTAGTGCCAGGGTAAAATCACGGGGCTGGGACAAAGGGGGGGATTCAGACCTGATCGTCTACCATCAGCTTCCCTGACATGCGGGGGGACGCCCAGCACAGGGCTAGCCCGCCCCATATATGTCAGGCCCAATCCCGTCGTACAAGTACAAAAGCATCGCACAGCAGCGATGTTTTTGTACTGGAAGCATAGCTCCCTACCGGCGCAGCTCCTGCGCTCCGATAGGGAGCTACTTGTCGCTGCCTGGGTCGCAGCGGCTGCGTGCGACGTCACAGCGGCGATCTGGTCTGAATTAGCCCCAAAGGTGGAAATAAATCGGGCAAAGAAACTTGTACAGAAATAGTTTGATTTCACATAATGAGATCACCAATGTCCACCCTGATCTAATCATCATACAGCTGCACGGAGCCGCTACGTCCAGGTACTGTGCCCCCATATTCCATTATCATCCTGCAACCAAACCTCACGCTCAGTCCTCTATAGAGCCGCTGTAAGCTCAGTTACTGAAGGTATCCCCCCCCCCCCCCCCCCGCAAGTGATGCATTTGTGGAAGCGGATCAGACAACGGTGCAGAATGGAAGAAAAGGTTAACGGAATGAACACATATCACGTGTAGAAGAGTACATACAGGACTCAGTCCCTGCTGCGTGATATGCAGCATCCAGGTACAGTGACATCACAGCAAACGTTACACAAGTCCTGGATATTTTACCTTGGCCGGGGAACGCTGTTTTCTCTTCTTCTTCTTCTGTAGATCCACCGGCTCCGGCAGCTGCGTGCTCTCCATTAAATGGGGCTCCATTTCCTCCGAGAATTTTATCTCTTGTTTCACGTGAACCTGTTGAAAAGATACAGAGAAGAATGAGGGAATAATTCCATCTCCGGCCACACATTGAGCGAACAACCAACTGGACAGGAGAGAAGAGCGGTGATGGCGTAGCGGAAACGTTAACTAACACTCTGGACTATACTAATACCAAATAAGATGAGGCAAACTACTGGAACCTGCACATTCTACGTCAGTGGTTCTCACCTTCACCCCTAAAGTTTCCCAACATGTCATGTTGTGTCATGACGTCTGTCTGTAGCTGAGAACCCCAGGTCTGTGCATTTATAATTATGAGTAGTTAAAGGTGTTAGGATGTCAGATGTATAGGTCAAGAATTGACATGGAGATATAGGGCCTAATTCAGAGTTGATCGCAGCAGGAAATTTGTTAGCAGTTGGGCAAAACCATGTGCACTGCAGGGAGGCAGATGTAACATGTGCAGAGAGAGTTAGATTTGGGTGGCATGTGTTCAAACTGAAATCTAAATTGCAGTGTAAAAATAAAGCAGCCAGTATTTACCCTGCACAGAAACAATATAACCCTCCCAAATCTAACTCTCTCTGCACATGTTACATCTGCCCCACCTGCAGTGCACATGGTTTTGCCCAACTGCTAACAAATTTGCTGCTGCGATCAACTCTGAATTACCTCCCATAGTGCAGGGTGAGAGCCAGGAGGACGGAGGGCCCTGCCCATGAGAGGTTGGGATGCGCAGAACCAGTCAGTAAGTTAAACTAAATGTTCCTGGTCTCTTTCAGAATAGTTTATTGTTCTGATCTTCTCCTTTCACCCTTAATAATACACAGGTTACTGCAGTGTGTACAGTGCTCGTCCTTAACGCAGCAGACATATGTTACACACTGTTCATCTGCAGTATTAAGTCTATTTCTTATATATAATTACATAACTCTCTTAAATTGTAAGCTCATATGTATTAAACCATCTTTAATATGTTTCATGTCACTGTATTTAATTTGTGTCATGCCATGGTCTCAATGTACAGCACTGAGTAATGTGTCCACGCTTATAAAGATAAACAGGTTATACTATCGTCCATACTGTTGGGCCTTATAAACCCTTAGAGACTGCACTACAGAAATGGCAGGCTGGATCCTGCTGCAGTCGCTGTATGGCAAGCGGCGGAGCACAGACTTACCACCTGTACGGCGACATGACAACTTACCGTATACTGGAACCCGGGGGGGAGGAGCCGTTCCTGAGCGTCCACCTCCTCCTCATCGTTTTTCACGGTTTCCTCCTGCACCATCAGTTCGTCCTGCGACATCATCTCCTCCCGACTCTGCAAGACGTCCGTCTGCCTCTCTGTCCGAAGTGCTGTTGGGCAGGGATGGTCAGGGTTCCCAATTCCTGGAAGACCCCTGGGAGATTGCAGGACGCTCGTGTGGCCACATTTAAGGAAACCTTCTAGATTGTTTTCAATGTTCATATTTCACAGAGACGTCTGCAAGAGAGATGTAGAAACCAGAGTCAGAGTCTCAGTAACGACGTCATTCTGCCATATTCCTCACTGCGACTGTCGGGGGTGTAATAAATCGGGGGGCGCTGCGTGTCCTCAGCATATACTAAGCAAGCTTGGCTTAGGAGTGAGTATTACTGACTCAGCGGTGCAAATAAGCACTAAAAGCAAAGCAGCCACGAAGTGGTAACAAATAGCAAAGTCTGATTACTTGCTGAGGTCTTAGTGTAGATTTCCACGACAGAGCATTGGGCCTCATTCAGATCCCGAAAGATCTGCGCTCATACCGCAAAGTACCGATGTTCGGGAACTCTGCGCACATGCAGTTCAGGTCCTGCGTCGGTGGACGCACTACCTCTGCAGATGTTACGGCTGCCTCCGTTTTCCCAAAACAGAGGCATGGGGGAGCGCCGAGGCTTTGATCTCCATCAGAAGACTTAGATTTGTAGGAGCTGCAGTAGTTGTCTGCGTAACCCCCAGGGTCACACATGGTGTCGCAGGGCGAGCCGATGCTGCCTTCTAGGACACAGATCGGATCACTAATGCATGCAGGAGATGCCTACTTATATCAGACACCTCCTGCTGCGTTACCGTATCTGTGCATCGCTGCTGCTTCAGCGCTGTCACCTCCGTCCACAACTGCTCCTAAGACACCTGTAATACAGAGACATCACTGAGAATGCCGCCTATCCACTCACTAAAAACTGGTGACATCACGGAGATGCAGCCAATCCCTACTCTACGAGTGAGTGACATCACTGAGAATGCCGCCTATCCACTCACTAAAAACTGGTGACATCACTGAGATGCAGCCAATCCCTACTCTACGAGTGAGTGACATCACTGAGAATGCCGCCTATCCACTCACTAAAAACTGGTGACATCACTGAGAAAGCAGCCAATCCCTACTCTAAGAGTGAGTGACATTACTGAGAATGCCGCCTATCCACTCACTATAAACTGGTGACATCACTGAGAAGGCATCCAATCCCTACTCTACGAGTGAGTGACATCACTGTGAAAGCAGCCAATCCCTACTCTACGAGTGAGTGACATCACTGAGACAGCAGCCAATCCCTACTCTAAGAGTGAGTGACATCACTGAGAAAGCAGCCAATCCCTACTCTAAGAGTGAGTGACATCACTGAGAAAGCAGCCAATCCCTAGACTAAAGGTGCATAAACACTTAGTGATATAGTTAACAAAATCGCTCATTTTCCCCCTCCTGAGCGGTATGGTTTACTATATCGCCCAGTGTATATGCAGCCGACGACGGCCGATACGCTGCCCCCTTGGTCGTTAATGACCCTCGGTATGCCCACCGTCTGTCAACCCGTTCCCGGAGGAAACACAGTAGGCGATGTCGCTCACGGAGCACATCGCCTAGTGCGTACACCCCTTAAGAGTGAGTGACATCACTGAGAATGCAGCCAATCACTACACCAAGAGTCGATGATGTCACCGAGAATGCAGCCAATCACTACACTCAGGGCTCAATCCAATCAAGTGCAAGCCTTTAAGTTTGTTTCATGAAACTCGCAG
Source organism: Pseudophryne corroboree (assembly GCF_028390025.1). Lineage (NCBI taxonomy): Eukaryota > Metazoa > Chordata > Amphibia > Anura > Myobatrachidae > Pseudophryne > Pseudophryne corroboree. Next base: position 25,221,024 of record NC_086450.1, read on the forward strand.
ACTTCGCACGAATGCACAGACCCGAGAAATGCAAGATCCAATTACAAATGCCAATGGGCGGTTCTCCGTGATGCACAGGAAAGTTACACAAATTCAAACCACATACTTCTCTAAAATACCAAGATTTTAGTGGGTCTTAAGTCATAGGGTAAGGCAATGTTACTAGGCAATTAAGTTTTCATAGAACAACAATTTCTTAACAGACCAGTTTAATAAGAAAACATTTTTTTTAAAGCGTGTGATGCACAGGACGTTATGGTCACTTTCTGGAGAATCACCCCAATTCGCTGTAGTCGCGGTCAGGGTGTGTGAATTTTCTACAAAATGCGACCCGGGAGAACTGCATGAAGAAGTGGGGAGACTTTCCTGGACTCGAAATAATTGACAACTTGGTTAGCAGAATCGCAGAATCGCTGGACGCTCTTAAAAGGTGTCAGATGTTGGATTTGTGCATTTATTTATTTATGTAAAAAAAAGGCAAAATAGCAAATAAATGAAGTTTAATTTCGAAAAAAAAAGAAAAAAAAGGAATTGTTGAGTAATCGGAGGACGCAAATTTTTTTCTAAACAATAAAAAGAATGATAAAAAGCAATTATTCTTCATTGAAATCCTTTTAATTAAATTTGGGGTACATAATGTTGATTTTGGGTTAATGAGACGTAATTATTAGCCCAATTAAGCTAACTGAAAACTTCCATTAGGGGGTGTCCGAGAGGTTCTGCAGCAAGTTCAGACATTTTTACAATAAAATCAAGATTTTTCCTAACTTTTCACACTCTCTGGGTGGTGCGTACAAAACATTGGACTACATTTACTAAGGTGAGAGTTTTTTTTAGAACTGGTGATGTTGCTAATAGCAACCAACCAGATTCGACTTAACATTTACAGTATCTAGCTGCTTCTAGAAGATAATAGATAGAATCTGGTTGCTATGGTCAATGTCACCAGTTCTAAAAAAATCCCCACCTTAGTAACTTTACGCCAATGTCTCTACTCTGAAAAAGCCATGTGAGTGTGGAAGTGGTCTGCGAGTACAAGTGGCTGTGAGAACAGCTCGCAGAACCCAACTAGCACCTGACTGGACTGACCACTAATAGTGAGAATGCAGCAGATCCCTACACTAGAACGATAATAGCCGATTTAATCCAATTTCGGGCATTCGGACCGATATATCGGGTGAAATCGGGCATTTTGGAGGTGTTTCCGATCCGATGCGCGTTCCCGTGAGCGTCGGATCGCATCCCCTAAGTCGTTTGTGCTGCACTCGTGATATGTCGGTTCCCGCAGGCACGGCTGGGATCGCATACGATATATCGCATGCAAAATGTACCAAATCGATTGGAATCGTATCAAACCACTCCCGGGAGAGTACAAGGGAAATCGCCTCGGACTTCAGCCTCAGACATATCATTGTAGTGTATGGGGCCCTTTAGGGTGGATACACGCTATAAGATTATCTGTCCAATCTTTCTGGTTGGAACTATAATCTGGTAATGTATGGAAGCAAACAAATATTGACCATTTGCTTCCAAACACTGGAAAACAGACAAAAATGGACGTTCTGACAAATTGGTTAAATCCATTTCATAAAACCAATTTATCCGAACGACTATTTTTGTCCATTTTCCAGCTTTTGGGAGTAAATGGTTTATTGTCAGAAAGAACCAGAAAGATCTTATAGTGTGTATCCAAGAGTAAGTCACGTCACTGAGAATGTAGCCAATCCCTACACTAAGAATGAGTGACATCACTGAGAATGCAGCCAATCCCGACACTAAGAATGAGTGACATCACTGAGAATGCAGCCAATCCCTACACTAAGAATGAGTGACATCACTGAGAATGCAGCCAATCCCTACACTAAGAATGAGTGACATCACTGAGAATGCAGTCAATCCCGACACTAAGAATGAGTGACATCACTGAGAATGCAGCCAATCCCTACACTAAGAATGAGTGACATCACTGAGAATGCAGCCAATCCCGACACTAAGAATGAGTGACATCACTGAGAATGCAGCCAATCCCGACACTAAGAATGAGTGACATCACTGAGAATGCAGCCAATCCCGAACACTAAGAATGAGTGACATCACTGAGAATGCAGCCAATCCCGACACTAAGAATGAGTGACATCACTGAGAATGCAGCCAATCCCGACACTAAGAATGAGTGACATCACTGAGAATGCAGAGCCAATCCCGACACTAAGAATGAGTGACATCACTGAGAATGCAGCCAATCCCTACACTAAGAATGAGTGACATCACTGAGAATGCAGTCAATCCCGACACTAAGAATGAGTGACATCACTGAGAATGCAGCCAATCCCGACACTAAGAATGAGTGACATCACTGAGAATGCAGCCAATCCCGACACTAAGAATGAGTGACATCACTGAGAATGCAGCCAATCCCGACACTAAGAATGAGTGACATCACTGAGAATGCAGCCAATCCCGAACACTAAGAATGAGTGACATCACTGAGAATGCAGCCAATCCCGACACTAAGAATGAGTGACATCACTGAGAATGCAGCCAATCCCGACACTAAGAATGAGTGACATCACTGACAATGCAGCCAATCCCTACACTAAGAACGAGTGACATCACTGAGAATGCAGCCAATCCCGACACTAAGAATGAGTGACATCACTGACAATGCAGCCAATCCCTACACTAAGAACGAGTGACATCACTGAGAATGCAGCCAATCCCGACACTAAGAACGAGTGACATCACTGAGAATGCAGCCAATCCCTACACTAAGAACGAGTGACATCACTGAGAATGCAGCCAATCCCTACACTAAGAATAGGTGACATCACTGAGAATGCAGCCAATCCCTACACTAAGAATGAGTGACATCACTGACAATGCAGCCAATCCCTACACTAAGAATGAGTGACATCACTGACAATGCAGCCAATCCCTACACTAAGAATGAGTGACATCACTGAGAATGCAGCCAATCCCTACACTAAGAACGAGTGACATCACCGAGAATGCAGCCAATCACTACACTAAGAATAGGTGACATCACTGAGAATGCAGCCAATCCCGACACTAAGAATGAGTGACATCACTGAGAATGCAGCCAATCCCTACACTAAGAATGAGTGACATCACTGAGAATGCAGCCAATCCCTACACTAAGAATAAGTGACATCACTGAAAATGCAGCCAATCCCTACAACAAGAATGAGTGACATCACTGAGAATGCAGCCAATCCCTACACTAAGAACGAGTGACATCACTGAGAATGCAGCCAATCCCTACACCAGTGTTTTTCAACCACTGTGCCGTGGCACTCTAGTGTGCCCTGAGCAGTCTCCAGGTGTGCCGCCGTAGAAGCAGAGCCAGGCCTGACAGTGTTTTGCTGCTACTGAGGCCCTGGAACGATCAATACTGGTGGGTTTAGTGGTTGCAGAGCCAGTTCTATTTATGGGCACGGGCAGTGCTGGGCTCTTCTGGCTTTCTCAGATATGGCTCAGGCGTTACCTATGGAGAAGCTGCGACGTGACATCCTAGGACACGCAACTGCACCATGCATCACCATTATATATGAGTGTGCCTTGGCAATATTTAAATCTTGTTCAGTGTGCCGCGAGTTGCAAAAGGTTGAAAATCTCTGCCCTACACTAAGAACGAGTGACATCACTGAAAATGCAGCCAATCCCGACACTAAGAATGAGTGACATCACTGAGAATGCAGCCAATCCCTACACTAAGAATGAGTGACATCACTGAGAATGCAGCCAATCCCTACACTAAGATTAAGTGACATCACTGAAAATGCAGCCAATCCCTACACTAAGAACGAGTGACATCACTGAGAATGCAGCCAATCCCTACACTAAGAACGAGTGACATCACTGAAAATGCAGCCAATCCCTACACTAAGAACGAGTGACATCACTGAAAATGCAGCCAATCCCTACACTAAGAACGAGTGACATGACTGAAAATGCAGCCAATCCGTACACTAAGAACAAGTGACATCACTGAAAATGCAGCCAATCCCTACACCAGAGGTTCCCAAACTGTGTGCCGTGGCTCCCTGGGGTGCCTCGGGACACTTGCAGGGGTGCCCTCGGTTGGTGGTCCAGGACCAATTCAAATTATTCATGGTCAATATAATAGGCAAAACCAGTGCTGGTGGCTGCCAGTCATAAAATATGTGGCCAAACAGAAGCAAATCTTGTCCCTCACCACACAACTGACCCTAAGGATGATATATAAACGCGATCTACTTAATGTAATATTTATTTCTAAATTTCTCAATAAGAAATTTTTGGCCTAGGGGTGCCTTGAAAAAAATTCTGTTATTCTAGGGCGCCGTGAGTCAAAAAAGTTTGGAAACCACTGCCCTACACTAAGAATGAGTGACATCCCTGAAAATGCAGCCAATCCCTACACTAAGAATGAGTGACATCACCGAGAATGCAGCCAATCCCTACACTAAGAATGAGTGACATCACTGAGAATGCAGCCAATCCCTACACTAAGAATGAGTGACATCACTGAGAATGCAGCCAATCCCTACACTAAGAATGAGTGACATCACCGAGAATGCAGCCAATCCCTACACTAAGAATAAGTGACATCACTGAAAATGCAGCCAATCCCTACAACAAGAATGAGTGACATCACTGAAAATGCAGCCAATCCCTACACTAAGAACGAGTGACATCACTGATAATGCAGAGCCAATCCCTACACTAAGAATGAGTGACATCACTGAGAATGCAGCCAATCCCTACACTAAGAATGAGTGACATCACTGAGAATGCAGCCAATCCCTACACTAAGAATGAGTGACATCACTGAGAATGCAGCCTATCCATTCACTATTCACAGAGTAGGGGGTGAAGATGAAAAAGGCAGGGACATCAGTGGAAACACTGAGGGACGAGATGGAAGGAGGACAACGATGAGGATGGAATGGGCCAATAAAACAGATTAATGCTGTTCCCAAAGCACTGAATTAGTACACATCCAAAAATGGTTCTGCTGAAAGGTTACTGATGTGCAGTGTCAAAGGGGAACACCGCAGACATTTTCTGACTGATGTCTGTAAATGTGGCCGTGAAATCATTTGCATTATCACGCCTTATATGTGAAACCGACCATGTATACTCAAAGAACCGATACAGTAGCAATAAGGAATATCTGGATCAATATCATTATAGCTAAAAGTGTCAAACATTTCGAGAAGGCAGGAGAGTGTGGAAGACCAGGGACCGGATGTAATGACGCCCTATTTTAGCGGCCGCTTGTGAGTCCCTTTAAAAAAACGTCCGAGTTTGACCGGCATCCCCCGCAGCCGCCAAACTAGGGCGTCATTACATCCGACCCCATATCTTCAAATGGCACTTTATCGCCTTAACAATGTGCAATTCACCTTGTCTACAAGCACTGAGAAAACACATTACCGGTCAAACATTTTAGAACCCCACAATTTTTTATTGAAATTTAAGCAATTCAAGGTCCAGTGAATAACCAAAAATGGTACAAAGATAATCAGCAATCTGCTACAGGTTATAAATAAACGTTAGGTTAGCACAAAAACGTTAAAATAATCCAAATGTAAAAAAAAAGAAAAAATAGGATTTTAGTACCTACCGGTAAATCCTTTTCTCCTAGTCCGTAGAGGATGCTGGGGACTCCAAAAGGACCATGGGGTCTATACCAAAGCTCCAGAACGGGCGGGAGAGTGCAGACGACTCTGCAGCACCGATTGAGCAAACATGATACCCCATCATCCAGGGTATCAAACTTGTAGAGCTTAGCAAAGGTGTTTGAAACCCGACCAAGTATCCGCTCGGCAAAGTTAACCCGCCGAGACACCTCGGGCATCCGCCCAAGAAGAGCCCATCTTCCTAGTAGAATGGGTCTCCCCCGACTCCAGTAACGACAATCCAGCCGTAGAACTAGCACACCGAATAGTATCACAGATCCAGTGTGTAACAGACTGCAGAGACGCAGGCGCCCCAAGCACGCTGGGAGCATACCGGACAAACAGAGCCTCTGTTTCCCCAAACCGAGCCCAATTGGCGACAGAAATCTTCAAAGCCCTGACTACATCGAGAGACATTGAATCGGCCAATGCTGAAGTTACCGCAGGCATCAAACTAGGCAGATTTTTGATAAACCCCGAAAACCCTTTTTGGCATAACTACTATCAGAGTTCTCAATTCTAACCACTTGGAACATCAAACAGGGGTTCTTGTGAAACAAATCCACTACTTCCGACAACCGCCTTGCGGTCGCCCAAAAATCAAAAGCATGACCACTCTCCAAGAGAGAAATTTTTAACACAACCTTTAATAAAGGATACCATCAGTGAGACACAAGAAACGCAACACCACGTCAAGAGCCCACTGTGCAAATGGGGCACCAATGGAGGTTGGATGTGCAGTACTCCTTTCACAAAAGTCTGAACTTCCGGAAAGGTGGCCAACTCTTTTTTTTTTTTTTTTTTAAGAAATTTTACAATACTAAAACAGCCCTGAAACGGAGCCTAACTGTAGGCCCGCATCCACCACTGCTTGCAAAGAATGGAGAACAACGACTCAGCTGAAAGTCCGCCGTAGGAAGCTTCTTAGATTTACATCAAGACACATATTTACACCAAATACGGTGTTAAGGCGTCGACGTTACTTCTTTTTTAGCCTGAAGAAGTGTGGAAATGACCCCACCGGGAATACCCGAACGGACTAGGATATGGCGTTCAACCGCCACGCCGTCAAACACAGCCGCGGTGAGTCCTGATACACGCCCGGATCTTGCTGTAACAGTTCCTCCCGTAGAGGAAGAGGCCAGGGATCTTCTATGAATAAATCTTGAAGAACTGGATACCAAGCCCTCCTCGGCTAGACCAGAACAATGAGGATCGCCGGAACCTCTGTTCTTCTTACGTTTATCACCTTCAGCAGAGTGAAAGCGGAGGGGACACATAGACCGACTGAAAACACCCAAGGTGTCACGAGGGCTTCCACTGCTATAGCTTGAGTGTCCCTTGACCCGGAACCAAATTCCTGAGGTTTCTCGTTGAGGCGAGACGCCAACATGCCCAATTGAGGTACTTCTCAAAGACTTGTCACTTCTGTAAACTTCTCGATGACGACAGTATTTCTCCGGGATGGAGAGCGCGTCTACAGAGGAAATCTAATTCTCCGTCGTTTACGGCCGGAACTAAGACTGCTAATATAACGTTTACCAGTCTTTTCACCCAGCGGAAAACTATTTCAGCTTCTGCCATTGCCTCTTTGTTCCTTGTTCCGCCCTAGCGGCTTACTTACTCCACTGCTGTCAAATCGTCCGACAGAATTAACACGGGCAGATCACGAAGAATATGTTCTTGAAAATAGCTCTTACTTCAAGAAAACGTATTGCAGACAAGCTTCCCAGCTTGACCTTTTCCTCTGGAAATACTTCCCATGCAAGAACTGCTCCCCAGCCTCGGAGATCTGCATACATGGACACCAGTATCTAATCATGGATCCCGAACCTTCGTCCCTCTAGGATGTGAGAGCTGAGCAGACACCACAGGAGCGATATCCTGGTCATCAGAATTATATTCCGGTGCATGTGGCAGTGAGACCCGGACCACATTCCCAACAGGTCCCGTGAAAACCACTCTGGCATTTGACATGCTCACGAAAAGGCCTCTTAGGCCGCACCCAACTTCTTAATCAACGGAACATATAGATGGATTGGCACTGCAAATCTGATCCGACTCAGGATCCGCAGACCTCATTCCACAGGAAAGCACAGAACCTCAACCGTTCAGTATCTACTCTGATACCACCTCCGACCTCTGCGTCGTTGGGAACAACAGCCATTCCCTGTGTTGAAGAACAGTCAGAGAGAAACAACGATTTGCACCACTTGTTACTAGACCTCGCCTCAATCAGGCGAACATCTCATAACAGAATAACAATGGATCTTACTATTTAAAGAAAACCATCATACTACCATCACTCCAGTGAAATGGCAAAGACCATCCTGGCTATCCCTCCAGGTAATCTGAATGCGTAAAATAACGCACGTAAACTTTTTTTTTTTTTTTTATAACCGGGACAGGAGGACAAGGCCCTGAACCTGACGCACCTCTGATATGGCGTCGCGTATTACCTCCCCTTCCAGAGGGGAAACGGTAAGATCTATTAGGAAAACAGTGAGGGGAAACATCTGTAACTCCAGACAGACCCCCTCTGGATTCTACAAGTAACTCACGGGTCCTGGACTATTCCCGGACTAACTGAAAAGCAGTAGACGAGTCCCCACCGGAGTGGGCTCCAGGCAGGTAGACTCAGCGACATGTGGTGGATGTGGGAGAAACAGCAAACGACATCCGCTTCTGCTAACCTAACAAGGCTACAGAACACTTACCTTTTCACCCTCCATCTGCCCAGAAAGGAAAAAAAGAACGGCATCGAACTAGTTAAAGCGACTGCATCCCCCAAAAGAATGCGTCACCAACCGTTGAGGGAATCTTACTCACCAAGTTAGATTTATCAGGAGTATCCGCCGAGATTGATTGAACTAAGGCATCCCCAAACAGCGGCACACCGACCCAGGGAAAAAATAAGATTTTAAACCTACCGGTAAATCTTTTTCTCGTAGTCCGTAGAGGATGCTGGGACTCCGTAAGGACCATGGGGATAGACGGGCTCCGCAGGAGACATGGGCACTTTAAGAAAGACTTTGACTCTGGGTGAGCACTGGCTCCTCCCTCTATGCCACTCCTCCAGACCTCAGTTAGAGAAACTGTGCCCAGAGGAGACGGACAGTACAAGGAAAGGATTTTTGTAATCCAAGGGCAAGATTCATACCAGCCACACCAATCACACCGTATAACTTGTGATATACTACCCAGTTAACAGTATGAAAAAACAACACAGCATCAGTCCAAGACCGATGAAACTATAACATAACCCTTATGTAAGCAATAACTATATACAAGTCTTGCAGAAGTAGTCCGCACTTGGGACGGGCGCCCAGCATCCTCTACGGACTACGAAAAAAAGATTTACCGGTAGGTTTAAAATCTTATTTTCTCTAACGTCCTAGAGGATGCTGGGACTCCGTAAGGACCATGGGGATTATACCAAAGCTCCCAAACGGGCGGGAGAGTGCGGATGACTCTGCAGCACCGATTGAGCAAACAGGAGGTCCAGGGTATCAAACTTATAGAACTTTGCAAAGGTGTTTGACCCAGACCAAGTAGCAGCTCGGCACAGCTGTAGTGCCAAGACCCCTCGGGCAGCCGCCCAAGAAGAGCCCACCTTCCTAGTGGAATGGGCCTTAACCGATTTTGGTAACGGCAATCCTGCCGTAGAATGCGCCTGCTGAATCGTGTTACAGATCCAGCGAGCAATAGTCTGCTTTGAAGCAGGGCCTGCAACCTTGTTGGCTGCATACAGGACAAACAGTGCTTCTGTTTTTCTGATCCTAGCCGTTCTGGCCACGTAAATTTTCAAAGCCCTGACCACATCAAAGGACTCGGAATCCTCCAAGTCACGTGTAGCCACAGGCACGACAATAGGTTGGTTCATATGAAAGGATGAGACCACCTTAGGCAGGAATGGAGGACGGGTCCGTAATTCCGCTCTATCCATATGGAAAACCAGATAGGGGCTTTTATGTGATAAAGCCGCCAATTCCGAAACTCGCCTAGCCGAAGCCAAGGCTAACAACATGACCACCTTCCAAGTGAGATATTTCAACTCCACTGTTTTAAGTGGTTCAAACCAATGTGACTTAAGGAAACTTAACACCACGTTAAGGTCCCAAGGCGCCACCGGAGGTACAAAAGGAGGCTGAATATGCAGTACTCCCTTCACAAAAGTCTGTACTTCAGGTAAAGAGGCCAATTCTTTTTGAAAGAAAATGGATAAGGCCGAAATCTGAACTTTAATGGAGCCTAATTTTAGGCCCAAATTCACTCCAGTTTGTAGGAAGTGAAGAAAACGGCCTAGATGGAATTCTTCCGTAGGACCATTCCGGGCCTCACACCAAGAAACATATTTTCGCCATATTCGGTGATAATGTTTAGATGTCACGACCTTCCTAGCCTTTAATAGCGGAGGAATAACCTCATCCGGAATACCTTTTTCCACTAGAATCCGGCGTTCAACCGCCATGATGTCAAACGCAGCTGCGGTAAGTCTTGGAACAGACAGGGACCTTGTTGTAACAGGTCCTGCCTTAGAGGAAGAGGCCACGGATCTTCTGTGAGCATTTCCTGCAGATCCGGATACCAGGTCCTTCGTGGCCAATCCGGAACAATGAGTATTGTTCTCACTCCTCTTTTTCTTATTATCCTCAACACCTTGGGTACGAGAGGAAGAGGAGGAAACACATAGACCGACTGGAACACCCACGGTGTCACTAGGGCGTCCACAGCTACCGCCTGAGGGTCTCTGGACCTGGCGCAATACCTTTGTAGCTTTTTGTTGAGACGGGACGCCATCATGTCTATTTGGGGCAGTCCCCACCGACTTGCAATCTGCGGAAGACTTCCTGATGAAGTCCCCACTCTCCCGGATGCAGGTCGTGTCTGCTGAGGAAGTCTGCTTCCCAGTTGTCCACTCCCGGAATGAACACTGCTGACAGAGCGCTTACATGATTCTCCGCCCAGCAAAGAATTCTGGTGGATTCCGCCATTGCCACTCTCCTCCTTGTGCCGCCTTGGCGGTTTACATGAGCTACTGTGGTGACGTTGTCTGACTGAATCAGAACTGGTCGCTCGCGAAGTAAGATCTCCGCTTGACGTAGGGCGTTGTATATGGCCCTTAGTTCCAGGATGTTGATGTGAAGACAAGTCTCTTGACTTGACCAAAGGCCTTGGAAATTTCTTCCCTGTGTGACTGCTCCCCAACCTCAGAGGCTCGCGTCCGTGGCCACCAGGATCCAGTCCTGAATACCGAACCTGCGGCCCTCTAGAAGGTGAGCACTTTTCAGCCACCACAGGAGAGATAATCTGGCCCTGGGGGACAGGGTGATCCACTGATGCATTTGCAGATGTGACCCGGACCATTTGTCCAATAGGTCCCATTGAAAGGTCCTTGCATGGAATCTGCCGTAGGGAATGGCTTCGTATGTCGCCACCATTTTTCCCAGGACTTGAGTGCAATGACGTATTGACACTTGTTTTGGCTTCAACAGGTTCATGACTAGAGTCATGAGTTCCTGCGCTTTTTCTGTCGGAAGAAAAACCCTCTTCTGGTCTGTGTCAAGAATCATGCCCAAGAAGGGCAGACGAGTTGTAGGATTTAGCTGCGACTTTGGAATATTGATAATCCAGCCGTGTCGCTGTAACACATTCAGTGAAAGTGATACGCTGTTCAGCAACTTCTCCCGTGATCTCGCTTTTATGAGGAAATCGTCCAAGTACGGGATAATTGTGACACCCTGCTTGCGCAGGAGCACTATCATTTCCGCCATTACCTTGGTGAAAATTCTCGGGGCCGTGGAAAGCCCAAACGGCAACGTCTGAAATTGGTAATGACAATCCTGTACCGCAAATCTCAGGTACGCCTGATGAGGAGGATATATGGGAACATGCAGGTATGCATCCTTTATGTCCAGAGATACCATAAAATCTCCCCTTTCCAGGCTGGCGATGACCGCTCTGAGCGATTCCATCTTGAACTTGAACCGTTTTAAGTAAAGGTTCAGGGATTTTAAATTCAAAATGGGTCTGACCGAACCGTCCGGTTTTGGGACCACAAACAGAGTTGAGTAGTACCCCTTCCCTCTTTGAAGCAGGGGAACCTCTACCACCACTTGTTGAAGACACAATTTGCGAATCTCATGTAACACTATCTCCCTTTCCAGGTGGGAAGTCGGTAGGGCCATTTTGAAAAACCGGCGAGGATGCACCTCTTCGAATTCCAGCTTGTAACCCTGGGAAACAATTTCTATTGCCCAGGGATCCACCTGCGAGTGAACCCAGATGTGGCTGAAAAGTCGAAGACGTGCCTCCACTGGAGCGGACTCCCTCAGGGGAGCCCCAGCGTCATGCGGTGGATTTTGCAGAGGCCGGGGAGGACTTCTGTTCCTGTGAACTAGCTGTGTTGTGCAGCTTTTTCCCTCTGCCCTTACCTCTGGCAAGAAAGGACGACCCACGTACTCTCTTGCTTTTATTGGAACGCAAGGACTGCATTTGATAATGAGGCGCTTTCTTAGATTGTGGGGGAATATATGGCAAAAAATTTGATTTACCTGCCGTGGAGACGAGGTCCGCGAGGCCCTCTCCAAACAATTCCTCACCCTTGTAAAGCAACAACTCCATATGTCTCTTGGAGTCGGCATCACCTGACCACTGTCGGGTCCACAAGACACGCCTAGCAGAAATAGACATAGCGTTTATCCTGGAACCCAGTAAACTAATGTCTCTTTGAGCATCCCTCATATATAAGACAGCATCTTTTATATGCCCTAGGGTCAGTAAAATGGTATCCTTATCAAGGGTCTCAATATCCGCTGATAAGGAATCTGTCCATGCTGCTACAGCACTACAAACCCAGGCCGACGCAATAGCCGGTCTGAGTAACGCACCAGAATGTGTGTAAATGGACTTCAAGGTAACCTCCTGCTTGCGGTCAGCAGGATCCTTGAGGGTAGCCATATCTTGGGATGGAAGTGCTATCTTTTTTGATAAGCGGGTCAAACCTTTGTCTACCCTAGGGGAGGATTCCCACCGTATTCTGTCCTGCGACGGGAAAGGATACGCTATTAGAATCCTTTTGGGAATCTGCAGTTTTTTTGTCTGCAGTTTCCCACGCTTTTTCGCATAATTCGTTCAGCTCATGTGAGGAGGGAAAGGTTACCTCAGGTTTCTTTCCCTTATACATGTGTACCCTCGTGTCAGGGACAGGGGGTTCCTCAGTGATATGCAGAACATCTTTTATTGCAATAATCATATATCGAATACATTTAGCCACCTTTGGCTGTAATTTTGCATCATCGTAGTCGACACTGGAGTCTGAATCCGTGTCGGTATCTGTGTCAACTATTTGGGATAGTGGGCGCTTCTGAGACCCCGAAGGTCCAAGCGACATTGAGACAGGCATGGGTTGACTCCCTGACTGTACCCCAGCTCCAGCTTTGTCTAATCTTTTGTGCAATAAATTAACATTAGCACTTAAAACATTCCACATATCCATCCAGTCAGGTGTCGGCACTGCCGACGGAGACCTAACATTCATACACTTCCCCTCCTCAGGTGAGCCTTCAATCCCAGACATGTCGACACACGCGTACCGACACACCACACACACAGGGAAGCTCTTTTCTGAAGACAGGTTCCCCACCAGGCCCTTTGGAGAGACAGAGAGAGAGTATGCCAGCACAGAGACAGTAGAAACTCAGTAGTGCTCCCCTAGTGTGTGTCCATTCACTCCTGGGCACAAAGTCTAACTGAGGTCTGGAGGAGGGGCACAGAGGGAGGAGCCAGTTCACACCCAGTTTAAGTCTTTATAGTCTGCCCAAGCTTCTGCGGATCCATCTATACCCCGTGGTCCTTTTGGAGTCCCCAGCATCCTCTAGGACGTAAGAGAAATAGACGTTATTTTTAAGTGAATTTACAGCTGTTCTGCAGCAATGCCCGGGCCGTGACGCACCACCAATGGGCTGCTGAGGACTGGAATATGGTCTTGTGGACAAATGCAACACCTTTGTTCCATCGCACAGAGATTTTGGCCCTCATTCAGACCTGATCGTAGATGTGCTGAATTTAGCATATCTACGATCAGGCACACTGAAATGCGGGGGGACGCCCAGCACAGGGCTAGTCCACCCCACATATGTCAGGCCCGACCCCCCGCACAAGTACAAAAGCATTGATCAGCGGCAATGCTTTTGTACTGGAAGAGTAGCCCCCTGCCAGCGCAGCTCCTGCGCACTGGCAGGCGCTACCTGTCGCTGTGAGGGTCGCAGTGGCTGCATGTGACATCACGCAGCCACCGCGGGCCGACCCCCCCCCCCCCCTCCAAACGGTCCGGGCACGCCTGCGATGCCCGGACCGCGCCCCCTAAACAGCGGACAAGCGGCCCGCCCAGTCCCGCTTCTGCCTGTCAATCAGGCAGAGGCGACCGCAGGGCTAAGACTGCCTTCGGTTGTCTGGCATGCGCCGGCGTTTCCGCACAGCAGCAATCAGGTCTGAACTGCGCCGGTCAAGTCCCCCAAATCAGAAATTGTTCAGCGTGACGGAGGTCATGACACCTTTCTGATGGTTCAGTGCGCATAACTTAGCTTCATGCACTAAACCTTTTAAGATACTGCGTTAAATTACCCTCAGACCATGTGTATAAGGTGCATGATGACACACAAATGTATATCATGTTTATACTACAAGATATTTCATTATGGCATGCAAATATTCCAAAATACGGAAAAATCAGAAATACTAAATATTTCTGGTCCAAAGCATTTTGAATATGGAAAACTCAACCTGTACTACCAAGGATCTTCTACTTGCTCCAAACGATCGAGGTCCATGGACCCAGAAGCTGGTTCCTCAACAATTACTAAATGCTAAAGAACTTTCGGGAGACAGAAAACCCTGTTTCCACCATGATATGCATTTCGTTGCAGACATTTGGGGGGTTTTCAGCTTCCACAGTTCACCACTCACCATGAAACTAGTCCTCAGTAGGGCTTTGGAATAGACAATGACGGACTCGGAAAAGCATTGGATGGTGATTGAAGACCTTGTGACCCCTACCCACCTGCGGTTTTCTGCCTGCCCGTCCCTCTGTTACCCATCTCACTGCTGTTCCAACGTTGACTCCCTGGGGTTTACTACAAAAATCACGTATTTCCTCTGTAGTGCCCCCTGACCCTGTTAGTTGGTAACACTTTCTCCCCAGGTTGTCCCCTTGGCCTTTCTTCTCTGGACGTGAGCTGGAGTTTCAAGTATCAGCCAGCTGGTGTCTACTTCGGAGGTGTTTATGTTGGACACCTTCCAGGAAAGCTGACCTCTCCCTGCCTCTGAGATCTGGTGATATCTCCTCATTAAACATGTTCTAATACATAAGCCACTTAGTCTACTAAAACACTATAGTCTGGGGTGACTTTTCGTATCTTCGTATAGTTCTATAATGAATCCCATTCAGGTTTATTATGTAACGAGCTAGAACCAATATGAGCAGCTGACTGTGTCACCTTTGGGGCAAGAGCCAGCATCTTCGTTATGGAGGCATAACCCCAGTGTTCGCCCTACAGAAGGACCGGATACAATGGGCGTGTAATTGTTCTTGCCCACAACCAAAAGGGTTCTTTCTATACATCACAGAGGCCAGAATAAAATTAGCATAGTAGAATAGACACTCTGGCTGGTGGGTTGGTGTGGCCTCCTAGAGAAGGGTATTCAAAATGCAGCCCTAGAGGTACTGAGAAACTACACTAAAGCTGTGGAAGGATGTGCTGGGGTGTGTAGCTCCACAGCAGTCAAAGGACTGCAAGTTAAATACCACTGTCCTAGAACCTCTTATAAAAGGATTCCAAAAAATTCCAACGAGTGAGAAATCCAAAATGGAAGGGGAGAAATACCTTCAGGTAAAAATGCCGCCAGATCTTCATTGTACAACTTTAAAAGAGGGAGTAAATGTCTCATCTGCAGACCTGGTCTTCTGAGGCCCAATGACACCCTGCCCAGAAGGGGCCTGCAAAGGTCTAGTAAGAGGGTAGCCCAGAGCAAAAACTTTTTGCTGAACAGGCCTGCTAGGTTTCCACCCAAACCCAGTGAGAGACTCTGTGGAGGCACCGGAGAGGCTGGGAGATGAAATTCTGTCTCCTGGACAAGTGTAGCCATAAACAGTACACCACATCCAGTGGAGACAATGACCAGGAGAAAGCTTTCGTTCCAGGTGAGGAGGCCCAAGAACCAGCGGAAGGGACTCTACAGGCTGCACACTAGATCCTTCATGATGAATTTGAAGCTGCAGAGCAAAACTGGAAAACAAAAGGCTAGACGACTGTGGCCTGCTTCTGGCAGACAAACATTAATGACTACAAGCAGCATCAATTAACATCAATTAACACTGGAAAACTGCAGATAGCAGAATCCTGCACCTTAAGAGAGGACTAGGCACTGGTGACTTAACGTCTTGACCTTATCTCCTGTATGTAATGGTGATGGAAAACTGCTGACAAGCCCCAGAGGCTGAAGAGAACCAGGAAGGACCCCTGTATTAATAGATGGGACTGATCTATTCACCAGCCCAGGAAGACATTGACGGGAGAAAGATGGGACTCGCAAGATGCTCAAGAGGCCTGTTCCACGAGGGAAGAGTGACACGGAGGTTGGGACTGAGGTGGAACTGCGGACAAGCAACTCTCTCAAGAACAAAGTCAATGGACTCCACCACAACATGCAGTACTAACATGGTCATGTGTGGGATTTGGCCAGGAGGAGGAAAAGCCCACCTGCTGGAGCAGGGTGGTGATGAGTAGACACAGGAAACCCCATAGGTTTACAGCACTATGGATGGCTATTACATTCTGAGAATCCAGCTATGGAATTCCAAGGTCTGTATGCTCTGCTCGAAATGGTGAAGAATTTGTTCCTTGAACGAGCCTTGTCTAGAATATCGAGCTGATAAGGGACAATTATGATCCCCCAATGACCAGGAAGCACTGCCATTTGTGAATGCTAACAGAGCCAATTACAGGCGGCACCTGAAAATGGAAGCAGATGCGCTACAGGAAAACTGGAGGAAGCATTGAGGGTCCTTGAAGTCTAGAGAACACCGATACACCATTATCTCATGGCTCAGATACTGAATCATTCTCATCGGACAGACTCCCTGATGCACGGCCAGATGGAACAGTCTCTCCAGGGGATGCCGCGGTCGGTAGCCTGACTGCTGGCATCCCAATCGCCGGCATTTGAGTCCCAACCCCAAGGGAACAAGGACTTTGCCTGTACTGCAGAAATAACTCCTCCATGCTGTGGGCCAACTCCAATCCAGAGAGGGACATTTCCAGTGATGGGGATAGAGGACCTCTCTTTATTTTATATTTACAGTGCACCCCTCATCCGTTATATACACAGACCAACTTCACCCACCTACACCAATTATATACAGTACTCAGCGCTTCATTTCTAGGAAAAAAGTTTATCAATACTTAACCTAGGTTACCGGACAATAACATTGTTATTGTATACACACCCCCCCCCCCCATGTTATAAATACTTCCTCCCCCCATGTTATACAGTCTCCCCCAATGTTATACACACACAGTCCCCCCTCCCCCCATGTTACAGTTTCCCCCCCATGTTATACACACCCAGCTCCCCCTCCCCCCATGTTATACATAATTCCTCCAACCATGTTATATAGTTTCCCCATATGTTATACACACCCAGCTCCCCCTCCCCCATGTTATACACACAGTACCCCCCTCCCCCCATGTTATACACACAGTTCCACCTCCCCCCATGTTACAGTTTCCACCCCATGTTATACACACAGAGTTCCCCCCTCCCCCCATGTTACAGTTTCCCCCCCATGTTATATACACCCAGCTCCCCCTCCCCCCATGTTATACATAATTCCTCCAACCATGTTATACACACCCAGCTCCCCCTCCCCCATGTTATACACACAGTCCCCCCTCCCCCCATGTTATACACACAGTTCCCCCTCCCCCCATGTTATACACAGCTCCCCCTCCCCCCCATGTTATACAGTCTCCCCCTATGTTATACACAACCAGCTCCCCATCCCCCCATGTTATACATACTACCTCCCCCCATCTTATACACACACAGTCCCCCTCCCCCCATGTTATACACAGCCTCCCCCCATGTTATACAGTCTCCCCCTCCACCCATCACATGTTATACACAGTCTCTCCTCCCCCATATTATACACGGTCTCCCCCCATGTTATACACAGCATCCCCCTGCCCCATATTATACAGTTTCCCCCTCCCCCATGTTATACACAGCCTCCCCCTTCCCATGTTATACACAGTCACCCCTCCCCCCATGTTATACACAGTCTCCCCCTCCCCCCATGTTATACACAGTCTCCCCCTCCCCCCATGTTATACACACACAGTCCCCCCTCCCCCCATGTTAAACACACACAGTCCCCCCTCCCCCCATGTTATACACACACAGTCCCCCCTCCCCCCATGTTATACACACACAGCTCCCGCTCCCCCATGTTATACACAGTCTCCCCCTCCCCCATGTTATACACAGTCTCCCCCATGTTATACAGTCTCCTCCTCCCCCCATGTTATACACAGTCTCCCCCTCCCCCCATCTTATACACACACAGTCCCCCCTCCCCCCATGTTATACACAGCCCACCCATCACACGTTATACAGTCTCCCCCTCCCCCATGTTATACACTGCCTCCCCTCCCCCATATTATAGTCACCCCCTCCCCCATGTTATACACAGCTTCCCCCTCCCCCATGTTATACACAGTCCCCCCCTCCCCCCATGTTATACACAGTCCCCCCTCCCCCCATGTTATACACAGGCTCCCCCATGTTATACACAGGCTCCCCCATGTTATACACAGGCTCCCCCTCCCCCATGTTATACACAGGCTCCCCCTCCCCCCATGTTATACACAGTCTCCCCCAAGTTATACACAGTCTCCCCCTCCCCCCATGTTATACACAGGCTCCCCCTCCCCCCATGTTATACAGTCTCCTCCTCCCCCCATGTTATACAGTCTCCTCCTTCCCCCATGTTATACAGTCTCCTCCTCCCATGTTATACAGTCTCCCCCATGTTATACACAGTATCCCCCTCCCCCATGTTATACACAGGCTCCCCTTCCCCCCATGTTATAAAGTCTCCCCCTCCACCCATGTTATACAGTATCCCCCTCCCCCAAGTTATACACAGGCTCCCCCTCCCCCAAGTTATACACAGGCTCCCCCTCCCCCCATGTTATACACAGGCTCCCCCTCCCCCCATGTTATACACAGGCTCCCCTTCCCCCCATGTTATACAGGCTCCCCCTCCCCATACGTTATACACAGGCTCCCCATCCCCCCACGTTATACACAGGCTCCACATCCCCCATGTTATACACAGGCTCCCCATCCCCCCATGTTATACAGTCTCCTCCTCCCCCCATGTTATACACAGGCTCCCCCTCCCCCCATGTTATACACAGGCTCCCCCTCCCCCCATGTTATACACAGGCTCCCCCTCCCCCCATGTTATACAGTCTCCTCCTCCCCCCATGTTATACAGTCTCCTCCTCCCCCCATGTTATACAGTCTCCCCCATGTTATACACAGTATACCCCTCCCCCATGTTATACACAGGCTCCCCTTCCCCCCATGTTATAAAGTCTCCCCCTCCACCCATGTTATACAGTATCCCCCTCCCCCAAGTTATACACAGGCTCCCCCTCCACCAAGTTATACACAGGCTCCCCCTCCCCCCATGTTATACACAGGCTCCCCCTCCCCCCATGTTATACACAGGCTCCCCCTCCCCCCATGTTATACACAGGCTCCCCTTCCCCCCATGTTATACAGGCTCCCCCATGTTATACACAGGCTCCCCATCCCCCCACGTTATACACAGGCTCCCCATCCCCCCACGTTATACACAGGCTCCCCCTCCCCCCACGTTATACACAGGCTCCCCCTCCCCCCATGTTATACACAGGCTCCCCCCCCCCCCTTGTTATACACAGGCTCCCCTTCCCCCCATGTTATACACAGGCTCCCCTTCCCCCCATGTTATACACAGGCTCCCCTTCCCCCCATGTTATACACAGGCCCCCCTTCCCCCCATATTATACAGTCTCCCCCTCCACCCATGTTATACAGTATCCCCCTCCCCCAAGTTATACACAGGCTCCCCCTCCCCCCATGTTATACACAGGCTCCCCCTCCCCCCATGTTATACACAGGCTCCCCCTCCCCCCATGTTATACACAGGCTCCCCCTCCCCCCATGTTATACAGTCTCCTCCTCCCCCCATGTTATACAGTCTCCTCCTCCCCCCATGTTATACAGTCTCCTCCTCCCCCCATGTTATACAGTCTCCCCCTCCCATGTTATACAGTCTCTCCCATGTTATACACAGTATACCCCTCCCCCATGTTATACACAGGCTCCCCTTCCCCCCATGTTATAAAGTCTCCCCCTCCACCCATGTTATACAGTATCCCCCTCCCCCAAGTTATACACAGGCTCCCCCTCCACCAAGTTATACACAGGCTCCCCCTCCCCCCATGTTATACACAGGCTCCCCCTCCCCCCATGTTATACACAGGCTCCCCTTCCCCCCATGTTATACAGGCTCCCCCATGTTATACACAGGCTCCCCATCCCCCCACGTTATACACAGGCTCCCCATCCCCCCACGTTATACACAGGCTCCCCCTCCCCCCATGTTATACACAGGCTCCCCCTCCCCCCATGTTATACACAGGCTCCCCCCCCCCTTGTTATACACAGGCTCCCCTTCCCCCCATGTTATACACAGGCTCCCCTTCCCCCCATGTTATACACAGGCTCCCCTTCCCCCCATGTTATACACAGGCCCCCCTTCCCCCCATATTATACAGTCTCCCCCTCCCCCCATATTATACAGTCTCCCCCTCCCCCCATGTTATACACAGTCTCCCCCTCCCCCCATGTTATACACAGTCTCCCCCTCCCCCATGTTATACACAGTCTCCCCCTCCCCCCATGTTATACACAGCTCTCCCTCCCCCCCCATGTTATACACAGCTCTCCCTCCCCCCCATGTTATACACAGCTCTCCCTCCCCCCATGTTATACACAGGCTCCCCCTCCCCCCATGTTATACACAGGCTCCCCCTCCCCCCATGTTATACACAGGCTCCCCCCCCCCTTGTTATACTCAGGCTCCCCTTCCCCCCATGTTATACACAGTCCCCAACATAGTCCCCCCATGTTATACACAGGCCCCCCTTCCCCCCATGTTATACAGTCTCCCCCTCCCCCCATGTTATACACAGCTCCCCCTCCCCCCATGTTATACACAGTCTCCCCCTCCCCCCCCTTGTTATACACAGGCCCCCCTTCCCCCCATGTTATACACAGGCCCCCCTCCCCCATATTATACAGTCTCCCCCTCCCCCCATATTATACAGTCTCCCCCTCCCCCCATGTTATACACAGTCTCCCCCTCCCCCCATGTTATACGCAGTCTCCCCCTCCCCCCATGTTATACACAGCTCTCCCTCCCCCATGTTATACACAGCTCCCCCTCCCCCCATGTTATATACAGTCTCCCCCTCCCCCCATGTTATACACAGTCTCCTCCTCCCCCATGTTATACACAGTCTCCCCCTCCCCCCATGTTGTAGCCCCCCCCGCCAGACGGTGTCCCGGGAGATGCGGCCTATATCCGCCCCGCATCCTCGGAGTTTCCTAGACTCCTATCGGGCTGCGGCCTCTCGGGCGGTTACATCGGCCGCCTCATGGTTTCCCCGCTCGCCCCCGGATCTCACCCGCATCGCCCACGGTATCCCCGGCCCGGTCCAGCCGGTGTCAGCGGCGCTTCTTCCTCCCCCACCGGAACCGGAACCGGAGACAGGGCGGCCCCGCGCAGTGCATTGTGGGAGGAGGAGGCTGGGGACCCCGGTGCTGCTGGTAATAACATGGAGGGTGCTGCTATAGTAGGGGTATATGGGTGCTGTGCCTCGGTGTGTCCTGTGCCGTGCCTCACACCTCTCACATGTGCACGTCATACATGTCACATGTTACTGCCCCAGGCCAGACAGTGGGGTATTCTACATGGGGCAGCAGAGCAGTGATAGGGAACCTGACACATTTCTGGGGTGAGGTGAGGTAGGGTGGGGGGTTCCTCCACCCTCAAAATGGCTGCACAGCACTTCAATATGACAGTCCAGCCCCTGACTGGCACCAGTGTGCCCTATGTGCACCATGACTCTCGCTTGCCATAAAATGCCCCCACATGACCTCCCAAATGCCCCTCATACCTCCTCTCACAGACCACCCAATGTGCCACTGACCCACTCCTCCCCACTTTACTTGCCTCATATGCCCCTCAGACCTTTCCACATGCCCCCACACTTCCCCACATGCCAGTTAGGCCTCTCCACATGCCCCCACACTTCCCTACATGCCAGTTAGGATGCTCCACATGCCACCCACATGCCAGTTAGGTCTTTCCACACGCCTCCCACAATTCCCCACATGCCCCCCACACTTCCCCACATTCCAGTTAGGCCGCTCCACATACCCCACTATTCCCCACATGCCAGTTAGGCCTCTCCGCAAGCCCCCACACTTCTCCCACATGCCAGTTAGGCTGCTCCACATGCCCCCACGTTTCTCCCACATGCCAATTAGGCTGCTCCACATGCCCCCACCTTTCTCCCACATGCCAATTAGGCTGCTCCACATGCCCCCACATTTCTCCCACATGCCAATTAGGCTGCTCCACATGCCCCCACATTTCTCCCACATGCCAATTAGGCTGCTCCACATGCCCCCCACATGCCAGTTAGGCCTCTCCACATTCCCCCACATTTCTCCCACATGCCAGTTAGGCCTCTCCACATGCCCCCACAAGCAAGTTAGGTTGCTCCACATGCCCCCCACATTTCCCCACATGCCAGTTAGGCTGCTCCACATTCCTCACACACTTACCCACAAGCAAGTTAGGCCTCTCCACATGCCCCCACACTTCCCCACATGCCCCCACACTTCCCCACATGCCAATTAGGCCACTCCACATGGCACTGGTGTATATCTCTCCACATCACTATAAAGGCAAAAATCTGCTCCTTCCGTTTCTGTGTGAGCTCTGCACCTTTCTACGTGCACAAATCAGTACAGGTGGGAGGTATGTACGCGGCCCTGCCTCCAAAGTTCAATAAATAAGGTAACGACCTCTCACTGCGTAAATGAATTCACCTCGTACATATACGTATAGTCGGTAGTACGGCCTAGGTACACATTATTTTTCCACGTAGTCCCCCTGATTGTCTAACGGTACACCAAGGCATCTATCCCAGCAGAGAGGAAATCTGTGTCAAACGTTTGAAGCCAGGACATGGCGGCTGGCTGAACTTCACAGTCGGTTGCAAACAGATGGAAATCACTGGGTGCCAAGTCAGGGCTGTAGGGAGGATGGTCAAGCGCCTCCCAGTGGTAGCCCCGCAACATCTTACACGTGCGGTTGTTGCGTGTGGCCTGCCGTTATTGTGCAGCAATACGATGCGTGTTCACAGCAGCCCAGTTTTCAGCGAATTGTCGAGGTCTGTAACCTGCGTAATAGCGGCAAACATTCACAGTATCGTGTATGGTAGTGTTCCTTCTAGAATTAATATGGGGCAGGGCGCCGGACTCCGGGGGAATATTGGCACGCTCGTAAATTAGGGGACGTGGCCATACTAACGGCATTTTAGTGGGCGGTGCGCCCCACAGACGTTGCTATAGAGGGCGTCTGTGGCCGTTGACGTCACTTTTGGGGGCTTCCCCCAGCTCTCTCCCATAGCGTGAATGGATGCCGTGCGCATGCGCACGGCATCTTTACACGCTGGGAGGGCAGGAAGCGGGCGGCTGTTCTAGCAGGGCGCCGCAAAAGGGGCAGGGCAGATTTTGACTTTAAAAAAAACGGGCAGGGCGCGGCGCCCTGCTAAAACAGCCTAGAGTGAACACTAGTATGGTGTGGAAATCAAGAAGCACACCCTTATTGTCCCACAACACAATCGCCGTGACCTTCTTTGCTGATGAATTTATTTTAAATGTCTGTCCTGCCGTTATCATAGGCCATGCACCAAGCCCAAACCTGTTCCCGTGACATCCCATTACCGCCGCTGATGTGCCCTTTAGACGCAGACATCTGATCACAGTACGCACCTCAACGTGTGACCATGTGTCCGCCATCTTACACCTGATGCTGGGACAGTGTGACTGATATGAGGCACAGTCTAGTGGGTGTGAGGGGAAGCCGCGGCCTACCTGCTCAGGCCTGCCGGAAAATTAGATTGAAATAGATAACGTTACACATGTTGTTTTACCTTACTTACTGAACCACCCTCCTACATACCTACCACACGTGCCCCTCAAAGAAAAGACTAATACTGTACCTTCCCAGCCCTCATAGGAAGGGAAAGAACATTGCATGTGTGGCCTCCCTGCAGTAGGCAGATGAGGGTACATGACGTGGAAGCAGCAGCTCCTGTTCAAACATTGGGGGTAATTCCAAGTTGATCGCAGCAGGAATTCTGGGGGTCATTCCGAGTTGTTCGCTCGCAAGCTGCTTTTAGCAGCTTTGCACACGCTAAGCCGCCGCCTACTGGGAGTGAATCTTAGCTTATCAAAATTGCGAACGAAAGATTCGCAATATTGCGAAAAGACTTCTCTGTGCAGTTTCTGACTAGCTCGAGACTTACTCTTCCAGTGCGATCAGTTCAGTGCTTGTCGTTCCTGGTTTGACGTCACAAACACACCCAGCGTTCGCCCAGACTCTCCTCCGTTTCTCCAGCCACTCCCGCGTTTTTCCCAGAAACGGTAGCGTTTTTTCACACACTCCCATAAAACGGCCAGTTTCCGCCCAGAAACACCCACTTCCTGTCAATCACATTACGATCACCAGAACGAAGAAAAAACCTTGTAATGCCGTGAGTAAAATACCTAACTGCATAGCAAATTTACTTGGCGCAGTCGCACTGCGGACATTGCGCATGCGCATTAGCGACTAATCGCTCCGTTGCGACAAAAAAATAACGAGCGAACAACTCGGAATGACCCCCTCTGTTAGCAATTGGGCAAAACCATGTGCACTGCAGGGGTGGTAGATATAACATGTGCAGAGAGAGTTAGATTTGGGTGTGGTGAGTTCAATCTGCAATCTAATTTGCAGTGTAAAAATAAAGCAGCCAGTATTTATCCTGCACAGAAATAAAATAACCCACCCAAATCTAACTCTCTCTGCACATGTTACATCTGCCCCCCCCCCCCCCCCCCCCCCCCCCCTGCAGTGCACATGGTTTTGCCCAACTGCTAAAAAATTTCCTGCTGCGATCAACTTGGAATTCCCCCCATTGACTGTTTCATAAGAGTGTCACATCGAGGCACAGATCCTTGCCAAAACTGGAGGCTCATGTGGCCGTCTCTTGTCTGCCTCAGCAGGGATATAGGGCCTAATTCAGACCTGCCTGAAGCCTTATGTCGTGTGCGCACGCGCAGCACCCGCACTTTGCATGCGCACACAGTGAGATGCAAAAGCAACTCACTGGTGCGATCGCCTCTGCCTGACTGAGGGGCCGATGCGGGGTGGGAGGGGGCGTGCCAGTGGCGTTTTGAAGGCTGATGTTTGTCAAGCTGCAGGGAGGGGGTAGGGCTTGACATGCGAGGCGGACTAGGCCTGTGCTGGGCGGTCTGGACCGTTGCTGGGGCGAGCCACGGCGGCTGCTTGATTGTCACACGCAGCCACTGCGACCCAAAACATGGCGGGTAGCTTGCCTTTCCTAGAAGGGAAGTAACCAACATATACTACTCTCCCTTATAAGGCTCCTGATTTCCAGGCCCACCTGTAACTGTAAGGGCCTTATTTAGACCGGGACGCAACCGCGCGTCTGTACGCATCATCCGGGTCCATCGGGTCTGTGCATGTGCACTAGCTGCAGTGTGCGACCCTTCACCATGCAGCCGCATCCCAGAAAGGATGCGGTTACAAGAAGATTGACAGCGGCGGCCGTCGGTGGGGGGGAGGTGATGCAGAGATTAGTATGCGCGGTCTGAACAACGCAGGCGTGTCTGGATCGTTTTTTTGGGGCAGCTGCGTGATGCCACACGCAGCCGCTCTGAGAATAAATCTAGCGCCGGTCCTCCTGCCAGTGAAGCCAGGCTGCGCATTCAGGGGTCAACCTCAGATAGATGCGTTCACAATTAAATTGCGGATGCATCGCGGCGCGGCGCCACACACGTGCTGGGCGGTCCCCAGCATATGAGTAGATGGACGCAGATCCTGCTGCAGAAGAAAGATCTGCGTCTTATCTCTGAATAACCCCATAAATCCAAAACATTCCTTTGATGATTGTCAGATGTCTAAAAGAGACACTCAGTGTGTGGGGAGAACAAGGAACCCTCATGACAAATGATACCACGTCTAGTCTACCTTGTAGAGCGTTGAAGAACAGTGTGGGGACAAACAAGTATCTCCTATGCCGCCCTATGCCAAGTTTAATAGGCCATGATCTGGCACAATTCCAGCAAGATAAACACTAGATATTGGGGGTCATTCTGACCCGATCGCATGCTGCAGTTTTTCGCAGCGTAGCGATCGGGTCAGATCTGCCGCCCGTCGCTACACTACGATCGCCTCTGCCTGATTGACAGGCAGAGGTGGTCGATGGGCGGGAAGGGGCGAAACGGCGGCGTTTGGCCGCCGTTTCGTGGACGCGGTCCGGCCAACCCAGGCGTGGCCAGACCGTGACGTCACACGCAGCCACTGCAGGCTGGGGAGCGAAGAGTAGCTCCCAGCCAGCACGCTAAAGCTGCGCTGGCCGGGAGCTACTCTTGAAGTGCAAAGGCATCGCCGCTGTGCAATGCCTT
The DNA here is from genome assembly GCF_028390025.1 of Pseudophryne corroboree. Lineage (NCBI taxonomy): Eukaryota > Metazoa > Chordata > Amphibia > Anura > Myobatrachidae > Pseudophryne > Pseudophryne corroboree. The sequence continues at coordinate 25,247,591 of NC_086450.1, forward strand.
TGCACTTCTGCGGGGGGGGGGGGGGGGGGAAGGGGGGCGGCACTGACATGCGGGGCGGACTAGCCCTGTGCTGGGCGTCCCCCCGGCATGTCTGAGTGCCTGATCGTAGCTGTGCTAAATTTAGCACAGCTACGATCAACTCGGAATGACCCCAGTTAAGTGGCAATTAGCTTTAAGGCAAAACCAACCATAGCAAGTCATGTTATGGTGGTGGTTCCACTATTCAATGGCCAAATTTCCCTCCAAACCCATTGCGGAGACAACTGTATTTTTTCCTGGTTCAAAAACGGATAAGAGATTCTCCCCCAGGAAACCACATTCCTTGTAGCAGACAAAGTAGGCACACACGTCTCACACAGCACACGTCTCACACAGCACACGTCTCAGTCATCTAGTTGATCTGATGCTTTCAATTAAGAATCCTTGCCCCAAGACTCCTGCCATTAAGGCTAGCTTCATCAGTCCAGCATCCACACTCCTCCCAGCTCGGCCTTCAACAAGATCCGTGGAGCTAGCAGTATTGAAACCGATAGATGAAGTTGAATGACCACAGACTAGGGGTGTGCCAGCGTGACACGCTATGTCTACGGGGCATGGCTGGATAATGGTGAAGTTGGCAATCTAGTCAAGATCAGATCTATTTCTCCAGACCTGTGTCTGTGCAAAAACATTCTGCATGGAGTCCACTCGACAGTGTCAAGGTGTTCGTGACGTGGCATGTCTCCTAACTGAAATATTGTTAGCTGAGATGGTCTGAACAAACTATTTTCACCCATCCAAGAACCAGAGCTAGCAATGGACATGGGAATCCCACCATCAAATGATGGCTTCGATGTGATGGTAACTGACCATCGCATTCAAAGAATCCAGTCTAAAAAAAAAAATTCATATGACTTGCGCATGCGCCAAAAAAAACCTGATTGCGCATATGCAAACATCAGCAGCGCGTCCGCGCATGCACAAAACCTCTGCAGCGTGGCCGGCTGAGGATGGGATTGGGGGTGGGCCATTGGAACACCATCAAATGTTTACCATTCGATGGCAAACATTGGAAAGCCGCCATTGAATGGTAAACCACTGACCCTCGGACACCGTCAATCTGTGTGCCCCAACACTGACCTCTTGACCTCGCCAATCTGTGTGCCCTGGCACTGACCCCCGGTCCCCGCCAATCTTTGTGCCCCTGCACTGACCCCTGGACCCCGCCAATCTGTGCCCCGGCACTGACCACCGGTCGCCGCCAACCTGTGTGCACTGTCACTGGTGCTGAGTCAGTATTACTGGTGTCACACGAGCAGCAGTCCAGCATGTGAGCCGCTCAGTGCTGCGGGACTGCACGTATAGGGCCTGGTGCTGAGCCAGTAGTGCTGGTGTCACACGAGCAGCAGTCCAGCATGTGAGCCGCTCAGTGCTGCTGGACTGCACATATATGGCCTGATACTGAGTCAGTAGTGCTGGTGTCAGACAAGCCGCAGTCCTGACCTGAGCACATGAGCCGCTTAGTGCTGCGGGACTGCACGTATATGGCCTGGTACTGAGTCAGTAGTGCTGGTGTCAGACAAGCAGCAGTCCTGACCTGAGCACATGAGCCACTTAGTGCTGCGGGACTGCATGTATAGGGCCTGGTGCTGAGTCAGTAGTGCTGGTGTCACACGAGCAGCAGTCCAGCATGTGAGCCGCTCAGTGCTGCTGGACTGCACGTATATGGCCTGGTACTGAGTCAGTAGTGCTGGTGTCAGACAAGCAGCAGTCCTGACCTGAGCACAAGAGCCACTTAGTGCTGCGGGACTGCATGTATATGGCCTGGTACTGAGTCAGTAGTGCTGGTGTCAGACAAGCAGCAGTCCTGACCTGAGCACATGAGCCACTTAGTGCTGCGGGACTGCATGTATAGGGCCTGGTGCTGAGTCAGTAGTGCTGGTGTCAGACAAGCAGCAGTCCTGACCTGAGCACATGAGCCACTTAGTGCTGCGGGACTGCATGTATAGGGCCTGGTGCTGAGTCAGTAGTGCTGGTGTCAGACAAGCAGCAGTCCTGACCTGAGCACATGAGCCGCTTAGTGCTGCGGGACTGCACGTATATGGCCTGGTACTGAGTCAGTAGTGCTGGTGTCAGACAAGCAGCAGTCCAGCATGTGAGCCGCTTAGTGCTGCTGGACTGCACGTATAGGGCCTGGTGCTTAGTCAGTAGTGCTGGTGTCAGACAAGCAGCAGTCCTGACCTGAGCACATGAGCCACTTAGTGCTGCGGGACTGCATGTATAGGGCCTGGTGCTGAGTCAGTAGTGCTAGTGTCAGACAAGCAGCAGTCCAGCATGTGAGCCGCTTAGTGCTGCTGGACTGCACGTATAGAGCCTGGTGCTTAGTCAGTAGTGCTGGTGTCAGACAAGCAGCAGTCCTGACCTGAACACATGAGCCGCTTAGTGCTGCGGGACTGCACGTATATGGCCTGGTGCTGAGTCAGTAGTGCTGGTGTCAGACAAGCAGCACTCCTGACCTGAGCACATGAGCCACTTAGTGCTGCGGGACTGCATGTATAGGGCCTGGTGCTTAATCAGTAGTGCTGGTGTCAGACAAGCAGCAGTCCAGCATGTGAGCCGCTCAGTGCTGCGGGACTGCACATATATGGCCTGATACTGAGTCAGTAGTGCTGGTGTCACACGAGCAGCAGTCCTGACCTGAGCACTTGAGCCACTTAGTGCTGCGGGACTGCACGTATAGGGTCTGGAAGCTGAGCCAGTAGTGCTGGTGTCAGACAAGCAGCAGTCCTGACCTGAGCACGTGAGCCACTTAGTGCTGCGGGACTGCATGTATAGGGCCTGGTGCTGAGCCAGTAGTGCTGGTATCAGACAAGCAGCAGTCCTGACCTGAGCACGTGACCCACCTAGTGCGGGACTGCATGTATAGGGCCTGGTGCTGAGTCAGTAGTGCTGGTATCAGACAAGCAGCAGTCCTGACCTGAGCACGTGAGCCGCTTAGTGCTGTGGGATTGCACGTATAGGGTCTGGAAGCTGAGCCAGTAGTGCTGGTGTCAGACAAGCATTTATTTATTTATTTTTCTCTAACGTCCTAGTGGATGCTGGGGACTCCGTCAGGACCATGGGGAATAGCGGCTCCGCAGGAGACAGGGCACAAAAAGCAAGCTTTTAGGATCACATGGTGTGTACTGGCTCCTCCCCCTATGACCCTCCTCCAAGCCTCAGTTAGGTTTTTGTGCCCGTCCGAGCAGGGTGCAATCTAGGTGGCTCTCATAAAGAGCTGCTTAGAAAAAGTTTTTTTTTAGGTTTCTTATTTTCAGTGAGTCCTGCTGGCAACAGGCTCACTGCTACGAGGGACTTAGGGGAGAGAAGTGAACTCACCTGCGTGCAGGATGGATTTGCTTCTTAGGCTACTGGACACCATTAGCTCCAGAGGGATCGAACACAGGCCCAGCCATGGAGTCCGGTCCCGGAGCCGTGCCGCCGACTTCCCTTGCAGATGCCGAAGTTGAAGAGGTCCAGAGGTCCGGAAACAGGCGGCAGAAGACTTTCAGTCTTCATAAGGTAGCGCACAGCACTGCAGCTGTGCGCCATTGTTGTCGGCACACTTCACACCAGCGGTCACTGAGGGTGCAGGGCGCTGGGGGGGGCGCCCTGGGCAGCAATGTATAATACCTTTTTCTATGGCTAAAATACATCACATATAGCCCTTGAGGCTATATGGATGTATTTAACCCCTGCCATATATCGCAAACTCCGGGAGAAGAGCCCGCCGTTTTAGGGGGCGGGGCCTATTCTCCTCAGCACACAGCGCCATTTTCCTGCTCAGCTCCGCTGTGAGGAAGGCTCCCAGGACTCTCCCCTGCACTGCACTACAGAAACAGGGTAAAACAGAGAAGGGGGGCATATTTTGGCGATATTTTTATATATTAAGCGCATATAACAGAAACAACACCTTTTAGGGTTGTTTATATACATTTTTATAGCGCTTTGGTGTGTGCTGGCAAACTCTCCCTCTGTCTCCCCAAAGGGCTAGTGGGGTCCTGTCTTCGATAAGAGCATTCCCTGTGTGTCTGCTGTGTGTCGGTACGTGTGTGTCGACATGTATGAGGACGATGTTGGTGTGGAGGCGGAGCAATTGCCGGTAATGGTGATGTCACCCCCTAGGGAGTCGACACCGGAATGGATGGCTTTAATTATGGAATTACGTGATAATGTTAGCACGCTGCAAAAGTCAGTTGACGACATGAGACGGCCGGAAAACCAGTTAGTACCTGTCCAGGCGTCTCAGGCACCGTCAGGGGCTGTAAAACGTCCCTTACCTCAGTCAGTCGACACAGGTACCGACACAGATGAATCTAGTGTCGACGGTGAAGAAATAAACGTATTTTCCAATAGGGCCACACGTTATATGATCACGGCAATGAAGGAGGCTTTGCATATCTCTGATACTGCAGGTACCTCAAAGGGGGGTATTATGTGGGGTGTGAAAAAACTACCTGTAGCTTTTCCAGAATCAGAGAAATTGAATGACGTGTGTGATGAAGCGTGGGTTAACCCCGATAGAAAACTGCTAATTTCAAAGAAGTTATTGGCATTATACCCTTTCCCACCAGAGGTTAGGGCGCGCTGGGAAACACCCCCTAGGGTGGATAAGGCGCTCACACGCTTATCAAAACAAGTGGCGTTACCGTCTCCTGATACGGCCGCCCTCAAGGATCCAGCTGATAGGAGGCTGGAAACTACCCTGAAGAGTATATACACACATACTGGTGTTATACTGCGACCAGCAATAGCCTCAGCCTGGATGTGCAGTGCTGGGGTGGTGTGGTCGGATTCCCTGACTGAAAATATTGATACCCTGGATAGGGACAGTATTTTATTGACTATAGAGCAATTAAAGGATGCTTTTCTTTATATGCGAGATGCTCAGAGGGATATTTGCACTCTGGCATCGAGAGTAAGTGCGATGTCCATATCTGCCAGAAGAAGTTTATGGACGCGACAGTGGTCAGGTGATGCGGATTCCAAACGGCATATGGAAGTATTGCCGTATAAAGGAGAGGAATTATTTGGGGTCGGTCTATCGGATCTGGTGGCCACGGCAACAGCCGGAAAATCCACTTTTTTACCTCAGGTCACCTCCCAACAGAAAAAGACACCGTCTTTTCAGCCGCAGTCCTTTCGTTCCTATAAGAACAAGCGGGCAAAAGGACAGTCATATTTGCCCAGAGGCAAAGGAAGGGGTAAGAGGTTGCAGCAAGCAACTACTTCCCACGAACAGAAGCCCTCCCCGGCTTCTACAAAGCCCTCAGCATGACGCTGGGGCTGTGCAAGCGGACTCAGGGGCGGTGGGGGGTCGACTAAAGATTTTCAGCACACAGTGGGCGCGCTCACAGGTGGACCCTTGGATCCTGCAGGTAGTATCTCAGGGTTACAAGTTGGAATTCGAAAAGTCTCCCCCTCGCCGGTTCCTAAAGTCTGCTTTACCAACGTCTCCCTCAGAAAGGGCGACGGTATTGGAAGCCATTCACAAGCTGTATTCTCAGCAGGTGATAGTCAAGGTACCCCTCCTACAACAGGGAAAGGGGTATTATTCCACACTATTTGTGGTACCGAAGCCGGACGGTTCGGTAAGACCTATTCTAAATCTGAAATCCTTGAACCTGTACATACAGAAATTCAAGTTCAAGATGGAGTCACTCAGAGCAGTGATAGCGAATCTGGAAGAAGGGGACTTCATGGTGTCCCTGGACATAAAAGATGCTTATCTGCATGTCCCAATTTACCCTTCACACCAAGGGTATCTCAGGTTCGTGATACAAAACTGTCATTATCAGTTTCAAACGCTGCCGTTTGGATTGTCCACGGCACCTCGGGTCTTTACCAAGGTAATGGCCGAAATGATGGTTCTTCTACGAAGAAAAGGCGTATTAATTATCCCTTACTTGGACGATCTCCTGATAAGGGCAAGGTCCAGAGAACAGCTGGAAGTCGGAGTAGCACTAACCCAAGTAGTGCTTCAACAACACGGGTGGATTCTGAATCTTCCAAAATCTCAATTGACCCCGACGACACGTCTGCTGTTCCTGGGAATGATTCTGGACACTGTTCAGAAAAAGGTGTTTCTCCCGGAGGAGAAAGCAAGGGAGTTATCCGAACTTGTCAGGAACCTCCTAAAACCAGGAAATGTGTCAGTACATCAATGCACAAGAGTCCTGGGAAAGATGGTGGCTTCTTACGAAGCAATTCCATTCGGCAGATTCCACGCACGAATATTTCAGTGGGATCTGCTGGACAAATGGTCCGGATCGCATCTGCACATGCATCAGCGGATAACACTGTCACCAAGAACAAGGGTGTCTCTTCTGTGGTGGTTGCAGAGTGCCCATCTGTTAGAGGGCCGCAGATTCGGCATACAGGACTGGGTCCTGGTGACTACGGATGCCAGCCTACGAGGCTGGGGAGCAGTCACACAGGGAAGAAACTTCCAGGGCGTGTGGTCAAACCTGGAGACGTCTCTTCACATAAATATACTGGAGCTAAGAGCGATTTACAATGCTCTAAGCCTGGCAAAACCGCTGCTTCAGGGTCAGCCGGTGTTGATCCAGTCGGACAACATCACGGCAGTCGCCCACGTAAACAGACAGGGCGGCACGAGAAGCAGAAGAGCAATGACAGAAGCTGCAAGGATTCTTCGCTGGGCGGAAAATCATGTCATAGCACTGTCAGCAGTGTTCATTCCGGGAGTGGACAACTGGGAAGCAGACTTCCTCAGCAGACACGACCTCCACCCGGGAGAGTGGGGACTTCATCCAGAAGTCTTCCACATGATTGTGAACCGTTGGGAAAAACCAAAGGTGGACATGATGGCGTCCCGCCTCAACAAGAAACTGGACAGATATTGCGCCAGGTCAAGAGACCCTCAGGCAATAGCTGTGGACGCTCTGGTAACACCGTGGGTGTACCAGTCCGTGTATGTGTTTCCTCCTCTGCCTCTCATACCAAAGGTACTGAGAATTATACGGCTACGGGGAGTAAGAACAATACTCGTGGCTCCGGATTGGCCGAGAAGGACTTGGTACCCGGAACTTCAAGAGATGCTCACTGAAGAGCCGTGGCCTCTACCGTTAAGAAGGGATCTGCTTCAGCAGGGACCTTGTATGTTCCAAGACTTACCGCGACTGCGTTTGACGGCATGGCGGTTGAACGCCGGATTCTAAAAGAAAAGGGCATTCCAGAGGAAGTTATTCCTACCTTGATTAAAGCCAGGAAGGAAGTGACCGCACAACATTATCACCGCATTTGGAGAAAATATGTTGCGTGGTGTGAGGCCAAGAAGGCCCCAACGGAGGAATTTCAATTGGGTCGATTCCTACATTTCCTGCAGGCAGGATTGTCTATGGGCCTCAAATTGGGGTCTATTAAGGTTCAAATTTCGGCCTTATCGATTTTCTTCCAGAAAGAATTGGCTTCAGTGCCTGAAGTACAAACCTTTGTCAAAGGTGTACTACATATACAGCCCCCGATTGTGCCTCCAGTGGCACCGTGGGATCTCAACGTAGTTTTGGATTTTCTCAAATCCCATTGGTTTGAGCCGCTCAAATCGGTAGATTTGAAGTATCTTACATGGAAAGTAACCATGCTACTGGCCCTGGCTTCAGCCAGGAGAGTATCAGAGTTGGCGGCTTTATCGTACAAAAGCCCATATCTGATTTTCCATTCGGACAGGGCAGAACTGCGGACGCGTCCTCAGTTTCTGCCTAAGGTGGTTTCGGCTTTTCACTTGAACCAGCCTATTGTGGTGCCTGCGGCTACTAGCGACTTGGAGGACTCCAAGTTGCTGGACGTTGTCAGAGCATTGAAAATATATATTTCAAGGACGGCTGGAGTCAGAAAATCTGACTCGCTGTTTATCCTGTATGCACCCAACAAGATGGGTGCTCCTGCGTCTAAGCAGACGATTGCTCGTTGGATTTGTAGCACAATCCAACTTGCACATTCTGTGGCAGGCCTGCCACAGCCTAAATCTGTAAATGCCCACTCCACAAGGAAGGTGGGCTCATCTTGGGCGGCTGCCCGAGGGGTCTCGGCATTACAACTTTGCCGAGCAGCTACGTGGTCAGGGGAGAACACGTTTGTAACATTTTACAAATTTGATACTCTGGCTAAGGAGGACCTGGAGTTCTCTCATTCGGTGCTGCAGAGTCATCCGCACTCTCCCGCCCGAGTCCCCAGCATCCACTAGGACGTTAGAGAAAATAAGAATTTACTTACCGATAATTCTATTTCTCATAGTCCGTAGTGGATGCTGGGCGCCCATCCCAAGTGCGGATTGTCTGCAATACTTGTACATAGTTATTGTTACAAAAATCGGGTTATTATTGTTGTGAGCCATCTTTTCAGAGGCTTCTTCGTTGTTATCATACTGTTAACTGGGTTCAAATCACAAGTTGTACGGTGTGATTGGTGTGGCTGGTATGAGTCTTACCCGGGATTCAAGATCCTTCCTTATTGTGTACGCTCGTCCGGGCACAGTACCTAACTGAGGCTTGGAGGAGGGTCATAGGGGGAGGAGCCAGTACACACCATGTGATCCTAAAAGCTTGCTTTTTGTGCCCTGTCTCCTGCGGAGCCGCTATTCCCCATGGTCCTGACGGAGTCCCCAGCATCCACTACGGACTATGAGAAATAGAATTATCGGTAAGTAAATTCTTATTATTTATTTATTAGCAGTTTCTTATATAGCGCAGCATATTCCATTGCGCTTTACAATTAGAACAACAATTATAGAACAAAACTGGGCAAAGACAGACAGACAGAGACAGAGGTAGGAAGGCCCTGCTCGCAAGCTTACAATCTATAGGGAAATAGGCATTGATACACAAGGATAGACGCTACCTGTTACATAATGGTTCCCCAGGTTGCTAGGTTCTTAATGGGTTGTATATGATATAATCACCCAGCAATGTTGGAAGACAAAATGTGAGTTTATGTGGACTGTACAGAGGGGATGTAACTTGATAGGGAAGCTGTTAAGGTTATGTGTGTGGGTCTGAAATTTGGTAGGCTTGTCTGAACAGATGAGTTTTCAGAGAATGTTTAAAGGTTTGGAGACTAAAGGAGAGTCTTATTGTGCGTGGGAGTGCATTCCACAGAGTGGGTGAAGCCCGGGTAAAGTCCTGTAATTTTGAGTGGGAACAGGTAATACATGTGGATGAGAGACGCAGATCTTGTGCAGAGCGGAGAGGTCTGGTAGGGAGATATTTTGAGATGAGTGAGGAGATGTATGATGGTGCAGTTTGGTTAATAGCCTTGTATGTAAGTAAAAGTATTTTATATTTGACACGGTAGAAAACCGGTAACCAATGGAGGGACTGACAGAGCGGATCAGCAGATGAAGAACGTCTGGCGAGGAAGATTAGCCTCGCAGCTGCATTTAAAATGGATTGAAGTGGTGATAGCCTATGTTTGGGAAGACCAGTAAGGAGACTATTACAATAATCAATGCGGGAGATGATGAGTGCATGGATTAGAGTTTTTGCAGTGTCTTGTGTAAGATAAGGGCGTATTTTGGATATGTTTTTAAGGTGCATGTAACATGATTTAGAGACAGATTGAATGTGTGGTACAAAGGACAGTTCAGAGTCAAGGGTGACACCTAGGCAAAGAGCTTGTGGGGTGGGGTGGATAGTTGCATTGTCAACAGTTATAGAGATATCAGGTTGGTAACTACTCTTAGCTGGTGGGAAAATAATTAATTTGGTTTTGGAAATGTTGAGTTTGAGGTGGCGAGATGACATCCAAGATGAAATGGCAGACAGGCATCCAGTGACACGAGCCAATACTGGTGGTGACAAATCTGGGGAGGATAGGTAGATTTGAGTATCATCAGCGTACAAATGATACTGAAATCCAAAGGAGCTGATTAGTTTACCAAGAGAGGAAGTATAGATTGAGAAAAGCAGAGGACCTAAGACTGAGCCTTGCGGTACTCCAACTGATAGAGGTAGAGAAGAGGAGGTAGAATCAGAGAAGTGAACACTGAAAGAGCGATTAGATAGGTAGGATGAGAACCAAGAAAGGGCTGTGTCCTGAAGACCTAGGGATTGTAGTGTTTGTATGAGAAGAGAGTGGTCAACAGTGTCAAAAGCAGCAGAGAGATCTAGAAGAATAAGTAGTGTGTAATGGCCTTTTGATCTAGCAGTGACTAGATCATTCACTACTTTGGTCAGTGCCGTCTCTGTGGAGTGTTGGGCACGAAAGCCTGACTGAAGTGGGTCCAATAAGTTGTGCGAGTTAAGAAAGTGTGTAAGGCGAGTGTAGGCAAGCCTCTCAAGTAGCTTGGAGGGACTGTGTAGCTGAGAAATGGGACGGTAGTTAGAGAGTGTGTTTGGGTCAGAGTTGTGTTTTTTTAGAATGGGAGTAATGACTGCATGTTTAAACAGAGAGGGAAAGATATCAGTAGAGAGAGAGAGATTACAGATTTTAGTTAAGGTTGGGATAAGCACAGGAGACAAAGTTTTACTGACCCGTGAGGGTATAGGATCAAGAGGAGAGGTAGTGGAGAAGGAGGATGAAAAGAGTGTTGATACTTCATCTTCACTTGTGGGATCAAATGAAGAGAAAGTGCCAGAGGGTTCAGGTAGGGAATTGAGCAGGTCACTGGCTGAGTTAGAGCATACCATTTCATCTCGGATTTTATCAATCTTATCCTTGAAGTAGGGAGCAAGTTCTTGTGCACGGATAGTAGCTAGTGGGGGAGGTGAGGGAGGGTAAAGAAGTGATTTAAATGTATTAAAAAGTCGCTTGGGGTTGTTGGCATGATAAGAGATGAGAGATTGGAAATATGTTTGTTTGGCAGTGTCCAGGGCCTGACGATAGGAGTGGTAGGTAGTCTTATATGTGAGAAAGTCACTTGGATTCTGAGATTTCCGCCACTGACGTTCTACTTTACGTGACAGTTTTTGTAGGTGTCTTGTTGATTTAGAGTGCCATGGTTGGCATCTAAGCCTACGTGGAGTGTGATGGGTAGCTGGAGCCACTTCATCAAGGGCACTCTCTAGGGTCTGGTGCAGGTGTAATACAGCAGTGTCAGGTGTAGTAAATGTAGAGATTGGTGAGAGCAGTTGTTGCAGAGAAGTGGAAAGTTGTTGAAAATGTATATTGTTAGTATTTCTGCGGGTTAGAGGAGGCTTGCTTGGTTTTAGTGTCCTAGAATTTAAAGTAATAGAAGAGATTGTGAAGGTGATCAGGTTGTGATCAGAGAGAGGGAAAGGAGTGTTAGTGAATTCGGAAACTGAGCAGAGCCTGGTGAACACAAGATCAAGGCAGTGGCCCTCCTGGTGAGTAGAGGAGTCGGACCATTGGGTTAGGCCAAGAGAGGAGGTCAGAGAGAGGAGTTTGGAAGCATGAACAGATTGTGGACTGTCAAGAGCTATATTGAAATCGCCCATAATGATGGTGGAGATGTCAGAGGATAAGAAGTGTGGGAGCCAGGCAGAAAAATCTTCTAGAAATTGTTGTTTAGGTTGCCCAGGAGGGCGATAGATAGCTGCAACACGCAGAGAGAAGGGGGTGAAAATCCTGATAGAGTGAACTTCAAATGAGGTGAATGCGAGTGATGGAACCTGAGGTAGAACAGTGTATGTGAAAAACTGTGACAGTAAGATTCCGACCCCACCACCTTTACCATTATTAGGCCTAGATGTGTGTGAGAAGTAGAAACCACCATGTGACAGTGCTGCAGGGGAGGCCGTGTCTGATTGTGTGAGCCATGTTTCTGTTATAGCCAGCAGATTAAAGCTGTGAGATATGAAGAGGTCATGGATGGATGTTAATTTGTTACAAACAGAGCGTGCATTCCATAAGCCACATTTTAGTGACTTGGAGGGGGATGGGAGACACGTGATATTTATGAGGTTAGATGGATTTCTAAGCAGCAGTCCTGACCTGAGCACGTGAGCTGCTTAGTGCTGCGGGACTGCATGTATAGGGCCTGGTGCTGAGTCAGTAGTGCCGGTGTCAGACAAGCAGCAGTCCTGACCTGAGCACGTGAGCCGCTTAGTGCTGCGGGACTGCATGTATAGGGCCTGTTGCTGAGTCAGTAGTGCTGGTGTCAGACAAGCAGCAGTCCTGACCTGAGCATGTGAGCCACTTAGTGCTGCGGGGCTGCATGTATATGGCCTGGTGCTGAGTCAGTAGTGCTGGTGTCAGACAAGCAGCAGTCCTGACCTGAGCACGTGAGCCGCTTAGTGCTGCGGGACTGCATGTATAGGGCCTGTTGCTGAGTCAGTAGTGCTGGTGTCAGACAAGCAGCAGTCCTGACCTGAGCATGTGAGCCACTTAGTGCTGCGGGACTGCATGTATATGGCCTGGTGCTGAGTCAGTAGTGCTGGTGTCAGACAAGCAGCAGTCCTGACCTGAGCATGTGAGCCACTTAGTGATGCTGGACTGCATGTATAGGGCCTGTTGCTGAGTCAGTGGTGCTGGTGTCAGACAAGCAGCAGTCCTGACCTGAGCATGTGAGCCGCTTAGTGCTGCGGGACTGCATGTATAGGGCCTGGTTCTTAGTCAGTAGTGCTGGTGTCAGACAAGCAGCAGTCCTGACCTGAGCACGTGAGCCGCTTAGTGCTGCGGGACTGCACGTATAGGGCCTGGTGCTGAGTCAGTAGTGCTGGTGTCAGACAAGCAGCAGTCCTGACCTGAGCATGTGAGCCACTTAGTGCTGCGGGGCTGCATGTATATGGCCTGGTGCTGAGTCAGTAGTGCTGGTGTCAGACAAGCAGCAGTCCTGACCTGAGCATGTGAGCCACTTAGTGATGCTGGACTGCATGTATAGGGCCTGTTGCTGAGTCAGTGGTGCTGGTGTCAGACAAGCAGCAGTCCTGACCTGAGCATGTGAGCCGCTTAGTGCTGCGGGACTGCATGTATAGGGCCTGGTTCTTAGTCAGTAGTGCTGGTGTCAGACAAGCAGCAGTCCTGACCTGAGCACGTGAGCCGCTTAGTGCTGCGGGACTGCACGTATAGGGCCTGGTGCTGAGTCAGTAGTGCTGGTGTCAGACAAGCAGCAGTCCTGGCCTGAGCACGTGAGCCGCTTAGTGCTGCGGGACTGCACGTAATAAGGCCTGGTGCTGAGTCACATGCATCTCTGACCTGTTTTTCTGTGAAATGGGTGTTTTCGGGGTGGAAGATGGGCAACCACTTGGGAGTGCTGTGGTCGTGTAACTAAAGCCCCATACAATGATGAATTTCACGCACAGGGGATGCAGGGGAGGTATAAGAGAGGAGGGCCTGTGCTCAGGCTCTGTGCGGGCCCCTCCTCTCCGGCAGCTGGCTATGTTTCAGAGCCTACTGTACATGCAGAGGGCACATGGCGCCTATGCCATGTTTCCGGGGACATGTCTGCCACGCATGCGCAAATCACAGAGAAAATGTCCGCCACTCCATTTTCCCTGTGATTTCTGTCTGCAGCGCCGCAGGAGAGGTAAGTATAATTATATGGGTGCAGGGTATGCGATGTGGGCCACCCAAATGGTTGCAGGGGTTGGCGACAGCTGCAAGTGGCTCCACACTTGCAGCCGCACGGATCCTCGCTGTATGTATTAGCATAAGTAATCTGGTTTCCATGGCTACCTGAAAGAGCACCCACGTTACGTCAGCCCCATTAGCTTAGCCGTATATCGCGTTATCATACTGTAGTAAATCGGAGTTACGCAGCTACCTGCGACTACAGCCATGGATCGATCAACATTCCCGATATATGACGTTTCCCATATTGATCCTGGAGTTGCAGATGTATCAACAAGATTGATCCTAAAATCTCAATGATGGGGGCCATCTACTTCCCGTTCCCCGCCGTCCCTTCCTCCACTGCACTTGGACCTTTTTCTTTTTTGTCTACGTGGATGTTAACGTTCCACGCACAAAGCGACCTTTCCGTAAACTCTTTGTTTCTCTTCTGCAGCCAGATCTCACAGCTTGAGCAGTTCTGACTTTATTAGAAGAATGACCTGATTTCTGCGCTATTTGTTTTCTAGGTTGCAGGCGAGCGGAGTCCCGCAGGTGAGGATGACAAGACTGTGTTATAGTATGTGTAGGACTACTTGGACTCTTAGGAAAGAAAGACTCTTTGTGCGCTCCTTGGCGTTGCGCCCTAGGGTGGTCCTGGGGATAGAGACCAGCTGTGACGATACCGGGGCCGCCGTTGTTGATGAAAATGGCAAAATACTTGGAGAATCCCTCTTCTCGCAGAAAGATGTGCACTTAAAGTGAGTACACTCTGATATAGATATGTCATTTAACTCAACTTAGTTCAGTAAATGAGATAACAAGGCTTCTCATTGCGTAAACTCGTACACATATGTATAATCAATAGTATGTCCTTGGTACAGATTATTTTCTCTTACGTCCTAGAGGATGCTGGGGACTCCGTAAGGACCATGGGGTATAGACGGGCTCCGCGGGAGATATGGGCACTCCAAAGAACTTTTAGTATGGGTGTGCACTGGCTCCTCCCTCTATGCCCCTCCTCCAGACCTCAGTTAGATCCTGTGCCCAGAGGAGACTGGATGCATTACAGGGGAGCTCTACTGAGTTTCTCTGAAAAGACTTTTGTTAGGTTTTTTATTTTCAGGGAGCACTGCTGGCAACGGGCTCCCTGCTTCGTGGGACTGAGGGGAGAGAAGCAGACCTACTTAAATGATAGGCTCTGCTTCTTAGGTTACTGGACACCATTAGCTCCAGAGGGATTGGAACGCAGGTCTCCCCCTGCCGTTCGTCTCAGAGCCGCGCCGCCGTCCTCCTCGCAGAGCCGGAAGATAGAAGCCGGGTGAGTATAAGAAGAAAGAAGACATCTAAGGCGGCAGAAGACTTCAGATCTTCACTGAGGTAAGCGTGCAGCGGTATGCTCCCACAAGTTACACACACGGCAGGCACTGATGGGTGCAGGGCGTGGGGGGGGCGCCCTGGGCAGCAATATATACTTCTACTTTTGGCATGTTAGATACATATGGGCTGCGGAGTCAGTGAATATGTTCATCCCCCGCCATTGATTGTGAATTTGAGCGGGACCGAAGCCCGCCACTAGAGGGTGCGGAGCTTGGTCACACAGCACTAGCCAGCGCCATTTTCTCCACAGTGTGCTGAAGAGAAGCTGTCTCCCCGGACTCTCCCCTGCAGAACGGTGATACAGGGCTGAAAAAAAGGGGGGGCGGGGGGGGGCACATTTTGGCGCAGTGAGTGTGTTACACGATTGACTTAATATAAAAGCGCTATATCTGGGAATTGTTTCTAGTGTCAGTTGGGTCTGGGTGTGTGCTGGCATACTCTCTCTCTGTCTCGTTGTTGGGGAACTGTCCCCTTATAGATATATCCCTGTGTGTGTGTGAGGGTGTCAGTACGCGTGTGTTGACATGTCTGAAGCGGAAGGCTCATCCAAGGAGGAGGTGGAGCAGATGATTGTGGTGTCTCCGTCGGCAATGCCGACTCATGATTGGTATGATATGTGGAAAATTTTAAATGCTAATGTGACCTTATTACATAAGAGAATGGACAAAGCTGAGTCCAAGGAAACAGCAGGGAGTCAATCCGCGGATGTGGTTGGGTCACAGGGCCCGTCAGGGTCTCAAAAACGTCCCTTATCACAAATAGTAGACACTGATACCGACACGGATTCTGACTCCAGTGTCGACTACCATGAGGCAAGGTTGCACCCTAAGGTGGCCAAAAGTATTCATTATATGATTATGGCAATAAAAGATGTCTTGCATATTACAGATGACCCCTCTGTCCCTGACACGAGGGTGCGCATGTATAAGGGGAAGAAACCTGAGGTTACGTTTCCTCCATCTCATGAACTGAACTAATTATTTGAAAAAGCTTGGGAAACTCCAGACAAAAAACTGCAGATTCCCAAGAGGATCCTTATGGCGTATCCTTTCCCTGCAAAGGACAGGGTACATTGGGAATCCTCGCCCAGGGTGGACAAGGCATTAACGCGTCTGTCCAAGAAGGTGGCGCTACCGTCTCCTGACACCGCGGCCCTTAAGGATCCTGCGGATCGTAGACAGGAGACTACCTTCAAGTCTATTTATGCACATACAGGGGCTTTACTCAGACCGGCAATAGCATCGGCATGGGTCTGTAGCGCTGTTGCAGCATGGACAGATATCTTGTTGGCTGACATGGATACCCTGGACAAGGATACCGTTGTCCTGACTTTGGGCCACATTAAGGACGCAGTCTTGTATATGAGAGACGCTCAAAGAGACGTGGGACTGCTTGGCTCCAGAGCCAACGCCATGGCAGTTTCGGCAAGGCGAGCTCTGTGGACCCGCCAATAGTTGGGTGATGCCGACTCAAAAAAGCATATGGAGGTTTTACCTTACAAGGGTGAAGTTTTGTTTGGGGATGGTCTCGCGGACCTGGTTTCCACAGCTACCGCGGGTAAATCTACTTTCTCTGACGTCCTAAGTGGATGCTGGGACTCCGTAAGGACCATGGGGAATAGCGGCTCCGCAGGAGACTGGGCACAACTAAAGAAAGCTTTAGGACTACCTGGTGTGCACTGGCTCCTCCCTCTATGACCCTCCTCCAGACCTCAGTTAGAATTTTGTGCCCGGCTGAGCTGGATGCACACTAGGGGCTCTCCTGAGCTCCTAGAAAAAGAAAGTTTATTTTAGGTTTTTTATTTTCAGTGAGATCTGCTGGCAACAGACTTACTGCTACGAGGGACTAAGGGGAGAGAAGCGAACCTACCTGCTTGCAGCTAGCTTGGGCTTCTAAGGCTACTGGACACCATTAGCTCCAGAGGGATCGAACACAGGGCCCGACCTCGATCGTCTGTTCCTGGAGTCGCGCCGCCGTCCCCCTTACAGAGCCAGAAGCAAGAAGAGTCCTGGAAATCGGCGGCAGAAGACTTCGGTCTTCAAACAAGGTAGCGCACAGCACTGCAGCTGTGCGCCATTGCTTCCCATGCACACCTCACACTCCGGTCACTGATGGGTGCAGGGCGCTGGGGGGGGGGGGCGCCCTGGGCTGCAATATTAAGTACCTTGGCTGGCAAAAAAACACACATTATAACGTCATAAAGACTATATATGTGTAAAATACCCCTGCCAGATATATATAGAAAAAAGCGGGAGAAGTCCGCCGAAAAAGGGGCGGGGCTATCTCCCTCAGCACACTGGCGCCATTTTCCCTCACAGCTCCGCTTGAAGGATCGCTCCCAGGCTCTCCCCTGCAGTTTCCAGACTACATAGGGTAAAAAAGAGAGGGGGGGCACTAAATTTAGGCGCAATATTGTGTATACAAGCAGCTATTGGGAAAAATCACTCAGTTATAGTGTTAATCCCTGTGTTATATAGCGCTGTTGGTGTGTGCTGGCATACTCTCTCTCTGTCTCCCCAAAGGGCTTTGTGGGGTCCTGTCCTCAGTCAGAGCATTCCCTGTGTGTGTGCGGTGTGTCGGTACGGCTGTGTCGACATGTTTGATGAGGAGGCTTATGTGGAGGCGGAGCAAGTGCCGATAAATGTGATGTCACCCCCTGCGGGGCCGACACCTGAGTGGATGGACTTGTGGAAGGAATTACGTGAAAGTGTCAACTCCTTACATAAAAGGTTTGACGACATATCAGATGTGGGACAGCCGGCTTCTCAGCTTGTGCCTGCCCAGCTGTCTCAAAAGCCATCAGGGGCTCTAAAACGCCCGCTACCTCAGATGGCAGACACAGATGTCGACACGGATACTGAATCCAGTGTCGACGACGATGAGACAAATGTACAGTCCAATAGGGCCACACGTTACATGATTGAGGCAATGAAAAATGTGTTGCACATTTCTGATATTACCCCAGGAACCACAAAAAAGGGTATTATGTTTGGGGAGAAAAAACTACCAGTGGTTTTTCCCCCATCTGAGGAATTAAATGAGGTGTGTGAAGAAGCGTGGGCTTCCCCCGATAAGAAACTGGTAATTTCTAAAAGGTTACTAATGGCGTACCCTTTCCCGCCAGAGGATAGGTCACGTTGGGAAACATCCCCTAGGGTGGATAAAGCGCTCACACGTCTGTCAAAAAAGGTGGCACTACCGTCTCCGGACACGGCTGCCCTAAAGGAGCCTGCTGATAGGAAGCAGGAGGCTATCCTGAAGTCTGTATATACACACTCCGGTATTATACTGAGACCAGCTATTGCTTCAGCATGGATGTGCAGTGCTGCAGCTGCGTGGTCAGATTCCCTGTCGGAAAATATTGATACCCTAGACAGGGACACTATATTGCTATCCATAGAGCATATAAAAGACGCAGTCTTATACATGAGAGATGCACAGAGGGATATTTGCCGGCTGGCATCTAAAATAAGTGCAATGTCCATTTCTGCCAGGAGAGGATTATGGACTCGGCAGTGGACGGGTGATGCAGATTCTAAAAGGCACATGGAAGTTTTGCCTTATAAGGGTGAGGAGTTGTTCGGGGATGGTCTCTCGGACCTCGTTTCCACAGCAACAGCTGGGAAGTCAGCATTTTTACCCCATGTTCCCTCACAGCCAAAGAAAGCACCGTATTATCAGGTACAGTCCTTTCGGCCCCATAAAGGCAAGTGGGTTAAAGGCGCGTCCTTTCTGCCCAGAGGCAGAGGTAGAGGGAAAAAGCTGCAGCATACAGCCAGTTCCCAGGAGCAAAAGTCCTCCCCCGCTTCCTCCAAGTCCACCGCATGACGCTGGGGCTCCACAGGCGGAGCCAGGTACGGTGGGGGCCCGTCTCAAAAATTTCAGCAATCAGTGGGCTCGCTCACGGGTGGATCCCTGGATCCTTCAAGTAGTATCTCAGGGGTACAGGCTGGAATTCGAGACGTCTCCCCCCCGCCGTTTCCTCAAATCTGCCTTGCCAACAACTCCCTCAGGCAGGGAGGCAGTGCTAGAGGCAATTCACAAGCTGTATTCCCAGCAGGTGATAGTCAAGGTGCCCCTCCTTCAACAAGGACGGGGTTACTATTCCACAATGTTTGTGGTACCGAAACCGGACGGTTAGGTGAGACCCATTTTAAATTTGAAATCCTTGAACACATATATAAAAAAATTCAAGTTCAAGATGGAATCGCTCAGGGCGGTTATTTCAAGCCTGGACGAGGGGGATTACATGGTATCACTGGACATCAAGGATGCTTACCTGCATGTCCCCATTTACCATCATCACCAGGAGTACCTCAGATTTGTGGTACAGGATTGTCATTACCAATTCCAGACGTTGCCGTTTGGTCTGTCCACGGCACCGAGGGTATTTACCAAGGTAATGGCCGAAATGATGATACTCCTTCGAAAAAAGGGAGTTTTAATTATCCCGTACTTGGACGATCTCCTGATAAAGGCGAGGTCCAGGGAGCAGTTGTTGGTCGGGGTAGCACTATCTCGGGAGGTGCTACAACAGCACGGTTGGATTCTAAATATTCCAAAGTCACAGCTGGTCCCTACGACACGTCTACTGTTCCTGGGGATGGTTCTGGACACAGAAAAAAGTGTTTCTCCCGGAGGAGAAAGCCAAGGAGCTGTCATCTCTAGTCAGAGGCCTCCTGAAACCAAAACAGGTGTCGGTGCATCACTGCACGCGAGTCCTGGGAAAAATGGTGGCTTCCTACGAAGCAATTCCATTCGGCAGGTTCCATGCAAGGACTTTTCAGTGGGACCTGTTGGACAAGTGGTCCGGATCGCATCTTCAGATGCATCGGCTGATAACCCTGTCTCCAAGGACCAGGGTGTCTCTGCTGTGGTGGCTGCAAAGTGCTCATCTTCAAGAGGGCCGCAGATTCGGCATACAGGACTGGGTCCTGGTGACCACGGATGCCAGCCTTCGAGGCTGGGGGGCAGTCACACAGGGAAGAAACTTCCAAGGACTATGGTCAAGTCAGGAGACTTCCCTACACATAAATATTCTGGAACTGAGGGCCATTTACAATGCCCTAAGTCAGGCAAAACCCCTGCTTCAAAACCAGCCGGTACTGATCCAGTCAGACAACATCACAGCAGTCGCCCATGTAAACCGACAGGGCGGCACAAGAAGCAGGACGGCGATGGCAGAAGCCACAAGGATTCTCCGATGGGCGGAAAATCACGTGTTAGCACTGTCAGCAGTGTTCATTCCGGGAGTGGACAACTGGGAAGCAGACTTCCTCAGCAGGCACGACCTCCACCCGGGAGAGTGGGGACTTCATCCAGAAGTCTTCCAACTGATTGTAAACCGTTGGGAAAGGCCACAGGTGGACATGATGGCGTCCCGCCTAAACAAAAAGCTAGAAAGATATTGCGCCAGGTCAAGAGACCCTCAGGCGATAGCTGTGGACGCTCTAGTGACACCGTGGGTGTACCGGTCGGTTTATGTGTTCCCTCCTCTTCCTCTCATACCCAAGGTACTGAGGCTAATAAGGAGAAGAGGAGTAAGAACTATACTCATTGTTCCGGATTGGCCAAGAAGAGCTTGGTACCCGGAACTTCAAGAAATGATCTCAGAGGACCCATGGCCTCTGCAGCTCAGACATGACCTGCTGCAGCAGGGGCCCTGTCTGTTCATAGACTTACCGCGGCTGCGTTTGACGGCATGGCGGTTGAACACCGGATCCTGAAGGAAAAGGGCATTCCGGAGGAAGTCATTCCTACGCTGATTAAAGCTAGGAAAGAAGTGACCGCAAACCATTATCACCGCATTTAGCGAAAATATGTTGCGTGGTGTGAGGCCAGGAAGGCCCCAACGGAGGAATTTCAGCTGGGCCGTTTTCTGCACTTCCTACAGTCAGCGGTGACTATGGGCCTAAAATTGGGTTCCATTAAGGTCCAGATTTCGGCTCTATCGATTTTCTTCCAGAGAGAACTGGCTTAACTACCTGAAGTTCAGACTTTTGTTAAGGGAGTGCTGCATATTCAGCCCCCTTTTGTGCCTCCAGTGGCACCTTGGGATCTCAACGTGGTGTTGGATTTCCTAAAGTCACATTGGTTTGAGCCACTTAAAACCGTGGAATTAAAATATCTCACGTGGAAAGTGGTCATGCTGTTGGCTTCGGCCAGGCGTGTGTCAGAATTGGCGGCTTTGTCATGTAAAAGCCCTTATCTGATTTTCCATATGGATAGGGCAGAATTGAGGACTCGTCCCCAGTTTCTCCCTAAGGTGGTATCAGCCTTTCATTTGAACCAACCTATCGCGGTGCCTGCGGCTACTAAAGACTTGGAGGCTTCCAAGTTGTTGGACGTAGTCAGGGCCCTGAGAATTTATGTTTCCAGGACAGCTAGTGTCAGGAAAACTGACTCGTTGTTTATCCTGTATGCACCCAACAAGCTGGGTGCTCCTGCTTCAAAGCAGACTATTGCTCGCTGGATCTGTAGTACGATTCAGCTTGCACATTCTGCGGCTGGACTGCCACACCCTAAATCAGTGAAAGCCCATTCCACGAGGAAGGTGGGCTCTTCTTGGGCGGCTGCCCGAGGGGTCTCGGCTCTACAACTTTGCCGAGCAGCTACTTGGTCGGGGTCAAACACATTTGCTAAATTCTACAAATTTGACACCCTGGCTGAGGAGGACCTAGAGTTTGCCCATTCGGTGCTGCAGAGTCATCCGCTCTCTCCTGCCCGTTTGGGAGCTTTGGTATAATCCCCATGGTCCTTACGGAGTCCCAGCATCCACTTAGGACGTCAGAGAAAATAAGATTTTACTCACCGGTAAATCTATTTCTCGTAGTCTGTAGTGGATGCTGGGCGCCCATCCCAAGTGCGGATTGTCTGCAATACTTGTATATAGTTATTGTTTAACTAAAGGGTTATTGTTGAGCCATCTGTTGAGAGGCTCAGTTATTGTTCATACTGTTAATTGGGTATAGTATCACGAGTTATACGGTGTGATTGGTGTGGCTGGTATGAGTCTTACCCGGGATTCAAAATCCTTCCTTATTGTGTCAGCTCTTCCGGGCACAGTATCCTAACTGAGGTCTGGAGGAGGGTCATAGAGGGAGGAGCCAGTGCACACCAGGTAGTCCTAAAGCTTTCTTTAGTTGTGCCCAGTCTCCTGCGGAGCCGCTATTCCCCATGGTCCTTACGGAGTCCCAGCATCCACTACGGACTACGAGAAATAGATTTACCGGTGAGTAAAATCTTATTTTCTCTAACGTCCTAGTGAATGCTGGGGACTCTGTAAGGACCATGGGAATAGACGGGCTCCGCAGGAGACAGGGTACTCTAATAAAGAATTAGGTCTACTGGTGTGCACTGGCTCCTCCCTCTATGTCCCTCCTCCAGACCTCAGTTAGAATCTGTGCCCGGAGAGAGCTGGGTGCACTTTAGTTAGCTCTTCTGAGCTTGCTAATAAGAAAGTATTTTGTTAGGTTTTTTATTTTCAGAGAGATCTGCTGGCAACAGACTCTCTGCTACGTGGGACTGAGGGGAGAGAAGCAAACCTAGTAACTGCGGCTAGGTTGTGCTTCTTAGGCTACTGGACACCATTAGCTCCAGAGGGATCGAACACAGGAACTCACCCTTGGTCGTCCGATCCCGGAGCCGCGCCGCCGTCCCCCTCGCAGAGCCAGAAGCAAGAACCCGGCGAGAGAAGTAAGAAGACGTCAAAAGCGGCGGCAGAAGACTCCTGTCTTCATATGAGGTAGCGCACAGCACTGCAGCTGTGCGCCATTGCTCCCACATTACACCCACACACTCCGGTCACTGTAGGGTGCAGGGCGCAGGGGGGGGGCGCCCTGGGCAGCAATTAAGTACCTCTGGCATAAATAGAGCATATATACAGTTGGGCACTGTATATATGCGTGAGCCCCTCCATTATTTTGCACAAAATCGCGGGACAGAAGCCCGCCGCTGAGGGAGCGGGGCTTCTTCCTCAGCACTCACCAGCGCCATTTTCTCTCCACAGCTCCACTGAGAGGAAGCTCCCCAGGCTCTCCCCTGCAGAATCACGGTAGAAAGAGGGTAAAAAGAGAGGGGGGGGGGGGGGGGCACATAAATTTAGCGCAAAATCACAAATACAGCAGCTACTGGGTAAACACTAAGTTACTGTGTAATTCCTGGGTTATATAGCGCTGGGGTGTGTGCTGGCAAACTCTCTCTCTGTCTCTCCAAAAGGCCTTGTGGGAGGTCTGTCCTCAAATAGAGCATCCCCTGTGTGTGTGGTGTGTCGGTACGATTGTGTCGACATGTTTGACGAGGAAGGCTATGTGGGAGCAGAACAGGTGCAGATGAATGTGGGGTCGCCGCCGACGGCGCCGACACCTGATTGGATGGATATGTGGAAGGTGTTAAATGATAATGTAAACTCCTTGCATAAAAGGTTGGATAAAGCTGAAGCCTTGGGACAGTCAGGGTCTCAACCCGGGTTCACCAGCCCTTGTGGAGAGGTATCTTATACATTTATCCATGCTGACTATCAATCAATACGTGCAGTCAATGTGACACATTCATGATTCACTTGTAGCAGCTGTGGCAACAGTGTTTCTCCAAGAGACTGTAACACTCTGATACACACTTTTTGATCCATACTGTTCAGTGATTTCTTAAACATATTAATATACTTAGGATTTAGACAATCCATGCTATTTTTAAATTTCTGTATCTGATATATCTAGCTAAAATCATATGGAATATTGAATTATCCATTATGAAATAGTATTTTTATATTACTATTAATAAATATATGTATTTTATATTTCTATATTATTATTTATTCCTTGGCTGATACTGAACCTGTGATATTTTGGAATGTGTCTCTCATGAGCGCCTCTATTTTTAATTTATAATAGGGTCTCAACCCATGCCTGATCCTACAGCGCAGAGGCCGTCAGGGTCTCAGAAGCGCCCACTATCCCAGATTGTTGACACAGATATCGACACGGATTCTGACTCCAGTGTCGATGGCGATGATGCAAAGTTGCAGCCTAAAATGGCTAAAGCCATCCGCTACATGATTATAGCAATGAAGGATGTATTGCACATTTCAGAGGTAAACCCTGTCCCTGACAAGAGGGTTTATATGTTTGGGGAAAAAAGGCAAGAAGTGACTTTTTCCCCTTCACATGAGTTAAATGAGTTATGTGAAAAAGCTTGGGATTCTCCTGATAGGAAAGTGCAGATTTCCAAACGGTTACTTATGGCGTATCCTTTCCCGCCAACGGACAGGTTACACTGGGAATCCTCCCCTAGGGTAGACAAAGCTTTGACACGCTTATCTAAGAAGGTGGCCCTGCCGTCACAGGATACGGCCACCCTAAAGGATCCTGCGGATAGGAAGCAGGAAGGTATCCTGAAGTCCATTTATACACATTCAGGTACCCTACTGAGGCCGGCAATTGCGTCGGCCTGGATGTGTAGTGCTGTAGCAGCATGGACAGATACCCTGTCTGAGGAACTTGATACCTTGGACAAGGATACTATATTACTGACCCTGGGGCATATAAGAGACGCTGTCCTATATATGAGGGATGCCCAGAGAGACATTTGCCTACTGGGCTCTAGAATAAATGCAATGTCAATTTCTGCCAGAAGGGTCCTGTGGACTCGGCAATGGACAGGTGATGCCGACTCAAAAAAGCACATGGAGGTTTTATCTTATAAGGGTGAGGAATTATTTGGGGACGGTCTCTCGGACCTAGTTTCCACAGCTACGGCTGGGAAGTCAAATTTTTTGCCATATATTTCCTCACACCCTAAGAAGGCACCGTGTTACCAAATGCAGTCCTTTCGATCGCAAAGAGGCAAGAAAGTACGAGGGGCGTTTTTTCTTGCCAGAGGCAGGGGTAGAGGAAAAAAGCTGCACAATACAGCTAGTTCCCAGGAACAGAAGTCCTCCCCGGCTTCCACTAAATCCACCGCATGACGCTGGGGCTCCACAGGTGGAGCCAGGAGCGGTGGGGGCGCGTCTCCGAAATTTCAGCCACCAGTGGGTTCGCTCACAGGTGGATCCCTGGGCTATACAGATTGTGTCTCAGGGATACAAGCTGGAATTCAAAATGATGCCCCCTCACCGTTACCTCAAATCGGCCCTGCCAGCTTCCCCCATAGAAAGGGAAGTAGTGTTAGCGGCAATTCACAAATTATATCTCCAGCAGGTGGTGGTACAGGTTCCCCTCCCTCAACAGGGAAGGGGTTACTATTCCACAATGTTTGTGGTTCCGAAACCGGACGGTTCGGTCAGACCCATATTGAATTTAAAATCCCTGAACATTTACCTGAAAAGGTTCAAGTTCAAGATGGAATCGCTCAGGGCGGTTATTGCGAGCCTGGAAAAGGGGGGTTTTATGGTGTCTCTGGACATAAAGGATGCTTACCTGCATGTCCCCATTTATCCACCTCATCAGGAGTACCTCAGATTTGTGGTACAGGACTGTTATTACCAATTCCAGACGTTGCCGTTTGGTCTGTCCACGGCACCGAGAATATTTACCAAGGTAATGGCGGAAATGATGGTGCTCCTGCGGAAGCAAGGAGTCACAATTATCCCATACTTGGACGATCTCCTCATAAAGGCGAGGTCCAGAGAGCAGTTGCTGATCAGCGTAGCACACTCTCGGGAGGTGTTATTACAGCACGGCTGGATTCTGAATATTCCAAAGTCGCAGCTGATTCCTACGACGAGACTGCCCTTCCTGGGCATGATTCTGGACACAGACCAGAAGAAGGTGTTTCTCCCGGAAGAGAAGGCCCAGGAGCTCGTGACTCTGGTCAGAGACCTCTTAAAACCAAAACGGGTGTCGGTGCATCAATGCACGCGAGTCCTGGGAAAGATGGTGGCGTCATACGAAGCCATTCCCTTCGGCAGGTTCCATGCGAGGACCTTTCAGTGGGATCTGTTGGACAAGTGGTCCGGATCGCATCTTCAGATGCATCGTCTGATCACCCTATCCCCCAGGGCCAGGGTGTCTCTTCTGTGGTGGCTGCAGAGTGCTCACCTTCTCGAGGGCCGCAGGTTCGGCATACAGGACTGGATCCTGGTGACCACGGATGCAAGCCTCCGAGGGTGGGGGGCAGTCACTCAGGGAAGAAACTTCCAGGGGCTGTGGTCCAGTCAGGAGACTTGTCTGCACATCAATATCCTGGAACTAAGGGCCATATACAACGCCCTGAGTCAAGCGGAGCCTCTGCTTCGCAACCAACCGGTGCTGATTCAGTCAGACAACATCACTGCAGTGGCTCATGTAAACCGCCAGGGCGGCACAAGAAGCAGGGTGGCGATGGCAGAAGCCACCAGAATTCTTTGCTGGGCGGAGAATCACGTGCAAGCACTGTCAGCAGTGTTCATTCCGGGAGTGGACAACTGGGAAGCAGACTTCCTCAGCAGGCACAACCTCCACCCGGGAGAGTGAGGACTTCATCAAGAAGTCTTCACACAGATTACAAATCGATGGGAACTGCCACAGGTGGACATGGTGGCATCCCGCCTAAACAAAAAGCTACAAAGGTATTGCGCCAGGTCAAGAGACCCTCAGGCGATAGCTGTGGACGCTCTAGTGACACCGTGGGTGTTCCAGTCGGTTTATGTGTTTCCTCCTCTTCCTCTCATACTCAAGGTGCTGAGAATCGTAAGGGAAAGAGGAGTGAGAACAATACTCATTGTTACAGATTGGCCAAGAAGGACTTGGTATCCGGAACTGCAAGAAATGCTCACAGAGGACCCATGGCCTCTGCCTCTCAGACAGGATCTGTTGCAACAGGGGCCTGTCTGTTCCAAGACTTACCGCGGCTGCGTTTGACGGCAGGGCGGTTGAACGCCGGATCCTAGCGGAGAAAGGCATTCTGGATGAAGTTATTCCTACGCTGATAAAAGCTAGGAAAGACGTGACAGCAAAACATTATCACCGTATATGGCGAAAATATGTTGCTTGGTGTGAGGCCAGGAAGGCCCCTACAGAGGAATTCCAGCTAGGCCGTTTCCTTCACTTCCTACAGTCGGGAGTGACTATGGGCTTAAAATTAGGGTCCATCAAGGTCCAGATTTCGGCCCTATCCATTTTCTTTCAAAAGGAACTAGCTTCTCTTCCTGAAGTTCAGACGTTTGTAAAGGGAGTGCTGCATATTCAGCCCCCTTTTGTGCCACCAGTGGCACCTTGGGATCTTAACGTGGTGTTGAGTTTCCTGAAATCTCACTGGTTTGAGCCACTTAAAACCGTGGAGTTAAAATATCTCACGTGGAAAGTGGTCATGCTATTGGCCTTAGCTTCAGCTAGGCGGGTGTCAGAATTGGCGGCTTTGTCATGTAAAAGCCCCTATCTGGTTTTCCATATGGACAGGGCAGAATTACAGACTCGTCCGCAATTTCTGCCGAAGGTGGTGTCATCTTTTAATTTAACCAACCTATTGTGGTGCCTGCGGCTACTCGTGACTTGGAGGATTCCAAGTTACTAGATGTAGTCAGGGCTTTGAAGATTTATGTAGCCAGAACGGCTGGAGTCAGGAAAACTGACTCGCTGTTTATCCTGTATGCATCCAACAAGCTGGGTGCTCCTGCTTCAAAGCAAACTATTGCTCGCTGGATCTGTAACACGATTCAGCAGGCTCATTCTGCGGCTGGATTGCCGCCTCCAAAATCAGTAAAAGCCCATTCCACAAGGAAGGTGGGCTCTCCTTGGGCGGCTGCCCGAGGGGTCTCGGCATTACAGCTTTGCCGAGCAGCTACTTGGTCGGGTTCAAACACTTTTGCAAAATTCTACAAGTTTGATACCCTGGCTGAGGAGGACCTTGTGTTTGCTCATTCGGTGCTGCAGAGTCATCCGCACTCTCCCGCCCGTTTGGGAGCTTTGGTATAATCCCCATGGTCCTTACGGAGTCTCCAGCATCCACTAGGACGTTAGAGAAAATAAGATTTTATTCACTGGTAAATCTATTTCTCGTAGTCCGTAGTGGATGCTGGGCGCCCGTCCCAAGTGCGGACTTCTTCTGCAATACTTGTGTATAGGTATTGCTTAAATAAGGGTTATGTTATGTTTGCATCAGGTTGTCTGATGCTCTGTTATTGTTCATACTGTTAACTGGGTAAGTGTATCACGAGTTATACGGTGTGATTGGTGTGGCTGGTATGAGTCTTACCCTGGATTCCAAAATCCTTTCCTTGTACTGTCAGCTCTTCCGGGCACAGTTTCCTTAACTGAGGTCTGGAGGAGGGACATAGAGGGAGGAGCCAGTGCACACCAGTAGACCTAATTCTTTCTTAGAGTGCCCTGTCTCCTGCGGAGCCCGTCTGTTCCCATGGTCCTTACGGAGTCCCCAGCATCCACTACGGACTACGAGAAATAGATTTACCGGTGAGTAAAATCTTATTTTTTTGCCTTTTGTTCCCCCACAGCAAAAGAAAACCCCACAATATCAGATGCAGTCCTTTCGGTCGCATAAGTCCAGAAGAGGTCGGGGCTCCTCATTCCTCGCCAGAGGTAAGGGTAGAGGTAAGAGAACACCTGCTTCGGCTAGTTCCCAGGAGCAGAAGTCCTCCCCGGCTTCTGCTAAATCTACCGCATGACGCTGGGGCTCCACGAAGGGAGTCCGCACCGGTGGGGGCACGTCTTCGACTCTTCAGCCAGGTCTGGGTCTTATCAGGCGTGGATCCTTGGGCGTTGGAAATTGTATCCCAAGGTTACAAACTGGAGTTCGAAGAAGTGCCCCCTCGACGATTTCTCAAGTCGGCCTTGCCAACCTCTTCCCCGGAGAGGGAAGTGGTATTAGATGCAATTCAAAAGCTGTGTCAACAGCAAGTGATTGTCAAGGTTCCCCTAGGCCAACAGGGCAAAGGGTACTATTCAACAATGTTTGTGGTCCCGAAGCCGGATGGTTCGGTCAGACCAATTTTGAATCTAAAATCACTAAACCTATAGTTGAAAAAGTTCAAATTCAAGATGGAATCACTCCGGACTGTGATATCCAGTCTGGAAGCAGGGGATATTACGGTGTCGCTGGACGTGAAGGATGCCTACCTTCATGTCCCCATATTTCCTCTTCATCAAGAAAATCTGCGTTTCGTGGTACAGGACTGTCATTACCAGTTTCAGACGTTGCCGTTTGGGCTTTCCACGGCCCCGAGGATTTTTACCAAGGTAATGGCGGAAATGATGGTGCTCCTGCGCAAGCAGGGTGTCACAATTATCCCGTACTTGGATGATCTCCTGATAAAGGCGAGATCAATAGATCAATTGCTGAAAAGCGTGTGACTCTCCCAGAGAGTGTTACATCAACACGGTTGGATTCTCAATCTGTCAAAGTCACAGTTGCTTCCAACGACTCGACTATCATTCCTAGGCATGATTCTGGACACGGAACAGAAGAGGGTTTTTCTACCAATAGAAAAAGCCCAGGACATCCAGAACACGGTCAGGGACCTGCTAAAACCAAAAAGAGTGTCTGTTCATCAATGCACTCGAGTTCTGGGAAAAATGGTGGCAGCCTACGAGGCCATTCCCTTCGGCAGGTTCCATGCGAGGACTTTTCAGTGGGACCTTCTTGACAAATGGTCGGGGTCCCATCTACAACTTCATCAAAAGATAAGCCTGTCCCCCAGGGCCAGGGTGTCTCTCCTGTGGTGGCTGCAGAGTGCTCACCTTCTAGAGGGTCGCAGGTTCGGCATTCAAGACTGGGTTCTGGTGACCACGGACGCGAGCCTCCGAGGATGGGGAGCAGTCACAAAAGGAAGACATTTTCAGGGGATATGGTCAAGCCAGGAGGCTTGTCTACATATCAACGTACTGGAATTGAGGGCCATATACAACGGCCTACGACAAGCGGAGTATCTTCTTCGCGACCTACCGGTTTTGATTCAATCAGACAACATCACAGCAGTGGCTCATGTAAACCGCCAAGGCGGGACAAGGAGCAGAGTGGCGATGGCGGAAGCCACCAGAATTCTGCGCTGGGCAGAAAATCACGTAAGCGTTCTGTCAGCAGTTTTCATACTGGGAGTCTACAACTGGGAAGCAGACTTCCTCAGCAGACACGATCTCCATCCAGGAGAGTCGGGACTTCATCAAGAGGTCTTTGCAGAGATAGCAAGTCTTTGGGGACTTCCTCAAATAGACATGATGGCGTCACGCCTCAACAAAAAGCTTCGGAGGTATTGTGCCAGGTCAAGGGACCCTCAGGCAGTAGCGGTGGACGCCCTAGTGACACCATGGGTGTTTCAGTCGGTCTATGTGTTCCCTCCTCTACCTCTCATCTCAAAAGTGTTGAGAATCATAAGACGAAACAGAGTACAAGCAATACTCGTGGTTCCAGATTGGCCTCGAAGGGCCTGGTATTCGGATCTTCAGGAAATGCTCACAGAAGATCCGTGGCCTCTTCCTCTCAGGGAGGACCTGTTACAGCAGGGGCCTTGCATGTTCCAAGACTTACCGTGGTTGCATTTGACGGCATGGCGGTTGAACACCGAATCCTAGCAGAGAGAGGTATTCCGGAGGAAGTTATCCCTACTCTGATAAAGGCTAGGAAGGAGGTAACGGCGAAGCATTATCACCGTATCTGGAGGAAGTATGTATCTTGGTGTGAAACCAAGAATGCTCCTATGGAAGGTTTCCATCTGGGCCGTTCTCTCCACTTTCTACAGACGGGAGTGGATATGGGCCTAAAATTAGGCTCCATTAAGGTACAGATTTCGGCCCTATCTATATTTTTTCAAAAGGAATTGGCTTCTCTCCCTGAAGTCCAAACTTTTGTGAAGGGAGTACTGCACATTCAGCCTCCTTTTGTGCCACCAGTGGCACCATGGGACCTTAACGTGGTGTTACAGTTCCTTAAATCACACTGGTTTGAACCTCTTCAAACTATGAAATTAAAATTTCTCACCTGGAAGGTGGTTATGTTATTAGCCTTGGCATCTGCACGGCGGATGTCGGAGTTGGTGGCCTTGTCTCACAAGAGCCCCTACTTGATTTTTCATGTGGATAGAGCAGAATTGAGGACTCGTCCTCAATTTCTGCCTAAGGTGGTCTCTTCTTTTCATTTGAACCAACCTATTGTGGTGCCTATGGCTACGGGTGACTTGGAGGATTCCAAGTCCCTGGATGTGGTCAGGGCCTTAAAAATCTACGTAGCCAGGACGGCTAGGGTTAGGAAAACAGAGGCTCTGTTTGTCCTGTATGCAGCCGACAAGATTGGCGCACCTGCTTCTAAACAGACTATAGCTCGCTGGATCTGTAACACGATTCAGCAGGCTCATTCTACGGCTGGATGGCCGGTACCAAATTCAGTAAAGGCCCATTTCACTAGGAAGGTGGGCTCTTCTTGGGCGGCTGCCCGAGGCGTCTCAGCATTGCAGTTGTGCCGAGCTGCTACTTGGTCGGGTTCAAACACTTTTGCAAAATTCTACAAGTTTGATACCCTGGCTGATGAGGACCTCGCGTTTGCTCAATCGGTGCTGCAGAGTCATCCGCACTCTCCCGCCCGGTTTGGAGCTTTGGTATAAACCCCATGGTCCTTACGGAGTCCTCAGCATCCTCTAGGACGTAAGAGAAAATAAGATTTTAAACCTACCGGTAAATCTTTTTCTCCTAGTCCGTAGAGGATGCTGGGCGCCCGTCCCAGTGCGGACTAAATCTGCAAGACTTGTATATAGTTGATGCTTACATAAGGGTATGTTACAGTTGGAATCGGTCTTTGACTGATACTGTTTTTTTTTCCATTCATACTGTTAACTGGTTGCGTATTTTCTAAGTTATATGGTATGATTGGTGTGGGCTGGTATGAATCTTGCCCTTAGATTTACAAAATCCTTTCCTCATATTGTCCATCTCCTCTGGGCACAGTTTCTCTAACTGAGGTCTGGAGGAGGGGCATAGAGGGAGGAGCCAGTGCACACCCATACTAAAAGTTCTTTAGAGTGCCCATATCTCCTGCGGAGCCTGTCTATACCCCATGGTCCTTACGGAGTCCCCAGCATCCTCTACGGACTAGGAGAAAAAGATTTACTGGTAGGTTTAAAATCTTATTTTCCCACATAGCCCCCATACTTGTCTAACCATTTGTTCCATCGGTGCACCAAGGCCACTATCCCGGCAGAGAAGAAATCAGTGTTAAGCGCCTGAAGCCAGGACATGACGGTTCGCTGAACTTCACCGCCTGTTGCCAATCGTCTTCCACACATGTGCTTCATCAGTGGTCCAGAGAGATGGAAATCGCTGGGTGCCGAGTCAGAGCTGTAGGGAGGATGGTCTAGTACCGCTGGCCAGATCACTGCTCATCTTGAACGTCTGTCTTGCTGTTATCCAAGGCCAAACCTGTTCCCATGACATGACGTTATCACCGTACACCGCGATAAGCTGGCGATGAATGTCAGCTGCTGATGTGCCCTTTAGACGCAGACATCACAGTACGCACCTCAATGTGTGACCATGTGTCCACCAGCTCCGCCATCTTACACCTGATGCTGGGACAGTATGACTGATATGAGGCGCAGTCTAATGGCCATGAGGGAAAGCCGTGGTCTAACTGCTCTGGCCTGGCGGGGAATTAGACTGGCATAGAGAACATTACGCACGTGAGAGGTCTCGTTACATTACTTACTGAACCACCCTAGTAGTAGTAGTAGTATTAGTAGATGGCTTTCGCTAGCCATTTGCAGATAACATTACGTTTTATAGCTGATTATAGGTACTTAATGTATAAAGGGGTAAGCACTGATGTTATTGAATTTGGGGATCTAGGGCAGAGGATTACGGGGTTTTTTACTCGCTTGGTGGAATTGTGGCAGTGTGAATGTCTTGACAAAGGTCTACGCCAAGAACCAAAAAATGTCTTGTGATACCATGTGAAACCATGTGTATAAAACGTATGTTCTTATCTGTAATAGGCTGTAGAGTGCATGTATAGAGTAGCCTGAAGCAACATATAGAGTAGCCTGAAGCAACATATAGAGTAGCCTGAAGCAACATATAGAGTAGCCTGAAGCAATATAAAGAGTAGCCTGAAGCACCATATAGAGTAGCCTGAAGCACCATATAGAGTAGCCTGAAGCAACATATACAGTAGCCTGAAGCAACATATACAGTAGCCTGATGCAACATATAGAGTAGCCTGAAGCACCATATAGAGTAGCCTGAAGCAACATATAGAGTAGCCTGAAGCACCATATAGAGTAGCCTGAAGCAATAGAGTAGCCTGAAGCAACATATAGAGTAGCCTGAAGCAACATATAGAGTAGCCTGAAGCACCATATAGAGTAGCCTGAAGCAACATATAGAGTAGCCTGAAGCAATAGAGTAGCCTGAAGCAACATATAGAGTAGCCTGAAGCAATAGAGTAGCCTGAAGCAACATATAGAGTAGCCTGAAGCAATAGAGTAGCCTGAAGCAATAGAGTAGCCTGAAGCAACATAGAGTAGCCTGAAGCAACATAGAGTAGCCTGAAGCAATAGAGTAGCCTGAAGCAATAGAGTAGCATGAAGCAACATATAGAGTTGCCTGAAGCAATAGAGTAGCCTGAAGCAACATATAGAGTAGCCTGAAGCAACATATAGAGTAGCCTGAAGCACCATATAGAGTAGCCTGAAGCAATAGAGTAGCCTGAAGCAACATATAGAGTAGCCTGAAGCAATATATAGAGTAGCCTGAAGCACCATATAGAGTAGCCTGAAGCAACATATAGAGTAGCCTGAAGCAATAGAGTAGCCTGAAGCAACATATAGAGTAGCCTGAAGCAATAGAGTAGCCTGAAGCAACATATAGAGTAGCCTGAAGCAATAGAGTAGCCTGAAGCAACATATAGAGTAGCCTGAAGCAATAGAGTAGCCTGAAGCAATAGAGTAGCTTGAAGCAATAGAGTAGCATGAAGCAACATATAGAGTTGCCTGAAGCAATAGAGTAGCCTGAAGCAACATATAGAGTAGCCTGAAGCAACATATAGAGTAGCCTGAAGCAACATATAGAATAGCCTGAAGCAACATATAGAGAAGCCTGAAGCAACATATAGAGTAGCCTGAAGCAACATATAGAGTAGCCTGAAGCAATAGAGTAGCCTGAAGCAACATATAGAGTAGCCTGAAGTTTTGTGAACTTGGGATCCCTACCTCTCTAATGGTTAGCCAAGTCTCTGTGGCAGCTGGCCACACACCCTCTGGAGACTGGCCACACCCCTAAGTATGGGCCCCAACCACTGCATTCCCCAGGTGGGCCCATCTTGCCCCACTCCTACACTGTACATATGTATATTCACAATCCTTAAATACCATTGATAAACCAAACATAGAATTGCAGGAACATACTTGTATAGGTCATAGGCATGTTTCTCTTACGTCCTAGAGGATGCTGGGGTCCACATTAGTACCATGGGGTATAGACGGGTCCACCAGAAGCCATTGGCACTTTAAGAGTTTGAAAGTGTGGGCTCCTCCCTCTATGCCCCTCCTACCAGACTCAGTTTAGAAAATGTGCCCCGAGGAGCTGGTCACAGCAAGGGGAGCTCTACGGGTCTATACCCCATGGTACTAATGTGGGCCCAGCATCCTCTACGGACTACGAGAAAAGTAATTACCGGTAGGTAATTAAAATCCTATTATTGGGGAATTCAAATGTTTGAAAGTCGGTTTGGTGTCTGTTTTTTCCTGTCTGTTAGATAGACACCCAACTGACTTTTCAAACAATTGAATACCCCCCATTGAGTTAATATTTGTGACATATGTACTTTGCCTGTCACTTTGCAGTATGTATTCAGAAACGTTTACAATTGGTGACAGGTATGGTCTTTAATGCAATCTTCCAGTGCTAGACATACATGGTAGCTGGTAGAATGTGTTGGTGTTACATTGCTTTGCCTCCTTTCCGATACATTCTGCAATTTGTATTTATAATGATGAAGTAGCCATTCTGCAATGTGTTCTGTTTCTGCTTAACATTTTTTTCATGTTTGTATTGAGTTTTGCACCTTAAATGTTTTTGTATATACGTAAGTGATTTAAAAATGAAGGGTGGTTGCCGACGTCACTTCTCAGCGACCATCCACCTGCTTGGAGGCGGGAAGAGATGCCGGATAATACGGGGGTGAGGTTCATATATATTGTAGTTAGTGTACACTGTCTTTCTACTATATATCTTGAGAAAAGCTTTGAAATAGCGCTGAAACATTGATAATAGAATGGAGCATTAATTATATATATATATATATATATATATATATATAGTGTTCATTCTAGCACCCTGCACCTTTCAAAACATGTGCAGTTCCTCTTTCCTGCCTGGGGTGTCGCTCTCTCCTCTGGTGCTTCTCAGGACACACAGGTCTGTATTTCAGTGCTGAGATACAGACCAGAGTGTTCTGAGAAGCACCAGAGCAGAGAGCGACACCCCTGGCAGGAAAGGAGAACTGCATGGATTTTGAAAGGTGCAGGAAGTGTTTTTGGAGATTTTCGTTTTGCAGACTCTGATTGTTCCGATTGTCATTTATTCCAGGACAGGCGGCATAATACCGACGGTGGCCCAGCAGCTACACAGAGACAATATAGACAGAGTGGTGAACGCCGCGGTCCTGTCCAGCGGGCTGTGCCTCAGTGAGCTGTCCGCCGTTGCCACTACAGTGATGCCTGGACTTGCGCTGAGCCTCGGAGTAGGCCTCTCGTACAGTCTGAACTTGGTGAGAGAGCATAATAAGCCGCTGATCCCGATCCACCACATGGAGGCTCACGCACTGACCATCCGTCTACTGCACCCAGTGAACTTCCCATACTTGGTCCTCTTAATTTCAGGAGGTCACTGCATCTTGGCTGTGGTGAATAGTGTGGTGGACTTTCTGCTGCTCGGCCAGTCACATGACAGCGCTCCGGGTGATGTTCTGGACAAGGTATGGTCACTTATGTTACTGCTAAACTTCTACTCTGTATGGTTCTCCAAATAGTGTTGGGTAAAGGGGTATAAACCAAGTTTGTTGCTACCATTAGTCTATCCAGTATGTGCTCTGTTGGTTCAAGATATACAGTGCATCCGGAAAGTATTCGCAGCGCCTCACTTTTTCCACATTTTGTTATGTTATAGCCTTATTCCAAAATGAAATAATTTCATTTTCTCCTTCATCCACTAGGGGCCACTGGAGTGCAGATACAATGGGGATATAGTAGGCAGTAACTGGGAGCTAGCACTTTAAATTTATAACCATGTGACTAGCTCCTCCCCTACTATGTCCCCCCTCCAGGCCAGTCTTAGTTTAGTGCCCAAGGGAGCTGGTTCACTCTTGGGACTTCTGAAGATTTTTTATTTCTTTTTATTATTTTTTATTATTTTATTTTTTTATTCTTTCTTACACTCACAGACTGGCAGCTCTGCCACTGCCAGTCTGCACAGCGGGAGCTGCCGGCGGGGTCCCATCGCAGCTGCGTGCGGCTCGGGATGGGCCCCGGCTGAAGGAGACACTGAGCTCTCCTGAGCTGGCCGGACACTGATGCGTGCGGCATGTGTCGGGGCCGCTCCGTCAGCAGAAGATTCCAGCAGTATGGCAGCGGTGAGTATCAGTGGCCGGACACCGCTGCGTGCGGCACGTGTCGGGGCCACTCCATCAGGATCCTGCAGCTCAGCAGCGGTGAGTACAAACATCCACCTGCTCCCCGCTCCCATACTCCGTCCCTGGCCGCGGCTCACATTGCCGGCACAGGGATCCCAGTACTGGCCAAATGACCTAGTGGTCAGGGCTCTGGGGTGCCAAGCTCAGGGTCCTTGGTTCTAACCCCCCTCCACTCATACTGTATGGTGCTGTGTAGCTGTAAGACACAGAGTTTGCAGGTGCAAGCCTCAGACCAGAAAATGTATTTTAGTGGCGCCTTTATAGTTTTACACTTCGGCGCCATTGCTAGGGGGTGGAGCTTAATCCCGCTCTGCTCGGCGGGCTCAGCGCCACGCTCCCCGGCCGCAGCTCGCATGGCCGGCGGGGGATGCAGGGCGCTCCTCGCTAAGTTTGTGCGGGAGTTTGGTTCGTTTACACATGATAGAGGGGCGGAGCTTACTCCCGCTCTGCTCGGCGGGCTCAGTGCCCTCCGCTCCCCGCCCACGGCTCGTGTGACCGGCGGGGGATGCAGGACGCTCCCCGCTGACTTGATGCTGGAACTGTTATAGTTTAAATTGGGCGCCATAATGGGAAGGGGGGGGGGGGCGGAGCTTACTCCCGACTTGGAGCTCGGCTCCCGGCTGCCACCTGCGGCTCTGCATGTGCTGGCGGCCATTTCCTCTCTGCAGGGGAAACCTCTACCCGGACTCCACTGCTAGCTGTGAATGTCAGGGTCTTCTCATCACTGCGGTGAGTAGCTTTTCTCAGTGATCTAATGTCATATCATTGGTAGATATAACACTAGCGCCGTTGATTTTAAAGTTAGGCGCCATAGTGGGGGGGGGATGCTGGGCTTAAATCCCACTTTGGCTCTCAGGTCAGTGCCCCTTTGTCAGGGGGGCTAGGGCTGTTAATTCAACACAGAGTCCCATGTATCTAGAATATGGAGCCAGCTCACTAAGGCTCTATATCAGGGCACAGTTAGGCTCACTGAATATTTACAATAAGATAGAACTACAAGCTCCACCAAAATTTATTATAATGACAGGTACATCCTGGTACAGACCTGGGTTCACGTCCCACATATCTTCACCCTGCCACATTAATTTTTCCCCCGGCTTTACTCACAGGCTGGCCACCATTTTGGGCAACCAGCGGAGCTTACTAAATTAGCAGTACATACAGGGTGGGTGTAATAATACTGTTTGTAATTTGGGGAATGTGTGTGGCATCAGACAAATAGCCGCTGTGGCTCGGTACGCTTATAGCGGGGACATCTGAACACAGAGACCCGGGTTTGAATCCCAACAAATACCAACTTTAAGGGAAACGCGTCTGTCACTGCACATTATAGTGCAGAGTTTATATAGGGCTACACTTCTTTAACCTGCTTTTTCTCTTTTCGTTTAACTAAACGTAACACCCAGGACAGAGAATTCCCTGTTATGTGTGGATTGTGCGGTGGAGCCATCTGATTAGCCCTCAACGCAGCTGCAGCACACTCCTGTTTGAACAGCTCAGCTTATGCAGGTAATGTCCCTGTTAACCAGAGACCCCGTCCGTCATTTCTCCTTCCCAGGTTTCTAAAAGGAGGTTGATAAACCTCAATGTTACACAACGCTGCGGATGAGAGACCTCTCTTGGAGGAGGCAATAGATGTCCGGGATACTGAGGACGTCGATTTTCGGTGGAGTCCGAACCAGTGTCTCTGGGTCCTGGAGACATCCGAATGCAGGTTTTCAGGTATCAAACAATGTTTGTTTTCTTATCCTTTCCCCGCAGACAGCAGCAAACGATATAAGAACTCTCCATTTGTATACCCCTCGATGTATCGCCGGTCCAAAAAGCTGCCGTTTTCTGGTGCAACCTTGCTGAGGGAGTCGTCTGAGAGTAATAGGCGGCAGCAGGGGTTCTGCCTTGCCCGGCGCAGGTAGGTTGTTGGTGAACAATTGTTCTCTGAGTTACATGAGGGTTTGCATCAGTATCAGCTGATACCTTTGACAGATCATATTCACGAATCTGCTTTATTTTCTTTTGAGGTTTCCCAAGACGTCTGTATTCTCGGAGCCTGAATTTTCGCTTGGGCTATCTTAACTCGACGACCTTTAGGGCTGCGACAGTGTCAGGAAGATATTGATTCCTAGTGGGCAGCAGAGGCGTTGTCCATTAGGGGCCTGGTCGGGAAGGATCTTCCTGCCTGGATTTCTCAGGCCATTGGGAGTAAATCCACTTTTCTGTCCCCTACTGCTGCTCAAGCTCCATGATGGACCTATACCGGTATTTCCGTGCCCTTTCCAGGTTTCGTGTCCACGAGAGGGGCGGTACATCCATTACCGAGGGATCTCGAAGTAAGAGGCAGAGGTTCAACATCCTCGGATCAGTCTAATTGTAGGTCCTCCAACACACTCACCGAAGGTCGGGCCTCGCTCCCACCTGGTCTTTGGTTTTTTCGGGGAGGCCTGGGTATGATTGGGTTAGGTTTTTCATCAATGTAGAGCCACTGTGGCTCAACTCATTTAATAGCATAGACATCTAAGCACTGAGGCTTGGTTTCGTATCCCGCTAGAGATCAATTTTCACCACGGGTTTGCCGGTTTCCGACGTCAAGAATGTAGTACTGCAGGCGGCATCCCAGATGCTTCTATCGTTCGGTCTCTCTTCCGCCCCCACAAGTGTTCATGAAGGTCACAAGATGGCCCTACTTCAGAGGCAGGGAGTGACGTTTGTTCCCTAGCTGGGCAATCTTCTGCTGAAGACTCTCTCTGCGGATCGGTTGTTTCTGAATATCCGGATGATCCAGGATCTCCTGATTCGACAAAAGTCTCACTTATGCCCCTTGTACGGTTTTCTGTTTTTAGGACTCAACACGGTCCGTCAGAGGATTTTTTCCTTCCTCAGGACCAGTTCCTCTCTCTCTTCAGCCATGTGCTGTGCTGAGAGAAGGTCACCTACATCCTCCTCTGAGCTGAGGACAACAGTCTTCATTCCAGGGGTAGTCAAGCCGCCAGCTTGGGCACCCGGGTGAGTGGACACTCCCCGGAGTTTCGTCAGCTAATCCGCTGTTGGTGGAAACCTCGGTTCGACCTCATGGCGTTCCGACTGACTCTTCAACTGCCCCTTTACTACTCTCAGACGAGAGCCCTGGCGGCAGTAGCCGGGGATGCCCTCACGGCTCCTTCGAACTTCTGGTTAGTATATCTTACAGCCTTTTCTGTTACTGCCTCAATTTCTGCAACGCATAAAGGGAGAATGCGCGTTAGTCCTCCCGGTGTCTCCAGTTTGGCCGCGCAGGACTTGGAAATCCACCCTACACCTGTTGTCAGTAGAGGAGCCTTGGCTCCTACCTCTGCGGACTGTCTACTTCAACAGGGTCCCTTTCTTTGTCCAGTCTTACACAGGTTTCATTTAACGGTTTGGCTGTTCATGAAACCTTCTCAGAAGGAAGGAGTTCCCTCGTTCGGTTATGCCTCCAAGGCTCCGATTTCGGAAGTTAATTTCCTCGCTTCGCTATTACCATTTTTGGAAACTTTTTCTGGCCTGGTGGGAATGACGAGGGTTTTTCCCTTCAGTTTTTCATTTAGCCGTCTTCTGTGGTTTCTCCGGGTGTTTTTTTCTCGGTGGCGTTTCGACTAGGTTTACCTGAGTTTCAGATCTCTGCTCTGTCGGTTTTCTTCCAAAGTTAATTAGCCTGGCTGCCGGAAGTTCGGACTTTCTTGCAGCAAGTACTCTAACTGCAGCCTCCCTTTCGCCCTCCAGCTGCACCGGGGGACCTCATACTGGTTCTCACTTTTGCAGTCTCGTTTTTTTTAATTTCCTCAGTCGGTGGAGATGTTTTATCTCACCTGGAAGGCGGTCCTTCTCCTGGCTCTGACTTCGGCCAGCTGGGTGTAGAAGCTTGGGTTTCTCGCTCTATCTCTTTTTCCCTCTTGTCGGTCTTCTTGCCTAATATTACATGAGGATACGGCTGAGCTTCATATTCAGCTGTCGTTTCTTCCAGGGGTGTTGTCCGCTTTTCACACAATGCTGCCACTTGTGTTTTCGGCCCTCTCGGTGGATTCACCAGTTTTTGACCTTTGGATGTTGTCAGGGCGCTCCGACTCTGTACAGAGGACTTCGGCTGTTCGACATTCTGATTTCTTCTTTGTTCTGTACGACCCGTCCTGGATGGCCGGGGTCCCAGCAGACGTTGGCCCGTTGGATACGTCTGACCATCAGACTGGTTTATTTGGCGGTTGTTCGTGAGCCTCAGTCTTCCATTTTGGCGCACTCCACGCGCTCTGGGGGACCTTCGGGGCCGACCACCCACGGGGTTTCCGCAAATACTTTATGTCGCGATGCCGCTTGGTCGGGTCATCATACGTTTGTCTCGTTTTACAGATTTGACATTTTTGCGACCTCTGTGTCACAGTTGGCCAAGCGATTTTGCAGGACTCTCAGCGCTCTCCCTCTCGTCTTGGGAGCTCTGGGACGTCCCCATTGTATCTGCACTCCAGTGGCCCCTAGTGGATGAAGGAGAAATCAGGATTTTGGTACTTACCGATAAATCCCTTTCTCCGATTCCACAGGGGCCACTGGACGCCCACCCAGCGCTGTTTCATCCTACTTCACTTATCGGGTTGCCGGTCACTGTGTGACGGCGCGTTTTGTTCAGGTTACCCTCTCACTAGGTTTCCGGATTTCCTTGGTGTTATCCTGTTTTAGTTGGCT
The DNA here is from genome assembly GCF_028390025.1 of Pseudophryne corroboree. Lineage (NCBI taxonomy): Eukaryota > Metazoa > Chordata > Amphibia > Anura > Myobatrachidae > Pseudophryne > Pseudophryne corroboree. The sequence goes on from NC_086450.1 coordinate 25,288,745, forward strand.
TAGCGAACCTCCTCTACTTTAACATTGGTCTTTTCCAGCTCTCCTCGGGCACAGTTTTAACTAGACTGGCTTGGAGGGGGGGCATAGTAGGGGAGGAGCTAGTCACATGGTTATAAATTTAAAGTGCCAGCTCCCAGTTACTGCCTACTATATCCCCATTGTATCTGCACTCCAGTGGCCCCTGTGGAATCGGAGAAAGGGATTTATCGGTAAGTACCAAAATCCTGATTTTTCCTTCATAATTCTACACACAATACCCCATAATGACAACGTGAAAAAGTTTTTTTGTTTTGTTTTTTTAGATTTTTTGCAAATTTATTAAAAATAAAAAATTAAGAAATCACATGTACATAAGTATTCACAGCCTTTGCTCAATACCTTGTTGATGCACCTTTGGCAGCAATTACAGCCTCAAGTCTTTTTGAATATGATGCCACAAGCTTGGCACACCTATCTTTGGGCAGTTTTGCCCATTCCTCTTTGCAGCACCTCTCAAGCTCCTTCAGGTTGGATGGCAAGCGTTGGTGCACAGCCATTTGCAGATCTCTCCAGAGATGTTCAATCAGATTCAAGTCTGGGCTCTGGCTGGGCCACTCAAGGACATTCACAGAGTTGTCCTAAAGCCACTCCTTTGATATCTTGGCATTGTGCTTAGGGTCATTGTCCTGCTGAAAGATGAACCGTCGCCCCAGTCTGAGGTCAAGAGCGCTCTAGAGCAGGTTTTCATCCAGGATGTCTCTGTACATTGCTGCATTCATCTTTCCCTCTATCCTGACTAGTCTCCCTGTTCCTGCCACTGAAAAACCTCCCCACAGCATGATGCTGCCTCCATCATGCTTCACTGTAGTGATGGTATTGGCCTGGTGATGAGCGGTGCCTGGTTTCCTCCAAACATGACGCCTGGCAATCACGCCAAAGAGTTCAATCTTTGTCTCATCAGACCAGAGAATTTTGTTTCTCATGGTCTGAGAGTCCTTCGGGTACATTTTGGTACATGCGGGCTGCCATGGGCTTTTTACTAAGGAGTGGCTTCCGTCTGGCCACTCCTACCATACGGGCCTGATTGGTGGATTGCTGCAGAGATGGTTGTCCTTCTGGAAGGTTCTCCTCTCTTCACAGAGGATTGCTGTAGCTCTGACAGAGTGACCATCAGGTTCGTGGTCACCTCTCTGACTAGGGCCCTTCTCCCCCGAACCCTCAGTTTAGACAGCCGGCCAGCTCTAGGAAGAGTCCTGGTAGTTCTGAACTTCTTCCATTTATGGATGATGGAGGCCACTCTGCTCATTGGGACCTTCAAAGCAGCAGATATTTTTCTGTACCCTTCCCCAGATATGTGCCTCGAGACAATCCTGTCGCGGAGCTCTACAGACAATTCCTTTGACTTCATGCTTGGTTTGTGCTCAGACATGCACTGTCAAGTGTGAGACCTTATATAGACAGGTGTGTGTGCCTTTCCGAATCATGTCCAATCAGCTGAATTTACCACAGGTAGTCTCTAATTAAGCTGTAGGAACATCTCAAGGACTATCAGTGGAAACAGGATGCACCGAAGCTCAATTTTGAGCTTCATGGCAAAGGCTGTGAATACTTACATAAATGTGATTTCTTAGTTTTTTATTTTAATACATTTGCAAAAATCTCAAAAAAACTTTCTGCAGCGGGGTACACTGATATTCCACAGGGAATAACATTGGGGTGTAGAGTTGGATCTTGATCCGAGGCACCAACAGGCTAAAGCTTTGACTGTTCCCAGGATGCACTGCACCGCCTCCTCTATAGCCCCGCCTCCAGGCACTGGAGCTCAGTTAGTAAGTTGGTGCCTGCAGTGCAGGTCACTAACAGGTGGGGCTGCGCTAGGCAGCCCTGAAAAGAGCTTTTTAGAAGACTTCAAGGACCGCAGCACTTTCTATGTCTTTATGACATGCTCTGCTGCATCACCTCCCTCAGCTGCGTTTCATACTCCCGCGGCTGGGTTCCCTGGTACTTGCAGCGAAGACGCACCGGTTTTCAGGCACACCACCGCTGACGCTCTCCAGAATCACGTCGCTGCGCTAAAGAGAGGAGGTAAGAGGGTCCTCCAGGTGGGACCCACCGGTAAATCGCGATCCGGTCGCGGTCCCTGGAGACGGACCGCGCCCCTGGCGTGGACACTGTGCCGCGCAGGGACCCCACTATATGTACCAGGGCTGACCTGTAGCCGCTCCCCCAGCTCCGGGCGCCATCTACTGCTGATGTTCCCGCCCTGGAGCTGCAGTTCTCTCTCCCTCACTCCCTGACAGAGATTTTGGCGCCATTACATAGCTGAGCTGATCTCCAGGACTGCTGGGCACTGTCTCCTCTGTAAAACCGCCTGTATCATCAGCACTGTACATTTACAGGACACTTAAGTATTCTACATGTCATTTTAGACAATGTTAGTTAAGAACAAGTGTACTGCTATCTGAATATTTAGTACAAGTATTCTGTGGTATACATCCAGAGTTTACTGTGCATTGTTATATCTGTATTCATACATATCTATATGTTGCAGTTTTATTGTTTATATGTAATAATTCCTGCATTGTTCATGTGACTGTGTGTGCCTGTAGCTGCTGCTTGGATTCCATTCTTGTGTATCACACGTTTTGCTATCACTATATTCTGTACCCTGGGGACTAGGGGGGTAATTCTGAGTTGATCGCAGCAGCAAGTTTGTTAGCAACTGGGCAAAACCATGTGCACTGCAGGGGAGGCAGATATAACATGTGCAGAGAGAGTTAGATTTGGGTGGGTTATATTGTTTCTGTGCAGGGTAAATACTGGCTGCTTTATTTTTACACTGCAATTTAGATTTCAGTTTGAACACACCCCACCCAAATCTAACTCTCTCTGCAAATGTTATATCTGTCCCCCCTGCAGTGCACATGGTTTTGCCCAACTGCTAACAAATTTGCTGCTGCGATCAACTCAGAATTAAGCCCTAGGTGCGTCAGGGTCTCATATAATATATAGTGCTACACAGGATATACTGTTTTGTATTTCTCACTGTGTGTTTCAGTCACCCCACACCGCTTAAATCCTCTGTTTGCGCTCTGTGTTTACAGTCACATAACACAGGGGACTATTTGCTGGTATTGTGTTTATCTGGCTATATTGTACTGTTACGCCCTAAGACGACAACCCATATAATGTCTGCTACACAGGACGGGACATCCGCGGACGCTCCTGCATCATGCTGTGCTGTCGCCACGGATTCACCAGTGGGGGAAGTGTTAGCTGCTGGTTCAGGCGCTGGGTGTCATACATCTCCGAGTCTGCCCGCGGCACCCGTGGCCATTCAGGAACCCACCTTGGGCAGCGTTTTCAAATATGCTGACTACGCTTGTAACACGTCTTATGCCCCCTTTGGGACCTCCTGCCATTACAGCCACATATTGTCCCTGTAGTTAATCAGCCCTGGGCGGATACTCTGTCATCCCAGTTACAGCAATGAAATCAGTCCTTGGGGTCATCTAAAAGGGCCATTTCTTCCTCACAATCCACTAATATTTCGGATAATTCTTCCGATGAGGATGGGGAATATACTGATCCGTCAGACACTGATACATTTGCTTCTGATTAGGAATCTACAACCCAGGTTGATGTTCCTGACCTTGTGGAGGCTATCTGATCTGAGGCTATCTAAGCTGATTCTCCAAATTGATGATGACATTGAGCCCCCTGCTACGTCTAAGAAACCTGCTAAATTCAAACGTCAGAAGGTTGCTAAAGTAGTTTTACCACATTCTGACCTTTTAATTGACATACGTCAGGAACCCTGGTCATCTCCAGGAAAGAAGTTTCCCCTGTCTAAAAAGATGCTAGCTATCCTATCCCAGCAGAGTTGAGTAACAAGTGGGAAACTCCACCACCGGTGGACTCTCATGTCGCCTGTCTTGTGGTATCATCTACTCTGCCTGTCACCACGGTCACCTCACTGAAGGAACCGACGGATAAGCATGTGGAGGGATGCCTGAAGTCTATTTACTCTCTTACCGGTGCTGTACATAGACCCACTATGGCTGCCTCTTGGACGGTGAAAGGTATTGAAGCATGGGTTCAGGCAATTGGGGAGGAGCTACGTCAGGATTTTTCTGACACTGCCAGACAATATCTGTCATATATTACTGGCTACAGGACCGACAGTTAAGCAGGGGCCGTCCCTTCTGGATCTCCAACTGGGTCCTACTGACAACGAACGCCAGTCTGCGGGGTTGGGGCATGGTGTTGGAGCAACACTCACTCCAGGGTCGATGGACCAAGGAGGAATCTCTCCTCCTGATAAACATTCTGGAACAGCGGGCAGTGTTCAGTGCGTTGACATTGGCCCTGCTTCTGGTACAGAACAGGCCTGTTCAAGTACGATCAGACAACGCCACCATGGTGGCGTACATAAATCATCAAGGCGGCACTCGAAGCCGCATGGCAATGATGGAAGTGTCAAAAATACTTCAATGGGCGGAACGCCATCTACCAGCAATATCGGCAGTGTTCATTCCGGGAGTCCTCAACTGGGAAGCGGACTTCCTCAGTCGTCAGGACGAACATGCCGGAGAGTGGAGTCTTTCAACTCCTAGTGGACAAGTGGGGCCTACCAGATGTAGACCTTATGGCGTCTCGACACAATCACAAGGTTCCGGTCTTCGGAGCAAGGACAAGGGATCCTCAAGCAGCATTCGTGGACGCACTGGCAATTCCATGAAACTTTTGGCTGCCCTACGTGTTCCCAGATGGCATTGGTTCTCAGACCTGCAGGGTCTCTCCATAATGCGTCCTCTTCTACTTCCTCAACGCCCAGTCCTCCTTGTTCAGGGCCCTTGTGTCTACCCGGGCCTGGCCAGACTGGCTTTGACGGCATGGCTCTTGAAGCATCACTCCTGAGAGCAAAAGGATTCTCTGAGGCGGTCATTCAAACTATGTTGAAGGCTCGTAAACCGGCTTGGGCTCGGATTTATTACATGGTCTGGAATTCTTAATTCTCCTGGTGTGCTGCTAAGAATTATGATGCATATACTTTCAGAACTTCCAGGCTTTTGGCTTTTCTACAACAGGGCCTAGACTTGGGCCTTCGTCTGGCCTCCTTCATGGTCCATATATCTGCCTTGTCGGTGTGGTTTCAGAGAAAAATTGCGCATATTTCTGACGTTCATACTTTCACTCAGGGTGTTCTACGGATTCAGCCTCCCTATGTCCCTCCTGTGGCTCCATGGGATCTGTCTGTTGTTCTGAATGCCCTACAAGAGTCTCCATTTGAACCTCTTGAGTCTGTGGATCTTAAATGCTTTACGCTTAAGATCGTGTTCCTGTTGGCTATTGCCTCTGCTAGGAGGGTGTCGGACTTCGGCGCCTTATCCTGTCGGTCTCCCTTTCTGATTTTTCAGCGTGACCGGGCGGTTCTTCGCACTCGCCCTGGTTATCTACCTAAGGTGGTGTCATCTTTTCACCTTAATCAGGAGATTGTGGTTCCTGCCTTTATCTCTCCTGAGCGGTCTTTGGATGTGGTACGGGCTCTCCGTATTTACGTGGAGAGGACTGCCTCTCTCAGGAGGTCCGATACCCATTTTGTCCTTTTTGTTTTACACAAACGTGGCTGGCCTGCGAATAAGCAAACCTTGGCCAGATGGATTAGACTGGTGATTGCACAAGCTTATGCGCAGGCTGGGCTCCAGTGTTCCTCGCAGAAAGAGATTTAACAATGGTAAGTCTTACCATAAATCTCCTTTTTCATGTTGTCATTATGGGGTATTGTGTGTAGAATTTTGAGGACAAAAATGAATTTATTCCATTTTTGAAAAAGGATAAGGTTTTAACATAACAAAATGTGGAAAAAGTGAAGCGCTGTGAATACTTTCCAGATGCTGTGTGTGTGTGTGTGTGTGTGTGTGTGTGTGTGTGTGTGTGTGTGTGTGTGTGTGTGTATATGTATATAATATAGATAGATAGCACGGGCAGACTAATACACACTCTGTAACAGGTAACATCAGCCACGTCTGATAGTGGGAATGTGCATTTAGGTGGCCAGGAGACTCTCGCTGGTGACACATCCTGACTGTTCCTCTGTGAGCGGTGGACAGGCCGTAGAACACTTGGCTCAGTTTGGTGACAGAACGCTGTTTAGTAAGCTGGGAGTTCCCATGTCACAGCACCAGGACTGCAGCTTCTCATTCGCCGGTCTGCGCAACCACTGCGAGATTCTTATTCAGAAAGCGGAGGAGAAGGAAGGTACGCCATGATCCCCATACCTCGTACCTCATATCATTCTCAGTGATAGGGTGAGGAGAGGAGGTGAGGGGCTGAGTGACGGGGTGAGGATAGAGGCGGAGTGACGGGGTGAGGATAGGGGTGGAGTGACGGGGTGAGGAGAGGGCGGAGTGACGGGGTGAGGAGAGGGGCGGAGTGACGGGGTGAGGAGAGGGGCGGAGTGACGGGGTGAGGAGAGGGGCGGAGTGACGGGGTGAGGTGAGGGGCGGAGTGACGGGGTGGGGAGAGGGTTGGGGGGAAGTGGGGAGTGAGAAGTGATGGGTGGAGTGACATAGCAGGTGAGGGGAGTGGCGGAGTGACAGGTTGAGGAGTGGAGTGACGGTTGAGGGGTGGGGTGGAGTGACAGGGTGAGGAAAGGGAGCCAGGGTGATATGGTGAGAGGAAGGGGCGGAGTGAGATTGCGAGGGGAGTTGAGGAGTGACAAGTGATGGCCGGAGTGACATAACAGGTGAGGGGAGTGACAGGGTGAGGAGAGGGGCTGAGTGACACAGAGAGGGGTGGAGTGATAAGACCCCCTGGTTGACACGGCAAGGGGAGGGGCGGAGTGACAGGTGCTGGTTTATTAGAGCTACTGTATAACCCATGTATCTGCTTCCCAGCCCTCGTTACTGTAAAGTAAATGCATATTCTCTTTATTACAACAGGTATCCACAAGGGGGAGCTGCTTTCTTGTGCTGCTGACATTGCAGCATCATTTCAGCACGCGGTGGCACATCACATAGTAAAGAGAACCCAACGAGCAATTCTCTTCTGCCGGCAGGAAGGCCTCTTACCGGCTACAGGCGCATCATTGGTGAGGATCCCCTATAACTCTACAGTGTAATAATGTTGAGGTACCACATGCAGGATTTGTCATTTGGCTATTCACGCTGCTGGAGTGGGTGGCTAACCCTCCCCGGTGGTGCCCAACCCTATCCCTCTCTCTCCCTGCCTAGTGCCTAACCCCCCCTCCCCGCCTGGTGCCCAACCCTATCCCTCCCTCCCCGGTGGTGCCTGTTGCCTAACCCTAACCTCCCCTTGTAAGTCCCTAACCCCCCCCCCCCCCCCCCCTCCCCGGTACCTAACCATCCCCTTCCTGTTCCTGCACTCTAACCCCCCTTCTGATGCCTAAACCTAACCTACCCCTCTTCCCCTCCGCGTCCGGACATGAGCGTTGCCCGCTAACAGAACGTTTTGGATTCCAGGCGTCGGTACAGTATATCAGGCTACTAACCTGCAACATCCCGTGCTACCTGCTGTGATACTATATAGCAGAATATATGCATTACACTGAGTAGCACTTACACAGCTATGTACTGTATATCTGGCTACTAACCTAAAACACCCACCTGCAGGTATGTTTCACAGTAGTGAATATTTGCAATAAATTCGAAACATCGGACTAATTTTCTCTTACGTTCTAGAGGATACTGGGGGCCATTTAGTACCATGGGGGGTATAGACGGGTACACTAGGAGCCATGGGCACTTTAAGAATTTGATAGTGTGGGCTGGCTCCTCCCTCTATGCCCCTCGTACCAGACTCAGTTTCTAAAATGTGCCCGGTGGAGCCGGTCACAGCTAGGGGAGCTCTCCAGAGGGGCATCCTGAACCAGCGTCTTAATACCCTACACTGGTCACAGACGCTAACCGGAGACTGAATCCCCCGGCTAGCGACGGAATCCTCAGGCCAGTATAAAGAATTTGTGCCGGAAGACGCGCCATCTTCAGGAGGCGGAGCTTCTCCTCAGAGCGGACCCAGCAGCGTTCAGCGCCATTTCCCTGCCTGCAGTTCCTGTACACTGGGAGCTGTCCCTCCAAGCAACTCCAGCTATCCTGAGCGGTATCAGGGGGTTGTAGATGGGGGGGGGGGGGGAGGAGGCTGTGTAAAATCTGTGTAGTCTTTTAAGATGGCGCTGGTAGTTTTATTTGTTCTACCTCAGAGAGCGCTGTGTGTGGGTTGGCTCCAATCTCTGTGTCTCTCTCTGCCATATTTGGGGGGGAGCGGTGACTGACAATTCCCTGTGTGTGTGTGTATGTGTATGTGTGTGTGTGTGTGTGTGGGTGTTTAATACCTTCCGTAGCCATGTCTAGGGACTCTGTGTCGTATGCTGCTGAAGTGGATTCCTCTCAGGAGGAATCCATTTCATGTACACAGAAATGAAATCACTGTGCTGAGCCAGCGTCTAAATACCCTAAACGGGTCACAGACGCTAACCGGAGACTGAATCCCCTGGTTAGCGACTGAATCCTCAGTACACGGACGCTAACCAGAGACTGTATTCCGAGGCTAGCGACAGAATCCTCAGTACACAGACGCTAACCGGGGACTGAATTCCCCGGCTAGCGACGGAATCCTCAGACCAGTATATAGAAGGTGCGTGGGAAGACGCGCCATCTTCAGAGGGCGGGGTTTCTTCTCAGTGCGAACCAAGCAGAGTTCAGCGCCATTTTCTTGTCTGCGCCACAGACTGCAGACGGTGATGGGGACGTGCTGGGGGTGGGGGGCAGCACCTCTTGCAGGGGCTGCAGCTCATGCTTGAGGCCATTAGAGATATGTTAAATATTGCTGACATGTCGCCTGAGCAGGTTGAGGAGGCTTACTTCACTGACAATAAGAAAGCCTTGCTAACTTTCCCTGCATCTAAAGTGTTAAACGCTATTGGAAAAATCCTGAGTGTAAGGATTCCAGATCCCCAAAAGGGTTCTGGTTACTTTCCCCTTCCCTGAGGAGGATAGAAAGAATTGAGAAAAACCCACCCATAGTTGGTGCATCGGTGTCCAGATTGTCAAAAAGAGGGTGGTTTTACCTGGCCCGGGATCTGCCGCATTGAAAGAACCGGCTGATTGCAAGACTGACACTACGCCCAAATCCATATACACGGCTTTGGGTGCAATACTATGGCCTACCATTGCCTGTGCATGGATTTCTAAAGCTATAGTCACGTTACTTGAGAAATTGGTTACAATGGATAAAAGTAACGTTGAATTGTTCTTACGTAACATACAGGATTCGGCAGGATTTTTGGTAGAATCCATGAAAGACCTGGGTTCGATGGCTGCAGGAATATCTTCCATGTCTGTCTCAACTCGTAGAAGACTCTGGCTGCGCCAATGGTCTGCCGACACGGAATCCAGGAGAGTTGTGGAGACCCTACCCTACACAGGTCAGGCTCTCTTTGGGGAAGCGTTGGATACGTGGATTTCCACGGCTACAGTGGGTAAGTCTCTGTTTCTCCCCTCAGCTGCACCTGCCACGAAGAAACCCTTTTTTTCCAGCTGCATCACAAACCTTTCGGACTGCCGAGCAAAGAAAGGCCAAACCGTCCAAAACCTTCTTTAGGGGTGGTCGGCCAAAATCCAAGAAACCTGCTGCTGCGGGTTCCCAGGAACAGAAACCTGCTTCGTATATGCCAAAGTCTTCAGCATGACGGTGGACCGCGCGGCCGGGAAGTGGGGCCGGTGGGAGCGAGACTCAGGCATTTCAGTGAAGTCTGGGTGTCGTCCGGCCTGGATCCCTAGGTGCAAGATATTGTGTCCCAGGGGTACAAGCTGGAATTTAAGATCTCCCTCCTCACCGATTCTTCAAATCTGGCTTGTCAGCTTTGCTGGCAGACAGATACACAAAACAAATGAGAGATCACGTCTGCGCTCGTCTAAAGATAATGCACATCGAGGAGTTGGGTTTATGGTGCACAGTCTCTGATGTATGGAAAGTTCTTTACTTTTAGTTCCTTTTCCTAAATTTATGCTTGTCGGCTTAATATGTCCCGTGATGTCGTTGATACGTGTTAGGCCTCTCCTGTGACGATATCTTTACGGCTTCGTTTGTGTCTTTATTTCCACATCTCCGATTTGGCTCTTCAATAGATTCGTATCGTCGGGGATAAGAGGAAAGAGACAACTAATAGTGTAGTAAGTTCGTAATGAAATAGAAACGTCTATTCCCTTTTTTTCTTTTTTACTATGGGAGTGCGTGGTGGGATGATGAATGGACCTAAATCTAATGGTGCCTTTCGGGTAGTTCCAATCCGAGAGATTGGGGTGAATAATAACCTCGTGCGTACCGTACTCACGTTGGACCGTGATGTGCTTCTCCTATAAAGGTATCTTTGGTATTCGTTCTCCGTGTTTTCTCCTGTACATCCGACCAGGGTACCAGGATAGTTCTTATCCTCAAAAGTTGGAGACAGAGAGACAGAAATAGCGGCTGATAGTGTAGTAAGCGCGTTGAAAAAGGTGTCCTTAACTACTATAGGTGGTTTAGGAGATTATAATGTAAGCGAGCCAAAGGGGATGAAAAAATGGGCGTACCCGACTCACGCGAAATTGGACGAGAATATTTACGTAAGGGTATCTTTTAAGGAGGTCTTGAATTAAAGTAGCTACTGCTTAGTGCGTACCGTACTCACGTGAGAGACGTGATATACCCCTTGTATAAAGGTATCTTTAGTATCCCTGTGTTTTTCTCCTCTTCCTCCAGACAGGATCCTTTATGGTTCTTATCCTCGGGAGTGGAAAAGGAGATAGGACAATTGATAGTGTAGTAGGTTTTGTTGAAGTGGGTAATCGCTGAGAAGTAATTAACTTATCTCTTTTAATGGGGGAGTGCGTACCGTACTCACATCCGTACAGGAAGGTGAAAACACATAAAGGTATCTTTTCTTATGTCGATATATTTTCATACAGGGTCACACTCACGCAGATTGAACAGATGGAAAGAATAGTGGGCGTACCCAACTCACACTATACAATGCGGGGACTTGTGTATAAAGGTATCTTTAGAGTGGTCCCACTGGTTCTAGAAGTTCCTGATTCCAAGATCCACTCCTTAGTAGGTACCGTCCCAGTCAGTCCCTAGTAGTCCTGGCCCTCACCCCAACGCGTTTTGACAGAAAGAGTCTTTTTCAAGGAAAAAAAAAAGACTCTGTCGAAACGTGTTGGTGTGTACAGATGTGAGTACGGTACGCACTCCCCCATTAAAAGAGATAAGTTTAGAGGAGTGAACATACTTCCATATCTGGACTATCTGCTGATCAAGGCATCGTCCAAGGAGAAGCTGTTACAGTCCATTGTTCTCACGACTCAGAGAACACGGTTGGATCTTGATTCTTCCAAAATCACGTTTGGAACCAACCAGGGGGGTTGTCCTTTCTGGGAATGATCCTCGACACGGAAGTGCAGAGGGTGTTTTTCCAGAGGAAAAAGTGATGGTGATACAAACAATGGCCCGGGATGTCCCGAAGCCAGCCCGGGTGTCGGTTCATCAGTGCATTCGCCTTCTGGGGAAGATGGTGGCCTCTTACGAGGCTCTACAGTACAGGAGTTTTCATGCTCGGTCCTTCCAGCTGGATCTTCTGGACAAGTGGTCGGGATCTCATCTACACATGCACCAGAGAATACGTCTGTCGCCAAAGGCCAGGATTTCACTCCTCTGGTGGCTACAATTACCTCATCTTCTGGAGGGCCGCAGGTTCGGGATTCAGGACTGGATCCTTCTGACCATAGAAGCAAGTCTCCGTGGCTGGGGCGCAGTCACCAAAGGGGAAACCTTCCAAGGAAGGTGGTCAGGTCTGGAAGCCGGCCTACCGATAAACATTCTGGAACTAAGAGCCGTCTACAACGGTCTTCTCCAAGCGGCCCGTCTTCTAAGAAATCGGCCCATTCACGTGAAGTCGGGCGATGTAACGACAGTGGCTTATTTAAACCGACAGGGCGGAACGAAGAGCAGAGCTGCAATGTCAGAGGTAACAAGAATCATCCTCTGGGCAGAAAAACGCGGAGGTGTTCAAGGAAATAACAAATCTTTGCGGCGTACTCCAAAGGTACATGATGGCCTCTCGTCTTAACAAGAAGCTTCGGAGGTATTGTTCCATGTCGAGGGACCCACAAGCTGTGGCAGTGGATGCCCTAGTGACTCCGTGGGTGTTCCAGTCGGTGTACGTGTTTCCTCTACTCCCACTCTTTCCAAGAGTTCTCAAACTCATAAGGAGAACAAGGGTCCAGGCAATCCTCATCGCTTTGGACGGGCCGAGGAGGGCTTGGTACACGGATCTTCTGGATCTGAGGCTAGAAGAGCCTTTGCCTCTTCGAGAATACCTGCTGTAGCAGGGGACGTTCGCCTATCAAGACTTACCGCGGCTCCGTTTGACAGCATGGAGGTTGAACGCCAGATACTAGCTCGGAAGGGCATTCCGAACAAGGTTATTCCTACCCTGATACAGGCTAGGAAAGGAATAACGTCTAAACATTACCATCGTATTTCAAAATAAATATGTATCTTGGTGTGAGTCCAAGAAGTTTCCTACGGTGGAGTTTCATCTGGGACGGTTTCTCCTCTTCCTGCAAGCAGGTGTGGATATGGGCCTGAGGTTGGGATCCATAAAGGTCCAAAATTTCGTCCCTATCCATTTTCTTCCAGAAACAGTTTGCTGCCCTCCCTGAGGTTCAGACTTTTTTGTAGGGAGTTCTGCACATCCAGCTTCCCTTTGTACCACCTGTGGCGCTTTGGGATCTTAACATTGTGTTGCAGTTCCTCCAGTCGGACTGGTTTGAACCTCTTCAGGAGCTTGAGGTCAAGTTTCTCACGTGGAAGGCTGTCACTTTGTTGGCTTTAGCTTCTGCTAGACGTGTGTCGGAGTTGGGGGCTTTGTCATGTGTAAGCCCATGCTTGTTCTTCCGTGAAGACAGAGCTGAGCTTCAGACACGTCAGCAGTTTCTTCCGAAGGTTGTGTTGGCATTTCATATCTACCAACCTTTTGTGGTGCCAGTTGCGACGGACTCCTAGATTTTATCACAGTCCTTAGATGTCGTAAGGGCTCTAAAAATTTATGTGAGGAGGACTGCTTGTCACAGAAAATCGGACTCTCTGTTTGTCCTGTATGATCCCAAGAAAATTGGGTGTCCTGCTTCTAAGCAGACGATTTCTCGCTGGATCAGGTTTACTATTCAGCATGCGTATTCTACGGCAGGCTTGCCGCGTCCTACGTCTGTTAAGGCCCACTCTACTTTTAAGGTGGGTTCTTCCTGGGCGGCTGCCCGGGGTGTCTCGGCTTTACAACTCTGCCGAGCAACTACTTGTTTGGGGTCGAACACGTTCGCAAAGTTCTACAAGTTTGATACTTTGGCCTCTGATGACCTTAAGTTTGGTCAAATGGTTCTGCAGGAGCCTCCGTTTTGGGAGTTTTGGTACATCCCCATGTTACTAATGTGGACCTCAGCATCCTCTAGGACCTAGGAGAAAATAGGATTTTAATTACCTACCGGTAAATCCTTTTCTTGTAGTCCGTAGAGGATCATGGGCGCCCCCCCCCCCCCCCCCCTTCGTTCGTCCTGCACTGTTACTTGGCTAAGTAATGTTGGCTCAGCCGTTGCTGTTCTTGTTTCAAATTTGGTTAGTTTGGCTTTCCTCTTGTTGTATGTGCTGGTTCGGAATCTCACCACTATCCTTATCTATCCTACTCTCAAAGTATGTCCGTCTCCTCGGGCACAGTTTCCTAGACTGAGTCTGGTAGGAGGGGCATAGAGGGAGGAGCCAGCCCACACTATCAAATTCTTAAACTGCCCATGGCTCCTAGTGGACCCATCTATACCTCATGTTACTAAATGGACCCCAGTATCCTCTATGGACTACGAGAAAAGGATTTACCGGTAGGTCATTAAAATTCCTATTTACAAGCTAATGAAACTTGCAGACGTGCCCAAGTGATGAATGTGTGTAATTAATATGAATTCACTAGGTATGACTTTACTTTCATTTGATTGAAGTAAATGTCTTGTCAGATTGCATGTAGTGACCCAGCTAGTGTGATTTGCATGCAGACACCTACCTACACCCCTCACACCGAGCGTTTTGGGAGCCTGTGACGTTATGTAACGGCATCTCTAGAGTTTAGCAGCCTCGCACCACCTGATAGCGAGGGGAAGCAGCGGGGGTGTTCCTCTGTATGTAAGCGTTCCTTGCCATGTGCTGTGTATCGACAATATAATATAAATCTTTCTCGCCATCAGTATTGTTATTACACATGTGCAGTTAGCAGGAAGGTTTTGTTTGGTTCCGCACAGGAAAGTTATTATAGCAATGAACATGGGTTTGTACAAAACTTGTAGAAACCTGTTAAACTAACCAACAATACTAAGCATAGAGATCCTTTAAATAAAGGTACCTGATAAATATTATAGGTTGGTGGTGCTCCCAGAGTCAGTAATAAATTGGATAGGAAAGAGAAAAAAAGAAAGACTCTGTGTTGGGGCACACTTTGAAATTTGTAAATTTATTAAAACTTAACTTTTAATTTTAGTTCAGCATAAAGAAAGGGGGTTGATACAGATAAATGTTCAAATACACAAAATATACATATATTAGTAACAATCTCGACAGAGAAATGTGTTCAAATACATAAAGTATATAAATAAATAAATTTGTGGATAAATATCCACACAGGGAAAAAGAATCTGATTCAAAATTATTGATTAACAATAATCAGGATAAACCTGATAACAATTAAGAGCCCTTGATCAAGATAAAGGGCACAAATAAATATAATTGAAATGTAAATCACAATTGTAGTGATAGTTAATTGCTAGAAGTCCATTTGCCTAATTGATCAAGATAGAGGGCACAAGTAAGTATAATTATAATATAAGTCACAATTGAAATGACAATTAACTGCTGGCAATCCCCTGGTAGGGGCTAAGTTTGCTACAAAGGAGATCCTAAGATAAAAAGACGTTTTAAAGGATTTGATTCCAAACAAAATTCATAAGAAAACAACAAAAAATTAAAGTAACGACCTTAGGGTAATTGGGAGAGTAGCCAAGAGTTAGGTACAGACTTTAAGATTCAGAAGTTGCTCTAACACTTCTGCTGTTTGTGGTCAGAGGTTTAATCTTTACTGCACCTGATATTCCCAAGTGGTCACCCAACTGGGTACTAATCAGGCTTATCAACGCTTAGCTTCCAAGATCGGATGAGATTGGGCGTTGCCGCTGAAATATGGCAGTAATTGAAGCACTATGACACAAATGAGAGGGTGTAATAGAGGATGAGCAACATGAGTACTTCTGCTGTCCAGTTAATAGTGCAGATTCTCTGTTACTACGGGCATTGCAGAGAGTAGTCTCGCATCTGGATGAGAGGGTACAGAATTATAGGTGAGATGAGTGAAGTAAAGGATAGGGAGAGGACCCCACCTTCTGCTGTCTACTGTCTAATATATTATATAGCCAGTGGCGGTTCTTGCCACGGGCAAGCAGTACTTTTGCCCGGGGCGCCGCCTTCCGGAGGGCGCCGGCGCCATCCGGAGGGCGCCGCACCAGGGCAAGATCCGCCACTGTGCCCCCCGCAGTGCCCTGCTGTGCCCCCCCGCTTTGAAGGGAACCAGACGCGTAGCGTCTAGTTTCCCTTCATTGAGAGGACCTTAGTTGTGCGGTGCGCGATGACGTCATCGCGCACCGCACAGCAAAGGTCCTCTCCATGAAGGGAAACTAGACGCTACGGTCTAGTTTCCCTTCATGGAGAGGACCTTTGCTGTGCGATGCGCGATGACGTCATCGCGCACCGCACAACATACTGGCACAGACACTAGGGGTCATAATTGACCTCTAGTGTCTATGCTGTTCTATGGGAGAGACGTTATAACGTCTCTCCCATAGATCGAAGAGAGGAGAAGAGCGGCGGCGCCGGCGGAGGCGGTCTGGATCAGGAACGGGGATGGTAAGTATACTTTTTTTTTATTTTATTTTTTCTTTCAGCGCCGTGGCCACGCCCCCATTTGAAGCCACACCCCTATATTTTGCCCGGGGCGCCACAAGGCAAAGAACCGGCCCTCGTTATAGCGGACAGTAGATGAGAGAGGTGGGTTAAGCTCACCTATTGAAAATAAAGGTTTAAAGACAATATAACAGGCTACTTTGCTGAGCCATAAGACCAGTGTGCAGAAGATTATGAAAAAAGGGACATAGATTAAGTTACATAATGAGAGTTACAAAATAACTTGGTATCGGAAGAGCCAGTCATGTAGTGCTGATAAGTAACACACACAAATTACAATTAGGTAGGCTTAAAGACAAATAGTAGAAAGTACTGCTATGCACGTAAATTTCTAGGAGACATATGCATACTATAAGAAAAAAAGAGGTCTGAGGCAATCTTAAGAAGAATGAAGGATCACTTTAGCAAACGAAGAAAAAATTAATTAATTAGTAGTAATGCAGAGAGTCCCAATAGACACATACAATACCAGGGGATATCAGAGAGTGATCAGAACTATAAAAAGTTCAGCATCACTGAGCACAGACGGCCCTTTCACCGGGGTGGCTTGTTCACATGTGCAGTTAGCGCAGACATTGAGCACGCACAGTAAACAAAAAAATCAGGCACTAGGGGGCGCCGTGGAGCTGGTAAGTAGATCACTGCTGCAGAAATGTGATTTTTGTTTTATTTGAATTGATCAATACATCGTACCTTGAGGATCAATCCAAAATCACCCTTTTTTGGTAGATAAATATCGTTCTTTTTTGGGGGGGAGACACAGAAATCGATACCCATCTCGAATCGTGTCAGAGATCGGAGCTCATCGTACGGATTTATTTGGATGCATTTCGCACATACCAGTTGCGCTGAATGTGTAATTACTGGGAAACACAGACTGTGACAGGAAGGATCTCATGTGTCGGTTTGTCCCTGCTTAGGTTGTATCCGGCGGAGTGGCCAGTAACGGATACATCCGCAGAATGCTGCAACATGTCACAGATGGGATGGACGTGTCCTTGTTGTGTCCACCGCCCAAGCTATGCACTGACAACGGAGTGATGATTGCCTGGTAAGACTGCAGCTGACATTGGATTTGATAATCCATCTTAGTATAAACACAGGTTTCCCACATACACACGTGTTCTTTTATACTGCGGCTTCGTTGCGCCAGAAAACCGCTCACTCCACAGCTGTAAGTTCTCCCTTGTCTGGTGGTGAAGCTGCAGTATTACTGCCCCCCTTGTGGTGGGGATGGTATAGTCAGAAACAGAATTTAATAACAGGCTGGTGCGTCCTAGTCGCATTGCGTTGCAACTAAGATGCAGTTTCGTTTAAAAAAAAAACATCCGACGGAGAAGCAGGGGACCCAGAGAAGACTCGCAACAGGCTTCTCATGCTGCATGGAGTATACAGAGCAGATGTAGGAGGACACATCTGTATGCTGACTGTGAAATCGCCGTTCAGCGTCTGATGACCCAGTGTCTCCTGTTTTGTCTCTCAACTTCTTTTGTATTTTTCTCACCCACATCGTACCCCATATTCAATATATGGTCCAAGTAGAGTAGCAAAGCTTTATGTCTGCATAACGTGCCGGCTTATTGCAGCCATTTTGATTAGTAAGTTCCACAGGTTGCAGAGCCCATCCACAAAAGGTACTGGGTGAGGCAGCCATTTTGGGTGCGCTACAGAGGTTACCCTGGGTGGACTAGGCAAAGATATTACACAAAATGGGGAATGTTGCAGCGTACTAAAGCTAGAGGCAGAGCCCTTATATAACAATCAGTTCCAAACGTTTTTCACCCCACATATTTATTATGTTTATTCATTATTTCTCTAACGTCCTAGTGGATGCTGGGGACTCCGTAAGGACCATGGGGAATAGACGGGCTCCGCGGGAGACATGGGCACTTTAAGAAAGAATTTAGATTCTGGTGTGCTCTGGCTCCTCCCTCTATGTCCCTCCTCCAGACCTCAGTTTGAGACTGTGCCCGGACGAGCTGGGTGCTGTTCAGTGAGCTCTCCTGAGCTTGCTGTGAGAAAGTATTTTGTTAGGTTTTTTATTTTCAGGGAGATCTGCTGGCAACAGACTCCCTGCATCGTGGGACAGAGGGGAGAGAAGCAGCCCTACTCTCTGAAGCTAGGTCCTGCTTCTTAGGCTACTGGACACCATTAGCTCCAGAGGGATCGTACACAGCATCTCACCCTCGTCGTCCGATCCCAGAGCCGCGCCGCCGTCCCCCTCGCAGAGCCGGAAGACAGAAGCCGGGTGAGTATGAGAAGCAAGAAGACTTCGAAATCGGCGGCAGAAGACTCAGTTCTTCACTGAGGTAACGCACAGCACTGCAGCTGTGCGCCATTGCTCCCACACACCTCACATACTCCGGTCACTGTAAGGGTGCAGGGCGCAGGGGGGGGGGGGCGCCCTGGGCAGCATATGGACCTAGTTTGGCAAAAGTACACATATATACAGTTGGGCACTGTATATATGGTATGAGCCCCCGCCAAGAAAATGTATATTTAAGCGGGACAGAAGCCCGCCGTCGAGGGGGCGGGGCTTCTTCCTCAGCACTCACCTGCGCCATTTTTTCTCCACAGCTCCGCTGAGAGGAAGCTTCCCAGGCTCTCCCCTGCAGATACACGGTAGAAGAGGGTAAAAAGAGAGGGGGGGGCACATAATTAGGCGCAAAAATCTATATAAACAGCAGCTACTGGGTTAACATTAAGTTACTGTGTTATTCCTGGGTTTATAGGGCTGGGGTGTGTGCTGGCATACTCCCTCTCTGTCTCTCCAAAGGGCCTTGTGGGGGAATTGTCTTCACATGAGCATTCCCTGAGTGTGTGGTGTGTCGGTACGTGTGTGTCGACATGTCTGAGGTAAAAAGCTCCCCTAAGGAGGAGATGGAGCAAATGTGTGTGTGAGTGGTGTCTCCGTCGACAACGCCGACACCTGTTTGGATATGTGAAATTAAGTGCTAAGGTAAATTTATTGCACAAAAGATTAGAGAACAGACCGGGAATCTACCCATGTCTGTCCCTATGTCGCAGAGACCTTCAGAGTCTCTCAATGCTCACTATCCAAAATAATAGACACTGATATCGACACGGAGTCTGACTCCAGTGACGACTACGATAATGCAAAGTTACAGCCAAAATGGCAGGAAAGTATTCAATATATGATTATTGTAATAAAAAATGTGTTGCATATCACTGATGACTCATCTGTCCCTGACACAAGGGTACACATGTTTAAGGGGAAGAAAGCTGAGGTAAATTTCCCTCCTCTCATGATGAAAAAGAGAGGGAATCTCCAGACAAGAGACTGCAGTTTCCCACAAAGAATTCTCAGGGAGTATCCTTTCCCTACTAGGGCCAGGATACGATGGGAATCTTCCCCTAGGGTGTCACGTTTGCCAAAAAGGTAGCGCTGACTTAACAGCTATCCTCAGGGATCCTGCAGATAGCATGCAGTAAAAGTACTTTGAAGTCCATTTACACACATTCTGGTACACTACTCAGACCGGCGATTGTGTCGGCATGGGTTTATAGCGCTGTAGCAGCGTGGACAGATACCTTATCAGCAGAGATTGAGACCCTAGTATGTATATATATATACCGTATTTGCCGGTGTATAAGACGACTTTTTACCCCTGAAAAACATGCCTCCAAGCGGGGGGTCGTCTTATACGCCGGGGGTCGTCTTATACGCCGGGCGGGAAGTCGCGCTGTGGGAAGTCGCGAAACGGGCGTGGCCTAGCATAAGGGGCGTGGCCTCGAGGTCGGACCGCCGTTTTCAGCAATCCAGGGGGTTAAGAAGGTGATGTTGGCTGCCCACCCCACTTCCCCCGTGAAGTGCCTCTATCTGTACGGTGAGTGTACGGCTGCCGGTGGGTGAAGCTGTGTGAAGTCCGGCTCCTACACAGGGACAGGAGCCAGGTGCTGCACGTATTGTTACAGTGCAGCACCCGGCTCATGTCACTGAGCAGGAGCCGACATTCAGCAGTGACAGGCGGTGCATAAGAAGGGGGGGGGGGGGGGGGGACAGCGCCTGGCTTAATACATCTGCCCCTCTATTTGTTATCTTCCTTCTATCATTGACAGTTCCAGTTTGGTTAACAGCTTAGAAAACAAACAGCATGGCAGCTCCCATAGGTTTATTGTTCCATTCAGCTTTAGTTAATTAGCCTCTGGCATTTACGGTGCTATTGGCTGGTATAATACAGGTTTGGGAGGGGTCTTAGCAACCCTCACACTATTATGAATATTCCTTTGGGAGCTCAGCAAGGTCCCCAGAAACATGTTACCTATCCCGTGGTTTTGTTGATCCAGTGTTTATACTCTTGATGTGCCTGTCATACTCCTATGTTTGTGAGTATAATTTTTATCTCTGTTTTACGGATCTATTAAAAGGTTATACACGAG
The DNA here is from genome assembly GCF_028390025.1 of Pseudophryne corroboree. Lineage (NCBI taxonomy): Eukaryota > Metazoa > Chordata > Amphibia > Anura > Myobatrachidae > Pseudophryne > Pseudophryne corroboree. The sequence goes on from NC_086450.1 coordinate 25,309,175, forward strand.
GAGGTGGCGCCCGCTGTTTTTCTTCTAGTCTTCTACAGTGTGTTGCCAGAGTTCCTCTGGGTTGTGGGCTGCCTGGCTGTGTTCCTGAGAAATCAAATCAAATCTGATGTTCTTTTACGTTTTATTTGGTGTGTGGAAGGTGTGCGGAAGAGGGGGTAGTCTTATATGGCGAGTACATAACAAACTCTATATTTTGAGTGGAAATGTTGGGGGGTCGTCTTATACGCCCAGTCGTCTTATACGCCGGCAAATACGGTATATATATAGATAGATAGATATATATATTTCTCTAACGTCCTAAGTGGATGCTGGGGACTCCGTCAGGACCATGGGGAACAGCGGCCCCGCAGGAGACAGGGCACAAAAATAAAGCTTTAGGATTAGGTGGTGTGTACTGGCTCCTCCCCCTATGACCCTCCTCCAAGCCTCAGTTAGGTTTTTGTGCCCGTCCGAGCAGGGTGCAATCTAGGTGGCTCTCCTAAAGAGCTGCTTAGAAAAAGTTTTTAGGTTTTTTATTTTCAGTGAGTCCTGCTGGCAACAGGCTCACTGCATCGAGGGACTTAGGGGAGAGAATTTCAACTCACTTGCGTGCAGGATGGATTGGATTCTTAGGCTACTGGACACCATTAGCTCCAGAGGGAGTCGGAACACAGGTCTCACCCTGGGGTTCGTCCCGGAGCCGCGCCGCCGACCCCCCTTACAGATGCTGAAGATTGAAGGTCCGGAAACAGGCGGCAGAAGGCTCTTCAGTCTTCATGAAGGTAGCGCACAGCACTGCAGCTGTGCGCCATTGTTGTCACACACTTCACACCAAGCGGTCACGGAGGGTGCAGGGCGCTGCTGGGGGCGCCCTGGGCAGCAATATTTAATACCTTTATGGCAAAAGAATACATCACATATAGCCATTGAGGCTATATGTATGTATTTAACCCATGCCAGATATCTAAAACTCCGGGAGAAAAGCCCGCCGAAATAGGGGGCGGGGCTTATTCTCCTCAGCACACAGCGCCATTTTCCTGCTCAGCTCCGCTGTGAGGAAGGCTCCCAGGACTCTCCCCTGCACTGCACTACAGAAACAGGGTAAAACAGAGAGGGGGGGCATTTTTTGGCGATATTTTGATATATTTAAGCTGCTATAAGGAACAACACTTATATAAGGTTGTTCCCATATATATTATAGCGCTTGGGTGTGTGCTGGCAAACTCTCCCTCTGTCTCCCCAAAGGGCTAGTGGGGTCCTGTCTTCGATAAGAGCATTCCCTGTGTGTCTGCTGTGTGTCGGTACGTGTGTGTCGACATGTATGAGGACGATGTTGGTGTGGAGGCAGAGCAATTGCCGATAATGGTGATGTCACCCCCCAGGGAGTCAACACCGGAATGGATGGCTTTGTTTATGGAATTACGTGATAATGTCAGCACATTACAAAAATCAGTTGACGACATGAGACGGCCGGCAAACCAGTTAGTACCTGCCCAGGCGTCTCAGACACCGTCAGGGGCTGTAAAGCGCCCTTTACCTCAGTCGGTCGACACAGACCCAGACACAGACACTGAATCTAGTGTCGACGGTGATGAAACAAACGTATTTTCTCTGACGTCCTAGTGGATGCTGGGGACTCCGTAAGGACCATGGGGAATAGCGGCTCCGCAGGAGACTGGGCACATCTAAAGAAAGCTTTAGGATCACCTGGTGTGCACTGGCTCCTCCCCCTATGACCCTCCTCCAAGCCTCAGTTAGATTTCTGTGCCCGACGAGAAGGGTGCACACTAGGGGCTCTCCTGAGCTCTTTGTGAAAGTTTTAGTTTAGGTTTATATTTTCAGTGAGACCTGCTGGCAACAGGCTCACTGCATCGAGGGACTAAGGGGAGAAGAAGCGAACTCACCTGCGTGCAGAGTGGATTGGGCTTCTTAGGCTACTGGACATTAGCTCCAGAGGGACGATCACAGGTTCAGCCTGGATGGGTCACCGGAGCCGCGCCGCCGTCCCCCTTACAGAGCCAGAAGAGCGAAGAGGTCCGGAAAAATCGGCGGCAGAAGACGATCCTGTCTTCAGATAAGGTAGCGCACAGCACCGCAGCTGTGCGCCATTGCTCTCAGCACACTTCACACTCCGGTCACTGAGGGTGCAGGGCGCTGGGGGGGGCAGCGCCCTGAGACGCAATAAATCGATAAAAAAACCTTATATGGCTAAAATAAATGCATCACATATAACTCCTGGGCTATATGGATGCATTTAACCCCTGCCAAAACATACAGAAAAAGGATGATAAGGACGCAGAGAAAGGGGCGGAGCCTATCTCCTCAGCACACTGGCGCCATTTTCCCTCACAGCTCAGTTGGAGGGAAGCTCCCTGGCTCTCCCCTGCAGTCACTACACTACAGAAAGGGGTTAAAAAAGAGAGGGGGGCACAAATTAGGCGCAGTATATAACAATACAGCAGCTATAAAGGGAAAAACACTTATATAAGGTTATCCCTGTATATATATATAGCGCTCTGGTGTGTGCTGGCAAACTCTCCCTCTGTCTCCCCAAAGGGCTAGTGGGGTCCTGTCCTCTATCAGAGCATTCCCTGTGTGTGTGCTGTGTGTCGGTACGTTGGTGTCGACATGTATGAGGAGAAAAATGATGAGGAGACGGAGTAGAGTGTCTGAAATAGTGTTGTCACCCCCTAGGGGGTCGACACCATGAGTGGATGTACTGTTGAAATTGCGTGACAGTGTCAGCTTTGTATAAAAGACAGTGGTTGACATGAGACAGCCGGCTACTCAGCTTGTGCATGTCCAGACGTCTCATACAGGGGCCCTAAAGCGCCCGTTACCTCAGATACAGACGCCGACAAGGGTACTGACTCCTGTGTCGACGGTGAAGAGACAACCGTGATTTCCAATAGGGCCACACATTGCATGATTGAGGCAATGGAAAAAGTTTACACTTTTCTGATAATATGAATACCACCAAAAAAAAAAAGGGGTATTATGTTTGGTGAGGAAAAACTTCCTGTAGTTTTCCTGAATCTGAGAAATAAAATGAGGTGTGTGATGATGCGTGGGTTTCCCCCCGATAACAATTGATAATTTCTAAAAAGTTATTGGCAGTATACCTTTTCCCGCCAGAGGTTAGGGTGCGTTGGGAAACACCCCCTAGGGTGGATAAAGCGCTCACACGCTTGTAAAAACAAGGGCTCTACCCTCTCCTGAGATGGCCGCCCTTAAGGATCCTGCTGATAGAAAGCAGGAGCGTATCCTAAAATGTATTTACACACATACTGGTGTTATACTGCGACCAGCAATCGCCTCAGCCTGGATGTGCAGTGCTGGGTTGGCGTGGTCGGATTCCCTGACTGGAAATATGATATCCTAGATAAGGACAGTATATTATTGCCTATAGAGCAATTAAAAGATGCATTTCTATATATGCATGATGCACAGCGGAATATTTGCCGACTGGCATCAAGTATAAGCAATTATTCCAGTAAAGTGGTCAGGTGATGCGGATTCCAAACGGCATTTGGAAGTATTGCCTTAAAAGAGGGGATGTACCCCAGGTCGCCTCTCAAAATAAGACGCCGTATTATCAGGCGCAGTCCTGGTTGGCAAGCGGACAAAAGGGTTCCTCTTTTCTGCTCGTGACAGAGGGAGAGGAAAATGGCTGCAGAGATCAGCCAGTTCCAAGGAACAGAAACCCTTTTCCGCCTCTGCCAAGCCCTCAGTATGACGCTAGGGCTTTACAAGTTCAGGCACGGTGGGGTCCCGTTCTCAATGAATTTCAGTGCGCAGTGGGCTCACTCGCAAGTAGACCCCTGGATCCTTCAGATAATATTTCAGGGGTACAAATTGGAATTCGAGACGTATTCCCCTCGCCGTTTCCAAAAGTCTGTTTTACCGACGTCTCCCGCTGACAGGGAGGCAGTTTTGGAAGCCATTCACAAGCTGTATTCCCAGCAGGTGATAATCAAGGTACCCCTCCTGCAACAGGGAACGGGGTATTATTCCACACTATTGTGGTACCGAAGCCAGACGGCTCGGTGAGACCGATTTTAAAATCTAAAATCTGGGGGCGTGGCCTGGAGGCTGACTGAATAGGCAGCACTGCATCTGAGCTCCCAGGGATCTGGGACTTAATAGTTTCAAATAAGCCTCCATTCACATAAATCTCTGATCAGGGAGATCAGATCTAAGCTTTACCCTGGTGGTGCAAGCGGGGAGTCAGTGCTGCGGAGTCGGGGAGCCGGTTTTCTGGCTCCTGCGGACTGCGGCCTGCTCCTTGCCCTGAAGCCGGGGCCTCAATTTCTAGAGCATCCCCGGACGTGTGGGCCCTTACCCCGAGAACGCCTGTGGTGCCCTCCGAAACCCTGCTACCGCTGCTACAGCGGTCTACACTACCCGAGGCTCCTTCCCGCCCGACAGACTTACTCCGAGACCGAAGATTAGCCGGACCTCGAGCTCCGGAGCCTGGGCGGCGGCCATCTTAACTGCAGGTGAAGAGAGGATATACAGCGGCGGACGGCGGCACGAAGGAGGCGGCTGGCGGCCCCCGGGAGGACGCGACTGGCGGCCCTGGCCCGGAGGGAGGATCGCAACAACTACCGCCGGGGAGTCCTTCCTGAACACCTGTCTCACATAGTGACAGACGGACCGCTGAATCACCCGCGACCTCCCCTCTGTCTGCCGGAGGATCACCATCCACTCCTGCAGGTACGCTCTAATACTTCAGAGACCCATTCCCAACGTGCTCCTGGGCCCAGGAGCGAGAGCGGCCTGAGGAGACACCCTAGACCCTCCTCCCCGACCCCCGCCCGGCTCGCCCTAAGTCACCTGAAGGGCCTGTGGCCCCCCGCGAGTTCACCCACGGCTGTGGGTATCACTAGGCAGCAGACAGTGAAACCTGCACGGCCTGCACGGCCACCTGGGACCCCCTCCCAAGAAAAGTTTAACACTGAGGCTGGAGGTAGAAGCCCGTTATTAAAGGGCCGCAGGGGCTAATTTAGGGGACCCAGACCCCGTCATTACCAATGCATCCCCCTCTCTGCCTGGATCCTTCCCCCGGAGAAAAGCTGCACCCTTATACCAGAGCCTGATTACGTCGGGAATTATTCCCCCTTCAGCTACAATAACCCCAGTTCCTATAAAATCGGCAGTCCTAACCCGAATCTCCCTGGAGCATTAGGAAGGTGGAGGCTGGAGCTCTCCTCAGTATCTCCTCTGTGTGCAAAGAGTATGGATAACTTAACACCTATGTCAGCCCTGCTTATGCCAATGTAATACAAGAGGACTCTCCCACCCCTGCCTTTATCTACGTGATGTCTCATTAGTCCCTGAGACAGTGGAGCCTTCTGACCATTACAGTCCTGTGTTTGAAAACGCTGAGCTTTCCTCCTCGGGGCCTTATTATGCCTGCAAGACGTAACAAACCGTCAAAACCTGCGCAACAGCTGTCATTTTTCAAGTCGTCTCCGAAAATGCCTGGCTCCAAAGTCGTCGGGACCTCTACAAAGGGTGCAGTCCCTCAGACCTCTCCCCAACTGGAGGTGCCCCCTCCCAAAGCCGGAACGGCTGCGGGTCTGGACGGAGTAGGAGATGGAGAGGCCCTTACGGTTGGTACTATGAAGCTACTGCTGTCCCGATTTAAGGAGGAGGTTGCGGCTGAGTTCCGTACCACATTAACGGCGTGTCAACAGTCGATTGACGACCTAGGTGGTCGCACAGATCATTTGGAAACTAAAATGGAGGAAGTTGTGGGGTCTCATAACGGCCTATTGGACTCCCATGATGCATTGGAAGCGGAAGTGAAGCTTTTGCGAGACAAAGTCACAGATTTGGAAGACAGGTCGCGCCGCAGTAATCTCAAACTACGTGGGGTCCCCGAATCGGTGTCACACAGCAGTTTACACGACTACGCCGTGGCCTTGTTTAAGGCACTTTTACCTAAATCCCCATCTGCAGACTTCCTAATAGACCGGATACATCGGCTGCCGAAGGCCAGAGCGGCCCCAGGAGAGGCCCCTAGAGATGTCCTAATGAAACTGCACTACTTCCACGTTAAAGAGGCCTTATTGAAAGCGTCTAGACCGTCATCTGACACATCCTCAGCCCTTCAGGGACTCCAACTCTTCGGTGACCTGTCAGCTGCCACCCTTTTCAAAAGGCGGTCGTTTCAACCGATCACTACGGCCCTCAGGAAGGCGGATATCCCATATCGTTGGGGTTTCCCTACCAAGTTGCTGGTCTCCCGAGATGGCTCCACTGTCTCTATTTCTTCCATAGATGAAGGAACGAAATTGCTGAGGTCATGGAACATTGTTGATCCCGCGGCGGACCCCTCCCCCCGTCGACTTCAGCAGGACTGGTCCTCGGTGAAGTGAGGAGGCCCGCTCTGAGTCGGAATGTTTCCTTAGCTACTGTGTTCCCACTGTTGTGACTCCAGTGACTCTTTCGATAGGGGCAATGTGCCTGACGCCTACCCTGACATAGCGTTTTTTTTCTTCATTTTTTAATTTTCTAATTTTCATTGTGGGCCTGTTGGTATAGCCTTAGTGTTTGATATACAGAGGGAGTCGCTGGACTGAGTCTAATGTTGGATTTATGTGTTCTGTTCCCTAGTTAGAATGTTGTTGCTCTGCTTTATTTGCCCTGAAGATTTGGATTGCACACTTGTGCATTAACTTGCTCATATACTATTGAGATGTTCGTAATTTCTTTAGATTACAATATAAAAGTATGGCGGCAGGTGGGAGTGCTGCCACCAACCCCCCCTTTAGCCTACACAGCCGCCACAACATGGCGACTGGATGTGATCTCAAGAGAGATCAATTTAGTTTCGTTTTTTTTATTTTTCTTATTTTCCTTATGTTTTTTCTCATGTCTTCTGTTATGTTCCCCCCCCCTTCTCAGGTAGATCAGCTTAAACGCAGAAATAAGTTAACGAAATCACTAACCCCATCGGAAGCAGATTATGGTTAAGATAGTTTCTATTAATGCCAAAGGCCTTAATTCTCCCCAAAAGCGAAGAGTGGCCTTGAATTATTTTCAGAAGCTTAAGGCACAGGTGGTGGCGGTGCAGGAGACACATTTCCAGAACCAAAACCCCCCCCTCTTCACTAATTCACGATACCCCCTTTGCTATACTGCAAACGGACCCACTAAGAGAGCTGGAGTGGCTCTTCTTATAGCACAACACTGTCCATTCGTTCTGTCCTCTAAATATGAAGACCCTAACGGGAGATATCTAATCTTAGTGGGTCAACTAGAAAATGTAGAGACCACGCTGGTCTCTTGCTACGCCCCTAACACCAAACAAATCCCATTTCTTAGAACCTTTTGTAGAGTGCTCCAGGAGCATACTAGGGGAGCCCTCTTGATCCTTGGAGACTTCAACATGGTGCTGGACCCCACTATAGATCGTTCCCGTCCAACCCGAACCCTGCGTAGCAGTCCATCCCAGGACCCCTCAGGCAGATTTAGTCAACTCTTAGCTGAGTATGAGTTGTATGACGTCTGGAGAGCCAAACACCCTGCAGAACGAGATTACACTTTTTATTCCCACGTACACAGTTCATATTCTAGAATAGACCTAGCCTTAGCGGATAAATGGACCTTAGCGGCCATTAGTAAAGCGGACATATTACCTATGACTTGGTCAGACCACTCACCACTTGTTGTAGCTTGGGATATTAGTAAGAGGGTGGTCCCACATGGTCCATGGAGACTGGGTTCATGCCTTCTTGCCCGCCCTGAGGCCCGCCAAGCCATCCAGCATTCCCTAGATCTTTATTTGGAGACAAATTGCCCCAAGGATACATCCATCTTCACCCATTGGTGTTCCCTGAAAGCCGTGGTTAGAGGCTCTGCAATCCAGATAGCATCTAGACTTAAACGGGAATATAGAAACAGACACGCCTCGGCTGAAAGGGAGGCTGCCCGTCTGGCATCTGCGCATAAAATTAACCCAGATAATAAAGCCCTCTTTAAGCAACTACTCGCCGCCCGCGAAAAGGTAAATACATTTGCCTTAGTGGAAGTTCACCGCAATCTGCAGCGGCTCAACCAACAATACTATAGGCTCGGTAATAGAGCGGGCCGTCTACTGGCACGTAAACTGAGGGGGCGCAGAGCAAAAGAACGCATACAAGCAATCCATACATCCTCGGGAGTTAAAGTAACTGATCCAGGTGAGATAGCTAATGCGTTTGCTGCATATTATTCGCAGCTGTATAACCTTAGAAAAGACCCTAGTATCCCTCAGCCCACTCCGGCAGACATAGCTAATTTCTTAGATGGGCTGTCGCTTCCCACTATTGATCCTCAGACCCTCGAGTCCATTAGCTCACCCTGGGTACTCGAGGAAGTCGAAGCAGTCATAGACTCCTGTCCAGTAAATAAGGCCCCCGGTCCAGATGGATACCCATCTAACTTTTACAAAGCATATAAAACAACTCTTGCCCCGCTTTTATTGTCGGTTTTCAATGAAGCCTCTGACTCTACATATTTCCCGAAGGAAATGTTGGAGGCCCGAATAGTTACCATCCCTAAACCGGGCAAATCTCCTACAGCGGTTCAGAACTATCGCCCGATAGCACTGCTGAATACCGACCTTAAATTATTCGCCAACATGGTCGCAAATAGGATATCCCCCCTCTTGCCCGGCTTGATTAAACCAGACCAGGTGGGCTTTGTAATAGGCCGGCAAGCATCAGATAACACACGCAGAGTAATTAACTTGATTGAACGCTGCCAAGCCCGAGACGAACCTCTCTTGCTCCTTTCTCTGGATGCAGAGAAGGCATTCGATAGACTCCACTGGGACTATCTGAGGGCCACCCTGGGCTGTTTTGGGTTTGCGGGCAAAATACTAGACTCCATACTGGCTTTGTATTCCTCACCCTCGGCTTCGGTTTTCACTAATGGGTGCATCTCCTCTACATTTAATATAACTAATGGGACTCGCCAGGGCTGCCCCCTGTCACCCCTCATTTTTGTGCTGGCTGTCGAACCTCTGGCGGAGCGGATCAGGACGTTAGACTCAATTGTTGGTCCAGTGATAGGGGGAATGTCTCACAAAGTCTGTCTCTTTGCCGACGATATCTTAGTATGCCTTAGAGAGCCTGAATCGTCGCTGCCACATTTACATTCCCTCTTGAACTCTTACGCAGCAGTCTCATACTACAAGTTGAATACTACTAAGACTGAGGCCCTCCCTCTGAATGTGCCCGACAATACCCTTAGACGTCTAAAAAACGATTACAAATACGCGTGGCAACTCAGATCACTTAAATATTTAGGCGTCCATATATCTAGGGAACGGGATCTAATGGGGTGTAACTACGACCCTCTCTTTCGGGCATTTGAACTATTTATCAAAGACTGGATGATGCAGGAGGTTTCCTGGGTTGGACGAGTGGCAGCCGCAAAAATGGTCCTCCTACCTAAATTGATGTATCTTTTTCGAACTATCCCCAGAACCTTCCCTAAAGATATTTGCAATAAGTTTAACAGATTGATAACCAACTATGTCTGGGGAGGCTCAAAGCCGAGAATAGCGAAATCCACTTTAATTGCGCCAAAATGTGCCGGTGGAGTTGCATACCCAGATTTAGAAAGATACCATAGTGCGTGTTTACTCGCCCAGGCCAGTGATTGGCTCTCCCAGAGCACTCCTAAACCATGGGTATCCTTAGAACAGAACGCTGTATCCCCCTTTACATTACCAGACTTGTTCTGGTTACCTACCACCTTAATCCCCGCTGAGGTAGCTGAATGCTCCGCGGTCCAAATAACGATGCGGATATGGAGAACGGTACTTAAATCTCTCCCTGCTGGCGCTATGCCCTCCCCCCAATTATCTCTCCACACTATAGCCCTATTGATCCCAGATCTGCATTTGCACCATTGGAGGGACATGGGCATATCCGCCCTGCAGGATGTCCTACTAGACGGTGTTTTAGTCCCCTTTTCCCTACTCCAGGAACAATTTCAGGTGCCTAAACAAGATTTCCATAAGTATCTGCAACTGAGACATTGGCTCCAAAGCTGCTCCCCCAACCGAGCCCGCCATACCGGTCTTCCTAAATTCCTGACCTCCCTTTTATTGCCTAGCGGTAATGGGGGAATTTCCAGATGGTACCAATATCTGGTCGCTGAATCCCGGCATGGGACTTTCCCCTCTCAGACTAAATGGGAGAAAGACCTCCCTATGGTCTTCACCGAAGATATATGGAAAGCGATCTTTAAATCTTGTTTCAAAATTTCCAAATGTGTAAATCACTGCGAAATGTATTACAAATTGGTCCATAGGGTATATTTTACACCGGAGAGGTTACACAAGATTTGGCCTGATGTCTCCGCGGGCTGTTGGAGGAATTGTGGGATGGTGGGAGATATCCTTCATATATTTTGGTTATGTCCAGCAATACAGTCGCTCTGGAGGGAGGTGTTCCTTTTTATCTCCCACATATTAGGAGTAACCCTTACACCTGACCCCCTGTTGGCACTCTTTCACTATTATTACGGGGAAATGTCTAGTCCTGATGGGTATCTTTTGGGACACATTCTCATAGCATCCAAGGCCGCTATAGCTTCCAAATGGAAGTCGGCAGTCGTCCCCACCTTAGCAATGATAGTACAAAAGGTACATCAACACTATGTGTTCGAAACAGCTGAGGGCACCCACTCTTCGGAGACTATCCCTATTAGAAAGAAATGGCTTAAATGGTCCCTATATAAGGAGAGATCGGGCCAAATCGGTACCTCTGGTACACCAGCTGACATACCTGACCTCTCTGTCCTTCACTCCCCGATCCATATTGGACATTAGCTTGTTCCGCGATGCAGACCTTCTGCCCTTCATCACAATATAATATCATTGCTGAACTATGATCCCCCTGATACCTACTTATCCTTCCCCTTGTCTTTATTAGTTATGTTATATATATGTCTTCTCCCCCTTTTTCAGATTACATTTGCTAATTTATTTGTAATTGTAATGTGTTTGAAAACTCAATAAAAACGTAATATTGAAAAAAAAAAATCTAAAATCTAAAATCTTTGAACACTTGCATACAGAGGTTCAAATTCAAAATTGAGTCACTCAGAGCAGTGATTGCAAACCTGGAAGAAGGGGACTACATGATGTCTCGGGACATCAAGGATGCTTACCTTCATGTCAAAATTTACCCTTCTCACCAAGGGTATTTCAGGTTATGGTACAGAACTGTATCAGTTCGGACGCTGCCGTAGGGATGGTCCACGGCACCCCGGGTCTTTACTGAAGTAATGACCGAAATGATGATATTCCTTCGAAGGAAGGGAATTTTAGTTATCCTTTACTTGGACGATTCCCTGATAAGGGTAAGATCCAGGGAACAGTTGGAGATCGGTGTAGCACTATATCAGGTAGTGTTGCGGCAGCACGATTGGATTTTCAATATTCCAAAATCGCAGCTGATTCCGACGACTTGTCTTCTGTTCCTAGGGATGATTCTGGACATAGTCCAGAAAGAAGGTGCTTCTCCCGGAGGAGAAAGCCAGGGAGTTATCCGAGCTAGTCAGGAACCTCCTAAAACCGAACCAAGTCTCAGTGCATCAATGCACAAGGGTTCTGGGTAAAAATGGTGGCTTCCTACGAAGCAATCCCATTCGGCAGATTCCACGCACAGTGGAACCTTCTGGACAAATGGTCCGGGTCGCATCTTCAGATGCTTCAGCGGATAACCCTGTCACCAGGGACAAGGGTATCCCTCCTGTGGTGGTTGCAGAGTGCTCATCTTCTAGAGGGCCGCAGATTCGGCATTCGGGACTGGGTCCTGGTGGCCACGGATGCCAGCCTGCGAGGCTGGGGAGCAGTCACACAGGGAAGGAATTTCCAGGGCTTATGGTCAAGCCTGGAGACATCTCTTCATATAAACATTCTGGAACTAAGGGCCATTTACAATGCCCTAAGTCAAGCGAAACCCCTGCTTCAGGGTCAGGCGGTATTGATCCAATCGGACAACATCACGTCAGTCGCCCACGAAAACAGACAGGGCGGCACGAGAAGCAGGAGGGCAATGGCAGAAGCTGCAAGGATTTTAGCTGGGCAGAAAATCATGTGATAACACTGTCAGCAGTGTTCATTCCGGGAGTGGACAACTGGGAAGCAGACTTCCTCAGCAGACACGACCTTCACCCGGGAGAGTGGGGACTTCACCCAGAAGTCTTCCACCTGATTGTAAACCGTTGGGAAAAACAAAAGGTGGACATAATGGCGTCCCGTCTAAACAAAAAAACAAAAACAAAAAAAACTAGACAGATGTTGCGCCAGGTCAAGGGACCCTCAGGCAATAAAGGTGGACGCTCTGGTAACACCGTGGGTGTACCAGTCAGTGTATGTGTTCCCTCCTCTGCCCCTCATACCAAAAGTACTGAGAATCATAAGAAGGAGAGGAGTAAGAACTATACTCGTGGTTCCGGATTGGCCAAGAAGGACTTGGTATCCGGAACTTCAAGAGATGCTCACGGACGAACCGTGGCCTCTACCTCTAAGAAAGGACCTGCTCCAGCAAGGGCCTTGTCTGTTCCAAGACTTACCGCGGCTGCGTTTGACGGCATGGCGGTTGAATGCCGGATCCTGAAGATCCCTACCCTGGTCAAGGCCAGGAAAGACGTAACCGCAAAACATTATCACCGCATTTGGCGAAAATATGTTGCGTGGGGTGAGGCCAAGAAGGCCCCTACAGAGGAATTTCAACTGGGTCGTTTCCTCCATTTCCTGCAAACAGGACTGTCTATGGGCCTAAAATTAGGGTCCATTAAGGTTCAAATTTCGGCCCTGTCGATTTTCTTCCAAAAAGAACTGGCTTCAGTGCCTGAAGTTCAGACATTTGTAAAAGGGGTGCTGCATATACAGTCTCCTTTTGTGCCTCCAGTGGCACCTTGGGGATCTCAATGTTGTGTTGAGTTTCCTAAAGTCACATTGGTTTGAACCACTCACCACTGTATACTTAAAATATCTCACATGGAAGTGACGAGTTAGCCCTGGTTTCAGCCAGGCGTGTGTCAGAATTGGCGGCTTTATCATATAAAAGCCCTTACTTAATATTTCATTCTGAAAGGGCAGAATTGAGGTCTCGTCCTCAAATTTTCTACCTAAGGTGGTTTCTGCATTTCACATGAACCAACCTATTGTGGTGCCTGCGGCTACTAAGGACTTGGAGGATTCCAAGTTGCTTGACGTGGTCAGGACCCTGAAAATGCATGTTCCAGGACGGCTGGAGTCAGAAAATCTGACTCGCTGTTTATCCTGTATGCACCCAACAAACTGGGTGCTCCTGCTTCTAAGCAGACGATTGCTCGTTGGATTTGTAGTACAATTCAGCTTGCACATTCTGTGGCAGGCCTGCCACAGCCAAAAATCTTAAAATGCCCACTCCACAAGGAAGGTGGGCTCATCTTGGGCAGCTGCCCGAGGGGTCTCGGCTTTACAACTTTGCAGAGCAGTTACTTGGTCAGGAGCAAATACGTTTGTAAAATTCTACAAATTTGATACCCTGGCTAAAGAGGACCTGGAGTTCTCTCATTCGGTGCTGCAGAGTCATCCGCACTCTCCCGCCCGTTTGGGAGCTTTGGTATAATCCCCATGGTCCTTACGGAGTCCCCAGCATCCACTAGGACGTCAGAGAAAATAAGAATTTACTTACCGATAATTCTATTTCTCGTAGTCCGTAGTGGATGCTGGGCGCCCATCCCAAGTGCGGATTGTCTGCAATACTGGTACATAATTATTGTTACCAAAAAATTCGGGTTATTGTTGTAGTGAGCCATCTTTTCTAGAGGCTCCTCTATTATCATGCTGTTAACTGGGTTCAGATCACAAGTTGTACAGTGTGATTGGTGTGGCTGGTATGAGTCTTACCCGGGATTCAAAATCCTTCCTTATTGTGTACGCTCGTCCGGGCACAGTATCCTAACTGAGGCTTGGAGGAGGGTCATAGGGGGAGGAGCCAGTGCACACCAGGTGATCCTAAAGCTTTCTTTAGATGTGCCCAGTCTCCTGCGGAGCCGCTATTCCCCATGGTCCTTACGGAGTCCCCAGCATCCACTACGGACTACGAGAAATAGAATTATCGGTAAGTAAATTCTTATTTTCAAGTAGGGCCACACGTTATATGATCACGGCAATGAAGGAGGCTTTGCATATCTCTGATACTGCAAGTACCACAAAAAGGGGTATTATGTGGGGGGTGAAAAAACTACCTGTAGTTTTTCCTGAATCAGAGGAATTAAATGATGTATGTGATGAAGCGTGGGTTAACCCAGATAGAAAAGTGCTAATTTCAAAAAAGTTATTAGCATTATACCCTTTCCCGCCAGAGGTTAGGGCGCGCTGGGAAACACCCCCTAGGGTGGATAAGGCGCTCACACGCTTATCAAAACAAGTGGCGTTACCGTCTCCTGATACGGCCGCCCTCAGGGATCCAGCTGATAGGAGACTGGAAACTACCCTAAAAAGTATATACACACATACTGGTGTTATACTGCGACCAGCCATCGCCTCAGCCTGGATGTGCAGTGCTGGGGTCGTCTGGTTGGATTCCCTGACTGAAAATATTGATACCCTGGATAGGGACAGTATTTTATTGACTATAGAGCAATTAAAGGATGCTTTCCTTTATATGGGAGATGCTCAGAGAGATATTTGCACTCTGGCATCGAGAGTAAATGCGATGTCCATATCTGCCAGAAGGAGTTTATGGACGCGACAGTGGTCAGGTGATGCGGATTCCAAACGACATATGGAAGTATTGCCGTATAAAGGGGAGGAATTATTTGGCGTCGGTCTATCGGATCTGGTGGCCACGGCAACTGCCGGAAAATCCACCTTTTTACCTCAGACCCCCTCCCAACAGAAAAAGACACCGTCTTTTCAGCCGCAGTCCTTTCGGTCCTATAAGAACAAGCGGACAAAAGGACAGTCATATCTGCCTCGGGGCAGAGGAAGGGGTAAGAGAGGGCAGCAAGCAGCCCCTGCCCAGGAACAGAAGCCCTCTCAGGGTTCTGCAAAGCCCTCAGCATGACGCTGGGGCCTTACAAGCGGACTCAGGAGCGGTGGGGGGTCGACTCAAGAATTTCAGCGCACAGTGGGCTTGCTCACAGGTGGACCCCTGGATCCTGCAGGTAGTATCTCAGGGTTACAGGTTGGAATTCGAGAAGTCTCCCCCTCGCAGTTTCCTAAAGTCCGCTTTGCCAACGTCTCCCTCAGACAGGGCGACGGTATTGGAAGCCATTCACAAGCTGTTTTCTCAGCAGGTGATAGTCAAGGTACCCCTCCTACAACAGGGAAAGGGGTATTACACCACGCTATTTGTGGTACCGAAGCCGGACGGCTCGGTAAGACCTATTCTAAATCTGAAATCTTTGAACCTGTACATACAAAAATTCAAGTTCAAGATGGAGTCACTCAGAGCAGTGATAGCGAATCTGGAAGAAGGGGACTTTATGGTGTCCCTGGACATAAAGGATGCTTACCTGCATGTCCCAATTTGCCCTTCACATCAAGGGTACCTCAGGTTCGTGGTGCAAAACTGTCATTATCAGTTTCAGACGCTGCCGTTTGGATTGTCCACGGCACCTCGGGTCTTTACCAAGGTAATGGCCGAAATGATGATTCTTCTGCGAAGAAGAGGCGTATTAATTATCCCTTACTTGGACGATCTCCTGATAAGGGCAAGGTCCAGAGAACAGCTGGAGGACGGAGTAGCACTAACCCGACTAGTGCTGCAACAACACGGGTGGATTCTGAATTTTCCAAAATCTCAGTTGACCCCGACGACACGTCTGCTGTTCCTGGGAATGATTCTGGACACGGTTCAGAAAAAGGTGTTTCTTCCGGAGGAGAAAGCCAGGGAGTTATCCGAACTTGTCAGGAACCTCCTAAAACCAGGGAAAGTGTCTGTGCATCAATGCACAAGAGTCCTGGGAAAGATGGTGGCTTCTTACGAAGCGATTCCATTCGGCAGATTCCACGCACGAACTTTTCAGTGGGATCTGCTGGACAAATGGTCCGGATCACATCTGCAGATGCATCAGCGGATAACCTTATCGCCACGGACAAGGGTGTCTCTTCTGTGGTGGTTGCAGAGTGCTCATCTGTTAGAGGGCCGCAGATTCGGCATACAGGACTGGGTCCTGGTGACCACGGATGCCAGTCTGAGAGGCTGGGGAGCGGTCACACAGGGAAGAAACTTCCAGGGAGTATGGTCAAGCCTGGAGATGTCTCTTCACATAAATATACTGGAGCTAAGAGCGATTTACAATGCTCTAAGTCTGGCAAAACCCCTGCTTCAGGGTCAGCCGGTGTTGATCCAGTCGGACAACATCACGGCAGTCGCCCACGTAAACAGACAGGGCGGCACAAGAAGCAGGACAGCAATGGCAGAAGCTGCAAGGATTCTTCGCTGGGCGGAAGATCATGTGATAGCACGGTCAGCAGTATTCATTCCGGGAGTGGACAACTGGGAAGCAGACTTCCTCAGCAGACACGATCTACACCCGGGAGAGTGGGGACTTCATCCAGAAGTCTTCCACATGATTGTGAACCGTTGGAAAAAACCAATGGTGGATATGATGGTGTCCCGCCTCAACAAAAAACTGGACAGGTATTGCGCCAGGTCAAGAGACCCTCAGGCAATAGCTGTGGACGCTCTGGTAACACCGTGGGTGTTCCAGTCAGTGTATGTGTTCCCTCCTCTGCCTCTCATACCAAAAGTACTGAGAATTATACGGCAAAAGGGAGTAAGAACGATACTAGTGGCTCCGGATTGGCCAAGAAGAACTTGGTACCCGGAACTTCAAGAGATGCTCACGGAGGATCCGTGGCCTCTACCTCTAAGACGGGACCTGCTTCAGCAGGGACCGTGTCTATTCCAAGACTTACCGCGGCTGCGTTTGACGGCATGGCGGTTGAACGCCGAATTCTAAGGGAAAAAGGCATTCCGGAAGAGGTCATTCCTACACTGGTAAAAGCCAGGAAGGAGGTGACTGCACAACATTATCACCGCATTTGGAGGAAATATGTTGCGTGGTGTGAGGCCAGGAAGGCCCCCACGGAGGAATTTCAACTGGGTCGATTCCTACATTTCCTGCAAACAGGATTGTCTATGGGCCTCAAATTGGGGTCCATTAAGGTTCAAATTTCGGCCCTGTCGATTTTCTTCCAGAAAGAATTGGCTTCAGTTCCTGAAGTCCAGACTTTTGTAAAAGGAGTACTACATATACAGCCCCCGGTTGTGCCCCCAGTGGCACCGTGGGATCTTAATGTAGTCTTGGATTTTCTCAAATCCCATTGGTTTGAGCCGCTCAAATCGGTGGAGTTGAAGTATCTTACATGGAAAGTAACCATGCTACTGGCCCTGGCTTCAGCCAGGAGAGTATCAGAATTGGCGGCTTTATCATATAAGAGCCCATATCTGATTTTCCATACGGACAGGGCAGAACTGCGGATGCGTCCTCATTTTCTGCCTAAGGTGGTGTCAGCGTTTCACCTGAACCAGCCTATTGTGGTGCCTGCGGCTACTAACGATTTGGAGGATTCCAAGTTGTTGGACGTGGTCCGGGCATTGAAAATATATATTTCAAGAACGGCGGGAGTCAGAAAGTCTGACTCACTGTTTATATTGTATGCACCCAACAAGATGGGTGCTCCTGCTTCTAAGCAGACGATTGCTCGTTGGATTTGTAGCACAATTCAACTTGCACATTCTGTGGCAGGCTTGCCACAACCTAAATCTGTCAAGGCCCATTCCACAAGGAAAGTGGGCTCATCCTGGGCGGCTGCCCGGGGGGTCTCGGCATTACAACTCTGCAGAGCTGCTACTTGGTCAGGGGCAAGCACGTTTGCAAAATTCTACAAATTTGATACCCTGGCTGAGGAGGACCTTGAGTTCTCTCATTCGGTGCTGCAGAGTCATCCGCACTCTCCCGCCCGTTTGGGAGCTTTGGTATAATCCCCATGGTCCTGACGGAGTCCCCAGCATCCACTTAGGACGTTAGAGAAAATAAGAATTTACTTACCGATAATTCTATTTCTCGTAGTCCGTAGTGGATGCTGGGCGCCCATCCCAAGTGCGGATTGTCTGCAATACTTGTACATAGTTATTGTTACAAACAAATTCGGGTTGTTATTGTTGTGAGCCGTCTGTTCAGAGGCTCCTACGTTTGTCATACTGTTAACTGGGTTCAGATCACAAGTTATACGGTGTGATTGGTGTGGCTGGTATGAGTCTTACCCGGGATTCAATATCCTTCCTTATTGTGTACGCTCGTCCGGGCACAGTATCCTAACTGAGGCTTGGAGGAGGGTCATAGGGGGAGGAGCCAGTACACACCACCTAATCCTAAAGCTTTATTTCTCTAACGTCCTAGTGGATGCTGGGAACTCCGTAAGGACCATGGGGAATAGCGGGCTCCGAAGGAGGCTGGGCACTCTAGAAAGATCTTAGACTACCTGGTGTGCACTGGCTCCTCCCACTATGACCCTCCTCCAAGCCTCAGTTAGATTTCGTGCCCGGCCGAGGTTGGATGCACACTAGGGGCTCTCCTGAGCTCTTAGAAAGTTATAGTCTTAGAATTTGTTTTTTTCAGTGAGACCTGCTGGCAACAGGCTCACTGCAGCGAGGGACTAAGGGGAGAAGAAGCGAACTCGCCTGCTTGCAGCCGGATTGGGCTTCTTAGGCTACTGGACACCATTAGCTCCAGAGGGATCGACCGCAGGCCCAGCCTTGATGTTCGGTCCCGGAGCCGCGCCGCCGTCCCCCTTACAGAGCCAGAAGCAGGAAGATGGTCCGGAAAATCGGCGGCATGAAGACGTCCTGTCTTCACCGAGGTAGCGCACAGCACTGCAGCTGTGCGCCATTGCTCCTCATACACACTTCACACTCCGGTCACTGAGGGTGCAGAGCGCTGGGGGGGGGCGCTCTGAGGCAGCAATAAAAACACCTTGGCTGGCTAAAATACCTCAATATATAGCCCCTGGGGCTATATATGAGGTAAATACCCCTGCCAGAATCCCAAAATAAGCGGGAGAATAGGCCGCGAAAAAGGGGCGGAGCCTATCTCCTCAGCACACTGGCGCCATTTTTCCCTCACAGCTCGGCTGGAAGGAAGCTCCCTGGCTCTTCCCTGCATTTCTACAATACAGTAAGAGGGAAAAAGAGAGGGGGGGCACTAAATTGGCATTGTATACAGTATAAGCAGCTATTAGGGACATAACTCAGTTAGTCCCTGTATATATATAGCGCTCTGGTGTGTGCTGGCATACTCTTACTCTGTCCCCCCAAAGGGCTTTTGTGGGTCCTGTCCTCTATTTGAGCATTCCCTGTGTGTGTGGAGTGTGTCGGTACGGCTGTGTCGACATGTTTGAGGAGGATAATGATGTGGAGGGGGAGCAGATGCCTTTAGCAGAGATGTCACCCCCTGCGGGGCAGACACCTGAGTGGATGGTATTATGGCAAGAAATGAGTGCACGTATAGACTCCTTACATAAAAAATTTGACGACATGCCGACTGTGGGACAGCCGAGTCTTCAGCTCGTGCCGGTCCAAGGGTCTCAAAAGTCATCAGGGGCTCTAAAACGCCCGTTATCTCAGGTGGCACAAGTAGATGTCGACACGGATACTGACTCCAGTGTCGACGACGATGAGTCAAATTTAATGCCCGTTAAGGCCATTCGCTGCATGATTGAGGCAATGAAAGAGGTGTTAAATATTTCTGATTTACATCCAGGTACCACAAAAAAGGGTATTATGTTTGGGGAGAAAAAACTACCTGTAGTTTTTCCCCCGTCAGATGAATTAAATGAAGTGTGTGAAGAAGCGTGGGCTTCCCCTGATAAGAAATTGGTGATTCCTAAGAAATTACTAATGGCGTTCCCTTTCCCGCCAGAGGATAGGTTACGTTGGGAAACACCCCCGAGGGTGGATAAAGCGCTCACACGTTTGTCAAAAAAGGTGGCACTACCGTCCCAGGATACGGCCGCCCTTAAGGAACCTGCTGATAGAAGGCAGGAGGCGATCCTGAAGTCTGTATATACACACTCAGGCATTATACTCAGACCAGCAATTGCGTCAGCTTGGATGTGCAGTGCTGCCGCTGCATGGTCAGATAACCTGTCAGAAAATATTGACACACTAGACAGAGACACGATCCTGTTAACAATTGACCATATAAAAGACTCAGTCTTATACATGAGAGATGCACAGAGGGAAATCTGCCGGCTGGCATCTAAAGTAAGTGCACTATCTATCTCTGCTAGGAGATGCTTATGGACTCGCCAGTGGACTGGAGATGCAGATTCCAAAAGGCACATGGAAGTTTTGCCTTATAAAGGGGAGGAATTATTTGGGGATGGTCTCTCCGACCTAGTTTCCACAGCAACGTCTGGGAAGTCAGCATTTTTACCCCATGTCCCCTCGCAGCCTAAGAAGGCACCATTTTATCAGGTTCAGTCCTTTCGATCCCAGAAAAATAAGCGGGGAAAAGGAGGGTCTTTTCTGTCAAGAGGCAGAGGCAGGGGAAAAAGGCTGCAGCAAACAGCAGGTTCCCAGGAACAAAAGTCCTCCCCCGCTTCCTCTTCCAAGTCCGCCGCATGACGGTGGGGCTTCACAAGCGGAGCCGGGTACGGTGGGGGCCCGCCTCAGGAATTTCAGCGATCAGTGGGTTCGCTCACAGGTGGATCCCTGGATCCTTCAAATAGTATCTCAAGGATACAGGCTGGAATTCGAGGCGATTCCACCCCGCCGTTTCCTAAAATCCGCCTTGCCGATTGCTCCCTCAGACAGGGAGGCAGTGCTAGCGGCAATTCACAAGCTGTATTCCCAGCAGGTGATAATCAAGGTACCCCTACTCCAACAAGGCCGGGGTTACTATTCCACACTATTTGTGGTACCGAAACCGGACGGTTCGGTGAGACCCATTCTAAATTTGAAGTCCTTGAACACATACATAAAAAAATTCAAGTTCAAGATGGAATCGCTCAGGGCGGTTATTGCAAGCCTGGACGAGGGGGATTACATGGTATCCCTGGACATCAAGGATGCTTACCTACATGTCCCCATTTACAATTCTCACCAGGAGTACCTCAGATTTGTGGTACAGGATTGCCATTACCAATTCCAGACGCTGCCGTTTGGACTCTCCACGGCACCGAGGGTATTTACCAAGGTTATGGCGGAAATGATGATACTCCTTCGAAAAAAGGGAGTTTTAATTATCCCATACTTGGACGATCTCCTAATAAAGGCACGATCCAAGGAACAGTTGTTAGTGGGAGTAGCACTATCTCAGGAAGTGCTGAGCCAGCACGGTTGGATTCTGAATATCCCAAAGTCACAGCTGGTCCCCACGACACGTCTAATGTTCCTGGGAATGATTCTGGACACGGCCCAGAAAAAAGTGTTTCTCCCGGAGGAGAAAGCCAGGGAGTTGTCTTCTCTAGTCAGAGACCTCCTAAAACCAAAACAGGTATCGGTGCATCACTGCACGCGAGTCCTGGGAAAGATGGTAGCTTCCTACGAAGCAATTCCATTCGGCAGGTTCCATGCCAGAATCTTTCAGTGGAACCTGTTGGACAAGTGGTCCGGATCGCATCTTCAGATGCATCGTTTAATAACCCTGTCTCCACGAACCAGGGTGTCTCTTCTGTGGTGGCTGAACAGTGCTCATCTTCTGGAGGGCCGCAGATTCGGCATACAGGACTGGGTCCTGGTGACCACGGATGCCAGCCTACGAGGCTGGGGGGCAGTCACAAAGGGAAGAAATTTCCAGGGACTATGGTCAAGTCAGGAGACTGCCCTTCACATAAATATTCTGGAACTAAGGGCCATTTACAATGCCCTAAGTCAAGCAAAATCCCTGCTCCTACACCAGCCGGTGCTGATCCAGTCAGACAACATCACGGCAGTCGCCCATGTGAATCGACAGGGCGGCACAAGAAGCAGGACGGCGATGGCAGAAGCCACAAAAATTCTCCGATGGGCGGAAAATCATGTACTAGCACTGTCAGCAGTGTTCATCCCGGGAGTGGACAACTGGGAAGCAGACTTTCTCAGCAGGCACGACCTCCACCCGGGAGAGTGGGGACTTCATCCAGAAGTCTTCCAAATGATTGTAAATCATTGGGGTCGTCCACAGGTGGACATGATGGCGTCCCGCATAAACAAAAAACTAGAGAAGTATTGCGCCAGGTCAAGAGACCCTCAGGCGATAGCGGTGGACGCCCTAGTGACACCGTGGGTGTACCGGTCAGTGTATGTGTTCCCTCCTCTACCTCTCATACCAAAGGTACTGAGAATAATAAGAAAGCGAGGAGTAAACACAATTCTCGTGGTTCCGGATTGGCCAAGAAGAGCGTGGTACCCGGAACTTCAAGAGATGATCTCAGAGGACCCTTGGTCCCTGCCGCTCAGACAGGACCTGCTACAGCAGGGCCCCTGTCTGTTCCAAGACTTACCGCGGCTGCGTTTGACGGCATGGCGGTTGAACGCCGGATCCTGAAGGAAAAGGGCATTCCGGAGGAAGTCATTCCTACGCTTATTAAAGCCAGGAAAGATGTTACGGCAAAACATTATCACCGCATATGGCGGAAATATGTTGCATGGTGCGAGGCCAAAAAGGCCCCAACAGAGGAATTTCAACTGGGTCGATTTCTGCATTTCCTGCAAGCAGGAGTGAATATGGGCCTAAAACTAGGCTCCATTAAAGTACAGATCTCGGCTCTGTCGATTTTCTTTCAAAAGGAACTAGCTTCAGTACCTGAAGTTCAGACATTTGTGAAAGGAGTGCTGCATATTCAGTCCCCATTTGTGCCTCCTGTGGCACCGTGGGATCTCAACGTGATGTTGAATTTCTTGAAATCACATTGGTTTGAGCCACTAAAAACCGTGGATCTGAAATATCTCACGTGGAAAGTGGTCATGTTATTGGCCCTGGCATCAGCCAGGCGAGTGTCAGAATTGGCGGCTTTATCATGTAAAAGCCCTTATCTGATTTTTCATATGGATAGGGCAGAATTGAGGACTCGTCCCCAGTTTCTCCCTAAGGTGGTGTCAGCGTTTCACCTGAACCAGCCTATTGTGGTGCCTGCGGCTACTAAGGATTTGGAGGACTCCAAGTTGCTAGATGTTGTCAGGGCCCTGAAAATATATGTTTCCAGGACGGCTGGAGTCAGAAAATCTGACTCGCTGTTTATCCTATATGCACCCAACAAGCTGGGTGCTCCTGCTTCTAAGCAGACTATTGCTCATTGGATTTGTAGTACAATTCAGCTTGCACATACTGTGGCAGGCCTGCCACAGCCTAAATCTGTCAATGCCCATTCCACAAGGAAGGTGGGCTCATCTTGGGCGGCTGCCCGAGGGGTCTCGGCTTTACAACTTTGCCGAGCAGCTACTTGGTCAGGGGCAAACACGTTTGCAAAATTCTATAAATTTGATACCCTGGCTGAGGAGGACCTGGAGTTCTCTCATTCGGTGCTGCAGAGTCATCCGCACTCTCCCGCCCGTTTGGGAGCTTTGGTATAATCCCCATGGTCCTTACGGAGTTCCCAGCATCCACTAGGACGTTAGAGAAAATAAGAATTTACTCACCGGTAATTCTGTTTCTCGTAGTCCGTAGTGGATGCTGGGCGCCCATCCCAAGTGCGGTCTATCTGCAATACTTGTACATAGTTATTGTTAACTAAATCGGGTTATTGTTGAGCCATCTGTTGAGAGGCTCTATCGTTTCATACTGTTAACTGGGTTTCATATCACGAGTTGTTCGGTGTGATTGGTGTGGCTGGTATGAGTCTTACCCGGGATTCAAAATCCTTCCTTATTGTGTACGCTCGTCCGGGCACAGTACCTAACTGAGGCTTGGAGGAGGGTCATAGTGGGAGGAGCCAGTGCACACCAGGTAGTCTAAGATCTTTCTAGAGTGCCCAGCCTCCTTCGGAGCCCGCTATTCCCCATGGTCCTTACGGAGTTCCCAGCATCCACTACGGACTACGAGAAACAGAATTACCGGTGAGTAAATTCTTATTTTTTGTGCCCTGTCTCCTGCGGGGCTGCTGTTCCCCATGGTCCTGACGGAGTCCCCAGCATCCACTACGGACTACGAGAAATAGAATTATCGGTAAGTAAATTCTTATTATATATATATATATACTTGTGCATTAACCCCGGCACTCACTGAATCCACAGCGGGATATAGCTTGCTCCTGTGCCTTCCCCATCCGGGGGTCTCCCTCCGGTATATGCAATCAGAGAAACAAAGAGGCGGCACTCGGAGACTTGAAAATTCAAAGTGTATTCACAACAAGTGACATCAACGTTTCGGGGACCTATTCCCCTTCGTCAGGATAAAGTGACAGTGCATCAAAACAGTTTAAATAACATGACCCATTACTCACCCCATGTGCACATGTGTTCTATCATCTGCTTGTTACCAGCTGGCCACCCGTCGGAGCCTCCGCTCGGTGCTTCCGCCCGCGTCAGCGTGGACCGGAAGTGACGTCGCGGGACCCCTCCGCTGTATCCATGGCAACACTGTGTGCAAAACAAATAAATCATCAGTGTAAACAGCGGCTACTGTAACAACATACCATGACAAATATCACATATTCCTTACTAAGTGCTTCAGTGTCAAGCATTAAAACAGTGTTGTGCATAACTTACTTAATATATTCCTATATTATAAAAATATTGTGAAACCTTATAGCTGTGACATCGTAAAATTCTGATTAAAAACAATGGCGCATCGCAGATACCCCTGTAGCCCTACTCTCCTTCTTGTATTACCCGCCAGACACACTCTGTCTCCGGCTTCATTTCACCATATAACATTCACATTGCTGCTAGAGTCTAATGGACAGCTTATCCAGTATGGCAGTCCTCAATCACAATCATTAGCCACATAGCTTACTAATTTGTCGATGTTGGTAACCGGTATGGGGACCACCTGAAAATATCTGAAATTTTATGGACCTATAAACGAGCCCTAGAAATGGATAGAAAACATTTTTTAAAAAGAAAATTATTCATGCAGGCGACCAAGCTGCAGAGATTTCTTTATACAAAGTTAATTAAGCCCAAATTATCATTGAGCCCGTTAGGTTTTAACGTATTGAGCCTATGGATCCACATGGATTCAAGTTGTAGGAGTCTTTTGCCCCTATTGCCCCCCCGACCTGACTCTGGGATATGGTCTATAATACGATGTTTTAGGGTGGCCATACTATGGCGATGTTCCACAAAGTGCTTCGCAACGGGCTGGTCACCCCCTCCTGTAGCCAACGCATTTCTAATGGCCTGCCTGTGCTGTGCCATCCTGACCTTGAACTGGCACTCTGTTTTGCCTATATAGTAGCGCCCACAGGGGCACATAATGGCATATATCACAAATTTTGAACTACAGGTTAATGGCCATTTAATTTTATAGCTCTTCCCTGAGCAGGGGTGGGCAATGGAATCGCCAGGTGACATATAGGTGCAAGTAGTGCACCCGGTGCATTTAAAGCACCCATTTTTTCTTGTCATTTTTAAAACAAATTTAAAACAAAACCCACCCATTTCATGACAAGAAAAAATGGGTGCTTTAAATGCACCGGGTGCACTACTTGCACCTATATGTCACCTGGCGATTCCATTGCCCACCCCTGCTCAGGGAAGAGCTATAAAATTAAATGGCCATTAACCTGTAGTTCAAAATTTGTGATATATGCCATTATGTGCCCCTGTGGGCGCTACTATATAGGCAAAACAGAGTGCCAGTTCAAGGTCAGGATGGCACAGCACAGGCAGGCCATTAGAAATGCGTTGGCTACAGGAGGGGGTGACCAGCCCGTTGCGAAGCACTTTGTGGAACATCGCCATAGTATGGCCACCCTAAAACATCGTATTATAGACCATATCCCAGAGTCAGGTCGGGGGGGCAATAGGGGCAAAAGACTCCTACAACTTGAATCCATGTGGATCCATAGGCTCAATACGTTAAAACCTAACGGGCTCAATGATAATTTGGGCTTAATTAACTTTGTATAAAGAAATCTCTGCAGCTTGGTCGCCTGCATGAATAATTTTCTTTTTAAAAAATGTTTTCTATCCATTTCTAGGGCTCGTTTATAGGTCCATAAAATTTCAGATATTTTCAGGTGGTCCCCATACCGGTTACCAACATCGACAAATTAGTAAGCTATGTGGCTAATGATTGTGATTGAGGACTGCCATACTGGATAAGCTGTCCATTAGACTCTAGCAGCAATGTGAATGTTATATGGTGAAATGAAGCCGGAGACAGAGTGTGTCTGGCGGGTAATACAAGAAGGAGAGTAGGGCTACAGGGGTATCTGCGATGCGCCATTGTTTTTAATCAGAATTTTACGATGTCACAGCTATAAGGTTTCACAATATTTTTATAATATAGGAATATATTAAGTAAGTTATGCACAACACTGTTTTAATGCTTGACACTGAAGCACTTAGTAAGGAATATGTGATATTTGTCATGGTATGTTGTTACAGTAGCCGCTGTTTACACTGATGATTTATTTGTTTTGCACACAGTGTTGCCATGGATACAGCGGAGGGGTCCCGCGACGTCACTTCCGGTCCACGCTGACGCGGGCGGAAGCACCGAGCGGAGGCTCCGACGGGTGGCCAGCTGGTAACAAGCAGATGATAGAACACGTGCACATGGGGTGAGTAATGGGTCATGTTATTTAAACTGTTTTGATGCACTGTCACTTTATCCTGACGAAGGGGAATAGGTCCCCGAAACGTTGATGTCACTTGTTGTGAATACACTTTGAATTTTCAAGTCTCCGAGTGCCGCCTCTTTGTTTCTCTGATTATATATATATATATATATATATATATATAAATATATATATAAAAGATGCTGTCTTAGATATATATATAAAACATGCCCAAAGAGACATTAGTCTACTGGGTTCTAGAGTCAACGCTATGTCGATTTCTGCTTGACATGTCCTGTGGAACATGCAATGGACAGGTGATGCCGACATAAGAGGCATATGGAAGGTTTACCTTACAAGGCTGAGGATTGTGTGGAGAAGGGATCTCGGACCTAGTCTCCACAGCTATAGCTGGTAATTCTGATCTTTTGCCTTATATTCCAGCACAGCCTAGGAAAGCACGACATTATCAAATGCAGTCCTTTCGATCACAAAGAAACAAGAAAGTCCGAGGTGCGTCCTTTCTTGCCAGAGGCAGGGGCAGAGGAAAGAAGCTGCACAACACAGCTAGTTCCCAGGAACAGAAGTCCTCCCCGGCCTCTACAAAATCCACCGCATGTCGCTGGGGCTCCACAGGCGGAGCTAGGCCCGGTGGGGGCACGTCTTCGAAATTTCAGCCACAAGTGGGTTCACTCCCTGTTGGATCCCTGGGCAATAGATATTGTGTCTCAGGGATACAAGCTGGACTTCGAGGAGATGCCCCCTCACCGACGGCCCTGCCGGCTTCCCCCTTAGAGAGGGAAATAGTGTTAACTGCAATTCACAAATTGTATCTTCAACAGGTGGTGGTCAAGGTTCCCCTCCTTCAACAAGGAGGAAGTTATTATTCGACCATGTTGTAGTCTCGAAACCGGACGGTTCGGTCAGACCCATATTGAATTTAAAATCCCTGAACATATACCTGAAAGGGTTCAAGTTCAAGATGGAATCGCTGAGAGCGGTCGTCGCAAGCCTGGAAGGGGGGGATTTTATGGTGTCTCTGGACATAAAGGATGCATACCTTCATGTCCCCGTTTATCCACCTCATCAGGCGTACCTCAGATTTGTGGTACAGGATTGACATTACCAATTTCAGACGTTGCCGTTTGGTCTCTCCACGGCACCGAGAATATTTGCCAAGGTAATGGCGGAAATGATGGTACTCCTGCGGAAGCAAGGGGTCGCAATTATCCCATACTTGGACGATCTCCTCATAAAAGCGGGATCAAGAGAGCAGTTGCTGATCAGCGTAGCACTTCTCTGGAAGTGTAACGGCAACACGGCTGGATTCTAAATATTCCAAAGTCGCAGTTGGTTCCTACGGCTCGTCTGCCTTTCCTAGGCATGATTCTAGACACAGACCAGAAAAGGGTTTATCTCCCGATAGAGAGAGCTCAGGAGCTCATGACACTGGTCAGGAACCAATTAAAACCAAAACAGGTGTCAGTGCATCACTGCACTCGAGTCCTGGGAAGGATGGTGGCATCATACGAGGCCATTCCCTTCGGCAGGTTCCATGCGAGGACCTTTCAATGGGACTTACTGGACAAGTGGTCCGGATCACATCTTCAGATGCATCGGTTAATCACCCTATCCTCCAGGGCCGGGGTGTCTCTCCTGTGGTGGCTGCAGAGTGCTCACCTTCTCGAGGGCCGCAGATTCGGCATTTAGGACTGGGTCCTGGTGACCACGGATGCAAGCCTCCGAGGGTGGGGAGCAGTCACACAGGGAAGAAATTTCCAAGGTCTGTGGTCAAGTCAGGAGACTTGCCTTCACATCAACATCCTGGAACTAAGGGCCGTATACAACGCCCTACGTCAAGCGGAGACCCTGCTTCGCGACCAACCGGTTCTGATTCAGTCAGACACCATCACCGCAGTGGCTCATGTAAACCGACAAGGCGGCACAAGGAGCAGGGTAGCGATGGCGGAAGCCACCAGAATTCTTCGCTGGGCGGAAAATCACGTAAGCGCACTGTCAGCAGTGTTCATCCCTGGAGTGGACAACTGGGAAGCAGACTTCCTCAGCAGACACGACCTCCACCCGGGAGAGTGGGGACTTCATCAGGAAGTCTTCGCGCAGACTGCAAGTCGGTGGGTACTGCCACAGGTGGACATGATGGCATCCCGCCTCAACAAAAAACTAGAGGTATTGCACCAGGTCAAGACCCTCAGGTGATAGCTGTAGACGCCCTGGTGACACCGTGGGTGTTCCAGTCGGTCTATGTATTTCCTCCTCTTCCTCTCATACCCAAGGTGCTGAGAATAATAATAAAAAGAGGAGTGAGAACGATACTCATTGTTCCAGATTGGCCACGAAGGACTTGGTATCCAGTTCTGCAAGAAATGCTCACAGAGGACCCGTGGCCTCTTCCTCTAAGACGGCTGCGTTTGACGGCATGGCGGTTGAACGCCGGATCCTAGCGGAGAAAGGCATTCCGGAGGAGGTCATTCCTACGCTGATAAAGGCTAGGAAGGACGTGACAGCTCAACATTATCACCGTATATGGCGAAAATATGTTGCTTGGTGTGAGGCCAGGAATGCCCCTACGGAGGAATTCCAGCTGGGCCGTTTCCTTCACTTCCTACAGTCGGGAGTGAATTTGGGCCTAAAATTGGGGTCCATTAAGGTCCAGATTTCGGCCCTATCCATTTTTTTTTTTAAAAGGAGTTGACTCTCTACCTGAAGTTCAGACATTTGTAAAGGGAGTGCTGCATATTCAACCCCCTTTTGTGCCTCCAGTGGCACCTTGGGATCTTAACGTGGTGTTGAGTTTCCTGAAATCCCACTGGTTTGAACCACTCAAAACGGTGGAGTTGAAATATCTCACGTGGAAGGTGGTCATGCTATTAGCCTTGGCTTCGGCTAGGCGTGTGTCAGAGTTGGCGGCTTTGTCACATAAAAGCCCCTATCTGGTTTTCCATGCGGATAGAGCAGAATTGCGGACCCGTCCACAATTTCTGCCGAAAGTGGTTTCATCCTTTCATATAAACCAACCTATTGTGGTGCCTGTGGCTACTACGGACTTGGAGGATTCCGAGTTGCTTGATGTAGTCAGGGCTTTGAAGGTTTTTGTAGCCAGAACGGCTAGGCTCAGGAAAACAGAGTCTTTGTTTATCCTGTATGCTTCCAACAAGCTTGGTGCTCCTGCTTCAAAGCAGACTATTGCTCGCTGGATCTGTAACACGATTCAGCAGGCTCATTCGGCGGCTGGATTGCCGCTGCCAAAATCAGTTAAGGCCCATTCCACTAGGAAGGTGGGCTCTTCTTGGGCGGCTGCCCGAGGGGTCTCGAAATTACAACTTTGCCGAGCGGCTACTTGGTCAGTTTCAAACACTTTTTCAAAGTTCTATAAGTTTGATACCCTGGCCGAAGAGGACCTTGTGTTTGCTCAATCGGTGCTGCAGAGTCATCCGCACTCTCCCGCCCGTTTGGGAGCTTTGGTATAATCCCCATGGTCCTTACGGAGTCCCCAGCATCCACTAGGACGTTAGAGAAAATAAGATTTTACTTACCGGTAAATCTATTTCTCGTAGTCCGTAGTGGATGCTGGGCGCCCGTCCCAAGTGCGGACTTCTTCTGCAATGCTTGTATATAGTTATTGCTTAAATAAGGGTTATGTTATGGTTGCATCAGGGTTGACCTGTTGCTCTGTTGTTGTTCATACTGTTGACTGGGTATGTTTATCTCAAGTTATACGGTGTGATTGGTGTGGCTGGTATGAGTCTTGCCCTGGATTCCAAAATCCTTTCCTTGTACTGTCAGCTCTTCCGGGCACAGTTTCTCTAACTGAGGTCTGGAGGAGGGACATAGAGGGAGGAGCCAGAGCACACCAGAATCTAAATTCTTTCTTAAAGTGCACGTCTCCTGCGGAGCCCATCTATTCCCCATGGTCCTTACAGAGTCCCCAGCATCCACTACGGACTACGAGAAATAGATTTACAGGTAAGTAAAATCTTATTTTATGTATTACTAGTTATATATATATAGTGCACAGTACATTGACTGGCACATATCATTTGGGAGGGTGTTTATTCCTAGCCTAAGCTCAGGTCCTGTTTCCACTATATTACTCACCGCTTACATTTCCCTGTCCCTAGTCTGACGTCCCCCCCCCCAACGCAGCTGCAGTCCCCCCATAGAGGAGCCACCTGACCCCACTGCCCCGTTGTGTGTTCCTGTAACGTTAGGGAGTTGCTCTCTTTTTAGGTCACGTTGGCTTGTGAAAGGATTGTGAACAAGGTTGTTTATAAAGTGTGAATACATGGTCACTAGTTGTATATGAAGCACAGATCCGTATCTTCCCAATACTTTATCTCCTTAGGAATGGTATTGAGAGGCTGCGCGTGGGGACCGGAGTATTGGATGAGACATGCGGCATACGATACCAGCCAAGGTAAGGTCTACAGGCCTGCAGCTCATTCCTCACGTGTTTATTCCCATCGTATAGATCTGAAGCAAGCCTGTCTGGAGCAGTATAGTTTGGCGGCATTGTGCCTGTTGTACCCGCGGTCAGCTCTGAATAGGAAGACTTCAGGTGTGGCCACAATGTATATAAAGCCAACAAACGCTTAATGACATGTCTTGTTTTTGTGATGTATAGAAAGTGCGGTCTGTTATGTCAGACCTGCACTGCGACCCTAAACGCAGCAAAACCGTAGCGTCAAACAAACAGACGCTATTGTGGAAAATAAATTACAAAACCTGTAATACCCTGATAGTATAAGTCAGCCCACTATGGGTCTGTAGCCCTTTCTTATCCACTGTGTGTATGTTATATGTGTGTATATGTTACTGGGGTCCTGATCTATGACATTCAGAGTGCCGACCGTATGACACTATATTTCAGATCATGTCCTGCAGTTAGGACTAGCATCTATGAGGGCACCGACGCAAGCAATTCCTATTTCTCTTACGTCCTAGAGGATGCTGGGGTCCATATTAGTACCATGGGGTTATAGACGGGCCCACCAGGAGCCATTGGCACTTTAAGAGTTTGAGAGTGTGGGCTGGCTCCTCCCTCTATGCCCGTCCTACCAGACTCAGTTTAGAAAATGTGCCCGGAGGAGCCGGTCACAGCTAGGGGAGCTCTACAGAGCTTTCTTAGTAAAAGTTTATTTTAGAGTTTTTATTTTACAGGGAGGCTGCTGGCAACAGCCTCCCTGCATCGAGGGACTGAGGGGGGGAGCAGTGTCCGCTCTGCGGGGTCTGAGCCACTGTCTCCGCTGACTGGACACTGAGCTCCAGAGGGGATAGATCTCTCCCCGCCGCAGGGGAACGCTCACCCCAGCAGCATGCCGCCACCCCCTTGCAGAGCTGAAGTTTGTGGCGAGTGAGTCACCGACCCCCCTAGCAAGCAAGGGGCCGGTGTGAAGATGGCAGCTACAGGGTAGGAGCGCAGTACTAACTGCGCTCCGGGGGAGGCTCAGCGGTACTTAGGTGCGGCGCTGTGAGGGGCGCCCTGAGCCGGCGCCTTAACCCTACACTGACCAGAAAGCCTGTCGGGGTCCTCGGATCTCAGCCAGCACAAAATCCTCAGGCCAGTATAATCTTGGAAGAGCGGGAAGACAGCGCCATTAAGGGGGTGGAGCTTCTCAGAGCGGACCCAGCAGCATTCAGCGCTATTTTCTTGCCTGCAGACACGCTGCCAGTGGAAGAGCAGTCCCTCCAGAGCACCTCCAGCTATCTGTACGGTACCAGGGGGTGTAGAAGGGGAGGAGGCTGTGTAAAGACTGTGTCACCTATTAAGGGACACAGTCAGCGCTGGTTAAGGGTCTCCCTATACCTATATAGCGCTGTGTGTGGGTTGGCTCCAATCTCTGTGTCTCTCTGCCATTTTTGGGGGGAAACTGTCTGCTCTGTACCCTGTGTGTATGTGGGGTGTACAAGCAAACATGTCTAGGGACTCTGTCTCATATGCTGCAGAGGATTTATCTTCTCAGGAAGATCCCATCCCATGTAATCAGGATTGCACTGTTGTAGCGCAGATCCCAGCTAGAGAACCAGAGTGGTTAGCCTCTCTTAGGGGGCTATTTCTCAGATTTCAGATAGGGTTGCTAGAACTGAGCATGCAACTTAGGTATTGCAGTCCTCCTTGGCAGTATGGTCTGATACTGCTCTCTCGGGGCCCCCTGCGGTACATTCTCACAAACGTGCTCTTGCCCAAATTATGCAGGATGACACGGACACCGATTCTGACACAGCAGACGGTGATGGGGATGTGTCGAGGGCGACGGCATCACTTGCTAAGGGGGTGCAGTTGATGATTGAAGCTGTGAGGAATATTTTACATATTTCTGACACACCTCCTGAGCAGGTTGAGGAGGCTTTTTTCACAGACTGTAAGAAAGCCCCTCTCACCTTCCCTGCATCTAAGGAATTAAATGCTATATTTGAAAAAGCCTGGGAAAACCCGGAGAAAAAATTCCAGATCCCTAAAAGAGTTCTGGTTGCTTTTCCCTTCCCTGGGGAAGATAGAAAAAATAGGATTTTAATACCTACCGGTAAATCCTTTTCTCCTAGTCCGTAGAGGATGCTGGGGACTCCAAAAGGACCATGGGGGTATAGACGGGATCCGCAGGAGACATGGGCACACTAAAAGATTTTGACTGGGTGTGAACTGGCTCCTCCCTCTATGCCCCTCTTCCAGACCTCAGTTATAGGAACTGTGCCCAGGGAGACGGACATTTCAAGGAAAAGGATTTTTGTTAAACCAAGGGATACATACCAACTCACACCACAACACACCGTACAACTTTATTACCAGGAATACCAGAGAACAGTATGAACGAAAAACAGCAACAAGCTGAACATGACCGATACACAACCTTTGTGTAACCGAAACCAACAAGTAACAATACAACCGCAAGTAACAGTACGCACTGGGATGGGCGCCCAGCATCCTCTATGGACTAGGAGAAAAGGATTTACCGGTAGGTATTAAAATCCTATTTTCTCTTACGTCCTAGAGGATGCTGGGGACTCCAAAAGGACCATGGGGTCTATACCAAAGCTCCAGACTGGGCGGGAGAGTGCGGACGACTCTGCAGCACCGATTGAGCAAAAATGAGGTCCTCATCAGCCAGGGTATCAAACTTGTATAATTTAGCAAAAGTGTTTGAACCCGACCACGTAGCTGCTCGGCAAAGCTGAAGTGCCGAGACCCCTCGGGCAGCCGCCCAAGATGAGCCCACCTTCCTGGTAGAATGGGCCTTCACCGACTTCGGCAACGGCAATCCAGCCGCAGAATGAGCGTGCTGAATCGTATTACAAATCCAGCCGCAATAATCTGCTTGGAAGCAGGATTTCCAATCTTCCTCACAAGAGCCGTTCTGGCGACATAAATCTTCAACGCTCTTACCACATCGAGAGATTTTGGCACCGCCACGGCATCCGTAGCCACTGGCACCACAGTAGGTTGGTTTATGTGAAACGAAGAAACCACCTTTGGCATAAATTGTTGACGAGTCCTCAATTCCGCTCTATCCACATGGAAAATCAAATATGGGCTCTTGTGAGACAAAGCCGCCAATTCCGACACCCGTCTGGTGGATGCCAAGGCCAAAAGCATGACCACTTTCCAAGTGAGAAATTTCAACTCAACCTTTCGCAAAGGCTCAAACCAGTGAGACATAAGAAATTGTAACACCACGTCAAGATCCCACGGTGCCACGGGTGGCACAAATGGAGGATGGATATGCAGCACTCCCTTCACGAAAGTCTGAACTTCAGGAAGGGCGGCCAATTCTTTTTTAAAGAAAATAGATAAAGCCGAAATCTGTACTTTGATGGAACCTAATTTTAGGCCTGCATCCACACCTGCCTGCAAAAAATGGAGGAAACGACCCAGCTGAAACTCCTCCGCAGGAGCTTTCCTGGCTTCACACCACGACACATATTTTCTCCAAATACGGTGATAATGCTTCGCCGTGACCTCCTTTCTAGCCTTAAGGAGAGTGGGGATGACTTCCCCGGGAATACCCTTTCGAGCTAGAATTTGGCGTTCAACCTCCACGCCGTCAAACGCAGCCGCGATAAGTCCTGAAATACGCATGGCCCTTGCAGTAACAGGTCCTCTCTGAGAGGAAGCGGCCAAGGATCTTCTATGAGCAATTCCTGAAGATCCGGATACCAGGCCCTCCGTGGCCAATCTGAAACTACGAGTTCTGCTGGAACTCTTGTTCGTCTTATGATCCTCAACACTTTCGGAATGAGAGGAAGAGGAGGGAACACATATACCGACTGAAACACCCACGGAGTTACCAGGGCGTCCACTGCACTGGCTTGGGGGTCCCTTGACCTGGAACAGTACCTCGGAAGCTTCTTGTTGAAGCGAGACGCCATCATGTCTATTTGAGGAATTCCCCAACGCTCTGTCACTTCTGCAAATACCTCTTGATGAAGAGCCCACTCTCCCGGATGGAGATCGTGTCTGCTGAGGAAGTCTGCTTTCCAGTTGTCCACGCCCGGAAGGAAAACTGCTGACAGAGCGCTCAGGTGCTTTTCCGCCCAGCGGAGAACTCTTGTGGCCTCCGCCATTGCCGCTCTGCTCCTTGTTCCGCCCTGACGGTTTACGTACGCTACTGCTGTTACGTTGTCCGACTGAATCAGGACAGGTAGACCTCGAAGAAGGTGTTCCGCTTGCAGAAGGCTGTTGTAAATGGCTCTCAACTCCAGAACGTTTATGTGGAGACAAGTTTCCTGGCTTGACCATTTTCCCTGGAAACTTCTTCCTAGCGTGACTGCTCCCCAGCCTCGGAGACTTGCATCCATGGTCAGCAGGACCCAATCCTGGATTCAGAACCTGCGTCCCTCTAGAAGGTGAGAACTTTGCAGCCACCACAGGAGAGAAATTCTAGTCCTGGAAGATAGACTTATTTTCCGGTGCAAGTGCAGGTGAGACCCGGACCATTTGTCCAGCAGGTCCCACTGAAACACCCTTGTATGAAACCTGCCAAACGGAATGGCTTCGTAAGCCGCAATCATCTTCCCTAGCACTCAAGTGCATTGATGAATCGACACTCTTGCCGGTTTCAGAATCTCCTTGACCATGCATTGGATTTCCAAAGCCTTTTCCTCTGGAAGAAACACTCTTTGCAGTTCCGTGTCTAGGATCATGCCCAAGAAAGGCAGCCGAGTTGTCGGAATCAACTGAGATTTTGGCAAATTTAGAATCCAACCATGATGTTGCAGAACCGTCAGGGAGAGTTCCACACTTCTTAGCAACTGCTCCTTCGATCTCGCCTTTATCAGGAGATCGTCCAAGTACGGGATAATTGTGACACCTTGCTTGCGTAGCAGTACCATCATTTCCGCCATCACTTTGGTGAAGACCCTCAGGGCTGTGGAAAGCCCAAACGGCAACGTCTGAAATTGGTAATGACAATCCTTCACTGCAAATCTCAGGAACGCCTGGTGTGGAGGATATATCGGGACGTGCAAGTAGGCATCTTTTATGTCTACTGACGCCAGAAAATCCCCCCCTTCTAGACTAGAGATCACTGCCCGAAGAGATTCCATTTTGAACTTGAAGTTTTCAAATACAGATTGAGGGATTTTAGGTTCAGGATCGGTCTGACCGAGCCATCCGGCTTTGGTACGACAAAGAGGCTTGAATAAAACCCTTCTCCCCGTTGGGACGGGGGTACCGGGACAATGACACACTGTTGACACAGCTCTTGTATTGCCGCACTCACTACTTCCCTTTCTGGGACAGAAACTGGCAAGGCTGATTTGAAAAATCGGTGGGGGGGGCACCTCCTGAAACTCCAGTTTGTACCCTTGGGACACTATGTCTAAGACCCAAGGATCTAGGCCCGATTGAAACCAGACCTGACTGAAGATTCGGAGATGGGCCTCTACCGGCACGGACTCCCGTAGGGGAGCCCCAGCGTCATGCGGTGGACTTGGCAGAGGCCGGGGAGGACTTTTGGTCCTGGGAGCCTGACACAGCAGGCGCCCTTTTTCCCCTTCCTCTACCTTTTGAAGCAAGGAAGGACGAGCCTCTTCCTTTTTTGTATCTATTAGGCCGAAAGGACTGCATCTGCTGATGGGGTGCCTTTTTCTGTTGTGCTGGAACATAATGAAGAAAAGATGACTTACCCGCTGTAGCGGTAGACACCAGGTCAGCAAGGACGTCCCCAAACAAGACACTACCTTTATAAGGGAGAGCTTCCATAGCTTTCTTGGAGTCGGCATCAGCATTCCACTGATGAATCCACAGCGCTCTCCTGGCCAAGACAGCCATGGCATTGGCCATTGATCCCAAGAGGCCAATATCCCTCGCCGCATCCTTTAGGTAAGCTGCAGCGTCCCTGATATAACCGAGAGTCAAAAGAATGTTATCCCTATCCAGGGTATCCATATCAGATGCCAAATTATCAGCCCACTTAGCAATAGCACTACTCACCCAAGCCGACGCCACGGCAGGTCCGAGGAGTGCACCCGTAGTGACATAAATGGCTTTTAATGTCGTTTCCTGCTTACGATCCGCAGGATCCTTGAGGGCAGCAGTGTCGGGAGACGGAAGTGCCACCTTCTTGGACAGCCGGGAGAGGGCCTTTTCCACATTGGGAGATGACTTCCACTTTTCCCTGTCGTCAGAGGGGAAAGGATATGCCATAAAAATTCTCTTTGGAATCTGCCACCTTTTATCAGGCGATTCCCAAGCTTTTTCACAAAGAGTGTTCAGTTCATGAGAGGGGGTAAACGTCACCTCAGGCTTTTTCCCTTATACAAACAAACCCTTGTATCTGGAACAGCAGGTTCCTCAGAAATATGTAAAACATCTTTAATTGCCACAACCATGTACTAAATACTCTTCACCACTTTTGGATGTAAACTGGCCTCACTAAAGTCGACACTGGAATCAGAGTCCGTGTCGGTATCAGAATCCGCCATCTGGGTAAATAAACGTTTCTGTGACCCTGAGGGGGCCTGTACCTGGGATAAGGCTTCCTCCATAGATTTTCTCCACGTTTGAGTCTGAGAATCAGATTTATCCAGCCTCTTAGACAATAATGCCACATTTGCAATCGGGTCGGAACTGCACCTAGCGATCGTCTCTGAGACAGAGGTGGTCGCTGGGCAGGAGGGGGTTGAATGGCGGCGTTAAGCCGCCGTTTAGGGGGAGCAGTCCGGCCAACGCAGGCGTGGCCGGACCATTGGGGGGGCGGGCCGCATCGGTTGTGTGACGTCTCACCCAGCCTCTGAGACCAGCGGCAAATAACTCCAGGCCATCCGCAGGAGCTGCGCTGGCCGGGAGTTACTCCTCACATACAAAGGCATCGCCGCTGTGCGATGCATTTGTATTTGTGCGGGGGAGGGGAGGGGCCGGACTGACATGCAGGGCGGACTAGCCCTGTGCTGGCCGTCCCCCCGCATGTCAGGGAACATGATCGTAGCTGTGCTAAATTTAGCACAGCTACGATCAACACGGAATGACCCCCATTGTGTCCAGGGGGTACAGGCTGGAGTTTCAAACTCTCCCACCTCACCGATTTCAAATCAGGCTTGCCAGCTTTGCCGGCAGACAGAGCTATTCTACTGGACGCTATCCTAAAATTGGTAGTGTCCGAGGTCATTGTTCCAGTTCCACCTCATCAGTTGAACAAAGGTTACTATTCGAACCTTTTTGTGGTACCGAAGCCGGATGGTTCAGTCAGGCCAATACTGAACTTTAAATCTTTGAACCCTCATCTCCGGGAATTCAAATTCAAGATGGAGTCTCTGAGAGCAGTTATCTCAGGACTGACGGAGGGGGAGTTCCTGGTGTCCCTGGACATCAAGGATGCGCACCTCCACATTCCCATTTGGTCACCGCATCAGGCCTATCTCAGGTTTGCACTGTTAGAAAATCACTATCAGCTTCAGGCACTGCCGTTCGGTCTCTCAACGGCACCGAGGGTCTTCACCAAGGTGATGGCAGAGATGATAGTTCTCCTCCGCAAGCAGGGGGTGAACATAATTCCATATCTGGACGATCTGCTGATCAAGGCATTGTCCAGGGAGAAGTTATTAAGATTCATTGCTCTCACGACACATCTACTCAAGGAGCACGGTTGGATCATGAACCTTCCAAAGTCTCATCTGGAGCTGACAAGGAAGCTGTCTTTCTTGGGGATGATCCTCGACACGGAGGTGCAGAGGGTGTTTCTACCAGTGGAGAAAGCGTTGGTGATTCAGACAATGGTCCGGGATGTCTTAAAGCCTGCCCGGGTATCGGTTCAACAGTGCATCCGCCTTCTGGGGAAGATTGTTGCCTCCTACGAGGCTCTGCAGTACGGAAGGTTTCATGCTCGATCCTTTCAACTGGATCTCTTGGACCAGTGGTCAGGATCTCGACAGAGGATACGTCTGTCACCAAAAGCCAGGATTTCGCTCCTCTGGTAGCTACAACTACCACACCTTCTGAAGGGCCGAAGGTTCAGAGTTCAGGACTGGATCCTTCTAACCACAGATGCAAGTCTAAGAGGTTGGGGGGCAGTCGCTCAAGGGGAGACCTTCCAAGGAAGGTGGTCAAGTCAGGAGTCCCTTCTTCCGATAAACATCCTGGAACTAAGAGCCATATACAACGGTCTTCTTCAAGCAGCACACCTTCTACAGGATCGGGTTGTTCAGGTTCAGTTGGACAACGTGACCACAGTGGCCTACATAAACCGACAAGGCGGAACGAAGAGCAGGGCTGCAATGTCAGAGGTGTCAAGAATCCTCCTCTGGGCAGAAAGGCACGCTGTAGCGATGTCCGCAATCTTCATTCCGGGAGTAGACAGCTGGGAAGCAGACTTCCTTAGCAGACACGATCTCCATCCAGGAGAGTGGGGCCTCCACCTGGAGGTGTTTGAGGAAGTAACCGGTTGGTGGGGGGTTCCTCACATAGACATGATGGCCTCTCGCCTCAACAAGAAGCTGCGGAAGTACTGTTCCAGGTCGAGGAACCCACAGGGAGTAGCGGTGGACGCACTAGTAACACCGTGGGTGTTCACTTCAGTGTATGTGTTCCCTCCACTTCCTCTAATTCCGAAAGTTCTTCAACTTGTAAAAAGAACAAAAGTTCTGGCAATCCTCATTGCTCCAGACTGGCCAAGGAGGGCTTGGTACGCGGATCTGCTGGAAGATCCACGGCCCCTGCCTCTTCAAGAGGATCTTCTACTGCAGGGGCCGTTCACTTATCAAGACTTACCACGGCTACGTTTGACGGCATGGCGGTTGAGCGCCAGATCTTAGCTCAGAAGGGTATTTCGAGCTAGGTTATTCCTACCCTGATGCAGGCTGGGAAGGGGGCAACGTCTAAACACTACCATCAAATTTGGAAAAAATATGTATCTTGGTGTGTATCCCAGAAATTTCCTGCGGTGGAGTTTCAACTTCGTCGTTTTCTCCTTTTCCTGCAAGCAGGTGTGGATATGGGCCTGAGATTGGGCTCCATCAAGTTCCAGATCTCAGCTTTATCCATTTTCTTCCAGAAACAATTGGCTGTCCTCCCTGAGGTTCAGACCTTTATGAAAGGGGTTCTGCACATCCAGCCTCCCTTTGTGGCGCCAACGGCACCCTGGGATCTTGATGTGGTGTTACAGTTCCTGCAATCGGATTGGTTTGAGCCTCTACAGGAGGCTGAAATCAAATTTCTCATGTGGAAGGCGGTCACTTTGTTGGCCTTAGCTTCTGCTCGACGTGTGTCGGAATTGGGGGCTTTGTCCTGTAAAAGCCCCTATCTGGTCTTCCATGAGGATACGGCGGAACTCAGGACTCGTCAACAGTTCCTTCCTAAGTTTGGTTCAGCTTTTCATATCAACCAACCTATTGTGGTGCCAGTGGCTACTGACTCCTCAATTACTTCAAAGGCTTTGGATGTTGTGAGGGCTTTGAAGATTAATGTGAAGAGGACGGCTCGTCATAGGAAATCTGACTCTGTTTGTCCTCTATGATCCCAAGAAAATTGGGTGTCCTGCTTCAAAGCAGTCGATTTCACACTGGATCAGGTTCACCATTCAGCATGCATATTCTATGGCAGGGTTGCCGTGTCCAAAATCTGTTAAGGCCCACTCTACTCGTAAGGTGGGTTCTTCCTGGACGGCTGCCCGGGGTGTCTCGGCTGTACAGCTTTGCCGAGCAGCTACTTGGTCTGGATCGAACACGTTTGCTAAGTTTTACAAATTCGATACTTTGGCCTCTGATGACCTCAAGTTTGGTCAAGAAGTTTTGTAGGAGCCTACGCGCTCTCCCTCCTGTTCTGGGAGCTTTGGTACATCCCCATTGTACTAATATGGACCCCAGCATCCTCTAGGATGTAAGAGAAAATAGGATTTTGGTTACCTACCGGTAAATCCTTTTCTCGTAGTCCATAGGGTGCCCGCACAGCGCTTTGTTTTCCTGCAGTGGCTATTTACTTCAGCACTGCCTGGTTCCTAGGTAAGTTCAGCGTTATTTACTGTTTCAGCTGTGGCTCAGTTTATCCGGCATGTTAGCGCGATTTGCCTTGTTGTGTGAGCTACTATGAATCTCGCCACTATCTGTGTATTTCCTTCTCTCGAAGTATGTCGTCTCCTCGGGCACAGTTTCTAGACTGAGTTTGGTAGGAGGGGCATAGAGGGAGGAGCCAGCCCACACTGTTAAACTTTTAGATTGCCAATGGCTCCTGGTGGACCTGTCTGTAACCCATGGTACTAATATGGACCCCAGCATCCTCTCCGGACTACGAGAAGAGGATTTACCGGTAGGTAACCAAAATCCTATTTTGCCGGCCATCTGCATATATATATATATATATATATCACACACACACACACACACACACACACACACACACACACACACACACACACATATATATACACAGACACTGTACTCTGCACTCCTAGGCATAAATCGTTAATACTGCCGGGTGGCATCCAAATCCAATCATGAAAACTATCAGTCATACAGAGGGGCTCCGGACACTCAGATCTATAGGTTTAGAGCTATGAGTTGTCCCCTGCAGCAACACTGCGACGCTGATAAGATGTCACACAGAGCTGGGGTATGTTCTGTCACCATTGAGAATATCATCAGAATTTAGACATGGTCTGAATGACGTAACATGAACATTATGCCGACATGCCGACTGTCCACATAACGGTTTTTGACAGTTTAAACCCAACCACTGAAATGTACTGTCAGCTTTGTGACTGGGCCCCAAAGACATAAGACGCCATTATAGAATAGATTTACATTTGGATTGCCGTGTAATAGAGTCCAGGATACTTACATTGTGCGCATGTCAGCTTACAGATGAATTCTCTGCCATGGTCTCTGTCTCGTAGGGCTCCCCTGGGGACTGACATCTCGGAGCGAGTGCGTAAAGCTGCAATACAGTTACCGTCACTCAGATACAAGAAGTGAGTCTCACCAGAGAAGATACCGGTGCGGAAATCAGGGCGCAGGAGAGCGACCAGCGCTGAGGATCGGCGTCAGATGGGGGCGCTAGTAAGGACTCCGTGTAAGGAAAGTGTTATGTATGGCAGAATATATGGCTCCTTTCTCTATACCACCTCGGCACTGAGCAGAAAGGGGACGCCATACACAGGGATATTTGCCGGTATTATCCGGTAATAGCCATATTCATGGTGCTAACCTATCTGCACATAGTGTGCGCTAATCCACACATCCGCTATTAGCGGTAGTCTAACAGTTACAGGGATCGCAATGTGTGTCATTTGCTGGAAGTGATTC
The DNA here is from genome assembly GCF_028390025.1 of Pseudophryne corroboree. Lineage (NCBI taxonomy): Eukaryota > Metazoa > Chordata > Amphibia > Anura > Myobatrachidae > Pseudophryne > Pseudophryne corroboree. The sequence continues at coordinate 25,351,620 of NC_086450.1, forward strand.
TATTGGCCGACAATAAAGTGCCATTATATTATATTACAGCGCTCCTCTTTCCTCTGCTTGCAGTTTTTTTTCTCAACAGTATTTAATACATGTTCTAGTACACACGGATATCCGTCACAGTCACGCCTGTCTTATAATCACACAGGGTTCTGCTGGAATACTATCTCAGTTCAGCTGTTAGACCCAGTGGGTCAGATTTACTAAGCAGTAGCTTTTGCAAGCTGCCGTTTCTCAGCGCCAAATGTAAAAACTGCAATAATATTACATGTAAAAAGCGGGCGTTTCTTTGATGTCATTGCCGTTGAGTTGCACTGCCAATGCTATTCCCGGCTCTGTTCATGCATTGATCTGTGTGTGGCAGCAGAGGGTTCCACAATTTCATCAGACATGGGGAACAAGTTTCCAGGATCTATGTCCCGGTGAACGGAGGGATGTGTGATAAGCTGGTGTGGACAGGGAAATGGATTTGGTAAACTCGGGAGGGGGGTAAGAGGCATTGGCGTTTCTATAACGGGTGCACCCATTTTAATACTTACCTCTCCAGAGTCCAGCATTGGGCGCTGCGGTTGCGGCGGAAATCGCCGCCAAAATGGCCACAGCGCATGTCGGGTGCCATGTTTCCGGAGACCTGCACATGCCCAGTAGACGGAGTCTACAGCGCTGTACAGAGGAGGGGGCCCACCCGTAGGTGCACACGGGCCCCCTCATCTGCTTAAACACCCCTGGTAAGAGGTACTGCATACCGATGGATGGACGAGCAGTATTTCGGTGGGTGGTTTATTTTGTTGAAGGGCACGTGTGGTGGGTGAAACCAGATAACGTGCAGCGCTGGGCTGAGTAATCTCAGTACAGTGATCGGCTCTGACACTGTAATATAATGTTAGTAGTGTTCAGTCTAGCGCCCAGCACCTGTTGCAACCTGTGCAGTTTCTTTTTCCTGCCTGGGGTGTCGCTGCCTGCTCTGGTGCTTCCAGCACACCCTGGTCTGTGTCTCGGCACTGAAATACAGACCAGAGTGTGCCAGAAGCACCAGAGCAGACAGCGACACCCCAGGCAGGAAAGATGAACTGCCCGGGTTGTGACAGGTGCAGGGTGCTAGAGTGAACACTATGGGTAGCACATGCTCAAGTCTGACACTGTCACAGCTCATTTTTCTTCTCACCCCTAGGCAGACTTCAGTAGCAGGTTGGGTGCTGTAACATGGTCCGGCTGCCATAGCACTACCTCTGGTGGTGGGTACTGGGCATGCCAAAATACAGGTTATCCCCACCAAGATGCTATCTCCTTCAGCTTCCCCTTGCAGGTGTATGAGCTGTCGTACACAGTGAGATTTGCTATATGTACCACGTAATATGTCGCTGAATTAACTGTAGGTATTCTGGGGGAATCCCATCCTTCTAAGACTGGTCTAAGGTCACCCTGATCCAAAGGTGCACTACCCGCTGGCTCTTGCCACTACAAACCCTGGGACTTCTCACACAGCGGGAGATTTATCAAAGCTTGGAGAGAGATAAAGTAGGAAGAGATAAACTACCAACCAATCAGCTCCTAATAGTCATATTTTCTTCGAGTTCCATAGGGAGATGAGTGGGGGTATGGTGGTGGTATAGGACGGGCACCAAACAGTTAAGCTTTTAGGTATCCCAAGATGCTCCGGTCCTTCCCACCCTATACCCCGCCTCCAGGCTCAGGCTCCTCAGTTTTCGTTTGGTGCCGGCAGGAGGCAGTTCACACCCTTATACAGTGACCCCAAGCTTTTATTTTATGATTTATTTCATTTCTATTTTTTACAACAACTGAGCAGCAGCGCTAGGCTGTCCTGTGGACGCTACTCCATAACCCCCCACCGATACGTCTAGCACAGCTCACACTGGGGGACCCCAGGACTGCGAGACAGCATCCGGGGGGCAGGCAAAGTGGGAACCCACATCTTGTATGCAGTCCTTCTTCTGGTCCTGGGAGCAGGACCGGAGGAGCTGATGTGGACCCCGGTTCGCTCAGGACTCCACCAGACCACCAGGACTTTTCTACTGGTGCAGGTAACCATTTAGAGTCCAGAGTACCGGTTGGTAACGGCAGCATAGGGGAGGTCAGGCCTCTGCCTGTGGCCCGTCCCCCAGCTCAGTGTGCCTTTCCACTGCAGTTTCCCACCTCTGAGCTACTCCTCTGCCCCCTCAGAGACCCACGGCAGATAAAGGTCTCCGGGAACACTGGGTACATTCTTCCTGTATACCTCCAAGGAGCCAGGTTATACAGCGCTAATATCCTACCGCCCACTGCAGTGTATTTATATTGTATTCTGCATTGTCTGTGCTAACTCTGCTCTCTGTTCTTATTTCACAATACTGCCAGCATACACCTGTCCCTTGTTTCCTTCCATTACACCCTAAGACCAGGTGTTTAAGGGGCTCTACATTCTTCACATCTCCTTTAGAGTTGGTGAATTTAGTCACAGTATTATCAGTGTTGCACACTACCTGTTGCCATATTGTGTGCGATAATTCCCCTGGGCAGAAGACCACGTGGCTGCCTTGCACAGTTGTTCAGCAGTCACGTCACGACCGGCTACCCACGAAGGTCCCACAGAGCGAGTAGAGTGAGCAGAGACTGTATCCGGAACAGGGCGTTCAGCCTGTGAGATGGTCATGCAAAACCAGAGAGCCAAAGTCTGTTTGATAGCTGGCCAGCCTCGTTTGTGGAATCCATAGAGGACAAAGAGGGAATCCGTTTTACTGAGGGAACTAGTATGGTCCATGTAGATTCGCAGAGCAAGGACCACATCAAAAGAGGCCTCCCTGGCAGAGGAAAATAAAACCAACAAGTTGGGATCGGGCACTATATATGGTTTGTTGCCAGAATTAGGCTAGTCCAGTGGTTACCAAACTTTTTTGAATCACGGTACCCTAGAGTATCAGAATTTATTTCACAGCACCCCTAGGCCAAAAGTTTCTTATTGAGAAATTTAGAAAAATATTAAATTAAGTAAATTATGTTTATATGTCATCCTTAGGTTCAATTATGTGGTGAGGAACAAGATTCGTTTCTGTTTGTCCACATAGTTTATGATTGGCACCAGCACTGGTTTTGCCCGTTACAATAAATAGTTTGAATTGGTCCTGGATCACCAACCTAAGGCACCCCTGTAAGTGTCTCACAGCACCCCATGGTGCCACGGAACACAGTTTAAGAACCACTGGGCTAGTCAGACCTAAAAAAAACAACATATATATAACAATAAGAAGAAAGAAAGGCAGGGCTGACTAATTGAACCAGATGGATTGTCATAAAAAATTCATAACTTTTTAATACACACATAAGGTATAAAAACAGTGCACAATTAGAACATAATATGAAGAAGCTCCTAAACACCATATGCTAGCAGCCATAATGGATCTTGCCTGTTCCTATTCATTAAACACTGGACCTATAACAAATATAGGTGGACAATAGATACTTCTTAGGACTGACATAACAGTCCCAGGAAAGGTTATTACCACTCCTTCAACATTAGAGGAAACAGTCCCAAGTGATTGAAGGTAGAAATTGTAGGGTCCTCACCAGAGTTACGGTGTCCTGGCATAGGTAAAGTCCATCCAGTGGGTTTGGGGGTGACTTGGAGGTGTGTCTCCAAGTCACCCCCAAACCCACTGGATGGACTTTACCTACTATATGCCTGAACCATCACTGGACCAATATTTGTACTACTATTGCTGGAAATTCTTCTTTTTATCAACGGATTGGACTCCACAAAAAGGTCACCGTAACTCTGGCGAGGACCCTACAATTTGTACCTTCAATCACATGGGACTGTTTCCTCCAACGGTGAAGGAGTGGTAATAACCTTTCCTGGGACTGTGCTGTCAGTCCTAAGAAGTATCTATTGTCCACCTATAATTGTTATAGGTCCAGTGTTTAATGAATAGGAACAGGCAAGGTCCATTATGACTGCTAGCATATGGTGACTAGGAGCTTCTTCATATTATGTTTCTAATTGTACACAGTTTTTATACCTTATGTGTGTATTAAAAAGTTATTAATTTTTTTTATGACAATCCATCTGGTTCAATTAGTCAGCGCTGCCTTTCTTTCTTCTCCCTGGCAGAGAGGCCTGGTGTGTGGAAGGCCAGAACAACAATTTCTTCGTTGAGATGGAATCTGGATAGCACCTTGGGGAGGTAGCCCTGTTTGGTCCATAGGACTGCTCTGTCAGATGAAAAATAAAAAATGAAGAGCAGCATGAAAGCGCTCACAAGTCAGACACCCTGCATGCCGAGGCAATTGCCAAAAGAAAGTCTTCACAGTTAACCATTTGAGGTCAACAGAGTCCAGTGGTTCAAATGGAAACTGCTGCAAAGCACAAAGAACCAACGATTAATCCCAAGGAGCCACTGGAGGGACAAAGGGAGGTTGAAACCAGAGTACCCCCTGAAAGGGAGATACACACGTCCGGCAAGTGAGAAATTCTTCTCTGGAACCAGACAGACAGAGCTGTGACTTGAACCTTAAGAGAAGCAAGGTGGAGGCCTACACCTAGGCCTGCTTGGAGAAAGGCAAGGAATCTTGAAATCCGAAACACCAGAGGATCAAAGTGACGCTGAGCACACACCTTTAAGAATTCCAGATGCGGTATTATATACGCACTAAAGTTGGCTTCCGCACTTGGGGGGTAATTCAGACCTGATAGCTAGGGTGCGTTTTTTGCTATCAGGTAGTCGCTGCCTATAGGGGGAGGGGGAATTTGCTGTGCAGGTGTGCGATCGCATGTGCAGGAGAGCTGCACATACAGAAGTGTGTGCAGTCTCTGGCCAGCCCAGGACTTACTCAGCCGTTGCGACATCACGAATCTTCCAACAAAACGCCGGGTCCCTCCTGCGTTTTTCCGGACACTCCCTGAAAACGGTCAGTTGCCACCCACAAACGCCCTCTTCCTGTCAATCTTCTTGCGATCGCTGGTGCGACTGGATTTTTCGCACCATCCTGGCGCTGCAGACCGTTCTGCCTGTGCATTGCAGCGCAGTTTCAGACCTGACCGCCCGCCGTGCGAAAACGCACAGCAGCGATCAGGTCTGAATTAGCCACTTGGAGCATAGTCTGAACTACAGAATGGGAGAATCCCTTAGCCCTAAAGAGGTACAACCCAAGAGCCACACCTTCAAAGACAGCCGAGTTAGGTCCAGGTGTAGACAGGGACCTTGTGACAAGAGGTCTGGTCGCAGAGGAAGCGAAATGTTGTGTCTATGGAGAGACTCTGAAGATCCGTGATCCATTGGCGTCTGGTCCATTCTGGTGCAATTAAGATCACAGTGCTGCCTTCCTCCTTGTATTTATTTGCAAAGCACCCTGGGAAGGAGAGATAATGGAGGGAAGAGATACACCAGCTAGAAGGGCCATTTGACTTGTAAGGCGTCCGCAAAGGCTGCGCCTGGATCCCTTAAGAGTACCTTGTAGTTGTGTCTGGAAGCCATGAGGTAGGTCTACTTCTGGAAGACCTCATTTGTCCACCAGAAGCTGAAATACTTCTGAATATAGAGATCACTCTCCGGCATGCACATCCTGGCGACTGGGGAAGTCTGCTTCCCAGTTGAGGATTCCCGGGAAGAAGACTGCGGAGATGGTGTTCTGCCCATCTGTACCACTTCTGCCATTGCTGAGGCACTGCGAGTGCCTCCTTGGTGATTGAGATAAGCCACTGCCGTGGCGTTGGCTGACTGGACTTGGACAAGATAACCTTGAAGAAAGTCCTGAGCCAGAGTGAGGGCTCTGTAGACCGCTTTAAGTTCCAGGACATTGATTGGGAGACCCCTTTCAGCCGGGATCCAACGGCCTTGAAAGGTGTGACTGCCAGTGACCCGCTTAGGCTGGCAGCTGTGGTGAGAAGAACCCAGTTCCGGAATCGAGAATGGATGGAAGTTTGCAACCACCACAAGAGGGATATCCGAACTTCCAGAGTACCACCGTCTAAGATTTGTGCTGTATTGGTTGTCCATTCCACCTGGTGAGGATCAGGTGTTGTAGGGGCCTGGAGTGGAACTGAGCATACTGCGCCATGTCCAAGGTGGTTAACATGAAGCCCAGGGTCTGCATTGCCGAGTGAATGGACACCTGGTGACTGTGGAGCAACTTACGTACTCATAGGTGCGTGTCGCTATCTTGTCCTGAGAAAGATGCATTGTACTGGAGCATCTAGCAGAGCTCCGAGATGTAGCATCCTCTGAGTGGGGATTAGGTAGGACTTGTTCCAGTTGATTAGCCAACTGTGATCTTGAAGGAATGTCATGGTCACCCGAAGATGGTAGCTGAGGACCTCCGGAGAGTGTGCCAAAATGAGCAGGTCCTCCAAGTAAAGGAGTATTCTGATTCCTTGAGGACGAAACTGAGCCGCCATTACCGCCATGAGTTTGGTAAATACCCTCGGAGCCGTGGAAAGGCCAAAGGTCAGAGCTCAAAACTGGAAATGCTGCAGGACAGCAGACCAGAGGTACTGCTAATGAGTGTGCGCTATAGGGACATGTAGGTAGGCGTCCTGTATATCCAGGGAAACCATAAAGTTCCCAGGCTGCATAGCCAGGACAATTGAGCAGAGGGTTTCCATACGAAACCTGGGCACTCGATATTTGTTCAGTAACTTGAGATTGAGGATGAGCTGATGAGACCCATTGGGTTTCTGAACCAAAAAGAGTGAGTTTGCTGAGTAAAAACCCTGTCCCTGTTGAGACATGGGGACAGAAATAATCACACCTGATTGTAGTAAGGAGTGAATAGATGCCCATAGAGCCTTTGCTTTGCTGAGGTCTGCGAGAGGTCTTGTATAAAAATACTGTCAGGGAGGACGCCTCAAGAAGGAGAGATCATTCCTGTGAGAGACCACTTCCTGCACCCCGGCGTCTGTTGTGATCTGACGCCAAGAATGGGTGAACTAAAGAAGTCGGCATCCCACCCTGGGATCCCTTAGGAGGAGGCCTGCCCCAACAGGCTGAGGGTTTATCCTCGGGCTTGGTGATTGGACGTCTAGCAGTCCAAGCCTGCTTAGTTTTAGGTTTAGAGGCCTTGTTGAGTGTGACAGTCTAGGAAAGGCTTGATCCCTGGCCTTGCCCTGGGGGCGAAAGAAGGAAGTCCGAGGCTGAGTAGAGAAGGCTGAGGGCAGGCAGGTTAGTGACAATTTTGTCCAGCTCCGGGCTCCCTAGCATAAGGGACTGCTTCCAGGGCTTTCTTAGAGTCTGAGTCAGCCTTCCATGAGCGAAACCAAACAATGCAGCGGGCCACAGCTGAGGGAGCCGAAGCATTGGAGGATAGGAGGGCAGTATCCAGGGCCGCTTCTTCAATATAATAAGGGGAGACTGTTTTCTAGGGCATCTGCCCAGCTTTCTATTGCTTTAGCAACCCATGATATAGCTGTGGCCAGGCAAGAAGTAGCAAGGAGCAGGAATAAGTGTATAAAAATTGAAGACACGCATCCAGCTGGCAATTCCTTCAGGGAAGATGCTGTAGGGATAGGAAAAGGTGAGCTCTTCAGTAAACGCGTCACATGGGAATCCACTGTTGGGGGGGGGGGGGTTCTGGGAGAGGGTAAAAGGAACGGAGCCTTTTAGGGACGTGGAATTTCTGGCTAGCAGCCTTCCGCGCTTCGTCCACGACATCAGCAAAGTCATCTGAGTGGCGGAATTCCGCCACCACTACCTACTGCTTTAGGTGCTGGTTCTTCATTTTCCAATTGAAGAGTGAATGTCACCGCCCTCACTGAGGGGGCCATTCCGAGTTGATAGCTCGCTAGCTACTTTTAGCAGCCGTGCAAACGCATAGTCGCCGCCCACAAGGGAGTGTATTTTCATTTGCAAGTGTGCGGACGGCTTTGCAGCCAAGCTCTGCAAAAACAGTTTGTGCAGTTTCTGAGTAGGTCTGGACTTACTCAGCCCTTGCGATCACTTCAGCCTGTCCGGTCCCGGAACTGACGTTAGACACCCGCCCTGCAAACGCCTGCGTTTTTCCAAACACTCCCAGAAAACGGTCAGTTGACACCCACAAACGCCTTCTTCCTGTCAATATCCTTGCGATCGGCTGTGCGAATGGATTCTTTGTTAAATCCATCGCTCAGCAATGATCCGCTTTGTACCCGTATGACGCGTCTGCGCATTGCGGTGCATAGGCATGCGCAGTAGTTACCTGATCGCTGCGCTGCGAAAAATGTCAACGAGCGATCAACTCGGAATGACCCCCTAAAGCAGCAACATTTAATTTGGATTGAACGTCTTCCTCCCCAGAGGGAGAGTCAGCATCAGATAGACCTGCTTTGTCTGCCACAGCAGAGGATTCCTCAGAATCTGAGAGTGGCGTAGACTGAGAGAATGGCACAGTATGCTTGTGTAGACAAGGGTCCTTGTAGTAGACAAGGGTAGTAGACAAGGGTCCTTGTAGTAGACAAGGGTAGTAGACAAGGGTCCTTGTAGTAGACAAGGGTAGTAGACAAGGGTCCTTGTAGTAGACAAGGGTAGTAGACAAGGGTCCTTGGCCCTGCAACATATGGTGAAAGGCAAAAGACTCTTCACAGAGGCAGAGAACAGGTCCACCCATGGATTCTGGACCGGTATAGGCGGATGTACCTGTTGTGGTAACCGGTGTGGCAATCCCATAGGAGGCGTTAGCGCCAGGGCTGTAATATGGTCTGCAATTTTTGCCAGGATCCGGGAAAAAGAAGCCCAAAGAGGCTGTTGAGCTGGAGGGACTGACTGGCCATGTGGTGAATAACAAGAGGCACACTGACCATCTTGTTACACCTCCTGGTGGGATAAACCTGCTGAACAGGTTCTACACGACACCAGTGTAGGGGCCAGAGCCTGTTTTGTTCCCTTGCCTTTGCTAAACATAGCTGAAAGGAGAGATGAACACACAATATGGCAATGTCCAGTGTGTAACACAAAACTGTATGTGACAATATGTCCCACGAATACAGTGTAATGTAGGGCACACAGAACCCTGTACACACCAAGTATCTTAAGGTTACTGAGAGAAATAGGGATATATATATATATATATATATATATATATATATACAGAAAAAGAGACTAGCATACAATGCAGAAATCACAATTTAACTGCAATGGGCACTAAATTCAACTACTCAGCCGCAGTGGCTGGTAGGAATTAGCACTGTATGACCTTACTCCTGGGAGAGGTATAATACAGGGAGACTGAACCCAGCGTTCCCAGAGACTTGCAGAGCTGAAAATGGCTGTTGAATGTTACAGTAGGAGGAGCCCAGGGCAGGAGGACCTCAGCAGAATGGTGTCCTGGGCTGGGGAGGGGCCGCTGGGGAAGCGCTGACCTCTCCTTGCTGACTTTAACCACCGTCTAGTAGTGTAGTCCACAGCCGTGGCTTGGGAGCACATCAGCACCTCCAGACCGGAGGTATTGACTGCTGCCTTACCTGCCCCCCACCCGCCCCTCCCTCCGTGCTCCGGTTGCAGTCCGGGGTACCACCGTATGCCCTTGCTAGTAAAGGCTGTACAGCAGATGTGGCCAAAAGGTAGATTGCGACAGACTTAACAGAAAATAACTGTAAGGAGTGTGCCGCCGCTGCTTCTCTACACAGTTCCCAGGGATGCAGTGTGCGGGTTTGCGGTGATGTAATGACATCACCCGCGATGCGAGGAGCCTGGGCGCTAGTTGGAACCAGTTTGATCCAGCGGCGGTGGCGACGACAGGAGAAGCAGCCAGCAAGAGGCCATGCAACGTGAAAGCGGGAGCCGTGACTGCGGGGAGAGGGAGGACTGAAGCTAGGCAGCGTCACAACTTGTCAGGTAAGTTATGCAATGGGGGGTTTCTTCACAAGGGGAGGGACGATCTGCAAAGGGGGGGGGGGGGATCTCCACAGAGCGTGGTATCTTTACAAAGGGTTTTTTTTTTTTGCACAAGGGATCTGCACAGAGGGGATTATTGTACAAGGGGCTATTATGCAGGGGATTGGAAGGGGGGTATCTGCTAAGTGGGGGATTTGCACGTAGGAGGGTATTGTACAAGGGGCTATTATGCAGGAGATTGGAAGGGGGGTATCTGCTAAGTGGGGGATTTGCACGTAGGAGGGTATTGTACAAGGGGCTATTATGCAGGGGATTGGAAGGGGGGTATCTGCTAAGTGGGGGATTTGCACGTAGGAGGGTATTGTACAAGGGGCTATTATGCAGGGGAGTGGAAAGGGGGGGATATTTTATGTCATTCTTAATGCTATTTTTAAACGTGAGCGTTATTATTGGTGTTATTAGACGCCGGTAGATCACCGGTAAGCAAGTGAACAAAAAGTAGATCACAGGTCCCAAAAGTCCGGCCACCCCTGCTCTACAGGGTCCCTGCCGAAAGTACCTCCCCGTGCCTGGAGTAACGGCGTTGGAGCAGCAGCGATGATAGTTCAGTTGTTGAAAATACTTAAATAAAACAAATCATAAAATAAAAACTTGGGCTGCATAAAGCACGCCCAGCTCCAGCTGGCACCAAACCCAAACTGAAGAGCCTGAGCTGTGGGCAGGGTGTGAGGGAGAACTGCATCTTGGGAGCTTGAAAAGCTTAACTGTCCCGTGCCTGGTCCTGATCTCCACCATCACACCCCATGGTCACCACTGTGGATGCCTAAGGGGGTGTGGTTCATCAAATCGACAGTATCTAGGTCGACAATGTTTAGGTCGACCACTATAGGTCGACAGTCACTAGGTCAACATGGATGGAAGGTCGACAGGGTTTCTAGGTCAACATGTGCTAGGTCGACAGGTCTAAAGGTCGACATGAGGTTTTTTTGGGGGTTTTTGGTGTCGTTTTCTTCGTAGAGTGACCGGGATCCCAAATTAGTGCACCGCTTCGCTCGCCATTCTTCGGGCATGGTGCCTTCGCTCGACACACTTCACCGTTCCAATCGTAGTCCACGTGGATCGTTAAGTATGAAAAAAATCAAAAAAAGATAAAAAAAAAAAAAAACTCATGTCGACCTTTAGACCTGTCGACCTAGCACATGTCGACCTATAAACCCTGTCGACCTTCCATCCATGTCGACCTAGTGACTGTTGACCTATAGTGGTCGACCTAAACATTGTCGACCTAGATACTGTCGATCTTCAGACCCTGAAGAAGACATTGCAGTTACTTTTCTGAATGACCACCCTCCACTGCCGCAGCCACTAATTTCATAGTGTGTGGATTTCAGTGGCATAGCTGGCCTTGTTTGAGAAGATCTGGAAGAACTGTGTAGTACCATAGTTCTATTGCCAGAAGTTGCACATGTAAGGACTACTCCCTGCAAAGACAAAAGGCAGAATTGCTATTACATTCCCTGGACTTGTGCAATCATATGTGTTAGTGGGAACACATAGGCTTGTCTGAATGGCCACCTTATCACCACAACATACGCTGTCTGCTCTGCAATCCTTTTATCTGGGGGGAAATGACAATCGGAACCTTTCTATATGTCGCCATCAGGTCTGTCTGTGGAAGCCCCACTTTTCTGGTACCTGACTGTTTAACTCCCATTTCTCCTTGGTGTACCATGTGTCAACTGAGAAAATCTGACTTTGGGACTTTGCAAGTAACATTTTGACACCACAAGATGCTTCTTTCTGGTTAGAACGAAAATCTGGTAATTTATGGGAGCAAATGATAATTGACCGTTTGATCCCAAACACTGAAAAACTGTCAAAAACTTACGTTCCAACAAATTTGGAAAATTCATTTGATTTAACCAATTTATCCGAACAACCATTTTGCCTGTTTTCTGGCTTTTGGGAGCAAATGGTTGATTGCCATTTGCTCCCGGACATTTCCAGATTTTTGCTCCAACCAGAAAGATTGAACAGATCATTTTACAGTGTGTATCCAGCTTTAAGCTACCCCTCCTCAATTGTTTTATTGGTCAGAAAAATGTTGTGACAAACAAAAACCAGTTGAGCGGCCCTTGCTTGCCAGTGTTTTCTATCTTCTCCCAGGTTTGTGCCACCTTGCTTGTGTTTCTTCTTTTAAGTTATACTTCTATGATTTCTACCTACACAATTACACATAGGACCTTTTTCCAGGCTAATCAAGAGGTAGCCAGCTTGACTTACCAGTTTTTGCTATCCCTGACACTGCAGTGATACTAATTTACTCTGTGACTGTGCATCTGCCATCCCAGGTTCCAACCACTATGCCCTCCTCACCGTTGGCGCAACATCTGCCATCCCAGATCCCAACCACAATGCCCTCCTCACCGCTGGCGCAACATCTGCCATCCCAGGTCCCAACCACAAAACCCTCCTCACCACTGCTGCAACAACTGCCATACCAGATGACAGCCCCAATACCCTCTTTCCCCTCTGCTGCAACAGCTGCCATCCCAGGTCACAGCCCCAAGGCCCTCCTCATCTCTGCCATCCCAGGTCACAGCCCCAAGGCCCTCCTCACCGCTGCCGCAACATCTGCCATCCCAGGTCACAGCCCCAAGGCCCTTCACCCCTGCCGCAACATCAGCCATTCCAGGTCACAGCCACAAAGCATTTCTCACTGCTGCCACCACATCTGCCATTCCAGGTCATAGCCACAAAGACCTTCTCACCGCTGTCGTAACATCTGCCATCCCAGGTCACAAAGCACTTCTCACTTCTGCCGCAACATAATAATTTTTTCATGGCAGTCGGAAGCTCCGGAGTCCTCACTTGTTTTGTTCTCTTTGGTCATTTGTGCTTTACATTTCTTCATCAGTGTTCATAGTCTCCACAGAGAATATCATGGGGTGTAGGTAGTTGGAGAGGAATGGACACCAGCTACTTTACCCCATTTCACAAGCTCGGCAAAAGGTGGATGCTGGTTCTGTTCCACGTCTCCACAAAAAGCCCAAATCTTTCCAATATAACATATTAACAACTTTTGTTGTTTAGTAGGTATCTCTGTTGCCTCAGCTGATGGCTTCTTCTTAGGTTCAAAAGACCTAAGACAAACACGGAGAGTTATGGTAGACTTACCTTTGTTAAGGCTTTCTTCAAGGTCCATAGTGTCCACAGGGAACAATGGGGTGTAGTTGGTGGTAAGGACTGAGCACCAAACAGTTAAAGATTTATGTATCCCAGGATGTTCTGGTCCTTTCCCCTTATACCCCACCCTCCAGCAAGCCCAAAGCAGGAGCAGGATAGAAGGAAGATTTGGTACACACAAGAACACACTCTCATGGACAAGAGAAGGGAACCAGTGTTCAAGAAACGTAACACAGAGCCAGGTGCATCAGGATGGGCCTATGGACTTCAAAGAAAGTTAACAAAAGGTAAGTCTAACATAACTCTCCTTTTCTTTTTTGGGTTACGTAGAGCTCCAGAGGGGAGACAATGAAGATGTACCAAAGCAGTTGTTTAAGAGAGGGGACACACCTACGAAGACAGGAGAATACAGCATTCAAATGAAGCATCCTGAGGCGAATGTATCAAAGGCAAATGACCTGAGAAAGGTGTGGACAGAACACCATGTGGCCGCCGTGAAGAATTGTTTGTCAGACATGCCACGGCAGGCTGCTCACGACGGACCCATGGAGCAAGTAGAATGAGCAGAGACTGTGTCAGGCACAGGAAGGTCAACCTGCGTGGAAGCCTGTGAAATAGTCATGCAAAGCCATCTGGCCAGCCCCTCCTGTGAAATCCATAGAGGACAAAGAGGGAATCCGATTTCCTGATGGGACTGGTAGGATCCACGTAGATCCGAAGGGCACAGACCACATCCAAGTAGGCCTCCCCGCGCTGAGTGTTCTGGGGATTGGAAGGCCGGTACCACTATTTCTTTGTTACAGTAGAAACGGGACAACACCTCGGGAAGGTAGCCAGTGCGAGTTTGAAGAACAGCCCTGTCTCGATAAAAGGATAGCGCCCCCCAAATCTGAAACTCTTCTGGCTGAAGAAATAGAGTCTTTGCAGTTAACCATTTGAGGTCCACTGAGTCCAGGGGTTCAAACAGAGGCTCCTGAAGTGCTAGGAGAACCACTAACAAATCTGGAACCAGATTCACAGAGCAGAGATGTGCTTTTTTAAAGAGACCAGGCAGAGTCCGAGATCCATTACAGATTATGTATTCTAGATATATATGCCACACCCAACAATAGATAAGGGCGGAGGACAGCTTAGGAGGGATGACTCCAGAGCCACGCCGTCAAACACAGACGGGCTAGACATCCTGAGACCGGAGGTAGGTTTCCCCAAAGACCTTACCTGTCCCCACTGTGCCAGCTGCAGTTCAGTGTCCTCCTGTGGAGCAGCAGCACTGGCGTCCTTTTCTCGTAGTCCGTAGTGGATACTGGGGTGACATTAGTACCATGGGGTATAGATCGGGTCCACTGGAGCCTGGCACTTTAAGAAGTCAGTGTGTGCTGGCTCCTCCCCTCTATGCCACTCCTGCAGACTCCGTTTAGGAAAACTGTGCCTCCAGGAGACGAACATACTTTGAGAGAAGGATATAAACACAAAAAGCGGTGAGGTAACGAACCAACACACAACAGTAATAAAGGATAGCAGAGCTAACCAGAACAGAGGAAAGCAACGCTAACTACAATAAAGGATAGCAACACTAACCAAACATGGAACAGGGACAGCAACTGCAGACCCAACCAAGAACACTTACTACCATGTAAGCAGGAATACATAGCACTGAGGCGGGCGCCCAGTATCCACTACGGACTACGAGAAAAGAATTTACCAGTAGGTATTAAATTCCTATTTTCTCTAACATCCTAGTGGATACTGGGGTGACATTAGTACCATGGGGAAGTCCAACAACTCCCAGAACGGGTGGGAGAGTGCTGAGACCCCTGCAAAACCACCTGACCAAACTGAAGGTCATCTCTGGCCAAGTAGTACCTGTAGAACTTTACAAACGTGTTCGAACCAGTCCAAGTAGCTGCACAGCACAACTGTAAGGTCGAGCCGCCCAGAAAGAACCCACTGACCTTGTGGAGTGGGCCTGGATAGAATTCGGCAACGGTAATGCTGCCGAAGAGTAGGCTTGTTGAATGGTCAACCTAAGCTAACGAGCAATGGACTGCTTAGAAGCGGGACGACCAATCTTGGTATCGTCATAAAGGACAAAAAGGCAGTCATACTCCCTGTGATGATCTCTCCTCTTGAAGTAAATCCTCAAAGACCTCACAACGTCTAAGGACTTTGGAGTAACCGATGTGTCAGACAGCACCGGAACCACTATAAGTTGATTCATGTGAAAAGCCGATACCACTTTCGGCAAAAACTGCAGGCGAGTCCTGAGCTCCGCACTATCCACCTGAAATATCAAATATGGGCTCTTATAGGATAAGGCCCCCTAATTCTGATACACGTCTTGCAGAGGCTTAAGCCAGCAACGTGACTGTCTTCCACGTTAGATGTTTCAAGTCTACCCTGTGTAAGGATTCAGACCAGTCCGACTGGAGAAAGGTCAAGACCACGTTGAGATCCCACGCAGACGTGGGAGGGACAAAGTGTGGCTGAATGTGAAGAACACCCTTTAGGAAACGCAGGAATGCTAAACACAAACCAATGTGGCTTAATAAGGAGTTCAAGGAAGCAATGGCTAAAAAGAGGCGTGCTTTCAAAACATTTAAATCTAATGGAGGGGAGGAGTAATTTCAGTATTATAAGGAATGCAATAAAATATTCAAAAAAGCAGTAAGGGCAGCTAAAATAGTAAATGAAAAGCAAATCCCTATAGAGCGCAAAACCAATACTAAAAAGTTTTATAAATACATAAACAGTAAAACGTTAAAGAAGGAAAACGTAGGCCCATTAAAAGATGAATTGGGAGCTTTGATAAACGATGATAAAATAAAAGCGGAAATACTGAACAATTTCTTTTCCTCAGCATTTATCAGGGAGGATCAGACGGTGAGAGTAGTGCATAACCATAGTGAAGGTAATGAATCTTGGCTTGAGGCTTAAGTGAGGAAGTAGTCCTGGAGAGACTAAGCAACATAAAGATTAATAAATCACCAGGCCCAGTTTTCATCCGAGGGTTATTATGGAGCTTAGGTCACAGCTAGCAAAACCCCTATACTTGATTTTCCATAGTTCAATTAGATCAGTCATGGTACCAAAGGACTGGCGCATAGCTGAGGTAGTGCCTTTATTTAAAAAGGGAACTAAAAATAATCCTGGCAACTATAGAACAGTTAGTTTAACCTCTATAGTGGGTAAAATATTGGTAGGTATTTTGAGGGATATCAGAGAGGATTATCTGCAGTTTAATAAGGTTATTAGAAAAAGTCAGCATGGGTTTGTAAGGGACAGATCATGTCAAACTAACTTAATTAGCTTCTACGAGAAGGTGAGTGAGAATCTTGACCAGGGAAAAGCAGTGGATGTGATATATTTTGATTTTGCAAAAGCTTTCGATACAGTGCCTCACAGGAGACTGATCATCAAATTAAGGGAATTTGGCCTAGGTTATACTATCTGTACATGGACAGGTAATTGGCTGGATAACAGAGTACAACGGGTAGTGGTCAAAGAGATGTTCTCCAGCTGGGCACCACTAGTCAGCGGAATACCACAAGGGTCCGTTCTTGGCCCGCTACTGTTCACTATATTTATCAATGATCTAGGACTAGGCCTGGAAAGCACAGTGTCAATCTTTACAGATGATACTAAACTGTGTAAGGTAATTAATTCAAAAAGGGATGTGGAGTCTCTACAGAATGACTTATTTAAACTTGAAACCTGAGCGTCTAAATGAAGAATGAGGTTCAATATAGAAAAATGCAAAGTTATACATGTTGGGACAAAAAGCACACATGCATCCTATACTCTAAATGGGGAAAATATAGGGGCAACTGCATAGGAAAAAGATTTGGGGGTGCTCATAGATAATAGGCTTCATAACAGTACACAATGTCAAAATGCAGTAAAGGCGGCAAGTAAAGTGCTTGCGTACATAAAACAGGGCATTGAGACAAGGGACGAGGATGTAATCCTGCCACTGTACAAATCATTGGTACGTCCGCACCTGGAATATTGGGGGTAATTCCAAGTTGATCGCAGCAGGAAATTTTTTAGCAGTTGGGCAAAACCATGTGCACTGCAGGGGGGGGGGGGGGGGGGGCAGATATCAGGATTTTGGTACTTACCGATAAATCCCTTTCTCCGATTCCACAGGGGCCACTGGAGCGTAGTTACAATGGGGAAATAGTAGGCAGTAATTGGGAGCTGGCACTTTAAAACTCTAACACTGTGGCTAGCTCCTCCCCTACTATCTCCCCTCCAAGCCAGTCTACGTAAAACTGTGCCCAAGGAGAGCTGTAATAAACAAAATGTCACAACTGAGGGCCTGAGCTGACGGGAGGCAGCCTCAGTTGTAGGGGCTGAGATGTAACGGAACCTGGGAGGTTGTATCAGACCCCTAGACATGTAAGTAACATGTAGAATAACTGCCCGAAGGCGTGACCACGACAACCAGGATAAAAGTCAATGATGTTTATTATGACAAACTCCGTAACACAGCAGCAGTAAAGGAAACATAAAAGTCAACAGAGGATAAATACAATTCCTGGGTACTACAGGGTGGCAAGGGCCACAGGCACTGGTAGTGTGAGACAGTTCTTATAATCTTCTAGTTGGAAAGTCCTTACCAGGCCTGACTGTAGCAATGGAGAGAACCCAGGATCGTACCAGCTGGTGTTCCAGGAAAGGCTGGGCTGCTGAAGATAAAACGGCTGCTGTGGATACTGGCTGGAACCAGACTGTTGTTGGTACGGAGTGGATACTGGCTGGAACCAGTTAAATAATAAACGAACTTGAGAGCGATGAAATAATAATGAAGTTTGGAGTTTGAGAGCGGTGAAATAATAATACCGGTGGAGAGTGGTAAACTGCAGAAAGGACACCGGCCCTTTAAGAGAAGCTGTACACTGCTGGAAGCTGGGCAGGAAGCAGGTGATTGATAATGAAGTTTGGAGTTTGAGAGCGGTGAAATAATAATACCGGTGGAGAGTGGTAAACTGCAGAAAGGACACCGGCCCTTTAAGAGAAGCTGTACACTGCTGGAAGCTGGGCTGGAAGCAGGTGATTGTTGTAACTGGAAACAGGTGAGTCCAGAATGGATCGGAGAGTCAGGCTACACCGCAGATGGAATGCTGGTGCGGGTCTCTATAGCAGAAGTCTGGAGACAGGAGCTGGAACCTGGAAGACAACCACAGGAGAGAGACAAACTGGAACTAGGTTAGACAACCAAAGCACTGACGCCTTCCTTGCTCAGGCACAGCTTACTTATACCTGCAGCAAGGAAGGGGTTGGCTAGGCAATTATGCAAATCAACAATACAGACAGCAGATTGGTGGAAATGATCAGATGACAAAATCCAAGATGGCTGCGCCCATGCAGACACTTGGAGGGAAGTTTGGTTTGTAATCCATGTGAGAATTGAAACAGTAATGGCGACGCCGGCCACAGGAGACAGGAGACGCCAGACTGACAAGCGCACATTTAACCACGCGGGCACAGCGGAGGCCGCGGCTGATGAAATCACCACTCTGACATTCTGCATGTGGAAACTCAGGAACAGCGGGATCCGGTCCTGGAACGCTGAGCCAGCCTTAGGAGGCATCTGAAGGGTAAGTAATGGCGTCCAGATACCCGGATCGTGACAGCACCCCCCCCTTTAGGAGTGGCCCCAGGACACTTCTTAGGCTTTAAAGGAAACTTTGCGTGGAAATTTCGGACCAAGGCAGGAGCATGGACGTCTGAGGCATTGGTCCAAGAGCGTTCTTCAGGACCATAGCCCTTCCAGTCAATGAGGTGTTGTAACTGACCGTAACGGAAACGTGAGTCCAAAATCTTGGCCACCTCGTACTCGACTCCCCGTTGAGTCTGAACTTTGGGAGCTGGAGGAAGTGCGGAATGAAACCGATTCAGGATCAGCGGTTTCAACAAAGAAACATGAAATGTCCTGGGTATTTTCAAGAAGGATGGTAACTGTAACCTGTAGGCAACAGGATTGATGACTTGTTCAATCTTGAAGGGTCCGATGTAGCGAGGTGCAAATTTCATGCTGGGAACTCTCAACCTCAAATTCTTCGTGGACAGCCACACACGATCACCCACCTTGAGAGCAGGAACCGCTCTACGCTTCCTATCGGCAAACTTCTTATACCTGAATGAGGCTTTAAGCAGGGCTGCGCGGACGTTCCTCCAGTTATTTGAAAACTGACGCAAGGTGACATCCACTGCTGGAACAGAAGTTGCGGGAAGCGGTTGGAATTCTGGGATTTTAGGGTGGAATCCATAATTAATGAAGAATGGTGTAGAAGAAGATGAGGAATGGTATTGATTGTTGTGGCTGAACTCGGCCCAAGGAAGGAGTTGAACCCAGTCATCTTGAGAGGAAGACACATATATACGGAGGAAGGCCTCCAAGTCCTGATTCACCCTCTCGGTTTGACCATTGGTCTGAGGATGGTAAGCCGTGGAAAACTTTAACTTGACTTGGAGGGCTTGACACAAACTTCGCCAAAATTTGGCTACAAATTGTACTCCACGATCCGAGATGATCTCTTCAGGAAGACCGTGAAGTCGGAAGATCTCTTGTATAAACACTTGAGCCAACTTGGAAGCTGACGGAAGACCGGTGAGAGGGATGAAATGTGCCATCTTGGTGAACCGGTCAACTACCACCCAGATGGTATTAAACTTGTTGCAGATAGGTAGATCGGAAACAAAGTCCATCGACAAATGGGTCCAAGGTCGACGGGGAACAGATAATGGAACCAGTTGCCCCGCAGGCGACTGGCGGGAGACTTTGTGTTGGGCACACTTTGGGCAGGAGGCAATAAATTCCATAACGTCCTTCTTCAGAGTTGGCCACCAGTAGGACCTAGAAATAAATTCAAGGGTTTTTTGAATGCCTGTATGTCCAGCAAAACGGGAAGCATGGGCCCAATGCATGAGCTTCTTCCTTAGAACTGGCTTAACAAAACTTTTCCCTGGTGGAGGCGTAGAGTCCATCCCTACCGTGGAGAATGCCAACGGATTAATAATAGGATGCTTGTCTGCAGACTCGGACTCATTTTCTTGCTCCCATGAGCGGGAAAGGGCATCGGCCTTACGATTCTGAGAACCCGGACAGAACTGGAGTTTAAAGTCAAACCTAGAGAAGAAAAGTGCCCATCTGGCCTGACGAGGATTCAGACATTGTGCGCCTTTGAGATATAAAAGATTTTTGTGGTCGGTAAGTATGGTGATTGAGTGGGAAGCTCCCTCCAACAGGTATATCCACTCCTCCAGAGCGAGCTTGATGGCTAGCAACTCCTGATCGCCAATGGCATAGTTGCGCTCAGCTGGGGAGAACTTCCGGGAGAAGAAACTGCAAGGATGTAGATGTCCATTTTTGGCCCTCTGGGATAACACTGCTCCTACTCCAACGGAGGAGGCATCTACCTCTAAGATAAAAGGAGAGTCGGTGTCGGGCTGTTTCAGAACTGGTGCAGAGATGAACCGTTGCTTCAGAAGGTGAAAGGCCTGTGTAGCTTCCTCGGACCACTTGGACGGATTAGCACCTTTCTTGGTTAATGCAGTGATAGGCGCCACAATGGTGGAAAAGTCTCGTATAAATTTTCTATAATAATTGGCGAACCCTAAGAACCTCTGGACCCCTTTGAGGCTTAAGGGTATAGGCCAATTCTGGATTGCTTGGAGTTTCTCAGGATCCATCTCTAGTCCGGAACCGGACACAATGTAACCTAGAAACGGAATGGTTTTAACTTCAAACACATACTTCTCCAATTTACAATAGAGGTGATTGACACGGAGACGGGAAAGAACCTCTTTTACCCAGAAACGATGATCTTCGAGATTATTAGCAAAGATGAGGATGTCGTCTAGATAAACCACGACATGGCGGTACAAGATGTCCCTGAAAATCTCATTCACGAAGTGCTGGAAGACTGCTGGAGCGTTGCTCAATCCGAAGGGCATGACGAGGTACTCATAATGTCCGTCACGGGTGTTAAAGGCGGTCTTCCACTCGTCACCCTCACGGATTCGGATGAGATTGTAGGCACCCCTCAAGTCCAGCTTTGTGAAAATAGTTGCACCACTAACTCTATCAAAGAGCTCGGTAATCGGGGGTAAAGGGTATCGGTTCTTGACGGTAATGTCGTTCAGACCTCTGTAGTCGATGCACGGACGCAGACCACCGTCTTTCTTCTTAACGAAGAAGAAGCCTGCGCCGGCTGGAGAAGAAGATGGTCGGATGAAACCCTTCGCCAGGTTCTCTTTGATGTACTCTTCCATGGAGTGTGTCTCAGGCAGAGACAACGGATAAGTTCGACCTCGCGGTGGAACCTTCCCTGGAATGAGGTCGATTGGGCAGTCCCATTCTCTATGAGGAGGAAGGATATCAGCAGAGGCTTTACTGAACACGTCCGTGAAGTCTTGATATGGAGGAGGCGGAACATCAGATGACCTGGGGAAGGAAGAACAAACAGGAAGAACTTTGGCTAAACAAGTCTCAGCACAGGAGGGACCCCATGCCAGTATTTGCGTAGTCGTCCAGTCAATTGATGGGTTGTGGAGACGGAGCCATGGAAGGCCTAAAACCACTGGATGTGTGGCTCTTGGAATCACTAAAAAAGAAATATACTCAGAATGAAGAACTCCCACTCTCAGACGAACTGGAAGAGTCCTTAAGGAAATGACTGCGTCAAAAATCTTGCTGCCATCCACGGCAGTCAAAGAGATGGACGAGGACAGTCTCTCGGTGGGTAGGGACCACCGTTTAACATAAGCTTCGGTTATGAAATTCCCAGCTGCTCCGGAATCAAGGAGGGCAATGACGTTCCTGTAACGTTGAGCAATTTGGAGCGACACTGGGAGGTTACAGTCATGAGGAGATGGAGAGGAGATCATTACTCCTAGCCGGCCCTCTCCTTGGCGAGCTAGGATCTGGAGTTTCCCGGACGTTTGGGACAGGCATTGATAGTGTGCGACGGAGCTGCACAGTAGAGACAGAGAGACTCAGAGAGACGTCTTCGGCGCTCAGCGGGAGATAGACGGGAACGACTAATTTGCATAGGCTCATCCTTGGATGGAGATGGTTGACGAGGAGGAGGAGCAGAAGATTTAGGAGTAGATGATCTTCCTCGCTCGGTTGCTCTCTCTCTGAAACGTAGATCAACCTTCGTGCAAAGAGAAATTAGCTCATCCAACTTAGAGGGCAAGTCTCTGGTAGCTAACTCATCCTTGATGCGTTCTGATAAGCCATGCCAGAATGCAGCATACAGGGCCTCGTCGTTCCATGCCAGTTCGGATGCCAGGATTTTAAACTGTATAAGATACTGTCCCACAGTACGTGTTCCCTGGCGTAAACGGAGAATCTCAGATGAAGCAGATGTTATCCGGCCTGGCTCGTCGAAGATGCGCCTGAATGTAGCTACAAAGTCAGTATAGGAGGATAGCAGGGGATCAGACTTCTCCCATAAAGGTGATGCCCAGTCAAGGGCTGAGCCACTGAGAAGGGAGATGATATAGGCAATTTTGGTACGGTCACTGAAGAAATTGCCAGGTAGAAGCTCAAAGTGGATTTCATATTGATTGAGAAATCCCCTGCAGAACCTTGGAGATCCATCAAATTTTGCTGGCGTTGGAAGATGAAGATGTGGACTGGAAATGGGTAAGGTGGGTGGGGTTACAGCTGGTGTCACTGTAGTGGACGCACCGGACGTGCCAGGTCCACGGAGGGTCGTTTGAATCCCATCCAGCCGTGTAGAGAGATCCTGAAGACAGCGGATGATGTGGCCCTGTGCAGCCTCCTGATGTTCAAGTCGGGCTGCCAGTTCTTGCATCGGCCTGGTCGCTTGATCCTGGTCTCCGGCTGGATTCATTAGGTCAGTGCTTACTGTCACAACTGAGGGCCTGAGCTGACGGGAGGCAGCCTCAGTTGTAGGGGCTGAGATGTAACGGAACCTGGGAGGTTGTATCAGACCCCTAGACATGTAAGTAACATGTAGAATAACTGCCCGAAGGCGTGACCACGACAACCAGGATAAAAGTCAATGATGTTTATTATGACAAACTCCGTAACACAGCAGCAGTAAAGGAAACATAAAAGTCAACAGAGGATAAATACAATTCCTGGGTACTACAGGGTGGCAAGGGCCACAGGCACTGGTAGTGTGAGACAGTTCTTATAATCTTCTAGTTGGAAAGTCCTTACCAGGCCTGACTGTAGCAATGGAGAGAACCCAGGATCGTACCAGCTGGTGTTCCAGGAAAGGCTGGGCTGCTGAAGATAAAACGGCTGCTGTGGATACTGGCTGGAACCAGACTGTTGTTGGTACGGAGTGGATACTGGCTGGAACCAATTAAATAATAAACGAACTTGAGAGCGATGAAATAATAATGAAGTTTGGAGTTTGAGAGCGGTGAAATAATAATACCGGTGGAGAGTGGTAAACTGCAGAAAGGACACCGGCCCTTTAAGAGAAGCTGTACACTGCTGGAAGCTGGGCAGGAAGCAGGTGATTGATAATGAAGTTTGGAGTTTGAGAGCGGTGAAATAATAATACCGGTGGAGAGTGGTAAACTGCAGAAAGGACACCGGCCCTTTAAGAGAAGCTGTACACTGCTGGAAGCTGGGCTGGAAGCAGGTGATTGTTGTAACTGGAAACAGGTGAGTCCAGAATGGATCGGAGAGTCAGGCTACACCGCAGATGGAATGCTGGTGCGGGTCTCTATAGCAGAAGTCTGGAGACAGGAGCTGGAACCTGGAAGACAACCACAGGAGAGAGACAAACTGGAACTAGGTTAGACAACCAAAGCACTGACGCCTTCCTTGCTCAGGCACAGCTTACTTATACCTGCAGCAAGGAAGGGGTTGGCTAGGCAATTATGCAAATCAACAATACAGACAGCAGATTGGTGGAAATGATCAGATGACAAAATCCAAGATGGCTGCGCCCATGCAGACACTTGGAGGGAAGTTTGGTTTGTAATCCATGTGAGAATTGAAACAGTAATGGCGACGCCGGCCACAGGAGACAGGAGACGCCAGACTGACAAGCGCACATTTAACCACGCGGGCACAGCGGAGGCCGCGGCTGATGAAATCACCACTCTGACATTCTGCATGTGGAAACTCAGGAACAGCAGGATCCGGTCCTGGAACGCTGAGCCAGCCTTAGGAGGCATCTGAAGGGTAAGTAATGGCGTCCAGATACCCGGATCGTGACACAAAACCTTAAGGTAGAGGAGGTTAATGACGTCCTGTAAACCAGGAAAACCCAAACTAAACCTGAAATAGAACCTAACAAAAAACAGGCTAACCTGAACTCAACAAGCGGTCATCTAATGAACCGCAAATCGTTAAGCAAAAAACAAGGAGGAAACAGCGCTGGGTGGGCGTCCAGTGGCTTCTGTGGAATCGGAGAAAGGGATTTATCGGTAAGTACCAAAATCCTGATTTCTCCTTCATCCACTAGGGGCCACTGGAGCGTAGTTACAATAAGGACGTCCCAGAGCTCCCAAAACGGGTGGGAGAGCGCTGAGAGTCCTGTAAAACCGCTCAGCCAAACTGAGATGCAGAGGCCGCAAAAGTGTCAAACTTGTAGAATTTGACAAACGTATGATGGCCGGACCAAGTAGCCGCCCGACATAAAGTAGTTATAGAGACCCCCCGGGCAGCCGCCCACGAAGGTCCCACAGAGCGCGTGGAGTGTGCTGAAATGGAAGATGGAGGTTCCCGAGAAGCTGCCAAATAAGCTTGTCTGATGGTCAGTCGAATCCATCGAGACAAGGTTTGCTTAGAGGCCGGCCAACCACGGCGAGCAGCATCATAGAGAACAAATAAGGAATCTGACTTCCGAATAGCTGAAGTCCTATCCACATAGATCTTGAGCGCCCTTACAACGTCCAATGATCTCGCATCCGGAGAGTCCCCCGAGAGGGCCGGGACCACAAGCGGCTGATTGATGTGAAAATCAGACACCACCTTAGGTAGAAAGGACATACGAGTACGAAGCTCGGCCCTATCCGCATGAAACACCAGGTAAGGAGACCTACAAGAGAGAGCCCCAAGTTCCGACACCCGTCTAGCTGAAGCCAGCGCCAGGAGAAGAACCACCTTCCAGGTGAGATATTTTATCTCTACTGATTCCAGGGGCTCAAACAATTAAGACTGCAGAAAAGACAGGACCAGACTGAGGTCCCATGGCGCTGTCGGAGGACGGAAGGGAGGCTGTATTCGAAGAACCCCTTGAAAGAAGGTCTGAACCTCAGGCAGCAAGGCTAACTTTTTCTGGAAGAAAACCGAAAGAGCAGAGACCTGCACCTTTAGCGAACCCAGTCTTAGGCCTGCTGAAAAACCCGCCTGCAAAAAACGGAGAAGACGGGCTAAGCTATACACGGAAGGAGAAAATTCTCGACGTTCACACCATGCTACATAAGCCTTCCAAATGCTGTAGTAGTGAGAAGATGTAACTGACTTTCTAGCCCGAAGCATAGTAGGTATAACTGTACGAGGAATCCCCTTCCTTGTCAAGATGGCTTTCTCAACAGCCACGCCGTCAAACGTAGCCTGCGTAAGTCTGGATAAAGAAAAGGACCCTGTTGTAGAAGGTCGTCTTGTAGTGGCAGGGGCCAAGGCTCGGCCACCGACAACAGGTGCAGGGTGGAGTACCAAACCCTGCATGGCCAATCCGGAGCCACCTGGAGGACCAGAGCGTCTTCCCTCTTGATGCGTTGCAGAACCTTCGGCAACAGCGGGAAAGGAGGAAAGAGGTAAACGAACCGGAAATTCCAAGGAGCCGTGAGGGCATCCACGCCCGCCGCCGCCGGGTCCCTTGTCCGAGAGTAATAAAGAGGCAACTGATGGTTCCGGCGGGACGCCATGAGGTCGATCTGTGGTTTTCCCCACCGACGTACCAGTTGCCAAAACACCTGGGGATGTAGCGACCACTCTCCCGGGTGCATGTCCTGTCGGCTTAGATAGTCGGCTTCCCAATTGTCCACTCCCGGAATGAATATCGCCGAGAAGGACAGAGCATACTTCTCCGCCCAGAGAAGGATGTTGGTGACCTCCCTCATCGCCGCGCGGCTGCGAGTGCCGCCCTGACGGTTGATGTACGCTACCGTCGTGGCGTTGTCGGACTGAACTCTGACCGCTCGACCGCGCAGGAGGTGATGTGCCTGAAGCAGGGCGTTGTACACCGACCTTAGTTCGAGAATGTTTATGGGGAGAGCGGATTCGTGGATTGACCAGCGCCCCTGAAACCGATGTCCCAGGGTCACTGCCCCCCAGCCTCGCAGACTGGCGTCCGTGGTGAGGAGAGTCCAATCCCATATACCGAACCGTCTTCCTTCCAACAGATGGGTCGACTGGAGCCACCAGAGCAGCGACGACCGTGCCTATGGAGATAACGTCACCCGCTGATGAAGGAACAGATGAGATCCTGACCACTGATTTAGAAGACACAGCTGAAACGGTCGAGAGTGGAAGCGACCGTACGGAAGAGCTTTGAACGCTGCTACCATCTTTCCCAGCAGGCGAATGCACAGATACACTGACACCCGACGGTGTTGAAGGACCAATCTTACCAGTGTCTGCAGAGACAGTATCTTGTCCTGCGGAAGGAAAACCCTCTGATGGACTGTGTCGAGAATCATTCCCAGAAACAACAGCCGTTGTGAGGGGCATAAGTGAGACTTCGGGAAATTCAGGATCCACCCGTGTCGAATCAGAAGGTCCTGTGTCATCCGGATATTCTGAAGTAACCGTTCTGCTGAGCTTGCTTTTATTAGCAGATCGTCCAGATAGGGAACAATTGTCACACCCTGCTTCCGAAGTAGGGCTATCATGACCGCCATGACCTTTGTGAACACTCTGGGAACAGAAGAGAGACCGAAATGAAGGGCCTGGAACTGTAAATGAGCGTCCTGTATTGCGAACCGGAGAAAAGCCTGATGAGGAGGCCAAATGGGAACATGTAAGTATGCATCCTTGATGTCTAAGGATGCCAGAAACTCATTTTTTTCCAACCCCGCAATAACAGACTGGAGGGACTCCATCTTGTACTTGAATACCTTCAAATACGGATTGAGATCTTTCAAGTTCAGGATTGGTCTGACCGAGCTGTCCGGCTTCGGTACTAGAAACAGGCTTGAGTAATAGCCCTGTTTCCGATGATGCGAGGGAACAGGGATCACTACCCTTGCGGATAGAAGCTTCTGGACCGCGGCTTGTAAGGCAACTCCCCGGTTGTCGGAAACTGGCAAACCCGTGGTAAAAAACCGCTGGGGCGGTTGCTCCTGAAAAACGAGCTTGTAACCGCAAGTGATTAGATACCGGACCCAAGCATCTGGGCAGGACTGTATCCAGACCTCCTTGAAATCCCACAGACGAGCTCCCACCCTGTGATCTCCCAGGTGGGAGGGAGGCCCGTCATGCAGTGGTAGAGGACTTAACGTCTGACTGGGCTGAGGCTGCGGAACCTCTACCCCTGCCGCCGCCTCTACCTCTATGGCCACAGAAGGTAGAAGCTCCACCCCTGGCCTGTCCTCGAAACCTGGAAGGGGCACGAAAGGATCGAAAAGAGGGACCCCTATATGGCCTGCGAGCGGCTGGAGCAGCAGAAGGAAGATAAGCCGACCTACCCCCGGTGGCCGCAGAGATCCAGGCATCCAGATCCTTACCAAACAGAAACTCACCCGTAAAGGGCAACGCCTCTGCCGCCCTTTTGGATTCCGTATCCGCATGCCAATGCCGGAGCCATAGAGCTCTGCAGGCCGCAATTGCTAAAGCGGAAATTCTAGCTCCGAGAACACCTATGTCCTTGGACGCTTCGCAAAGATAAAGGGCTGATTCACGGATGTGTTCTGCCAACTCTATCAATTGATCCGCCGGTAATTCGTCACGAATTCCAGAGGACAAATGTTCCGCCCAAGCTCCATCGCCTTGTTGACCCAACAACCTACCTGCGCCGGGCGATGTAATACCCCTGCCGCAGAGTAAATATTCTTTAAGGTAGATTCCAACTTCCTATCTGACGCCTCCTTAAGTGAAGTTGCCCCCGGAACAGGCAGGACCGTCTTTTTGGACAGATGAGACACCGAAGGATCCACAATCGGAGAGGTCTCATAACGCGTTCTGCTATCTGCGGGAAAAGGATAGGAAGACAACAGTTTTCTTGATACCTGAAATTTTGCGTCTGGATGCTTCCAGGCTGTCGTTATGAGCGCATCCAGCTCCTCCGAAACTGGAAAGGTCACCGGCAGGTATTGGTCGGTGCCAAACCTTGAAGGGCGTAAGGTGTCTTCCGTCTCCTGCACCTGTAACACTGAGCGAATAGCAGTAATAAGAGCCTCTATACCCTGAGCTACTGGTTCAGAGTCCCCATATACCTGATCGTCCTCAGTATCCTGGATATCCACATCCTGTCTATCCTGTACATCTAACCCCGCCTCATCTAATTGAGGCATATCATCGTCAAAGTCCTGCAACACAGAGGCTAGCAATCTCTTTTTTGAAGCCTGTTGAGGGGGGCTAAAGGACGGGGCTTGAGAAGGGATTACAGCCCTGGAAAGCCCTTCCACTGACTTTGCCAATGAGACTGCCCATGCAGGTTCTGGCGCCGGTACCGGGACAAGCTGTCGGAACCGGGCCGCCTCCCTATCTTCCCGAGAGGCTTTAAGTTCCCCGGTCAGCAGGGACATCACCTCTGTGAGTTGTGTCGTCCATGTCGGGGCGCTCTGGGGTTCTGAGGAGGGCTGAGCCGATGGCTGTGACTCCTCACCTAAAACCTGACCCTGCTTTTGTGTTGCCTTGGAGCCTTTGCTGGCCATGGCAGCACCTACACTTGAGACCCTTCCCCCACAGGTAAAACAGCAATAGGCAGAATGGGAGGGAGGGGAGGGAAGCAGGGAAAAGAATGCAGCCACAGCAGCCCTATCTGTCCTGCACGATACTGTGTGCAGTGACAGGCTGAAGCAAGTTAAATATTGTGCCTGCAGTGCCCCCCTTCCCCACTGTAACCGCTCACTGTGCTCGGCGTGGCCTCCATCCCGCGCTGCTGCTGAAGGGAAATGGTCCCCAACGCGCGCTACTTCCGGGCGCGCAGAGCGGGACTAAGCCCCGCCCCCCTCCTCGACGGCGCCAAATTCAAAGATGCTATGCGCCCTTATGCCGGATCCCCGTAGCGGCTCTGTGAGCCGCGCTGGCGGGGATCCGAGCAGGGAGGGGGGCGGCGGGTGGGAGCGCTGCGCTTCCTCCGTCTTTTTTTTTTTTTAAATAAATAATAAAATAAAAATCCGACGGGGAGGGGGGGGGGGGGGGGAGGAGGGGTGCGTTCTGTCACTGTCCCCCTGTCAGTCAGTCACCATTTAAGTTAATAAAATTAATTCTATTCAAACCCCCCTGCCACCCCGTCATCCCAACACTCTGGGGGGAATGCACACACTCACCTTCTCAGTGGTGGAGGGTGGCCCCGACACACGCCGCGGTGTCCGGCCGCTGATACTCACCGCTGCTGTGCTGCCGGAATCTTCTGCTGGATGGAGTGGCCCCGACACACGCCGCACGCAGCGGTGTCCGGCCAGCTCAGGAGAGCTCAGTGTCTCCCTCAGCCGGGGCCCATCCCAAGCCGCACGCAGCTGCGATGGGACCCCGCCGGCAGCTCCCGCGGTGCAGACTGGCAGTGGCAGAGCTGCCAGTGTGTGTGTGTGTGTGTGTGTGTGTGTGTGTGTGTGTGTGTGTGTGTGTGTGTGTGTGTGTGTGTAAGAAAAATAAAATAATAAAGAAAAAAATTCTTCAGCTAAACCCAAGTGAACCAGCTCCCTTGGGCACTAAACTAAGACTGGCTTGGAGGGGAGATAGTAGGGGAGGAGCTAGCCACAGTGTTAGAGTTTTAAAGTGCCAGCTCCCAATTACTGCCTACTATTTCCCCATTGTAACTACGCTCCAGTGGCCCCTAGTGGATGAAGGAGAAAATAAGAATTTACTTACCGATAATTCTATTTCTCATAGTCCGTAGTGGATGCTGGGGACTCCGAAAGGACCATGGGGAATAGCGGCTCCGCAGGAGACTGGGCACAAAGTAAAAGCTTTAGGACTAGCTGGTGTGCACTGGCTCCTCCCCCTATGACCCCCCTCCAAGCCTCAGTTAGGATACTGTGCCCGGACGAGCGTACACAATAAGGAAGGATTTTGAATCCCGGGTAAGACTCATACCAGCCACACCAATCACACCGTACAACTTGTGATCTGAACCCAGTTAACAGCATGATAACAGAAGGAGCCTCTGAAAGATGGCTCACAACAACAATAACCCGATTTTTGTAACAAAATAACTATGTACAAGTAATGCAGACAATCCGCACTTGGGATGGGCGCCCAGCATCCACTACGGACTATGAGAAATAGAATTATCGGTAAGTAAATTCTTATTTTCTCTAACGTCCTAGTGGATGCTGGGGACTCCGAAAGGACCATGGGGATTATACCAAAGCTCCCAAACGGGCGGGAGAGTGCGGATGACTCTGCAGCACCGAATGAGAGAACTCCAGGTCCTCCTCAGCCAGGGTATCAAATTTGTAGAATTTAGCAAACGTGTTTGCCCCTGACCAAGTAGCTGCTCTGCAAAGTTGTAAAGCCGAGACCCCTCGGGCAGCCGCCCAAGATGAGCCCACTTTCCGTGTGGAATGGGCTTTTACAGATTTTGGCTGTGGCAGGCCTGCCACAGAATGTGCAAGCTGAATTGTACTACAAATCCAACGAGCAATCGTCTGCTTAGAAGCAGGAGCACCCAGCTTGTTGGGTGCATACAGGATAAACAGCGAATCAGATTTCCTGACTCCAGCCGTCCTGGAAACATATATTTTCAGGGCCCTGACTACGTCCAGCAACTTGGAATCCTCCAAGTCCCTAGTAGCCGCAGGCACCACAATAGGCTGGTTTAAGTGAAATGCTGAAACCACCTTAGGGAGAAATTGAGGACGAGTCCTCAATTCTGCCCTGTCCGTATGAAAAATTAGGTAAGGGCTTTTATAGGATAAAGCCGCCAATTCTGAGACACGCCTGGCTGAAGCCAGGGCTAACAGCATTACCACTTTCCATGTGAGATATTTTAAGTCCACAGTGGTGAGTGGTTCAAACCAATGTGATTTTAGGAATCCCAAAACTACATTGAGATCCCAAGGTGCCACTGGAGGCACAAAAGGAGGCTGTATATGCAGTACTCCCTTGACAAACGTCTGAACTTCAGGAACAGAAGCCAGTTCTTTTTGGAAGAATATTGACAGGGCCGAAATTTGAACCTTAATGGACCCTAATTTGAGGCCCATAGACAGTCCTGTTTGCAGGAAATGCAGGAAACGACCCAGTTGAAATTCCTCTGTAGGGGCCTTCCTGGCCTCGCACCACGCAACATATTTACGCCAAATATGGTGATAATGTTGTATGGTTACATCCTTCCTGGTTTTGATCAGGGTAGGGATGACTTCATCCGGAATGCCTTTTTCCTTCAGGATCCGGCGTTCAACCGCCATGCCGTCAAACGCAGCCGCGGTAAGTCTTGGAACAGACATGGTCCCTGCTGGAGCAGGTCCTTTCTTAGAGGTAGAGGCCACGGGTCTTCCGTGAGCATCTCTTGAATTTCCGGGTACCAAGTCCTTCTTGGCCAATCCGGAGCCACGAGTATAGTCTTTACTCCTCTCCTTCTTATGATTCTCAGTACTTTTGGTATGAGAGGAAGAGGAGGGAACACATACACTGACTGGTACACCCACGGTGTTACCAGAGCGTCCACAGCTATTGCCTGAGGGTCCCTTGACCTGGCGCAATATCTGTCCAGTTTTTTGTTGAGGCGGGACGCCATCATGTCCACCTTTGGTTTTTCCCAACGGTTTACAATCATGTGGAAGACTTCTGGGTGAAGTCCCCACTCCCCCGGGTGAAGATCGTGTCTGCTGAGGAAGTCTGCTTCCCAGTTGTCCACTCCCGGAATGAACACTGCTGACAGTGCTATCACATGATTCTCCGCCCAGCGAAGAATCCTTGCCACTTCCATCATTGCCCTCCTGCTTCTTGTGCCGCCCTGTCTGTTTACGTGGGCGACTGCCGTGATGTTGTCCGACTGGATCAACACCGGCTGACCCTGAAGCAGAGGTCTTGCCTGACTTAGGGCATTGTAAATAGCCCTTAGTTCCAGGATATTTATGTGAAGTGACGTTTCCATGCTTGACCACAAGCCCTGGAAATTTTTTCCCTGTGTGACTGCTCCCCAGCCTCTCAGGCTGGCATCCGTGGTCACCAGGACCCAATCCTGAATGCCGAATCTGCGGCCCTCTAGGAGATGAGCACTCTGTAACCACCACAGGAGAGACACCCTTGTCCTTGGAGACAGGGTTATCCGCTGATGCATTTGAAGATGCGATCCGGACCATTTGTCCAGCAGATCCCACTGAAAAGTTCTTGCGTGGAATCTGCCGAATGGAATCGCTTCGTAAGAAGCCACCATCTTTCCCAGGACCCTTGTGCATTGATGTACTGACACTTGGCCTGGTCTTAGGAGGTTCCTGACTAGGTCGGATAACTCCTTGGCTTTCTCCTCCGGGAGAAACACCTTTTTCTGTACTGTGTCCAGAATCATCCCTAAGAACAGCAGACGTGTCGTCGGAATCAGCTGCGATTTTGGAATATTTAGAATCCATCCGTGCTGTCGTAGTACTACTTGAGATAGTGCTACTCCGACCTCTAACTGTTCTCTGGACCTTGCCCTTATCAGGAGATCGTCCAAGTAAGGGATAATTAAGACGCCTTTTCTACGAAGAAGAATCATCATTTCGGCCATTACCTTGGTAAAGACCCGGGGTGCCGTGGACAATCCAAACGGCAGCGTCTGAAACTGATAGTGACAGTTCTGTACCACAAACCTGAGGTACCCTTGGTGAGAAGGGCAAATTGGGACATGGAGGTAAGCACCCTTGATGTCCAGAGACACCATATAGTCCCCTTCTTCCAGGTTCGCTATCACTGCTCTGAGTGACTCCATCTTGAACTTGAACCTTTTTATGTAAGTGTTCAAGGATTTCAGATTTAAAATGGGTCTCACCGAGCCATCCGGCTTCGGTACCACAAACAGCGTGGAATAATACCCCTTTCCCTGTTGTAGGAGGGGTACCTTGATTATCACCTGCTGGGAATACAGCTTGTGAATGGCTTCCAATACCGCCTCCCTGTCGGGGGGGGAGACGTTGGTAAAGCAGACTTCAGGAACCGGCGAGGGGGAGACGTCTCAAATTCCAATTTGTACCCCTGAGATACTACCTGCAGGATCCAGGGGTCCACTTGCGAGTGAGCCCACTGCGCGCTGAAATTCTTGAGACGGGCCCCCACCGTGCCTGAGTCCGCTTGTAAGGCCCCAGCGTCATGCTGAGGACTTGGCAGAAGCGGGGGAGGGCTTCTGTTCGTGGGAAGAGGCTGTTTGCTGCAGTCTTTTTCCCCTTCCTCTGCCCCGGGGCAGATATGAGTGGCCTTTTGCCCGCTTGCCCTTATGGGGACGAAAGGACTGAGCCTGAAAAGACGGTATCTTTTTCTGCTGCGAGGTGACCTGGGGTAAAAAGGTGGATTTTCCAGCCGTTGCCGTGGCCACCAGGTCCGATAGACCGACCCCAAATAACTCCTCCCCTTTATACGGCAATACTTCCATATGCCGTTTGGAATCCACATCCCCTGACCACTGTCGCGTCCATAATCCTCTTCTGGCAGAAATGGACATCGCACTTACTCTTGATGCCAGAGTGCAAATATCCCTCTGTGCATCTCGCATATATAGAAATGCATCCTTTAAATGCTCTATAGTCAATAATATATTGTCCCTGTCCAGGGTATCAATATTTTCTCTAACGTCCTAAGTGGATGCTGGGACTCCGTAAGGACCACGGGGAATAGCGGCTCCGCAGGAGACTGGGCACAAAAGTAAAAGCTTGAACTAGCTGGTGTGCACTGGCTCCTCCCCCTATGACCCTCCTCCAAGCCTCAGTTAGATTTTTGTGCCCGGCCGAGAAGGGTACATGCTAGGTGGCTCTCCTGAGCTGCTTAGAGTAAAAGTTTATTTTAGGTTTTTTATTTTCAGTGAGTCCTGCTGGCAACAGGCTCACTGCATCGTGGGACTAAGGGGAGAAGAAACGAACTCACCTGCGTGCAGAGTGGATTGGGTTTCTTAGGCTACTGGACATTAGCTCCAGAGGGACGATCACAGGTTCAGCCTGGATGGGTCCCGGAGCCGCGCCGCCGGTCCCCTTACAGAGCCAGAAGAACGAAGAGGTCCGGTGAAATCGGCGGCAGAAGATGTTCCTGTCTTCAACTAAGGTAGCGCACAGCACTGCAGCTGTGCGCCATTGCTCTCAGCACACTTCACACTCCGGTCACTGAGGGTGCAGGGCGCTGGGGGGGGAGCGCCCTGAGACGCAATAAAAACAGAAATACCTTAGGATGGCAAAAGAAATACATCACATATAGCTCCTGGGCTATATGGATGTATTTAACCCCTGCCAGTTTTCCAGAAAAAAGCGGGAGATAAGGCCGTCGTGAAGGGGCGGAGCCTATCTCCTCAGCACACAAGCGCCATTTTCCCTCACAGTTCCGCTGGAAGGACGGCTCCCTGACTCTCCCCTGCAGTCCCTACAGAATCAGGGTAAAAACGAGAGAGGGGGGGCACTATTGGCAGCTAAATTATAAACAGCAGCTATAAAAGGGAGTAACACTTATATAAGGTTATCCCTATATATATATATATATATAGCGCTCTGGTGTGTGCTGGCAAACTCTCCCTCTGTCTCCCCAAAGGGCTAGTGGGGTCCTGTCCTCTATCAGAGCATTCCCTGTGTGTGTGCTGGGTGTCGGTACGATTGTGTCGACATGTATGAGGAGGAAAATGATGTGGAAGCAGAGCAATTGCCTGTGTTAGTGATGTCACCCCCTAGGGAGTCGA
Source organism: Pseudophryne corroboree (assembly GCF_028390025.1). Classification (NCBI taxonomy): domain Eukaryota; kingdom Metazoa; phylum Chordata; class Amphibia; order Anura; family Myobatrachidae; genus Pseudophryne; species Pseudophryne corroboree. Next base: position 25,386,565 of record NC_086450.1, read on the forward strand.
CACCTGACTGGATGGTTGTATTTAAAGAACTACGTGACAATGTCAGCACTTTACAAAAAACTGTTGACGACATGAGACAGCCGACAAATCAATTAGTGCCTGTCCAGGCGTCTCAGACACCGTCAGGGGCGATAAAACGCCCGTTACCTCAGTGGGTCGACACAGACCCAGACACGGATACTGAGTCCAGTGTCGACGGTGAGGAGACAAACGTAATGTCCAGTAGGGCCACACGTTACATGATCACGGCAATGAAGGAGGCATTGAACATTTCTGACACTACAAGTACCACAAAGAAGGGTATTATGTGGGGAGTGAAAAAAATAAGATTTTACTTACCGATAAATCTATTTCTCATAGTCCGTAGTGGATGCTGGGGACTCCGTCAGGACCATGGGGAATAGCGGCTCCGCAGGAGACAGGGCACAAAAGCAAGCTTTTAGGATCACATGGTGTGTACTGGCTCCTCCCCCTATGACCCTCCTCCAAGCCTCAGTTAGGTACTGTGCCCGGACGAGCGTACACAATAAGGAAGGATCTTGAATCCCGGGTAAGACTCATACCAGCCACACCAATCACACCGTACAACTTGTGATTTTAACCCAGTTAACAGTATGATAACAATGAAGTAGCCTCTAAAAAAGATGGCTCACAACAATAATAACCCGATTTTTTTGTAACAATAACTATGTACAAGTAATGCAGACAATCCGCACTTGGGATGGGCGCCCAGCATCCACTACGGACTATGAGAAATAGATTTATCGGTAAGTAAAATCTTATTTTCTCTAACGTCCTAGTGGATGCTGGGGACTCCGTCAGGACCATGGGGATTATACCAAAGCTCCCAAACGGGCGGGAGAGTGCGGATGACTCTGCAGCACCAAATGAGAGAACTCCAGGTCCTCCTCAGCCAGGGTATCAAATTTGTAGAATTTAGCAAACGTGTTTGCCCCTGACTAAGTAGCTGCTCGGCAAAGTTGTAAAGCCGAGACCCCTCGGGCAGCCGCCCAAGATGAGCCCACCTTCCTTGTGGAATGGGCATTTACAGATTTTGGCTGTGGCAGGCCTGCCACAGAATGTGCAAGCTGAATTGTACTACAAATCCAACGAGCAATAGTCTGCTTAGAAGCAGGAGCACCCAGCTTTTTGGGTGCCTACAATATAAACAGCAAGTCAGACTTTCTGACTCCAGCCGTCCTGGAATTATATATATATATATATTTTCAGGGCCCTGACAACGTCTAGCAACTTGGAGTCCTCCAAGTCCCTAGTAGCCGCAGGCACCACAATAGGTTGTTTCAGGTGAAACGCTGACACCACCTTAGGAAGAAACTGGGGACGAGTCCGCAGTTCTGCCCTGTCCGAATGGAAAATCAAATACGGGCTTTTGTAAGACAAAGCCGCCAATTTTGACAATCGCCTGGCCTAGGCCAGGGCCAACAGCATGGTCACTTTCCATGTGAGATATTTCAAATCCACAGATTTGAGTGGTTCAAACCAATATGATTTGAGGAATCCCAACACTACGTTGAGATCCCACGGTGCCACTGGAGGCACACAAGGGCTGTATATGCAATACTCCCTTGACAAACGTCTGGACTTCAGGAACTGAAGCCAATTCTTTCTGGAAGAAAATCTATAGGGCCGAAACTTGAACCGTAATGGACACCAATTTTAGGCTCATAGACACTCCTGTTTGCAGGAAGTGCAGAAATCGACCTAGTTGAAATTTTTTCGTGGGGCCTTCCTGGCCTCACCCACGCAACATATTTTTACCACATGTGGTGATAACGTTGTGCGGTCACCTCCTTCCTGGCTTTGACCAGGGTAGGTATGACCTCTTCCGGAATGCCTTTTCCCTTAGGATCCGGCGTTCAAACCGCCATGCCGTCAAACGCAGTCGCGGTAAGTCTTGGAACAGACAAGTTCCCTGCTGGAGCAGGTCCTTTCTTAAAGGCCGATGCCACGGTTCCTCTTGGAACAGACATGGTACTTGCTGAAAGCAAATCCCTTCTTAGCTCCCGAGGCCATTAGTCCTCTGTGAGCATCTCTTGAAGTTCCGGTTACCAAGTCCCTCTTGGCCAATCCGGAGCCACGAGTATAGTTCTTACTCCTCTATGTCTTATAATTCTCAATACCTTGGTTATGAGAAGCAGAGGAGGGAACACATACACCGACTGTTACACCCACGGTGTTACCAGGACGTCCACAGCTATCGCCTGAAGGTCTCGTGACCTGGCGCAATACCTGTCCCATTTTTTGTTCGGGCGGGACGCCATCATGTCCACCTTTGGTCTTTCCCAACGGTTCACAATCATGCGGAAAACTTCCCGATGAAGTTCCCACTCTCCCGGGTGGAGGTCGTGCCTGCTGAGGAAGTCTGCTTCCCAGTCGTCCACTCCCGGAATGAACACTGCTGACAGTGTTATCACATGATTTTCCGCCTAGCGAAAAATCCTTGCAGTTTTGCCACTGCCCTCCTGCTTCTTGTGCCGCCCTTTCTGTTTACGTGGGCGACTGCCGTGATGTTATCCCACTGGATCAATACCGGCTGACCTTGAAGCAGAGGTCTTGCTAAGCTTAGAGCATTATAAATTTGCTCTTAGCTCCAGTATATTTATGTGGAGAGAATTCTCCAGACTTGATCACACTCCTTGTGTGACTGCTCCCCAGCCTCTCAGGCTGGCCTCCGTGGTCACGAGCATCCAATCCTGAATGCCGAATCTGCGGCCCTCTAGAAGATGAGCACTCTGTAATCACCACAGGAGAGACACCCTTGTCCTTGGATATAGGGTTATCCGCTGATGCATCTGAAGATGCGATCCGGACCATTTGTCCAGCAGATCCCACTGAAGAGTTCTTGCGTGAAATCTGCCGAATGGAAGCGCTTCGTAATAAGCCACCATTTTTACCAGGACTCTTGTGCAATGATGCACTGACACTTTTCCTGGTTTTAGGAGGATCCCGATTAGCTCGGATAACTCCCTGGCTTTCTCCTCTGGGAGAAACATCTTTTCCTGGACTGTGTCCAGAATCATCCCTAGGACCAGCAGACGTGTCGTCGGAACAACTGCGGTTTTGGAATATTTAGAATCCACCCGTGCTGTCGTAGAACTACTTGAGATAGTGCTACTCCGACCTCCAACTGTTCTCTGGACCTTGTTCTTATCAGGAGGTCGTCCATTTTCTTTGAAGACGAATCCTCCTTTCGGTCATTACCTTGGTAAGGACCCGGGGTGCCTTGGACAATCCAACGGCATCGTCTTGAAACTGATAGTGACAGTTCTGTACCACGAACCTGAGGTACCCTTGGTGAGAAAAGGCAAATTTTGGGACATGGAGGTAAGCATCCCTGATGTCCCGGGACACCATATAGTCCCCTTGTTCTTTGCTATCACTGCTCTGAGTGACTCCATCTGGATTTGAACCCTTGTAAGTGTTCAAATTTTTCAGATTTAGAATAGGTCTCACCTAGCCTTCAGTACCACCATATAGTGTGGAGTAATACCCCTTTCCTTGTTGTCGGAGGGGTAATTTTATTATCACCTGCTGGGAATACAGCTTGTGAATTGTTTTCAATACTGCCTCCCTGTCGGAGGGAGACATTGGTACAGCAGACTACAGGAACCTGCGAGGGGGGAAACCTCTCGACATTCCAATCTGTACCCCTTGGATACTACTTGTAGGATCCAGGGGTCCTGTACGGTCCCAGCATCATGCTGAGAACTTGGTAGAAGCGGTGGAAGGCTTCTGTTCCTGGGAATGGGCTGCCTGCTGCAGTCTTCTTCCCTTTCCTCTATCCCTGGGCAGATATGACTCTTATAGGGACGAAAGGACTGAGGCTGAAAAGACGGTGTCTTTTTCTGCAGAGATGTGACTTAGGGTAAAAAACGGTGGATTTTCCAGCAGTTGCCCTGGCCACCAGGTCCCATGGACCGACCCCAAATAACTCCTCCCCTTTATACGGCAATACATCTTTTTGCCGTTTGGAATCTGCATCACCTGACCACTGTCGTGTCCATAAACATCTTCTTGCAGATATGGACATCGCATTTACTCTTGATGCCAGAGTGCAAATATCCCTCTGCGCATCTCGCATATATAGAAATGCATCCTTTAAATGCTCTATAGTCAATAAAATACTGTCCCTGTCAAAGGTATCAATATTTTTAGTCAGGGAATCCGACCAAGCCACCTCAGCTCTGCACATCCAGGCTGAGGCGATCGCTGGTCGCAGTATAACACCAGCATGTGTGTGTATACTTTTTAGGATATTTTTCAGCCTCCTATCAGCTGGCTCCTTAAGTACGGCCCTATCCGTAGATGGTACCGCTACTTGTTCTGATAAGCGTGTGAGCGCCTTATCCACCCTGAGGGGTGTTTCCCACCGCGCCTTAACTTCAGGCGGGAAAGGGTATACCGCCAATAATTTTCTATCGGGGGAAACCCACGCATCATCACACACTTCATTTAATTTATCTGATTCAGGAAAAACTACAGGTAGTTTTTTCACCTCACACATAATACCCTTTTTTGTGGTACTTGGAGTATCAGAAATATGTAACACCTCCTTCATTGCCCTTAACGTGTGGCCCTAAAAGAAAATACGTTTGTTTCTTCACCGTCGACACTGAAATCAGTGTCCGTGTCTGGGTCTGTGTCGACCGACTGAGGTAAATGGGCATTTTACAGCCCCTGACGGTGTTTGAGACGCCTGGACAGATACTAATTTGTTCGCCGGCCCTCTCATGTCGTCAACCGGCTTGCAGCGTGTTGACATTGTCACGTAATTTCCATAAATAAGCCATCCATTCCGGTGTCGACTCCCTAGAGAGTGACATCACCATACAGGCAATTTGCTCCGCCTCCTCACCAATATTTTCCTCATACATGTCGACACACACGTACCGACATACAGCACACACATAGGGAATGCTCTGATAGAGGACAGGACCCACTAGCCCTTTGGGGAGACAGAGGGAGAGTTTGCCAGCACACACCAAAACGCTATAATTATCCAGGGACAACCTTTATATAAGTGTTCCTCCCTTATAGCATTTTAATATATATACATATCGCCAAATCAGTGCCCCCCCTCTCTGTTTTAACCCTGTTTCTGTAGTGCAGTGCAGGGGAGAGCATGGGAGCCTTCCCACCAGCCTTTCTGTGAGGGAAAATGGCGCTGTGTGCTGAGGAGAATAGGCCCCGCCCCCTTTTCGGCGGGCTTCTTCTCCGGAGTTTTAGATATCTGGCAGGGGTTAAATACATCCATATAGCCTCAAGGGCTATATGTGATGTATTTTTCGCCATACAGGTATTATACATTGCTGCCCAGGGCGCCCCCCTCCAGCGCCCTGCACCCTCCGTGACCGCTGTGTGAAGTGTGCTGACAACAATGGCGCACAGCTGCAGTGCTGTGCGCTACCTGATGAAGACTGAGAGTCTTCTGCCGCCTGGTTCCGGACCTCTTCATCTTCAGCGTCTGCAAGGGGGGTCGGCGCGGCTCCGGGACGAACCCCAGGGCGAGCCCTGTGTTCCGACTCCCTCTGGAGCTATGTCCAGTAGCCTAAGAATCCAATCCATCCTGCACGCAGGTGAGTTGAAAATCTCTCCCCTAAGTCCCTCGATGCAGTGAGCCTGTTGCCAGCAGGACTCACTGAAAATAAAGAACCTAAAAACTTTTTCTAAGTAACTCTTTAAGAGAGCCACCTAGATTGCACCCTTCTCGGCCGGGCACAAAAACCTAACTGAGGCTTGGAGGAGGGTCATAGGGGGAGGAGCCAGTACACACCATGTGATCCTAAAAGCTTGCTTTTGTGCCCTGTCTCCTGCGGAGCCGCTATTCCCCATGGTCCTGACGGAGTCCCCAGCATCCACTAGGACGTTAGAGAAACTACCAGTAGCTTTTCCTGAGTCAGATGAATTAAATGAGGTGTGTGATAAAGCGTGGGTTTCCCCCGATAAAAAAGTGCTAATTTCTAATAAATTATTGGCACGATACCCTTTCCCGCCAGAGGTTAGGGCGCGTTGGGAAACACCCCCTAGAGTAGATAAAGCGCTCACACGTTTATCTAAACAAGTAGCGTTACCGTCTCCTGATACGGCCGCCCTCAAAGAACCAGCAGATAGAAGGCTGGAAAATATCCTGAAGGGTATATACACACATACTGGTGTTATACTACGACCAGCAATCGCCTCAGCCTGGATGTGCAGTGCTGGAGTGGCGTGGTCGGATTCCCTGACTGAAAATATTGATACCCTGGATAGGGACAGTATATTACTAACTATAGAGCATTTGAAGGATGCATTACTATATATGCGTGATGCACAGAGGGATATTTGCACCCTGGCATCAAGAGTGAGTGCTATGTCCATTTCTGCCAGAAGAGCGTTATGGACGCGACAGTGGTCAGGGGATGCGGATTCCAAACGACATATGGAAGTATTGCCGTATAAAGGGGAGGAGTTATTTGGGGCCGGTCTATCGGACCTGGTGGCCACGGCAACGGCCGGAAAGTCCACCTTTTTACCCCAGGTCACCTCTCAGCAGAAAAAGACACCGTCTTTTCAAACTCAGTCCTTTCGTTCCCATAAGTACAAGCGGGCAAAAGGCCACTCATTTCTGCCCCGGGGCAGAGGAAGAGGAAAAAGACTGCACCAGGCAGCCTCTTCCCAGGAGCAGAAGCCCTCCTCTGCTTCTGCCAAGTCTTCAGCATGATGCTGGGGCTTTCCAAGCGGACTCGGACACGGTGGGGGCCCGTCTCAAAAATTTCAACGCGCAGTGGGCTCACTCGCAAGTGGACCCCTGGATTCTGCAGGTAGTATCACAGGGGTACAAACTGGAATTCGAGACGTCTCCCCCTCGCCGGTTCCTGAAGTCTGCTCTACCAAAGTCTCCCTCCGACAGGGAGGCAGTTTTGGAAGCCATTCACAAGCTGTATTCCCAGCAGGTGATAATCAAGGTACCTCTCCTACAACAGGGAAAGGGGTATTATTCCACGCTGTTTGTGGTACCGAAGCCGGACGGCTCGGTGAGACCAATTTTAAATCTAAAATCCTTGAACACTTACATAAAGAGGTTCAAATTCAAGATGGAGTCACTCAGAGCAGTGATAGCAAACCTGGAAGAAGGGGACTATATGGTGTCTCTGGACATCAAAGATGCTTATCTCCACGTCCCAATCTACCCTTCTCACCAAGGGTACCTCAGGTTTGTAGTACAAAACTGTCATTATCAGTTTCAGACGCTGCCGTTTGGGTTGTCCACGGCACCTCGGGTCTTTACCAAGGTAATGGCCGAAATGATGATTCTTCTTCGAAGAAAAGGCGTTTTAATTATCCCTTACTTGGACGATCTCCTGATAAGGGCAAGGTCCAGGGAACAGTTAGAAGTCGGAGTAGCACTATCTCAGTTAGTGTTACGTCAGCACGGGTGGATTCTAAATATTCCAAAATCGCAGCTGATTCCAACGACACGTCTCCTGTTCCTAGGAATGATTCTGGACACAGTCCAGAAAAAGGTGTTTCTCCCAGAGGAGAAGGCCAGGGAGTTATCCGAGCTAGTCAGGAATCTCCTAAAACCAGGCCAGGTGTCAGTGCATCAGTGCACGAGGGTCCTGGGAAAAATGGTGGCTTCTTACGAAGCGATTCCATTTGGAAGATTCCATGCAAGAACGTTTCAGTGTGATCTTCTGGACAAATGGTCCGGATCGCATCTTCAGATGCATCAGCGGATAACCCTGTCGCCAAGGACAAGAGTGTCTCTTCTGTGGTGGCTGCAGAGTGCTCATCTACTAGAGGGCCGCAGATTCGGCATTCAGGATTGGATCCTGGTGACCACAGATGCCAGCCTGAGAGGCTGGGGAGCAGTCACACACGGACAAAATTTCCAGGGCTTGTGGTCAAGCATGGAAACATCTCTTCATATAAACATTCTGGAACTAAGGGCCATTTACAATGCCCTAAGTCAAGCAAAACCCCTGCTTCAGGGTCAGGCGGTATTGATCCAATCGGACAACATCACGTCAGTCGCCCACGTAAACAGACAGGGCGGCACGTGAAGCAGGAGGGCGATGGCAGAAGCTGCAAGGATTCTTCGCTGGGCGGAGAATCATGTGATAGCACTGTCAGCAGTGTTCATTCCGGGAGTGGACAACTGGGAAGCGGACTTCCTCAGCAGACACGACCTTCACCCGGGGGAGTGGGGACTTCATCCAGAAGTCTTCCAAGAGATGGTAAACCGTTGGGAATTACCAAAGGTGGACATGATGGCGTCCCGTCTCAACAAAAAACTAGACAGATATTGCGCCAGGTCAAGGGACCCTCAGGCAATAGCGGTGGACGCTCTGGTAACACCATGGGTGTACCAGTCAGTGTATGTGTTCCCTCCTCTGCCTCTCATACCAAAAGTACTGAGAATCATAAAAAGGAGAGGAGTAAGAACTATACTCGTGGTTCCGGATTGGCCAAGAAGGACTTGGTACCCGGAACTTCAAGAGATGCTCACGGAGGACCCGTGGCCTCTACCTCTAAGAAAGGACCTGCTCCAGCAGGGACCTTGTCTGTTCCAAGACTTACCGCGGCTGCGTTTGACGGCATGGCGGTTGAACGCCGGATCCTGAAGGAAAAAGGCATTCCAGAAGAAGTCATCCCTACCCTGATAAAGGCCAGGAAGGATGTAACCGCAAAACATTATCACCGCATTTGGCGAAAATATGTTGCGTGGTGTGAGGCCAAAGAGGCCCCTACAGAGGAATTTCAACTGGGTTGCTTCCTACATTTCCTGCAAACAGGACTGTCTATGGGCCTAAAATTAGGGTCCATTAAGGTTAAAATTTCGGCCCTGTCGATTTTCTTCCAAAAAGAACTGGTTTCAGTGCCTGAAGTCCAGACGTTTGTCAAAGGGGTACTGCATATACAGCCTCCTTTTGTGCCCCCGGTGGCACCTTGGGATCTCAATGTGGTTTTGGGGTTCCTAAAATCACATTGGTTTGAACCACTCACCACTGTGGAATTAAAATATCTCACATGGAAGGTGGTAATGCTGTTAGCCCTGGCTTCAGCCAGGCGTGTCTCAGAATTGGCGGCTTTATCTTATAAAAGCCCTTACCTGATTTTTCACACGGATAGGGCAGAATTGAGGACTCGTCCTCAATTTCTCCCAAAGGTGGTTTCAGCGTTTCACGTGAACCAGCCTATTGTGGTGCCTGCGGCTACTAGGGACTTGGAGGACTCCAAGTTACTGGACGTAGTCAGGGCCCTGAAAATATATATTTCCAGGACGGCTGGAGTCAGGAAATCTGACTCGCTGTTTATCCTGTATGCACCCAACAAGCTGGGTGCTCCTGCTTCTAAGCAGACGATTGCTCGTTGGATTTGTAGTACAATTCAGCTTGCACATTCTGTGGCAGGCCTGCCACAGCCAAAATCTGTAAAAGCCCATTCCACAAGGAAGGTGGGCTCATCTTGGGCGGCTGCCCGAGGGGTCTCGGCTTTACAACTTTGCCGAGCAGCTACTTGGTCAGGGGCAAACACGTTTGCTAAATTCTACAAATTTGATACCCTCATTCGGTGCTGCAGAGTCATCCGCACTCTCCCGGAGCTTTGGTATAATCCCCATGGTCCTTACGGAGTCCCAGCATCCACTTAGGACGTTAGAGAAAATAAGAATTTACTTACCGATAATTCTATTTCTCATAGTCCGTAGTGGATGCTGGGCGCCCATCCCAAGTGCGGATTGTCTGCAATACTTGTATATAGTTATTGTTACAAAATTCGGGTTATTATTGTTGTGAGCCATCTTTTCAGAGGCTCCTTCGTTTATCATACTGTTAACTGGGTTCAGATCACAGGTTGTACGGTGTGATTGGTGTGGCTGGTATGAGTCTTACCCGGGATTCAATATCCTTCCTTATTATGTACGCTCGTCCGGGCACAGTATCCTAACTGAGGCTTGGAGGAGGGTCATAGGGGGAGGAGCCAGTGCACACCAGCTAGTTCAAGCTTTTACTTTTGTGCCCAGTCTCCTGCGGAGCCGCTATTCCCCATGGTCCTTACGGAGTCCCAGCATCCACTACGGACTATGAGAAATAGAATTATCGGTAAGTAAATTCTTATTTTCAGTCAGGGAATCCGACCAAGCCACCCCAGCACTGCACATCCAGGCTGAGGCGATTGCTGGTCGCAGTATAATACCAGTATGTGTGTATATACTTTTAAGGATATTTTCCAGCTTCCTATCAGCTGGTTCCTTGAGGGCGGCCGTATCAGGAGACGGTAACGCCACTTGTTTTGATAAGCGTGTGAGCGCCTTATCTACGCTAGGGGGTGTTTCCCAACGCGCCCTAACCTCTGGCGGGAAAGGGTATAATGCCAATAATTTTTTAGAAATTAGCAGCTTTTTATCGGGGGAAACCCACGCTTCATCACACACCTCATTTAATTCATCTGATTCAGGAAAAACTACGGGTAGTTTTTTCACACCCCACATAATACCCTTTTTGTGGTACTTGTAGTATCAGAAATGTTCAAAACCTCCTTCATTGCCGTGATCATGTAACGTGTGGCCCTACTGGAAAATACGTTTGTTTCCTCACCGTCGACACTGGAGTCAGTGTCCGTGTCTGTATCGACCTGAGGTAACGGGCGTTTTATAGCCCCTGGCGGTGTTTGAGACGCCTGTACAAGTATTAACTGATTTGCCGGCTGTCTCATGTCGTCAACAGTCTTTTGTAAAGTGCCGACACTATCACGTAATTCTTTCCATAAGACCATCCAGTCAGGTGTCGACTCCCTAGAGGGTGACATCACTAACACAGGCAATTGCTCCGCCTCCACACCATTTTCCTCCTCATACATGTCGACACAGCGTACCGACACACAGCACACACACAGTGAATGCTCTGACAGAGGACAGGACCCCACTAGCCCTTTGGGGAGACAGAGGGAGAGTTTGCCAGCACACACCAGAGCGCTATATATATACAGGGATAACCTTATATAAGTGTTTTTCCCTAATATAGCTGCTGTATATATTAATATGCCAATTTAGTGCCCCCCCTCTCTTGTTTTACCCTGTTTCTGTAGTGCAGGACTGCAGGGGAGAGTCAGGGAGCCTTTCTCCAACGGAGCTGTGAGTAAAAAATGGCGCTTGTGTGCTGAGGAGATAGGCTCCGCCCCTTTTTCGGCGGCCTTTCTCCCGCTTTTTTGTGGAAAACTGGCAGGGGTTAAATACATCCATATAGCCCAGGAGCTATATGTGATGTATTTTTAGCCATTTAAGGTATTTTCATTGCGTCCCAGGGCGCCCTCCCCCCAGCGCCCTGCACCCTCAGTGACCGGAGTGTGAAGTGTGCTGAGAGCAATGGCGCACAGCTGCGGCGCTGTGCGCTACCTTATTGAAGACAGGACGTCTTATTGAAGACAGGACGACCTCTTCACTCTTCTGGCTCTGTAAGGGGGCCGGCGGCGCGGCTCCGGGACCCATCCATGGCTGGGCCTGTGATCGTCCCTCTGGAGCTAATGTCCAGTAGCCTAAGAAGCCCAATCCACTCTGCACGCAGGTGAGTTCGCTTCTTCTCCCCTTAGTCCCTCGATGCAGTGAGCCTGTTGCCAGCAGGTCTCACTGAAAATAAAAAAACCTATTTAAACTTTTACTCTAAGCAGCTCAGGAGAGCCACCTCGATTGCACCCTTCTCGTTCGGGCACAAAATCTTAACTGAGGCTTGGAGGGGGGTCATAGGGGGAGGAGCCAGTGCACACCAGCTAGTCCTAAAGCTTTTACTTTGTGCCCAGTCTCCTGCGGAGCCGCTATTCCCCATGGTCCTTTCGGAGTCCTCAGCATCCACTAGGACGTTAGAGAAATAACATTTGCAGAGAGAGTTAGATTTGGGTGAGTTATATTCTTTCTGTGCAGGGTAAATACCGGCTGCTTTATTTTTACACTGCAAATTAGATTTCAGTTTGAACTCACCACACCTAAATCTAACTCTCTCTGCACATGTTATATCTGCCTACCCTGCAGTGCACATGGTTTTGCCCAACTGCTAAAAAATTTCCTGCTGCGATCAACTTGGAATTACCCCCATTGTGCTCAATTTTGGGCACCATATTATAAAAAAGATATTGGGGAACTAGAAAGAGTTCAACGGCGAGCTACTAAATTGATTAAAAGGTTAGAGACACTGGAGTATGAGTAAAGACTTACTAGGTTACATATGTATACACTAGAAAAGAGGAGTCTAAGAGGAGACATTAATATCTTCAAATATGTAAAGGGTCATTACAAGCAGTTAGCAGCGGATTTGTTTATTAAAAGAACTCAGTATAGGAAATGAGGACACTCGCTGAGGCTAGAGGAGAGAAAATTCTGTACACAACGTAGGAAAGGGTTCTTCACGGTAAGGGCAATAAAGATTTAGATTTCCCTGCCGGAGAAGGTAATAATGGCAGACTCTGTAAATGCATTTAAAAACGGATTGGACAAATTTCTAAATGGAAAAAGTATCCAGGGTTATAGCATTTAGCATAGGGACATTAAATATCTGGGAGTGGTAAGAATCATAGTTGTCAATTGGTACTAAACCATTACTTCAGCAGGTGCATTATAATATGAACAGCTTAACACAGAATACAGGTTGAACCCGATGGGCATTTTGCCTCTTTTCAATCTCACTAACTATGTACTATGTAACTATGAAAGTCTGTACTTCTGGTAGTACCGCTAGTTGTTTCTGGAAGAAGATAGAGAGCCGAAATTTGAACTTTGATGGAGCCTAACTGTAGGCCTTTATCCACACCTGCTTGCAGGAAAAGCAGAAAACGGCCAAGTTGAAATTCCGCAGGAGGGTATTGTCTACCTTCACACCACGAGACATATTTCTTCCAGATACGGTGGTAATGTTTGGACGTGACCCCCTTACGGGCCTGGACCACAGTGGAAATAACCTTGGATGGGAGACCTTTTCTTGTTAAGATCTCCCTCTCAACTTCCAAGCCGTCAAGCTGCAGTAAGTCTGGATAGACGAACGGTCCTTGTTGAAGAAGGTCCTTGAGTAGCGGCAGAGGCCAGGGTTCTTCCAAAGACATGGTCAGGAGGTCCGTGTACCAGGCCAGTCGAGACCAATCCGGGGCAATTAGAATTGCCTGAACTCTTTCCCTTTTGGAGTCTTTTTAGAACTCTTGGAATGAGAGGGACTGGAGGAAACAGGTATACAAACTGGTAGTCCACTCCCACAGCCTGCAGATCCCTCATTCTGGAACAGGAATGATGGAGCTTCTTGTTGAGACGAGAAGCCATCAGGTCTATCTGCGGACAGCCCCACCAGTGAACCAATTGTTGGAACACCTGAGGGTGAAGGCCCCATTTTCCCGGATGGAGGTCGTGCCTGCTGAAGAAGTCCGCTTCCCAGTTGTCCACTCCTGGAATGAATATGGCTGAGATGGCGCTTGCGTTGGCTTCCACCCAGAGGAGTATCTTTGACACCTCTCGCATTGCGACCCTGCTTTTTGTTCCTCCCTGTCGATTGATGTATGCCACGGCCGTGGCGTTGTCCAACTGCACCTGGATGGCTTGATTCCGAAGGAGATAGGAGGCTTGCAGAAGAGCATTGTAAATTGCCCTGAGTTCCAGGACATTTATGGGAAGTGCAGATTCCGGACTCGACCACTTCCCCTGAAACTGGGCCCCCTGGGTCACAGCACCCAACCCCTGAGACTGGCATCAGTTGTCAGCAGGGTCCAAGACTAGGTACTGAAAGACCGACCCTCCACAAGGTGAGAGACTTGAAGCCACCATAACAGGGAGAGCCGTGCTTTTGGCGAAAGTTACACTCTGGTGCATATGCAGGTGTGAACATGACCACTTGTCCAGCAGATCCAGCTGGAACGGACGCACATGAAACCTGCCGTATTGTATTGCCTCGTAGGAGGCTACCATCTTGCCCAGCAAGCGAATGCAAAGATGGATCGAGATCTTACGGGGTTTGAGCACAGAGCGGATCATAGCCTGGATAGTCAAGGCCTTGTCCATCGGAAGGAATAACTTCTGAGATACCGTGTCCAGGATCAGTCCCTGGAACTGAATTCTCTGAGACGGTTCCAGGTGAGACTTCTAGGATCCATCCGTGGTCCTCAAGTAGGCGAGCTGTCAAGGCGATGCTGTGTAGCAGCTGTTCCCTGGACACCGCCTTTATCAGGAGATTGTCCAAGTATGGGACTATATTGACTCCCATCTTACGCAATTGCAGCATCATCTCCGCCATGACTTTTGTGAATACCCTTGGAGCTGTGAAGAGACCAAAGGTAAGGCCTGGGCTGGAAGTAGTGATCCAGTGCAGCGAACCGAAGGTAAGCCTGATGAGGCGGCCATATTGGAATATGAAGGTTCCTTGATATCCAGGGATACCAGGAACTCCCCCTCCACCAGACCGGAGATCACTGCCCTTAGGGATTCCATCTTGAATTTGAACACGCGAAGATACGGGTTCAGGGATTTGAGGTTCAAGATCGGCCGTACCGAGCCGTCCGGCTTTGTAACCACAAAGAGACTTGAGTAAAATCCCTTTTTGTGCAGCGGAGGTGGTACTGGAACAATAACTCCTGTGGAAAGCAGTTTTTGCAAGGTAAGTCTTGCTACAGGTGAAGCTGGTAAGGCTGACTTGAAGATTCTGAGAGGAGGTAGTTTCTGAAATTCCAGCCGGTATCCTTGGGATATGAGCTCCCTCACCCAAGGATCCCAGTAGGACTTTGATCACATATGGGCGAAGTGTTGAAGGCGAGCACCTACCTGGAAGTCGCCCTGCTGCTGGAGCCAACCGTCACACGGAGAGCTTTGTGGATGAGGTTTACGGGACTTACCGCAAGTTCCTTTAGCAGCATTGGAGGCACCTCTGGCTCTGCCTCTGAATTTTGCCACACGAAAGGACTGCAGAGAGGGCCCAGGGTAGGGACGTCTAGCAGGAGGTGCAGCAGACGGCAGATAGGTACTTACCTGTCGTCGCCTGAGATATCCACTTGTTTAGTTCTTCTCCAAACAAGGCATCACCTGTAAAAGGAAGGTTATCTTCCCCTTTCTTAGAATCAGTATTTGCTGACCATTGTCAAAGCCAAGGGCTCTGCGAGCAGAGACCGCCATAGCCGTGGTACGGCCATTAATGAGATAATAATTCCTTAACTGCCTCACTCATAAAAAGTCTGCAGCATCTTGGATATGCTGCAGTATCGTAATGATCTCATCCTGAGGTAGGAAGTCAAACCCATTTATTATACACTGCTCAAAAAAATAAAGGGAACATTTAAACAACACAATGTAACTCCAAGTCAATCACACTTCTGTGAAATCAAACTGTCCACTCAGGAAGCAACACTGATTGACAATCAATTTCACATGCTGTTGTGCAAATGGAATAGACAACAGGTGGAAATTATAGGCAATTAGCAAGACACCCCCAATAAAGGAGTTGTTCTGCAGGTGGTGACCACAGACCACTTCTCAGCTCCTATGTTTTCTGGCTGATGTTTTGGTCACTTTTGAAATCTGGCGGTGCTTTCACTCTAGTGGTAGCATGAGACGGAGTCTACAATGGCGAAGTAAAAAAAAAAAAATTACATAAAGAGAACATACAGACTACACACATATGAGTCGCTATACTTGCAAATATGCGCAGCGAGCACAGCAATATATGGTAACACACGCATTTACACGGACATGCCACAGAGATGGATTCGACACTTATCTCATACAGTACATAATTATAATATCAAGCGCCAGACATCATGATTTAAAAATTATGTAATGAAGTAATGTCATGTATGTGTATTATTTCAACGAAGCAAGATAGACCTGTCATATTTACTATTAAAACAACCAGCTTAATGTGTAGATTAATTTGATACTTGTTATTAAGTTGTAGGACATTGCAACAAATAGTTATGATTATATGTATAAAAGCTAAAATCACTTTTATTAGAACAATAGATATTCCAAACAGGTTGTGGACAGGAAACTCAGGCCAGCCCTTTGGATGTCTTCAAGGCTGAACCTGATTAGCATATACAAAGGAACTGGTGACTCATCGTGAATCCCTCCCCCAGAAACTAGATAACACTTATTGATCACACAGGAGCTCAGTGGCTTTTTGGTCTCAGAGGATGATGGACTTGCTGCCAGATTAGTTCCTATATTTATTTACAAAGAGAGAGAGAGACATAAGATGCATTGGAGGGAATGGTAATTGTATCGCTGGCCTGTAACTGAAACTGTATGTAATGGCATGTAACTGTATGTAACTATATGTTTTAACTGCTTACTGTGTGAGTGTAACCATGTAACTATAGGTATACTGTACTTTGTAATATATATTGAATCCATATCCTTTTTAATAACAAATATATACATCAATGAGCTTTGGAACTCAGATAATGTGTGGGTGCATTGTTTTCTCTTATGGGATGTAGTGTTTTGAGATGTATAGCGCACATTCATGGGATATGGCAATAAGAGGTGCAGGCGTTTACAATATATATTAGAGCGGGCATTTTAAATATTTGTGAGAAATCAATTTGGCATTCTTAACAACCACACAAGTGGCTCAGGTAGTGCAGCTCATCCAGGATGGCTCATCAATGCGAGCTGTGGCAAGAAGGTTTGCTGCGTCTGTCAGCGTAGTGTCCAGAGCATGGAGGCGCTACCAGGAGACAGGCCAGTACATCAGGAGACGTGGAGGAGGCCGTAGGAGGGCAACAACTCAGCAGCAGGACCGCTACCTCCGCCTTTGTGCAAGGAGGAACAGGAGCACTGCAAAATGACCTCCAGCAAGCCACAAATGTGCAAACGATCAGAAACAGACTCCATGAGGGTGGTATGAGGGCCAGACGTCCATAGGTGGGGGTTGTACTTACAGCCCAACACCGTGCAGGACGTCTGGCATTTGTCACAGAACACCAAGATTGGCAAATTTGCTACTGGCATCCTGTGCTCTTCACAGATGAAAGCAGGTTCTCACTGAGCACATGTGACAGACGTGACAGAGTCTGGAGACGCCAATGAGAACGTTCTGCTCCCTGCAACATCCTCCAGCATGACCGGTTTGACAGTGGGTCAGTAATGGTGTGGGGTTGCATTTCTTTGGGGGGCCGCACAGCCCTCCATGTGCTCGCCAGAGGTAGCCTGACTGCCACTAGGTACCGAGATGAGATCCTCAGACCCCTTGTGAGACCATATGCTGGTGCGGTTGGCCTTGGGTTCCTCCTAATGCAAGACAATGCTAGACCTCATGTGGCTGGAGTGTGTCAGCAGTTCCTGCAAGACGAAGGCATTGATGCTATGGACTGGCCCGCCCGTTCCCCAGACCTGAATCCAGTTGTGCACATCTGGGACATCATGTCTCGCTCCATCCACCAACGCCACGTTGCACCACAGACTGTCCAGGAGTTGGCGGATGCTTTAGTCCAGGTCTGGGAGGAGATCCCTCAGGAGACCATCCGCCACCTCATCAGGAGCATGCCCAGGCGTTGTAGGGAGGTCATACAGGCACGTGGAGGCCACACACACTACTGAGCCTCATTTTGACTTGTTTTAAGGACATTACATCAAAGTTGGATCAGCCTGTAGTGTGTTTTTACTTTAATTTTGAGTGTGACTCCAAATCCAGACCTCCATGGTTTAATAAATATTATTTCCATTGATAATTTTTGTGTGATTTTGTTGTCAGCACATTCAACTATGTAAAGAACAAACTATTTAATAAGAATATTTCAATCATTCAGATCTAGGATGTGTTATTTTAGTGTTCCCTTTATTTTTTTGAGCAGTGTATTATCGGACAATTTAACAACAGACAGCCCTGAATGGAGTGACACAGAGAGGATTGGGACCAAGCACACAATACCTCAGACCAGAGCAGCGCTCCGCTGGGTATACTTAGATGTTTGTTATTAGCACGAGTGTAACCGCTGTGTATATGCTCCCCCTTCTCTAAAAGACCCTCTGGTACCAGTAGAATTGGTGATTCAGTGGGTTCTGTGGAGGAGCAATCCCAGCGTGCAGCCTGTAGTCAGCAGCAGCAGGAAATGGCGCCTTTTAGCTTTCGGTCCCGCTCTCCGGGAAGCCCCGCCCCTTCAATGGCATGCAGTCCCTAATAGATTATACTGGCATTATGTCACATTTGTGTAAAAAAAAATTTGAATCCACCTCAGCGCCAGTGTGGGTTCCCAGTGGGCACTGAAGCTCAAGGCCCGGGGACCGCCACGCCCTAATGCCACCCATGTCACCGGGGACCCGCTAACTGGGGTTTCGGTGTAGTACTCCCCGCACCGCGTCTACTTCGGCATCTGTTAGGGGTGGCGGCAGGGCTGACGGCGTGGGCTTACACCCTGGGTCATGAGAAACAGCACCTCAGGAGCTCAGTGTCCTGTCAGTGGGGATACGAACCATTAACTCTATATTAAGTTGGTTCGGTTCCCGCCCCCTTCCTAAGTCCCACGACGCAGGTAGACTTGTTGCCAACAGCGCTGCCTGAAAATAACAAACTAACAGAAACTCTGAAGAAAACTCTCCGGAGCTCCAGAGAATGCACCCGGCTCCTTGGGCACATTTTTCTAAACTGAGTCTGCAGGAGGGGCATAGAGGGGAGGAGCCAGCACACACCAACTGATTTCTTACAGTGCCAGGCTCCAATGGACCCGATCTATACCCCATGGTACTAATGTCACCCCAGTATCCACTAGGACACTGAAATAATAAAAAACCGTAAAAGAAAGCTTGGGTTGCTTAATAGCAGCCCCACTGTTTGACGGTGATACGGCTCCTCCCGACACCAATACGAAACTGAAGGGCCTGAGCTGGAGGCGGGGTATAGGGTGGGATAAGGGCCGAAGCTTCCTAGGATACCTAAAGCTTTAACTGTTTGGTGCCCAGTCCTTACCATGTGCCACCCTACGGAACCCGAAGAAGAATCACAAGAATTACTTAGGAATTAACTCGTAACACTGAAAGCACTCCTACATATAAAAGGCGATAAATTGTTGGGCTTACCCTGACCTGGGACCATTTTCCTTCCATTGCAACACTTACTGGAGGACAGTCGCTGCAGTGATTATCTTGGTAACGAACTTCCAGCTCCTACAGAAGATTGGTAGTAGCTGCAGCGGTTCCGTTGGATAGCAGTGTGAACTTGAGCCACGTCCTGAAGCAGTGACCGTAGATGCTGCTCGCTCCGCAGGTGTCAAAAAGCTCGTTTGAATGCCCCACAAGCCCTGCAGCGTGTCTGCACATGACATCATACCTCCAGCCTGCACTGCATCTAAGACATCCATAATCCTGCCACTTACTCCTAGATGGCCAGTCATACCACCTTTTCCCAGCTTGTACTCCCCAAAGTACACCCACCAGGTACTTCCGGAACATAGGATCTTCTCTTCCTTTCCCGGGTAACACTGGGTAAGCCCAATAAAACCCTACCTGATACTAGACTGAAGGGTAGGAAAGAAGACACAGGAAGCAGGGAGGCATGGTCTTATATACCTGCCAGGTGGGTCTTCTTTACCTGGCCCGAGACCAAAGAAGGAGTTAACACATTGATATATTCTGCCAGCAAGAAGGAAGAGTAAACCAGACATTTTGTTTAATTATAGTTGGAACAGTTCTCAGAAACTATATTACATTGTATTGGGTAGATCTAGTTATCTATTATGTTTGTACTAACGCTGATATTGTACAGTTATAACGTAACGTCGGTTCATAGCGCTGCTTTTCCGGATTAGTGGAAACGGTTTAATGGCGTTTCTCTTTTCGCAGTCAAGGATCATTTGTTTTACTTGAAAGAAACAGGGTATAATGTTTCCATAGCAACATATTGCAGAAATAAGCCAATTTAAAGCATACTGTAATCCATTCCACATAATGTTTAATGCACGCAATGAAATACTGGAGAATAAATAGTCATTCATTGTAGTTTATTGTGGATTTGGCACGAGGAATGTAAATCAGTTCTCGTATAGCTTTAGTTAATGAGGGAAAACAAATGACAGATATGGAAATAGGACATACAGAAAAATTAAAAAGGCATATTGGGTAGTGTCCTAGCAACGTGCGTGATAAATAGGATTAAAGTGCCTTATGGTTATCCGGTAAGGCGCTGCTGCCGTGGCACCTTGTTAATGTGCGGTTTTGTACATACACCCCTAGAAGTGCTTTCAAGCAGCTATAAGTCTATGTTACATTCTGGAGATTCCTAAAAATTGACTACATATATTTTTTTCTATATTGTGATTGTAATCTTTTTACAGTGGTCCCGTCACCCACACCCAGCGGACGCAGCCCTGTGATAGGCTGAACCAACTTTGGGCCTACTGATTAAACAGGAAGCAGTGACAACACTACAGCTTGAGGGTCCAGGGAGACCGCTGGTTAGGCGGCTTTGTCCACCGTGTATAGGCCACATTCATTTGGTTCACTTACCAGTGTTCTGCTTTTTTTTGTTGTTAAATTAGGAATTAACTGGAAAACGGAGTAGAAAAATAAGGACTGCTCTCTGGCCAAAACTTGCCATAGACTCATGGGAACGGCTGCACGCTTGAAGGGGGGGGGGGGGGGGGGGGGGGATCCTAGATACATGTGCTTTAGAAAATGGGTCACATTCCATCCGGACGCGAAGATTATTCTGACCAGTCTAGAAATTGGCACTGAGGACTTGTTGGCCACAGACGCTAGCTGTAGTCACATTGTGAAACTTGTACAAAGAGCTGGACGATGAGCGTGACCACCGGTAAACTCTTGGCACGACGGTAAAACTGCCCCCATCCTCGGGTGCAGTGGTTTTGATGCCTCCATGTTGGACATTGCACTTATAAACAGACAAAAAAAAAAACAAATGAGTACATTGGAAGTTCTGCAGAACAGAAAATTTCGTGGCCCAGCCGCTTTCACATGGTAACACCACTGTATGCAAGTCACCACGCGTGGCTTGGTGTTCATGGACTTCCTGGCACTGTACTGTGGTCTCGGAGGGTCACATCTTGCTGAAGCACTCCTTGGCATTAGTCCAGACCTGGATGCCCTGCACACAGAGGAGAACCGCATATCCAATGCGCATTAATGGGCCACTAAATCCCCAAATAATACATCTTAACATGAACCAAAATCGTATCCAAACTCAGGAGGACAGAATAAATCTCACCTTCTTGCACATGCTAATCTGCATCACCGCGTAATTTATAAGAGCCTCTTTCAGATCCTGATTCTTTTGCTCCTTAAAACGATCTATTTCCAGCCAGGCGTCCTTCACAAAGTCTCTGAAAGAAAATTACGGCCACATGGGATCAGCAGGCAAGACCCCGGCAACTGGAGCACAATGTCACACGGTCACATTGCACAGTGACAACTGGCTAGGAAATACCTCCATACATATAATGCTATAGGGTCTAGCCACAGTCACTTATAGCATGTTTGGCAGTAAGTAATAATTTACAATTGCTAAGATGATTGCACTCGTCTATACAGATGAAGTGAAAGTCATAACATGTCCCTGTGATATGTGACCAGACGACCACCCTGTGCAAATGTGACCAGATAACCTCCAACCCTACCCCCCCCTGTGCAAATGTGGCCAGATGCCCCCCCCCCCCCCCCCCCCGTGTAAATGTGACCACAGACGACCCCCCCCCCGTGCAAATGTGACCACAAACGACCCCCCCGTGCAAATGTGACCACAGACGACCCCCCCGTGCAAATGTGACCACAGACGACCCCCCCGTGCAAATGTGACCACGGACCCCATCTACCTGCTCTCCACATTGCGCAGCTTGAGCTGTTCCTCTCCCTCTTCTATCTGCTCTTCCAGGAGCTTTATCTTGGCCTCTCTTTGCTCTGGTGTCTCCTGACCGAATAGCTTGCTGGTCATTCCCTTTATTGAGAAGGTCCTCACAGTCTGGCAGACAGATACATCGAGATATCAGCACAAAGAGCAACAACCGAGGAAACAGCTGCATTCACTGATGTCATACGGTACGCAGGGACTACATAAGACATAACGGCTATACCTGATCTATGAGGATGGTATATAAAACATTAAATATATAGTATTCTACTATACAATACTGGTATAACTTATCTACCAGATACAAGCACGGAATAGAATCAGTCACACCTACGCACTGACAGATACCTATACATAGGAATCATCATCGTCGCCCCTACACTGCATGTGCGACATTTGGAAAGTGAAACAGCAAAACGTTAGTGACGCAAAAATTGCAGTAGAATATTCTTCCAATA
Source organism: Pseudophryne corroboree (assembly GCF_028390025.1). Classification (NCBI taxonomy): domain Eukaryota; kingdom Metazoa; phylum Chordata; class Amphibia; order Anura; family Myobatrachidae; genus Pseudophryne; species Pseudophryne corroboree. The sequence continues at coordinate 25,408,841 of NC_086450.1, forward strand.
AGGCAGAGACTTTTCCAAAGGATCAATAGACAAAAAAAAAAAAGAGCACATTCTACCCATTGTATCTACAGCATCCATACCTACCCCTGTGGCCAGCTCCTCACATTGCTGCTTCTTAGAGGTGAGGTCCAGGGCAGAGAGCTCCAGGTCATACTGCATGAGTTCATGTTTCCTACACACAGCCCTGAAACCACAAGAGATGCTCCATTTCTGAAACTGTCTTTCTGTACAGAGAATACTTGAAAATAAAATGTAGCATCTAAACATTAAATCATGTTCCCTGAGGCAGTAGGACAACAGATGGTGGGTCCCTCTTTCCTAGAAGGTAGCAGGAGGACAACAACGGATCGAGGGCCCCACCATCCATAGTAGAAGAACTATGGATGGTGGGTCCCTCCCTCCTAGAAGGAAGTATAGAAGGACAACAGATGGTGGGTCCCTTCCTCCTAGAAGGCAGTATAGAAGGACAACAGATGTTGGGTCCCTTCATCCTGGAAGGCAGTAGGAAGAAAATGGATGGTGGGTCCCTCCCTCCTAGAAGGCAGTAGGAGGACAACGGATGGTGTGTTCCTCCCTCCTAGAAGGCAGTAGGACACAGGATGGTGGGTCCCTTCCTCCTAGAAGGCAGCAGGACGACACCAGATGGTGGGTCCCTTCATCCTGGAAGGCAGTAGGAAGAAAATGGATGGTGGGTCCCTCCCTCCTAGAAGGCAGTAGGACACAGGATGGTGGGTCCCTCCCTCCTAGAAGGCAGTAAGAGGACAACGAATGGAGGGTCCCCTCCCTGCTAGAAGGCAGTAGGAGGACATCGGATGGTGGGTCCCTCCCTCCTAGAAGGCAGTAGGAGGACACCGGATGGTGGGTCCCTCCCTCCTAGAAGGCAGTAGGAGGACAATGGGTGGTGGGTCCCTCCCTCCTAGAAGGCAGTACAGGACGACAACAGATGGTGGGTCACTCTCTCCTAGAAGGCAATATAGGAGGACAACAGATGGTGGGTCCCTCTCTCCTAGAAGGCAATATAGGAGGACAACAGATGGTGGGTCCCTCTCTCCTAGAAGGCAATATGAGGAGGACAACAGATGGTGCGTCCCTTTCTCCTAGAAGGCAATATAGGAGGACAACAGATGTGTTAGGGTCTCCTGCCCTGTGCTGCCACGTCGTCATGGCAACCGGGAGACAAGTGCTAGCAGAGTAACCTGAGCGCAGCTGATACTCCGGTTCAGGTCTTTTGCTGTGCAGTGGTTACAGGCTCTGTGCACGGTAGGGGATCCGGTGCTGGTTTTTGTGCTCACAGTCTGTGAGGTCTGAGTGGGGCATGGACAGCACCTGCTTTATAAGGCCTCTTCTTAGGGTAAGCAGATGCTGCTGAATCTTTGTTGGTTAGTCAGTTCCTGAAAGTTAGCCAGTACTGTGTAGCTTTGTATTTGTTTGTTGCTTACTGCAAATAGGCCTGGGGATTTGGTATTACACTCTGCCAATCCAGACCTAGCAGTAAGACTGGAGTCAGTCGTTTAGCTTGCTGGGGTTCTGTTACTACTCTGTGAACTTAGCAAGTTTGCGGCTGTATTCTAAGACTTGCCTGTCTAATCCTGTCTCACTGTGCTAGGTGTCAGGGGTCAGTTTAGTGGCAGTAAGCTGAACCTGTGCACTGCAAGTGAGAATTAGGATTGTGGAGACTCTCCTTGTGTCTATCATTCCATCTCTGACCAAGGAGTTTACTGCCACACCCGTTGGTAACCCTTTAGGGTTTTGCTGTTGCCCTTAGCAACAGCATTTCGGGTTCTCTACGTATTAAAACACAACATCTTGCTTTTCTCATCTGAGTATTACTAATACAAGGGAGACACCCAGTTCCTTAGCCTCTGGGCTTCTCTGTTCACTTTGTGTGTATTTTGTTACCCTATCACCTTCTGTGTACGTTATGTCATATTCCCCAGTCTGTCTGTGAGTCCATTTGTTTTGCATAACAGTTCAAACACCAGTACATTCCTGCAGGCACTGGTGTGCATAACATATTCAGCAGCCTAATACTCCTGTTGAAATTTTGTGGGAATATGGAGCATACCCCTCAAAATACGTTGCAACAGGTGGTCGATCAGGTGCAGGTCCTGACTCGACAATTTAATGATTTGTCCATTAAAATGCACACCTCCCAGGCTGCTGGCGGAGCTCCCGCAGCAGCAGCACCTGCAGGGGTTAAGGAGCCGAAAGTAAATCTCCCGGATCGTTTTTCTGGAGATCGCTCGCAGTTCTTTTGTTTCAAGGAGAGCTGCAAGCTATACTTCCGGCTTAGGCCTCAGTTTTCTGGGTCGGAGATTCAGCGGGTGGGCATAGTGATTTCCTTGCTACAAGGAGACCCACAGGTCTGGGCATATGGGTTGCAGCCTGACTGTCCGTCGCTTAAAAGTGTTGATGCTTTTTTTACGGCACTGGGCATGTTGTATGATGACCCTGACAAGACGGCCTCAGCCGAGGCTCAGATTTCGATCCTTAAGCAAGGGCGAAGGCCAGTTGAGGTTTACTGTACGGAGTTTCGGAGGTTGGCCCATGATACCCAGTGGAATGACCCAGCCCTGAGACACCAGTACCGAAGAGGTCTTTCTAACCAGATAAAGGACCAACTGGTACAATATCCCTTGCCTGATAGCTTGGATCAGCTCATGCAGTTATCCATCCGGGTGGATAGACGGCTGAGAGAGCGTAGGCTTGAAAGGGAGACTGAGATTTCCTTCCTTCCCAAGGGAACCTCAGACTCTGAGGAATTTTCCGAGGAGCCTATGCAGATTGGGGCTACCCGCCTCTCCTCGCGTGAGAAGACGCGGAGGAGACAGCAGGGGTTGTGTTTGTACTGTGGGAATAAAGGTCATGTGGTAGTATCATGCCCAGAAAAGCCGGAAAACTTCAGGGCCTGAGGGTGATGGGAAATATCCTGTCAGGCCAGAAGTCAGAATTTCCCAAGAAGACTTTTATCATTCCGGTGACCTTGAAGATCCTCGGTCAAACTGTCAAGACTGAGGCCTTTGTGGACAGTGGGGCCGACGGGGTTTTTATGGACCGCCAATTCGCCCTGAAACACTCTGTTCCCTTAGTACCCTTGGCATCGGAAATTGAGATTTGTGGGTTAAACGGGGAACCATTATCCCAAGGTAAAATTACCTCTTGCACTAGCCAGATTTCTTTGTTTATTGGAGCCACACACTCTGAAAAATTGTCCTTTTATGTGACTGTCTGTACTTTTGCCCCATTGGTGTTGGGGTTACCCTGGTTAAGGGCCCACAATCCTCAATTTGACTGGGTCTCTGGGGAGATTCTTAGTTGGGGTACTGATTGTTTCAGGAGTTGCTTGAGCCTTCCAGTCAGGCTCTCGCAGCTAAGTTTGCCAGGATTGCCAGGGTGTTATGCAGATTTTGCGGACGTGTTCTCCAAAAAAGTTGCAGAGGTACTACCTCCCCATCGCCCCTATGACTGTGCCATTGATTTGTTGCCAAATGCTAAGCTTCCTAAGAGCAGGTTGTACTCCCTGTCACGTCCTGAGACTCAGGCTATGGCAGAGTACATTCAGGACAACTTGGCTAAGGGATTTATCAGACCTTCACAGTCTCCAGTTGGGTCGGGGTTCTTCTTCGTGGGTAAAAAGGACGGTTCGTTGCGACCCTGCATCGACTTCAGGGAATTGAACCGTATCACGATTAAAAACTCATACCCACTGCCTCTCATTTCGGTCTTGTTTGACCAGCTTCGTACTGCCACCATTTTTTCTAAGATTGACCTACGCGGTGCGTACAATCTAATCCGAATAAGAGAGGGGGATGAATGGAAGACTGCCTTTAATACCCACTCAGGGCATTATGAATATTTGGTGATGCCTTTTGGGCTCTGTAATGCCCCGGCAGTCTTCCAGGATTTCATGAATGATGTGCTCAGGGAATATTTGGATAGATTCTTAGTTGTATACTTAGATGACATCCTAATCTTCTCCCATTCCCTGGAGAAACATCGGAAGCATGTACGCTTAGTCCTCCAGAAACTCAGAGACCACCGGCTTGGGGCGAAGCTGGAGAAGTGCGAATTTGAAGTTCAGCAAATCGCATTTCTAGTATATATTATCTCCCCAGAAGGTTTCCAAATGGAGGGTTCCAAGGTACAGGCAGTCCTGGATTGGGTGCAGCCCACTAGTTTGAAGGCGCTTCAGCGTTTCCTGGGCTTTGCGAATTTTTATAGACGATTTATCGCTGGATTTTCGTCTATAGTGGCGCCCTTGGTGGCACTCACTAAGAAAGGGGCGGATGTTGCTCACTGGTCTTGTGAGGCTAAAGCGGCTTTTGCCCGTCTCAAAAGGGCATTTGTTTCGGCCAAGGTGCTGCGACACCCAGATCCAGAGCGTCCTTTTGTGGTGGAGGTGGATGCCTCTGAGATGGGTATTGGGGCAGTGCTTTCTCAGATGGGAGTGTCTGATAATCGCCTTCATCCCTGTGCTTACTTTTCCCGTAAATTTTCGCCTGCCGAGATGAATTATGACGTGGGTAACCGGGAATTGTTGGCTATTAAGGATGCACTCGAGGAGTGGAGACACTGGCTTGAGGGGGCTAAGTTTGTGGTCTCAATTCTCACTGACCATAAGAATCTGGCATATTTAGAGTCAGCGAAGCGTCTCAATGCCAGGCAGGCACGATGGGCTTTGTTTTTTGCTCGCTTTAATTTTTTGATAACATATCGCCCTGGGTCAAAAAACATCAAGGCTGATGCGCTCTCGCGGAGTTTTGCTCCAATCCAGGAGACCACCGAGGAGCCGTTGCCCATTGTTTCCCCATCATGTATTAAAGTGGGCATTACCCAGGACCTCTTATCATTAGTCCTTAGAGCACAGGAGCAGGCTCCTCCAGACCTTCCGGTAGGTCTTTTGTTTGTGCCTCCTAGGTTAAGACAGCGAGTGTTCCTGGAATTCCATGCCAAGAAGTCGGCAGGTCACCCGGGTATTGCCAGAACTCGGGAGTTGCTATCTAGGGCGGTGTGGTGGCCTTCGGTGGCTAAGGATGTGGATCAGTGGGTTCGGGCATGTGACATCTGTGCCCGAAATAAGACTCCTAGAGGGGTTCCTGTTGGCCCATTACATCCACTCTCTATCCCATCTAAGCCATGGACCCACATTTCAATGGATTTTGTGGTGGACTTGCCCAAATCCTCGGGGATGACAGCCATCTGGGTTGTCGTTGACAGGTTTTCGAAGATGGCGCACTTCGTTCCACTGGTTGGGCTGCCATCGGCCAGACGCCTGTCTGAATTATTTATGCTGCATGTTGTGCGTCTCCACGGGTTGCCACTTGATGTGGTCTCTGACCGCGGATCCCAGTTTGTGGCCAAATTCTGGAGGGCATTTTGTTCCGATCTCCAGATTTCTGTCAGCTTGTCGTCAGGCTACCATCCGCAGTCTAATGGGCAGACTGAAAGGGTGAACCAGTCCTTGGAGCAGTTCCTCAGGTGTTATGTCTCCAAGTGTCAGACTGACTGGGTTGCTCATCTGTCCATGGCGGAGTTTGCCTATAACAACGCGGCTCACTCTGCTACAGGGATCTCTCCCTTCCTTTGTGTGTATGGGCATCATCCTAAGGCCAATTCTTTTGACCCCCTGGACTCCACGCCTGGTGGTTCCTCTGTGGTTTCGGTCCTTAGAGGTATTTGGCGGAAAGTGAAGAAAGCCCTTGTGTCTGTGTCATTAGTGACCAAAAGGGTTTTTGATAAGCGGAAAAGACCCTGCAGCTTCAAATTAGGAGACTTCGTCTGGTTGTCTACCAAGAATTTGAAGTTGAGACAGCCATCTCATAAGTTAGGCCCCCGGTTCATCGGCCCTTATAAGATCACCAGGGTTATCAATCCGGTGGCATTTCAGTTAGATCTGCCCCGTTCTTTGGGTATCAATAAAACATTTCATTGTTCCCTTTTAAAACGGGCGATTAGTAATCCTTCTTCCAGTGGAAGACCTTCCCCTCTTCTGATACGTGGCCAGAGGGAGTTTGTTGTTGAAAGGATTCTTGACTCCAAGGTGGTTCGGGGTCGGCTGTCATTTTTGGTGCACTGGAAGGGGTATGGCCCGGAGGAGCGGTCGTGGGTGCGCAGTTGTGATCTTCATGCCCCCAGACTGATACGCTCTTTCTTCTCGCAGTTCCCCGATAAACCCGGTGGTAGGGGTTCTTTGACCCCTCGTCAGAGGGGGGGTACTGTTAGGGTCTCCTGCCCTGTGCTGCCACGTCGTCATGGCAACCGGGAGACAAGTGCTAGCAGAGTAACCTGAGCGCAGCTGATACTCCGGTTCAGGTCTTTTGCTGTGCAGTGGTTACAGGCTCTGTGCACGGTAGGGGATCCGGTGCTGGTTTTTGTGCTCACAGTCTGTGAGGTCTGAGTGGGGCATGGACAGCACCTGCTTTATAAGGCCTCTTCTTAGGGTAAGCAGATGCTGCTGAATCTTTGTTGGTTAGTCAGTTCCTGAAAGTTAGCCAGTACTGTGTAGCTTTGTATTTGTTTGTTGCTTACTGCAAATAGGCCTGGGGATTTGGTATTACACTCTGCCAATCCAGACCTAGCAGTAAGACTGGAGTCAGTCGTTTAGCTTGCTGGGGTTCTGTTACTACTCTGTGAACTTAGCAAGTTTGCGGCTGTATTCTAAGACTTGCCTGTCTAATCCTGTCTCACTGTGCTAGGTGTCAGGGGTCAGTTTAGTGGCAGTAAGCTGAACCTGTGCACTGCAAGTGAGAATTAGGATTGTGGAGACTCTCCTTGTGTCTATCATTCCATCTCTGACCAAGGAGTTTACTGCCACACCCGTTGGTAACCCTTTAGGGTTTTGCTGTTGCCCTTAGCAACAGCATTTCGGGTTCTCTACGTATTAAAACACAACATCTTGCTTTTCTCATCTGAGTATTACTAATACAAGGGAGACACCCAGTTCCTTAGCCTCTGGGCTTCTCTGTTCACTTTGTGTGTATTTTGTTACCCTATCACCTTCTGTGTACGTTATGTCATATTCCCCAGTCTGTCTGTGAGTCCATTTGTTTTGCATAACAGTTCAAACACCAGTACATTCCTGCAGGCACTGGTGTGCATAACAAGATGGTGGGTCCCTCTCTCCTAGAAGGCAATATAGGAGGACAACAGATGGTGGGTCCCTCTCTCCTAGAAGGCAATATAGGAGGACAACAGATGGTGGGTCCCTCTCTCCTAGAAGGCAATATAGGAGGACAACAGATGGTGGGTCCCTCTCTCCTAGAAGGCAATATGAGGAGGACAACAGATGGTGCGTCCCTTTCTCCTAGACGGTAGTACACTTGGGAAAAAAACCTGACTTCTCCATACTGTTGCCTCGCATCAGTTTAGAACTAGTACTGGACAGATACAAAAGAGGAGCAGAGCAGAACAGGGGCCAGACATCCTGGCTGGGTTGTTCATAGTCCACTAACACTCTCCGAGAATAGGATTTAATAGTGAATAAGGAAATACTCGTCTACAATAGCGAATACACAGATAAAATGACCCATATCCAAACTGTATTCCAGTTCTGCTGGTGCTGTTTGGCCACCAGACACTCAGTGACCATGGCGGGCCAGTTACCAGACCTTTGCAGAACGTAGGAAAGCAGCAAAGGGAATAGATGAACTAGAAAGGTCAAGGAACCGTTAAAGAATTAGTGTAATACACCCATGTATCCCAGGATCTGGCACTGCAAAGATATTCATGTGTAGGTCAGCCACAACGCTAACAATCTCTGTGGGAACTGTTAGTATTTGGGTTAGCGGATACCACTCTCCTGGTTACAAGCATCATGGTGGGTGGGCTGCAGGTTTTCCTTCTGGTGTCTCAGATAATGTTACAGTGAGAGCACTGTCTATCTGAAGTCTCTGACCTCTCCTGACGTATAAAATAAACTTTATTCTGCAGGGTCCATAGGAATCCACAGGGATTACATACCAGCATGCATTCCTCTTGTCCTAGGATATGGGACAGGACACCATGTCTGGAAGAGGGATTGTGGTCCTGCTAAACTGATCACCGCAGCTAAAATCCCCTAAAGCTATAGGCTGCCCAGGGAAAAGATATACTAGATCAACATACGGCATAAGGGGTGTCCCTGAAGGAAAATACTCCTGGCTGGCGTGACTGCTTCTCATAGACTGAATGTAAAAGCTTCTAAGTGCCACCTTAATTAGAACAAATTCCTGTCTTCAACTCTGGTTTGGCCCCGCTTCCTTCATTAAGAGGTCCACCACCAACTTATCCGAAACAGTTACCACGAACCGTCTGGGACAGCGGAGCCGCCGAGTTGTACAACTTATGTGTAATGTAGTCCAGCATTTAGCATATACGCAATTATGTGCCACAAGGATGTGTATCTGATCCACCCCCGCTGCACCCATAGGCGGAATTAGCGAGAAACACTGCACCCCAAGGCTACCAAACGGGCTGTGGACATCGTGAAGTAGAGCATAATATAAATCCGAAATCTCCTGGAGGTCACACAAGAACAGCTGTCCCCCCCCCCCCCCCCCCCCCCCTCCCTCCCTCGAGTGATCTTTACCCTGCGGGCAGTACATATACATTGCTGGCTCATTGTAGCTGAACACTTCCTCTGACATATCCTGAGTGATCCTGCACTATACAGGCGGCAGCCCCTGCCAGTCCGATGCCCCTGCAAATCTCCTCCGAATCCTACGCAGTTATGGAGAGGATTCCATTATATGTCCCCCACACCTTGGACAGGCGCAGGGAACACACTATAACACAGGGGTGAATCAATGCCCATTTAGACCTCCCAGTCTAAGGTGCTGCAACATTTGGGATAGGAACAACAAGAGCCACAACATAATCAGCTCCCCCCTCTCACCATAAAACAGGCCGAGAGTCCCACACTCCTGGCCAAGTACCCAGGGGGCAACTGAGACTGGCCAGTACATTGGCGCACGGAATTAGTCCATAACTGAACATGTAGAAGAGCAAATCTGCAGGATTACCATTAGACACAACTGAGTGATGTTCTACAAGAACATGGAAAGTTTATTTCTTACCTTAGAGCCTCTGCATAGAACAAATATTCTTTCAGCTGGTCGGCATAGTGCTCCTCCTCTTCTAGGATATCGTCAATGGAAGCTGCGTACCTGCAGAGAACACCAGGGGGGAGTCACTGATCGCCAGTGCGCAGTCATGTATATGCATGGAGGAGGGTAATAGTCACCGAGTAGCGAATGCAGAAACATAAATAAATGGATGTTTCCCTAAATACTTTAAACGGACTGGTCCTGTCAGTGTAGACAACTGAGGATGGGAGACATTGTCTACCTAGTAATGGAAAAAGAAAGGAACCTATAGAATAGGCCATAAACCAGTGGGTGTGTGACTGGCAGCAAAAGGAACAGCATTAAAATTCCACACTCCAACTACAGAATGAATGAGGGGACTGGACAACCTGAGGAAGAGTACTGCGCAGTCCCCAAAACAGCAAGTGTGATGTATGAACGTTGTGTCATTTAGAAGTGTGACTAACACAGCAATCTGACAGCAATTTCCTGACAGGAGTCCAACATAAATGTGCTGCACTGCTGGGGGACCCTGCTCATTCCGGCCTGTCCTCACTAACATCACTCATCTCCTGATATACTCTGTGCTGCTGGGGAACTTGTTCATTCCGGCCTGTCCTCACTAACATCACTCATCTCCTGATATACTCTGTGCTGCTGGAGGAACCTGCTCATTCCGGCCTGTCCTCACTAACATTACTCTGTGCTGCTGGGGGACCATGCTCATCCCGCCCTGTCCTCACTAACATCACTCATCTCCTGAAATAGTCTGTGCTGCTGGGGAACTCGTTCATTCCGGCCTGTCCTCACTAACATCACTCATCGCCTGATATACTCTGTGCTGCTGGGGAACCTGCTCATTCCGGCCTGTCCTCACTAACATCACTCATCTCCTGATATACTCTGTGCTGCTGGAGGAACCTGCTCATTCCGACCTGTCCTCACTAACATCACTCATCTCCTGATAACATCTCGTCCTCACTAACACTCTGTGCTGCTGGGGGACCCTGCTCATTCTGGCCTGTCCTCACTGACATCAGTCATCTCCTGATATACTCTGTGCTGCTGGGGGACCCTGCTCATTCCGGCCTGTCCTCACTGACATCACTCATCTCATGATATACTCTGTGCTGCTGGGGGACCGTACTCATTCCGGCCTGTCCTCACTAACATCACTCATCTCCTGATATACTCTATGCTGCTGGGGGCTCTGCTCCTCCCACTATATAACTCTCAGTCTGTGGCTTCCTGCTGCCTCCATTCCCCTCATCACATCATGTCACATGCAGTCCTGTCCTCACTGACACATCACTCATCTCCTGATATACTCTGTGCTGCTGGGGACCCTGCTCCTCCCACTATATAACTCTCAGTCTGTGGCTTCCTGCTGCCTCCATTCCTCTCCTCACATAATGTCACTGCCCCTGCCACATGCAGCCCTGTCCTCACTGACACATCGCTCATCTCCTGATATACTCTGTGCTGCTGGGTACCCTGCTCATCACGCTATATAACTCTGTGGCTTCCTGCTGCCTCCATTCCCCTCCTCACATCATGTCACTGCTCCTGTCACATGCAGTCCTGTCCTCACTGACACATCACTCATCTCCTGATATACTCTGTGCTGCTGGGGACCCTGCTCATTCCGGCCTATCCTCACTAACATCACTCATCTCCTGATATACTCTGTGCTGTTGGGGACCCTGCTCCTCCCACTATATAACTCTCAGTCTGTGGCTTCCTGCTGCCTCCATTCCCCTCCTCACATCATGTCACTGCCCCTGTCACATGCAGCCCTGTCCTCACTGACACATCACTCATCTCCTGATATACTCTGTGCTGCTGGGGACCCTGCTCCTCCCACTATATAACTCTCAGTCTGTGGCTTCTTGCTGCCTCCATTCCCCTCCTCACATCATATCACGGCCCCTGGAAAAACTGTCATGACCATTGGATCATTTCGCTCTGATTTGCAAAGAGAAGAAACCACTTGGCAGTGGGCTCAGGGGGGGTCAGGGGGCAAATAACACAATGGTCTATTCCATCTTCTGAAACTTACACATCCATGTGGTGCCCGGCGCTCTGTAACCCGTCTCCCATCTCCTTCTCTATTGCACTCCATTCACTGGGAGACAAATGGAACAGTAAGCATAGAGGCACCGCAACCCCTTACCCCGACAGTGCCAACCAGTACTCGTATACAGCTAGTTATCCGGATAGCACACTGACCTGAACACTCGGCCGTAATTCCCGTGCACCTTGTACACTCCGTACAGCCGGTCAGCGACCCTCTGGGAGGAGAAATATCAGTAAGGCTCTGGCACATGTGTCTGACTGCAGATGTTATTGCAGGCGTGGAGAGTAAATATGGCTTCCTGACCCCTCTGTGTTACCCCACTGCTGGTGCCAGGATCACTCTACAGCACTAGACCCTGTGTGTACTTCAGGTATCCACTCTCTAGGTCAACAGTGTCTAGGCTGACCACTATTGGTCAACAGGGTCTCTAGGTCGACAGGTCAAAAGGTCGACATGTGTTTTTCACTTTTTTTTTTTACTTTTTCATACTTAAATATCCACGTCGACTACGATCGGGAATAGTAACCTGCAGCAGTAGTGGAGCGACACCAAAAAAAACATAAAAAACTCATGTCGACCTGAAAACCCTGTCAGCCTAGTTACTGTCGTTTCGGGTATCCTTGGTCTCCGGTTAATGTTGAGATTATCCAAAGCATATCCACACAAGCATGTGGCCACATTTATCAGGGGGAATACTCACAGCTCGGACCCGCAGGAGGTGAGAGATGACGGACTGCAGCTCATCGCTGTAATGTTTCAGCTCCGTGAATCTCCTGTGTGATGGGGAGAGGTGACGTGGGGTCAAGGGTTATTTACGGTACTCCCATCCGCAGGCACTGATCACTCCCACAGACACACATTTACCCCACTGTCTAATGACGAATCTGCATGAAGTTACTGTACGAATAGGAAATAAACTAGAAGCCAGCTTTCTTTCTAGAATAACGGAACATCAGACAATGACCAGCATTCACAAATAGCCATCTTTCTCATAGAGCTAATGAGTCAGACCCAGGCTCCCAGTACGTCACGTCTGACAGGTACTCACTTGTCTGGGTTCTTAACACGAAACGTTGCACTTAGAGCCTTCAGCCTGGAATCGGTCTACAAAGAAAATGGGAAATGTGCAATCAGAAATATAAACTGCTGAAGAATAGCGGAGATGTTATAAAACTGTCAGTATAACTCCAAAATGGCAATATAACGCCATAATGAGGAGTGAGTATGGGCACACTGGCCCGCGCAGGGTACACTTACATAACCTATGCATCATAGCTGGGAATAAAAGAGAGGGAGGAGTTTGAGTTTACCTAGTGCCCCTAGTGGTGAGATTACCGCCGTCAGTGACAGTCAGTGAGGTGGTGTCACGGAGGTGGCTGAAGGGGAATGCAGACTGTTGTCATGGTGACAGCTATGGGGACTACTGGAGTGAGGAAGGACCGCTGAGTAACATAAGTACTATGGGGCAAGATCTGGGGGTGACAGATGGGCTGTCAGTGTGTTCGTTATACACACCTTTCCCTGTAGTCCTGTCTCATTCATCGCCTCCTTCCAGCCATTTTCCTGGGAACAGCAGAGAATAGCACAAGCGCATTACGGAGAGTACAGAAGCAACACAGCCCGATGGGCAGAGGATACAATATAAGCAGCGGCCGTAAGATACAAGGGGCCGGATGTAACGCAGTGCGAGACGGCCGGACTCGTACGTTTTTTTTAAGTGGCAATTATTTTTTTGCCTTGTAAATGTTTGCTGCTTTAGAAAATAATCGTACGAGTTCGGCTGGAATCCCGGCGCTCCGGCCGTCTCGCGCTGCGTTACATCCGGCCCATCATGTCAGACACTGACATAGACCGAAATATCTGGATAATGTCTATTTATTTTATTTGTAACAGATTCTGAACGACAGAGACAGGTTTCTGCCCAGACCGAGAGAACTCTCTCTCTCTAGATAAAGTCTGGGTATATGTAATAAGTACTGCAGGTATCCATATTGGTAATATACACTAATATATATATACATATATATGCTATTCCATATTACATTTAATAGAACAAGGTTTTAGAACTTTCCACACACAGCACCTGCAGGAGAGGAGACGCCCATAACACACGGCAATAACCGTCACATGACATTACTCAGATACACGGAGACATGTTACTTGTATGTTGTGCATCAATGTCACATGACTGGAAACATTTTCACCAATCACGTGTCTTCCATAGCCGACAACTGGATACAACAGGGCAGGTACGGACACCATAGAGGGCTGGATTATGCACATACCTGGGTTAGAAAGGATGTAAATATCTTATCGTGACAGAGAACGGGATGAGAGGCGACGCGCAGAAGAAAGTTCTCCAGGCCTATTCGTCGTCTCTCCACGAAGTCAGGGTCCATGTTATCAGCGGATAGTTTATGCCACACAAATTCAGCCTGTGCGGAGGAAACACAAGAGGAGGGCTCAGCGACCCAGACGCTTGCAATGCGCAGATATATGAAGAGGGAGGAAACAGTAATCAGGGTAATAAGGAGTGCGGAATAATATTTACTAATCTTCACACTACTTTATATTAAGACGATGGACCTAATTCAGACCAGATCGCTGCTGTGCGTTTTCAAACAGCAGCCGACCAGGTCTGAGTTGCGCATGCGCCAGCACGGCAGTGTGTAGGCGCTTGCCTGACAGCCGACGGCCGTCTCAGCCCTACAATCGCCAGGCGTGCCCGGACCGTGCAGGGCTCCCTTCCTGCGTGCAGGAGCTGCGCTGGCTGGGAGCTACTCTTCAAGTACAAAAGCATCGCGGCTGTGGGATGCTTTTGTACTTGTGCAACGGGGCAGAGCCTGACATGCGGGGTGGACTAGCCCTGTGCTGGGTGCCCCCCGCCCCCCCCCCCCCCCCCCGCATGTCAGGGAAGCTGATCCACAATCAATTCTGAACTAGGACCAATGTACAAAGGATTGTCATTACTTCCTCCTACGCCTCATGGGGGATACACGGCATCACACCTGCCAACATAACACATTTCGCCTCTTACACTACGCGCCAAACCTGTTTATATTTAGTTGCAAATAACAATAAACCTGTCCTAGTTACTGCAATGTAAAGGGAGACATGGCACCTGACTACTATCACACAGGGGTCATAGTTGAAGGTATGAACCAAATATGTTTAACCAGCGCTCAGAAGTCCTGCACAAGGCAGCAGAAATTATACAATAAAACTTACTTGCTAATCCTCAAAATATCTCTTTCAGGAGGCGTGAGATGGATATTTCAGCTGTTTCCCCCCAATAACACATTATTAATTGAACAACAAATACATTAATACCCTCTTTTCCGGCAATGGCGGGACAACCACAAAGGGATAAGTAACCGACAGGTAATTTCGAAGCAACTCAAACTCGCTGTATCGCCTCCATAGACAGTCCAGAGAGTTCTGCCCTCCAGAGGGGGTCTCCAACATCCTGAAACACACACATCATTCAGTTTAGCACAGGTAAGAGATGAAATCACTTCTCTATATAAACCACGGAGCGTTTCAGAAAAGGAAAGTCACTCAGATAAACTGAAATAAAATAAACAGCTTCCTGCCACTGGTGATTGTGGGGTACCCTGTGACAGTATCTTTCCCCAGGTGATAGTGGGGTGCACTGTGACAGTATCTTTCCCCTGGTGATAGTGGGGTGCACTGTGACAGTATCTTTCCCCTGGTGATTGTGGGGTACCCTGTGACAGTAACTCTCCCCCGGCAATGGTGGGGTGCACTGTGACAGTACCTCCCCCCAGGTGAGTGTGGGGTGCACTGTGACAGTACCTCCCCCCAGGTGATTGTGAGGTGCACTGTGTCAGTACCACTCCCCCCAGGTGATTGTGAGGTGCACTGTGTCAGTACCACTCCCCCGGTGATTGTGGGGTGCACTGTGACAGTACCTCTCCCCCGGTGATTGTGAGGTGCACTGTGTCAGTACCACTCCCCCGGTGATTGTGGGGTGCACTGTGACAGTACCTCTCTCCCGGCGATGGTGGGGTGCACTGTGACAGTACCTATACCCCGGTGAGTGTGAGGTGCACTGTGACAGTACCTCTCCCCCGGTGATTGTGGGGTGCACTGTGACAGTACCTCTCCCCCGGTGATTGTGGGGTGCACTGTGACAGTACCTCTCCCCCGGTGATTGTGGGGTGCACTGTGACAGTACCTCTCCCCCGGTGATGGTGGGGTGCACTGTGACAGTACCTCTCCCCCGGTGATGGTGGGGTGCACTGTGACAGTACCTCTCCCCCGGTGATTGTGAGGTGCACTGTGACAGTATCTCTCCCCTGGTGATTGTGAGGTGCACTGTGACAGTACCACTCCCCCGGTGATTGTGAGGTGCACTGTGACAGTACCTCTCCCCCGGTGATTGTGAGGTGCACTGTGACAGTACCTCTCCCCCGGTGATTATGAGGTGCACTGTGACAGTACCACTCCCCCGGTGATTGTGAGGTGCACTGTGACAGTACCTCTCCCCCGGTGATTGTGGGGTGCACTGTGACAGTACCACTCCCCCGGTGATTGTGAGGTGCACTGTGACAGTACCTCTCCCCCGGTGATGGTGGGGTGCACTGTGACAGTACCTCTCCCCCGGTGATTGTGGGGTGCACTGTGACAGTACCTCTCCCCCGGTGATGGTGGGGTGCACTGTGACAGTACCTATACCCCGGTGATTGTGGGGTGCACTGTGACAGTACCTCTCCCCCGGTGATTGTGGGGTGCACTGTGACAGTACCTCTCCCCCGGTGATGGTGGGGTGCACTGTGACAGTACCTATACCCCGGTGATTGTGGGGTGCACTGTGACAGTACCTCTCCCCCGGTGATGGTGGGGTGCACTGTGACAGTACCACTCCCCCGGTGATTGTGAGGTGCACTGTGACAGTACCACTCCCCCGGTGAGTGTAGGGTGCACTGTGACAGTACCTCTCCCCCGGTGATTGCGGAGTGCACTGTGACAGTATCTTTCCCCAGGTGATAGTGGGGTGCACTGTGACAGTATCTTTCCCCTGGTGATAGTGGGGTGCACTGTGACAGTATCTTTCCCCTGGTGATTGTGGGGTACCCTGTGACAGTAACTCTCCCCCGGTGATTGTGGGGTGCACTGTGACAGTACCTCTCCCCCGGTGATTGTGAGGTGCACTGTGTCAGTACCACTCCCCCGGTGATTGTGGGGTGCACTGTGACAGTACCTATCTCCCGGCGATGGTGGGGTGCATTGTGACAGTACCTCTCCCCCGGTGATTGTGGGGTGCACTGTGACAGTACCTATCTCCCGGCGATGGTGGGGTGCACTGTGACAGTACCTATCTCCCGGCGATGGTGGGGTGCACTGTGACAGTACCTCTCCCCCGGTGATTGTGGGGTGCACTGTGACAGTACCTCTCCACCGGTGAGTGTGGGGTGCACTGTGACAGTACCTCTCTCCCGGTGATGGTGGGGTGCACTGTGACAGTACCTCTCCCCCGGTGATTGTGGGGTGCACTGTGACAGTACCTCTCCCCCGGTGATTGTGAGGTGCACTGTGACAGTACCTATCTCCCGGCGATGGTGGGGTGCACTGTGACAGTACCTCTCCACCGGTGAGTGTGGGGTGCACTGTGACAGTACCTCTCTCCCGGTGATGGTGGGGTGCACTGTGACAGTACCTCTCCCCCGGTGATTGTGGGGTGCACTGTGACAGTACCTCTCCCCCGGTGATTGTGAGGTGCACTGTGACAGTACCTATCTCCCGGTGATTGTGGGGTGCACTGTGACAGTACCTCTCCCCCGGTGATTGTGAGGTGCACTGTGACAGTACCTATCTCCCGGCGATGGTGGGGTGCACTGTGACAGTACCTCTCTCGCCTGGTGATTGTGGGGTACCCTGTGACAGTATCTTTCCCCCGGTGATAGTGGGGTGCACTGTAACAGTATCTCTCCCCTGGCGATGGTGGGGTGCACTGTGACAGTACCTCTCTCCTGGTGAGTGTGCGGTGCACTGTGACAGTAACTCTCCGATGGTGAGTGTGCGGTGCACTGTGACAGTACCTCTCTCCTGGTGAGTGTGCGGTGCACTGTGACAGTATCTCTCCGATGGTGAGTGTGGGGTGCACTGTGACAGTACCTCTCTCCTGGTGAGTGTGCGGTGCACTGTGACAGTACCTCTCCCCCGGTGATTGTGGAGTGCACTGTGACAGTACCTCTCTCGCCTGGTGATTGTGGGGTGCACTGTGACAGTATTCTCCCCTGGTAAGTGTGAGGTGCACTGTGACAGTATCTTTCCCCCGGTGATAGTGGGGTGCACTGTGACAGTATCTCTCCCCTGGCGATGGTGGGGTGCACTGTGACAGTACCTCTCTCCTGGTGAGTGTGGGGTGCACTGTGACAGTACCTCTCTCCTGGTGAGTGTGGGGTGCACTGTGACAGTATCTCTCCGATGGTGAGTGTGCGGTGCACTGTGACAGTACATCTCTCCTGGTGAGTGTGCGGTGCACTGTGACAGTATCTCTCCGATGGTGAGTGTGGGGTGCACTGTGACAGTACCTCTCTCCTGGTGAGTGTGCAGTGCACTGTGACAGTATCTCTCCGATGGCGAGTGTGCGGTGCACTGTGACAGTACCTCTCCCCTGGTGAATGTGGAGCGCACTATGACAGTATCTCTGCCCCTGGTGCCGAGTTACAGTACCACTACCCTGGTGATTGTGGGGAGGGCAATATAACAGCACCACACTGTAGATTTTCCGCACCTTGTCTCTATCAGATACGCCGTGTAGGTTTCCTGCATATTCACCGCATTTTTCCCACTCCGTTTTTCTGCTTCTGACACACTGATTTCCAGTTTCTTCAATAAACTTTCCTCCTCCTCCTCCTCCTCCGACACCTTCACAAAGAAAAAGTAAACCACACTAAGAGGAAAACGTCACTGTTCATGGGGAATATAATGATAGAAGCACCTGTACTGACGGATACACAATACAGACAGGAGAACGTTAAAGGATGAACAGAAGTTAATATTTTAGAATAGGTCAGAGGGTGTCTAGACGAGGTGCTGAATGGGCCATTGTAAGACATGAATATTATTGTAGTGCAGATTAATCTGTGGAACTGACAGCTGCAATAAGGGTATTTCATTATACAGCCATTCATAAATAGGAGAGATAGTCTGCAGGGGATACAGTGAGAACAGCAAGTGGTCTGCAGAGTGTGGAGACCTTATGGGGGTTACGGTCCACACTGGATAAAGGGGGTGACCCATACTAGGAACAGGGAGGGGGGCGACGGACCACACTGGGGATGGGGAGGGGGGTTACGGAACACACTGGGGAACGACAGTCCGCAATGGGAAGGGGGAGGAAGGGGGTGACGATCCGCACAGGAGACGGGGGAGGGGAATGTCTGCACTGGAGACGGGGGCGACGACCCACACTGGAGAAAAGGTGGAGGGGGCGACGGTCCACACTGAGACCAGATGGGGGGCGATGGCCCACACTATGCATGATGGCCTGCACTGGAGACAAGGAAGAGGGGGTGATGGTACTGGGACAAGATGGAGGGAGACGGCCCACACTGAAGATGGGGAGGGGGGCGACGGCCCACTATGGGGACGGAGGAGACGGCCCACACTGCGGACAGGGAGGGGGTGACAACCCACACTGGAGACAGGGTGGAGGAGGTGACAGTCCACACTGGGACAAGATTGGGGGGGGGGGGGGGGGCGACTGCCCACACTGGGGACAGGGAGGGGGGCGACGGCCCACACCATGCATGGCGGCCTGCACTGGAGACAAGGAGGAGGGAGTGATGGTACTGGGAGAAGATAGGGAGGGGGGCGATGGCCCACACTGGGGACTGGGAGGGGGGGTGATAATCCATACTGGGGACGTGGAGGGACTGGGAGGGGGCGACAACCCATACTGGGGACTGGGAGGGGGGCGACAACCCATACTGGGGACTGGGAGGGGGGCGACAACCCATACTGGGGACTGGGAGGGGGGCGACAACCCATACTGGGGACTGGGAGGGGGGCGACAACCCCTACTGGGGACTGGGAGGGAGGTGAGAACCGATACTGGGGGCGATAACCCATACTGGGGACGGGGAAGCGGGCGACAACCCACACAGGGGAGGGGGAAGATAACCCATAGTGGAGACGGGGAGGTGGGCGACAACCCACACTGGGGAGGGGAGTTACGGCCTGCACTGGGGTGGCAGAGTAGGGGTAATGGTCAGTACTGGGGATAAGGAGGGGAGGGATGGTCAGGGTTCCCCAATCCAGTAGCAGGTCAGAGTTCTGATTACTGTGTTGTACTGTTATGCCATGTACTGTCTTGTTGTTGTATGCCCCCTGTATAGCGCTGCGGACCACATGAGGCGCCCTATAAATGTTACTATTAACAATAATAATAATGATGATGATGATAATGGTCTGTGCGACAAGAACATACCGCTCCAGCCCCCTGTACGCCGCATTCCGTACTCTCTCCATCGGTGTCGGGGACTCCTGAGTCAAACAACCCAGCTGGTTCCTCATCCCCGACCATCTCGCCAGTCCAGTGTATCAGCCACTTCCGGTGTGCTGTAGAATCCGCTCTAGTCGGTGTCAGGAGAGACTGCCAGACTTCCGGTTGACGCCGTGAGATGAGTGCGCATGCGCGGCTGGAGGTCTGCCAGTAGTAAAGAATACTTCAGGGTGGCGTTTACTCTAGTAACACTCAGTGGTCGTTGTGTAATTAGTATTTCTCTATCGTCCTAGTGGATGCTGGGGTTCCTGAAAGGACCATGGGGAATAGCGGCTCCGCAGGAGACAGGGCACAAAAAGTAAAGCTTTACGATCAGGTGGTGTGTACTGGCTCCTCCCCCTATGACCCTCCTCCAAGCCTCAGTTAGATTTTTGTGCCCGGCCGAGAAGGGTGCAATCTAGGTGGCTCTCCTAAAGAGCTGCTTAGAAAAGTTTAGCTTAGGTTTTTTATTTTACAGTGAGTCCTGCTGGCAACAGGATCACTGCAACGAGGGACTTAGGGGAGAAGAAGTGAACTCACCTGCGTGCAGGATGGATTGGCTTCTTGGCTACTGGACATCAGCTCCAGAGGGACGATCACAGGTACAGCCTGGATGGTCACCGGAGCCTTGCCGCCGGCCCCCTTGCAGATGCTGAAGTAAGAAGAGGTCCAGAATCGGCGGCAGAAGACTCCTCAGTCTTCTAAAGGTAGCGCACAGCACTGCAGCTGTGCGCCATTTTCCTCTCAGCACACTTCACACGGCAGTCACTGAGGGTGCAGGGCGCTGGGAGGGGGGCGCCCTGGGAGGCAAATGAAAACCTATTTTGGCTAAAAATACCTCACATATAGCCTCCGGAGGCTATATGGAGATATTTAACCCCTGCCAGAATCCGTTAAGAGCGGGAGACGAGGCCGCCGAAAAAGGGGCGGGGCCTATCTCCTCAGCACACAGCGCCATTTTCCCTCACAGAAAGGCTGGAGGGAAGGCTCCCAGGCTCTCCCCTGCACTGCACTACAGAAACAGGGTTAAAACAGAGAGGGGGGGCACAAATTTGGCGTTAGAAATATATAATAAAGATGCTATAAGGGAAAACACTTATATAAGGTTGTCCCTATATAATTATAGCGTTTTTGGTGTGTGCTGGCAAACTCTCCCTCTGTCTCTCCAAAGGGCTAGTGGGTCCTGTCCTCTATCAGAGCATTCCCTGTGTGTGTGCTGTGTGTCGGTACGTGTGTGTCGACATGTATGAGGACGATGTTGGTGAGGAGGCGGAGCAATTGCCTGTAATGGTGATGTCACTCTCTAGGGAGTCGACACCGGAATGGATGGCTTATTTAGGGAATTACGTGATAATGTCAACACGCTGCAAGGTCGGTTGACGACATGAGACGGCCGACAAACAATTAGTACCGGTCCAGACGTCTCAAAAACACCGTCAGGGGTTTTAAAACGCCCGTTTACTTTAGTCGGTCGACACAGACACAGACAGGGACACTGAATCCAGTGTCGACGGTGAATAAACAAACGTATTCCTTATTAGGGCCACACGTTAAAGGCAATGAAGGAGGTGTTACATATTTCTGATACTACAAGTACCACAAAAGAGGGTATTATGTGGGATGTGAAAAAACTACCGTAGTTTTTCCTGAATCAGATAAATTAAATAAAGTGTGTGATGATGCGTGGGTTCCCCCCGATAGAAAATTAGGGGCGGTATACCCTTTCCCGCCAGAAGTTAGGGCGCGTTGGGAAACACCCCTTAGGGTGGCTAAGGCGCTCACACGCTTATCAAAACAAGTGGCGGTACCGTCTATAGATAGGGCCGTCCTCAAGGACCAGCTGACAGGAGGCTGGAAAATATCATAAAAAGTATATACACACATACTGGTGTTATACTGCGACCAGCGATCGCCTCAGCCTGGATGTGCAGAGCTGGGGTGGCTTGGTCGGATTCCCTGACTAAAAATATTGATACCCTTGACAGGGACAGTATTTTATTGACTATAGAGCATTTAAAGGATGCATTTCTATATATGCGAGATGCACAGAGGGATATTTGCACTCTGGCATCAAGAGTAAATGCGATGTCCATATCTGCCAGAAGATGTTATGGACACGACAGTGGTCAGGTGATGCAGATTCCAAACGGCACAAAGGTGTATTGCCGTATAAAGGAAGAGGAGTTATTTGGGGTCGGTCCATCGGACCTGGTGGCCACGGCAACTGCTGGAAAATCCACCGTTTTTACCCTAAGTCACATCTCTGCAGAAAAAGACACCGTCTTTTCAGCCTCAGTCCTTTCGTCCCTATAAGATCATATCTGCCCAGGGATAGAGGAAAGGGAAGAAGACTGCAGCAGGCAGCCCATTCCCAGGAACAGAAGCGTTCCACCGCTTCTGACAAGTTCTCAGCATGGCGCTGAGACCGTACAGGACCCCTGGATCCTACAAGTAGTATCCCAGGGGTACAGATTGGAATGTCGAGACGTTTCCCCTTCGCAGGCTCCTGAAGTCTGCTTTACCAAGGTCTCCCTCCGACAAGGAGGCAGTATGGGAAAAAATTCACAAGCTGTATTCCCAGCAGGTGATAATTAAATTACCTCTCCTACTACAAGAAAAGGGGTATTATTCCACACTATATTGTGGTACTGAAGCCAGAAGGCTAGGTGAGACTTATTCTAAAAAATTTTTGAACACTTACAAAGGTTCAAATCAAGATGGAGTCACTCAGAGCAGTGATAACGAACCAGGAAGAAGGGGACTATATAGTGTCCCGGGACATCAGGGATGCTTACCTCTATGTCCCAAATTTGCCCTTCTCACTAAGGGTACCTCAGGTTCGTGGTGCAGAACTGTCACTATCAGTTTCAGACGCTGCCGTTTGGATTGTCCACGGCACCCCGGGTCTTTACCAAGGTAATGGCCGTAATGATGATTCTTCTTCGAAGAAAAGGCGTCTTAATTATCCCTTACTTGGACGATCTCCTGATAAGGGCATAGTCCAGGGAACAGTTGGAGGTCGGAGTAGCACTATCTCGGATACTGCTACAACAGCACGGGTGGATTCTAAATATTCCAAAATCGCAGCTGATCCCGACGACACGTCTGCTGTGCCTAGGGATGATTCTGGACACAGTCCAGAAAAAGGTGTTTCTCCCGGAAGAGAAAGCCAGGGAGTTATCCGAGCTAGTCAGGAACCTCCTAAAAACAGTGCATCATTGCACAAGGGTCCTGGTAAAAATGGTGGCTTCCTACGAAGCAATTCCATTCGGCAGATTTCACGCAAGAACTTTTCAGTGGGATCTGCTGGACAAATGGTCCGGATCGCATCTTCAGATGCATCAGCGGATAACCCTATATCCAAGGACAAGGGTGTCTCTCCTGTGGTGGTTATAGAGTGCTCATCTTCTAGAGGGCCGCAGATTCGGCATTCAGGATTGGATGCTGGTGACCACGGAGCCCAGCCCGAGAGGCTGGGGAGCAGTCACACAAGGAAAAAATTTCCAGGGAGTGTGATCAAGTCTGGAGACTTTTCTCCACATAAATATACTGGAGCTAAGGGTAAATTTATAATGCTCTAAGCTTAGCAAGACCTCTGCTTCAAGGTCAGCCGGTATTGATCCAGTGGGAAAAACATCACGGCAGTCGCCCACGTAAACAGACAGGGCGACACAAGAAGCAGGAGGGCAATGGCAAAAACTGCAAGGACTTTTCGCTGGGCGGAAAATCATGTGATAGCACTGTCAGCAGTGTTTCATCCCGGGAATGGAAACTGGGAAGCAGACTTCCTCAGCAGGCACGACCTCCACCCGGGAGAGTGGAAACTTCATCGGGAAGTTTTTTCCACATGATTGTAAACCGTTGGGAAATACCAAAGGTGGACATGATGGCGTCCCGTCTGAACAAAAAACGGGACAGGTATTGCGCCAGGTCAAGAGACCCTCAGGCAATAGCTGTGGACGTTCTGGTAACACCGTGGGTGTACCAGTCGGTGTATGTGTTCCCTCCTCTGCTTCTCATACCTAAGGTGCTGAGAATTATAAGACGTAGAGGAGTAAGAACTATACTCATGGCTCCGGATTGGCCAAGAAGGACTTGGTACCCGGAACTTCAAGAGATGCTTACAGAGGTCTTATGGCCTCTGCTGCTAAGAAGGGATTTGCTTCAGCAAGTACCATGTCTGTTCCAAGACTTACCGCAGCTGCGTTTGTCGGCATGGCGGTGGAACGCCGGATCCTAAGGGAAAAAGGCATTCCGGAAGAGGTCATTCCTACCCTGGTCAAAGCCAGAAAGGAGGTGACCGCACAACATTATCACCACATGTGGCGACGATATGTTGCGTGGTGTGAGGCCAGGATGGCCCCACAAAGAAATTTCAACTCGGTCGTTTCCTGCATTTCCTGCAAACAGGAGTGTCTATGGGCCTCAAATTGGGGTCCATTAAGGTTCAAATTTCGGCCCTGTCGATTTTCTTCCAGAAAGAATTGGCTTCAGTTCCTGAAGTCCAGAAGTTTGTCAAGGGAGTATTGCATATACAACCCCCTTTTGTGCCTCCAGTGGCACTGTGGGATCTCAACGTAGTTCTGGGATTCCTCAAATCACATTGGTTTAAAACCAGTCAAATCTGTGGATTTGAAGCATCTCACATGAAAAGTGACCATGCTCTTGGCCCTGGCCTGGACCAGGCGAGTGTCAAATTGGTGGTTTTTTCTCAAAAAAGCCCATATCTGTTTGTCCATTCGGACAGGGCAGAGCTGCGGACTCGTCCCCAGTTCTCTCCCTAAGGTGGTGTCAGTGTTTCACCTGAACCAGCTTATTGTGGTGCCTTGCACCTACTAGGGACTTGGAGGACTCCAAGTTGCTAGATGTTGTCAGGGCCCTGAAAATATGTTCCAGGACGGCTGGAGTCAGGAAAACTGACTTGCTGTTATCCTGTATGCACCCAACAAACTGGGTGCTCTTGCTTCTAAGCAGACTATTGCTAGTTGGATGTGTAATACTATTCAGCTTGCACATTCTGTGGCAGGCCTGCCACAGCCAAAATATGTAAATGCCCATTCCACAAGGAAGGTGGGCTCATCTTGGGCGGCTGCCCGAGGGGTCTCGGCTTTACAACTTTGCCGAGCGGTTATTTAGTCAGGGGCAAACACGTTTGTAAAATCCTACAAATTTGATACCCTGGCTAAGGAGGACCTGGAGTTCTCTCATTCGGTGCTGCAGAGTCATCCGCACTCTCCCGCCCGTTTGGGAGCTTTGGTATTATCCCCATGGTCCTTTCAGGAACCCCAGCATCCACTAGGACGATAGAGAAAATAAGAATTTACTTACCGATAATTCTATTTCTCGGAGTCCGTAGTGGATGCTGGGCGCCCATCCCAAGTGCGGATTGTCTGCAATACTTGTACATAGTTACAAAAATCGGGTTATTATTGTTGTGAGCCATCTTTTCAGAGGCTCCGCTGTTATCATACTGTTAACTGGGTTCTGATCACAGGTTGTACAGTGTGATTGGTGTGGCTGGTATGAGTCTTACCCGGGATTCAAAATCCTTCCTTATTGTGTACGCTCGTCCGGGCACAGTACCTAACTGAGGCTTGGAGGAGGGTCATAGGGGGAGGAGCCAGTACACACCACCTGATCGTAAAGCTTTACTTTTTGTGCCCTGTCTCCTGCGGAGCCGCTATTCCCCATGGTCCTTTCAGGAACCCCAGCATCCACTACGGACTCCGAGAAATAGAATTATCGGTAAGTAAATTCTTATTATTGTGATGTTGTTATATCAGTGGAGCTTATATCTCTGTATATACAGAGTCAGGTTAGGATTGACTGGATCTCATGGTTCTGCTGCCGGGGGAGACATAAGCAGTGTGAGAGGGAGTCCCACCCCAATAATGGCTGGTGTATCTTCTTCATTCAAGTCTCTTATCACGTGTCCTGAGAGTGAGGGGACACCGGGACTGTCTGTATTACACGTGTCCTGAGAGTGAGGGGACACCGGGACTGCCTGTATTACATGTGTCCTGAGAGTGAGGGGACTCCGTGACTGTCTGTATTACATGTGTCCAGAGAGTGAGGGGACACTGGGACTGTCTGTATTACATGTGTCCTGAGAGTGAGGGGACTCCGGGACTGTCTGTATTACACGTGTCCTGAGAGTGAGGGGACACCGGGACTGTCTGTATTACACGTGTCCTGAGAGTGAGGGGACACCGGGGCTGTCTGTATTACACGTGTCCTGAGAGTGAGGGGACACCGGGACTGTCTGTATTACACGTGTCCTGAGAGTGAGGGGACACCGGGACTGTCTGTATTACACGTGTCCTGAGAGGGAGGGGACGCCGGGACTGTATTACACGTGTCCTGATAGTGAGGGGACACCGGGACTGTCTGCATTACACGTGTCCTGATAGGGGACACCGGGACAGTCTGTATTACATGTGTCCATAGAGTGAGGGGACACCAGGACTGTCTGTATTACATGTGTCCAGAGAGTGAGGGGACACCGGGACTGTCTGTATTACATGTGTCCAGAGAGTGAGGGGACACCGGGACAGTCTGTATTACATGTGTCCTGAGAGTGAGCGGACGCCGGGACTGTCTGTATTACATGTGTTCTGAGAGTGAGGGGACACCGGGACTGTCTGTATTACATGTGTCCTGAGAGTGAGGGGACGCCGGGACTGTCTGTATTACATGTGTCCTGAGAGTGAGGGGACAATGGGACTGTCTGTTTTACATGTGTCCTGAGAGTGAGGGGACACCGGGACTGTCTGTATTACACGTGTCCTGAGAGTGAAGGGACACAGGGACTGTCTGTATTACACATGTCCTGAGAGTGAGGGCAAAATGGGACTGTCTGTTTTACACGTGTCCTGAGAGTGAGAGGACACCGGGACTGTCTGTATTACACGTGTCCTGAGAGTGAGAGGACACCGGGACTGTCTGTATTACACGTGTCCTGAGAGTGAGAGGACACCGGGACTGTCTGTATTACATGTGTCCTGAGAGTGAGGGGAATCCGGGACTGTCTGTAATACATGTGTCCTGAGAGTGAGGAGACACCGGGACTGTCTGTATTACACGTGTCCTGAGAGTAAGGGGACATTGGGACTGTCTGTATTACATGTGTCCTGAGAGTGAGGGGACACCGGGACTGTCTGTATTACATGTGTCCTGAGAGTGAGGGGACACTGGGACTGTCTGTATTACACGTGTCCTGAGAGTGAGGGGACACTGGGACTGTCTGTATTACATGTGTCCTGAGAGTGAGGGGACATAGGGAATGTCTGTATTACATGTGTGCTGAGAGTGAGGGGACACCGGGACTGTCTGTATTACATGTGTGCTGAGAGTGAGGAGACACTGGGACTGTCTGTATTACATGTGTCCTGAGAGTGAGGGGACACTGGGACTGTCTGTATTACACGTGTCCTGAGAGTGAGGGGACACCGGGCTGTCTGTATTACATGTGTCCTGAGAGTGAGGGGACACTGGGACTGTCTGTATTACATGTTCCCTAAACACATGTACACACACACTAGGGTTAACCATTTTTTGGGAACCAGCTAACCGGGATGTGGTTAATATACTCTCCGTCGGAATCACATCCACAGCCCGGTATTCACACTTAGGTTCCACGCCACCACCCGAGTGTGATTAGAACCTGGAGCCCTAAGCGTGGTGAGCGCAGCAATCTCTGCCTGGCGCGATATCTTAAACCTAGTGGCCACACAGTCTACGAATCATTGTGTAGACTGTGTAGAAAGAACAATCATTGTATATTAGATTTCTCCTACGTCCTAGAGGATGCTGGGGACTCCGTGAGGACCATGGGGTATAGACAGGATCCGCAGGAGACATGGGCACACTATAAGACTTTGAATGGGTGTGAACTCGCTCTTCCCTCTATGCCCCTCCTCCAGACCTCAGTTAGATTCTGTGCCCAGGAGTGACTGGACACACACTAGGGGAGCTCTACTGAGTTTCTCTAAAAGACTTGTTAGGTGTTTTATTTTCAGAGAGACCTGCTGGCTACAGGCTCCCTGCAGCGTGGGACTGAGGGGAGAGAAGTCAGACCTACTTCTTCTTAGTTAAAGGCTCTGCTTCTTAGGCTACTGGACACCATTAGCCCCAGAGGGTTCGATCACTTGGTGCGCCTAGCTGCTTGTTCCCGGAGCCGCGCCGCCAACCCCCTCACAGAAGCCAGAAGAAAGATGCCGGGTGAGTATGTGAAGATCAGAAGACTTCAGTGACGGCAGAAGACTTCAGTAACGGAGGTACAGTGCAGCGGTCGCGCTGCGCTCCATGCTCCCACACACCAACGGCACTCATAGGGTGCAGGGCGCTTGGGGGGAGCGCACTGGGCAGCAAGTTACTGATGGTCTCTCCACTGGCATAAGATGCATATTTGGTATGCCAGTATATAGCAGCGGTCGCGCTGCGCGCCATTGCTCCCACACACCGACGGCTTTACAAGGGCGCAGGGGGGGGGGGGGGCGCCCTGGGTGGCAATATATACCTCAAATAAGGCTGGCAAAGCATGTATACAGTGCATAGGCACTGTATACGGTCCCCTGCCAGCATAAAAAGCTATATTAATAGCGGGGATGAAGCGCGCCGAGAAGGGACGGGGCTTAGCCCTCACAACAGGATTCAGCGCCATTTTCTCAATGTCCCCGCCAAAAGCAATGTATACAGTGCAAACGGGGGGGGGGGGGGGGGGGGGGTCACAGTGTTTTAGTGCTATATAGAGGAAATATAGCACTATTTTAGAAATGGTCATGTAATCTTTGTGTGTTCCCTGTCCGATATACCCACTATAGCATTTTAGTCCACATATGTCAACACAACCAGCTGTGGGGATCATTGTCGGCATCGCCGACGCCTGTTGGTACTTGATTCAGTAGATGCATTATCAGCTGGTCGGTAGTTGTATGCTTGTCAAAAGTAAACACTGTATGGGAGACACAGTAGTATGTGGGTGACTCTGTCGGCACCAACTGTTATTATTGGGTGTAAATTGACATGCTGTAACTACCTTATACCTGTATATATATGTATATGTATGGTACGGTTCCATGGGCCTGTAGCTCGAGCACAGACATGGTAGTATGTGTGGGGGAGTGTTATTAAACTTATTTGTGTATACTTCCCTCGGACCCCTCGGGTCGCAAGAATGTTATTTTGCCTGGTTACTACTCCCTGCTGTCGACGATTACTAGGTTTTCTGTTGACCATAATGTTTCCTGGTAGATCCACAACTGGTGCATTCAGTACATGGTCATACACATTCAGAACACATTAATGTCGCTAGGGACACGAAGGTTCCGGACAATCCGCTTATATGTATGTTTTAAATATAATTAATAAATATATATATATATATATATATATATATATATATATTATAGGATATGTGAGTAATTGTGTATTACATTATGTATATTCATATTATGATTTATACTGAATGCTGAAGTAATAGTATTCCTTCTCATGTGCTGGTCGCTCTGTTGATAAAGCTCTAGGTCGGCCGTGACGAGTTGGTCTGAGATCCTCACATGGAGTCGGAATGTTTATTCTTTTCCCGCCGCGGATAGAATACTGTGAAAGTTAACTCCTGGTCGACGCGGGGCCCTGTCACAAAGGATCGTACACAGGAAGCTAAGTGATATTTTATTTCTATGCTTTGGGCTTATTTGCATTACATACACATGGGGGAGTGTTTATATTCGGAAGGGCATCCAATAGAATTACCCTACAGAGAGAGGGGATGTTCCTTATGTTGGTTCTTCTCTATAACATTGCGGCAGGCTGCCGTACGTACACAGGAGGTGTGGCCGGGGAAATGCTGAGGATGACTCCGAGAGATACTGGAGTTTCTTCCTGGAACGGTGTACCGCTGTTTGGGGATGCCTGAGTTCAGTCAATCTCGGATGATACTCCTGGTAAATCTGACTTCGTGAGTTAGTCTCCTTCACAATGGTTGGTGACGCATTCTTTTGTGGGATGCAGTTGTTTTAACCGGTTCGATACCGTTCTTTTTTCCCTTTCGGTGCAGATAGTGGAAGGTGAACAGGTAAGAGTTCTGCAGCCTTGTTAGGTTTGCAGAAGCGGATGTCGTTTTCTATTTCTACCACATCCACCGCATGTCGCTGAGTCTATCTTGCTGGAGCCTACTCCGGTGGGAGCTCGTCTACTACTTTTCAGTCAGTCCGGGAATAGACTAGGAACTGTGAGTTTATTATAGAATCCAAAGGGGGACATTCTGCCGTTACAGATGTTTCCCCCTCACTGATTTTTCTAATAGATCTTGCCGTTTCCCCTCTGGAAGGGGAGGTAGTACGCGACGCCGTACCAGAGGTGCGTCAGGTTCAGGGCATTGTCCTGCTGTCCCTGTTTTACAAAAAACAAAAAAACTAAGAGGTTTAAATGCGTTGTTCTCCGCATTCAGATTACCTGGGTGGATATCCAGGATTGTCTTTGCCATTTCACCGGAGTGATGGCAGTGGGATGGTATTCTTTCAATAGTAAGAGCCATTGTTGTTCTGTACTGGGACACTCTCCTGATTAAGGCGAGGTAAAGACACAAGTGGTGCAAATCGTTGTTTTCTCTCTGACTGTTCTTCAACACAGGGGAAGGTTGTTATTCCCAACGACGCAGGCGTCGGAGGTGGGTATCAGAGTAGATACGGAACGGTTGAAGTTCTGTGTGTTCCTGTGGAAAGAGGTCTGAGGATCCGGAGTCGGATCAGATTTGCAGTGATAATCCATCAATATGTTCCGTTGATGAAGAAGATCGGTGCGGCCTAAGAGGCCTTTTCGGTGAGCAGGTCAAATGCCTGAGTGGTTTTCCCGGGGCCAGTTAGAAATGTGGTCCGGGTCTCACCTGCACATGCGCCGGAATATAATCCTAATGGCCAGGTTTTCGCTCCTGTGGTGTCGGCTCAGTTCTCACCTCCTAGACGGAAGAAGGTTCGGAATCCAGGATGAGATCCTGGTGTCCATGCATGCAGATCTCCGAGACTGGGGAGCAGTCCGTGCAAGGGAAGTATTTCCAGAGGAAAAGGTCAAGCTGGGAAGCTTGTCTGCAATAGGCTTTCTTGAATTAAGAGCCATTTTCAATGAACATATGCTTCGTGATCTGCCCGTGTTAATTCTGTCGGACGACTTGACAGCAGTGGTGTAAGTAAGCCGCTAGGGCAGAACAAGGAGCAAAGCGGCAATGGCAGATACCGAAAAAAAGTTTTCAGTGGAAAGACTGGTCAACGCTATATTAGCATTCTTCGTTCCGGATGTGAATGACGGAGAAATAGATTCCTCTGCAGACGCGATCTCCATCCGGGAGAAATACGGTCGTCATCGAGAAGTTTTCACTGAAGCGACAAGTCTTTGAGGAGTGCCTCAATTGGACATGTTGGCGTCTCGCCTCAACAAAAGATCTCAGAGATATTGTTCAAGGTCAGAGGACACTCAAGCTATAGCAGTGGACGTCCTCGGGACACCTTGGATTTTTTCAGTTGGTCTATGTGTTCCCTCCGTTTTCACTCTTCGGAAGGTGATTGATGATCGCCTGAACCTTTGTTCGTCTTACGTTTTTGTTCCGGTCTGACCAAGGAGGGCTTGGTATCCAGTTCCTCAAGATTTACTCATAGAAGATCCCTGGCCTCTTCCTCTACGTGAGGAACTGTTACAACAAGATCCGGGCGTGTATTAAAACTTAACGCTGCTGCGTTTGACGGCGTGGCGGTTGAACGCCATATCCTTACCAGAAAGGATTTTCCCAGTGAAGTCGGTTCCACACTTCTTCGGGCTAGAAAAGAAGTAACGGCAAAGCCTTACCACCGTGTTTAGAGAAAATATGTGTCTTGGTGTAAATCCAAGAAGGCTACTACGGAAGATTTCAGCTGGGTCGTTCTTCTCCATTCTTTGCAAGCAGGTGTGGGTGCAGGCCTAAAGTTAGGCTCCATTTCAGTGCGGTTTTGGCCTTATAAATTTTCTTTCGAGAAAGAATTGGCAACCTTTCCGGAAGTTCGGATCTTCGTGGAAGGAGTACTGCACATCCAACCTCCATTTGTGCCCCCATTGGCACCGTGGGACCTTGACGTGGTGTTGCGTTTTCTTGTGTCAAAATGTTTGGAACCTTTATGAAAGGTTGTGTTAAAAATTTCTCTCTTGGAGAGTGGTCATGCTTTTGGCTTTGGCGTCCGTAGGGCGGATGTCGGAAGTAGCGGCTGGGTCTCACAAGAGCCCCTGTTTGATCTTCCAGGTGGATAGAGCGGAATTGAGAACTCGGATAATAGTTCTGCCAAAAGTGGTTTCGGTGTTTCGCAGAATCCTGCCTATTTGATGCCTGGGGTTGCTTAAGCTTTGATTCAAGGTCTCTCGATGTAGTCAGGGCTTTGAATATTTATGTCGCCAATTTGGCTCAGATTGGGGAAACAGAGGCTCTGTTTGTCCGGTATGCCCCAGCGTGATTGGGGCGCCTGCGTTTCTGCAGTCTGTTACACGCTAGATCTGTGATACGATTCGGCGTGTTCGTTCTACGGCTGGATTGCCGTTACCGAAGTCGGTGGTGACCCATTCTACTAGGTAGATGGGCTCTTCTTAAGCGGATGCCCGAGGAGTCTCGCCGGCTCAACTTTGCAGAGCGGATACTTGCTCGGGTTCAAACACTTTTGCTAAGCTATACAAGTTTGATACCCTGGCTGATGGGGACCTCATGTTTGCTCAATTGGTGCTGCAGAGTCATCCGCACTCTCCCGCCCGGTCTGGAGCTTTGGTATAAACCCCATGGTCCTTACGGAGTCCCCAGCATCCTCTAGGACGTATGAGAAAATAGGATTTTAATACCTACCGGTAAATCCTTTTCTCTTAGTCCGTAGAGGATGCTGGGCGCCCGTCCCAGTGTGTACTGTGTCTGCAGTTATTGGTTATGGATACACTCTTGTGGTGTTTCTTTTCTGTCAGGCTGTTGCTGACGGTGTGCATGCCATGGCAGGCGGTGTCTTTTTTATTGGTGGTGTTGACACACTGGTTGTGTTGCATAATCTCTCAGCATGTGGCTGTGTATTGTTCATGCCGTTGGCTGGTATTCTATTGAATGCCACGTTCTGCGGTATGTTCGTGGTGTGAGCTGGTAGGACACTCACCGTGTTTAAACAAAAAATTCTTTCCTCGAAATGTCCGTCTCCCTGGGCACAGTTTTCTAACTGAGGTCTGGAGGAGGGGCATAGAGGGAGGAGCCAGTTCACACCCATTCAAAGTCTTATAGAGTGCCCATGTCTCCTGCGGATCTCGTCTATACCCCATGGTCCTTACGGAGTTCCCAGCATCCTCTACGGACTAAGAGAAAAGGATTTACCGGTAGGTATTAAAATCCTATTTTAAGGTCTTTGGATGGGAAGAGTAAAGTGTACAGTAAAGATAAGGAATTGGGATTCCCGGTGGCGGGATGTCGCTGTCTGTATACAGACAGCCGTCGTCCCGTCTGCCAGCCACGTATATATTCCAACTAACCTACCAGTATATTTTTGGATTGTGGGAGGAAACTGAAGTACCCAGAGGAAACCCACACAAGTACGGGGAGAATATACAAACTCCGCACAGGTAGGGTTGTGGAGGAAATCGCACCAAAGACCGGAGTGCTGTGAGGCAATAATGCTAACCACTACACCATCCGTGCTGCCCTCAACACTTGTGAATCAGGCAGAGGCGATCGCAGGGCTGAGACAGCCGTCGGTTGTCTGGCATGCGCTGGCGCAAAAACGCACAGCACCGATCAGGTCTGAATTAGCCCCATAGTATCTTAGATTGATAATGAGCCCTCTGTACTTGCCTGTTCTTATGCAGTATGTCTCCATCACCTTCATATCCTATTGGAGTTTCCGAGTAATGTTGGGAACAGGGACCAGCTTCCTCCTTCAGCGACACCCAGCAACTCACCTCCAAACGCTCTGTTTTATGACTGTCCATCGTGTACGTAGCAGCGCATTCCCTTCGCATAGTTTAGTCTTATTTACCTGGCTTGTAATCCTATAAATCAGATATTGTATATGGACTGTGTGTTTCATATTACTTGTCACCATGGGGGTCATTCAGATCTGAGCGCTGGGCTGCGTTTTTTGCAGTCCTGCAATCAGATAGTCGCCGCCTACAGGGGAGTGTATTTTCGCTGTGCAGGGGTGCGATCTTATGCGTAGCAGAGCTGTACAAACTGATTTTGCGCAGTCTCTGATTAGCCCAGGACTTACTTATCCTGTGCGATTGAATCCTGCTGGCCGGGGCCGGAGCTGACGTCAGACTACCTCCCAGAAAACGCTTGAGCCCGCCTGGCTTTTTCCGGATAGTCCTTGAAAACGGTCAGTTGCCACCCACAGATGCCGTCTTCCTGTCAATCTTCTTGCGAACACCCGTGTGAATGGATGGATCGCATGGCGCCGATGCCCGTTGCAGCCGTGCAGTTTGGTGCGTGCGCAGTTCGGATCTGATCGCCCGCTGTGTGAAAACGCACAGCAGCGATCAGAGCTGAATGACCCCCCATGTATTCTAATTGTTTATATGGACCCATAGGTCTGTTGTATGACTGCCTTATTTTACTCTCGTCTAATTCCAATAATAGGGATGCTTACACTGATAATAATGGGCATACTCTCCCGACCTCTGATAGGGATCGGATCCCTCCATTCTCTGCCGCGGGCATCTTACTCCCATTGTAATAATACACCATTGCCATTAGGCCTCAGCCTTCTATGTGAACCCCTTGGACCATACAGAAGGTTTCCGCACAGCCACGGGCCGCGGTGTTGAGACAAACGACTAGGTTTGTGCAGCCTGAGAACCTCCCGCTGCAGGATGGGGCGCAGCGGCGGCCACCTCTGACCGGTGCCTTATTGTATATCTAAGTTGTACTTTTACTGACTGACGAAACGCATAAATGCAGGACGTGCGCTATGCAATAGACACGTTACGTTACAGAGAGCTGGTAGTGGAGTCCCGAGAGTGAGGGGACACCGGGAGTTACCTGGGCCCTCGGATCACCGGCACTGCGGTGCTGGACAGGACATGTGACATGCACAGGCTGAGGCAGGGACACACACGAATTGGGGGGGGATGGGGCGAAGGGGGGGGGAGGGGGGTTGGTGGGGTACATGGATATCATACTCAATTTCATATTTATTTCAGGTTTTTGTTTCTAAGCTCTGTCAGTGTAATAACTAAAGTGGCGGCATGCCAAGCAACAGGGACTATTCCGACTCGTGTCCACGACACCCATAGAGTGAGAATAGAAGCCATGGTGACCACAGGTCACCACAGAGCCCGCAATGGGCTTTGTTGCACCCCCTCCTCCAAAGCGGCATTCCACTGCCTGGCAGTATGTTGACCGGTGGTCTCCTGACCGCCAGTCACACAATACACACCCATTGTAACATGTATAATGCTGTCATTACACTCTGTGCTGTATTTATTTCTCTTACGTCCTAGAGGATGCTGGGGTCCAATTTAGTGCCATGGGGTATAGACAGGTCCACTAGGAGCCACTGGCACTTTAAGAGTTTAATAGTGTGGGCTGGCTCCTCCCTCTATGCCCCTCCTACCAGACTCAGTTTAGAAAATGTGCCCGGAGGAGCCGGTCACAGCTAGGGGAGCACCTAAGAGTTCTTTCAGTTTTATTATTTTCTTGAGTTGCTAGGTACAGGAAGGCTGCTGGCAACAGCCTCCCTGCTTCGTGGGACTTAGGGGGGGAGTAGGAAGCAACTTCCTGAAGAGTTAATGGTTCTCTACTCCGCTGACAGGACACTGAGCTCCTGAGGGTGCTGATCGCAAGCCCCTGAGGCGACCGCTCACTCCCACAGAACGGCCGCCACCCCCTAACAGAGCCAGAA
This sequence comes from Pseudophryne corroboree, assembly GCF_028390025.1. Lineage (NCBI taxonomy): Eukaryota > Metazoa > Chordata > Amphibia > Anura > Myobatrachidae > Pseudophryne > Pseudophryne corroboree. Next base: position 25,444,373 of record NC_086450.1, read on the forward strand.
GAAAGAAGAGTGGTGAGTACAGCGCCAGCGGCCCGGTTAGCGACACAATTCAACAAACACCTCAGGCCCGTATAAACAATTAGTGCTGGAAGCCACGCGCCGTTGCTAGGGGCGGGGCTTCCTCTTGGAGTGGATCCAGCACTTACCAGCGCCATTTTCTCCCTGCAGATACATAGGAAAGAACGCTGACAGGGAACGCTGCCCTCCACATACCTCCAGCTATACATCTGCGGTACCAGGGTGTTATAGACGGGGGGTAGTGTGATACTAGTACTAATTACCCTATTAAGGATAGTTAGTCAGCGCCGGGCTTTTATCATAATAACTACCTACTGGGGCGCTGTGTGGCTGGCTCCTTATACTCTGTGACTCTCTGAAGGTACTCTGGGGGGAACTGTGTCTGACATTTTCCTGTGTGTATGTGTCTATGGGGTATATGCAATTGCTGGCGAATCGCGGCAATTTTTCGCCCGTTTTTTAATTCGACACAATTCGACCATCGAATTCCGGCAAGTGGGTGCCGGAATTCAACATATTCAATAAAAAACGGATTCGACAGTCCCGCTGTCGAAAAACGGCCGATTTGACGGATTTTGATTAGATTTTTAAAAAACGGGAAAAAACCCGAAAAAAAAAATTGCGTGGGGTCCCCCCTCCTAAGCATAACCAGCCTCGGGCTCTTCGAGCCGGTCCTGGTTCTAAAAATCCGGGGGGAAAACTGACATGGGATCCCCCGTATTTTTAAAACCAGCACCGGGCTCCACTAGCTGGGTAGATAATGCCACAGCCGGGGGTCACTTTTATACAGCGCCCTGCGGCCGTGGCATTAAATACGCAACTAGTCACCCCTGGCCAGGGTACCCTGGAGGAGTGGGGACCTCTTCAATCAAGGGGTCCCCCCCTTCCAGCCACCCAAGGGCCAGGGGTGAAGCCCGAGGCTGTCCCCTCCATCCAAGGGCTGCGGATGGGGGGCTGATAGCCTTTTGAAAAAAATGAAATATTGTTTTTTTTCCAGTAGTACTACAAGTCCCAGCAAGCCTCCCCCACAAGCTGGTACTTGGAGAACCACAAGTACCAGCATGCGGGAGAAAAATGGGCCCGCTGGTACCTGTAGTTCTACTGGAAAAAAAATACCCAAATAAAAACAGGAGACACACACCGTGAAAGTAAAACTTTATTTCACACCTGCCGACACACATACTTACCTATGTTGACCCGCCGACTGGCACGTCTCCAATGTCTCCGACGATCTGGGGTACCTGTGAATAAAATTATACTCACCTGATCCAGTGTCCAGATTATAATCCACGTACTTGGCAAAAAAAAAAAACGAACACCCGGACCAGGCGGACTGAAAGGGGTCCCATGTTTACACATGGGACCCCTTTCCCCGAATGCAGAGACCCCGTGACTCCTGTCACAGAAAGGTCTCTTCAGACAATCAGGAAGCGCCACTTCGTGGCACTCACCTGATTGGCTCTGCGCATCTAAGCTCAGACGCGCATGATTGCACAGCTCCCTCCATTACTTTCAATGGTGGTAACTTTGCGGTCAGCGGTGAGGTCACCCGCGGTCAGCCGCTGACCGCGGGTAACCCCACCGCTGACCGCAAAGTTCCCACCATTGAAACTAATGGAGGGAGCTGTGCGATGCGCTGTCTGCCAGCTCAGACGCGCATACAGCAATCAGGAGAGTGCCACGAAGTGGCGCTTCCTGATTGGCTGAAGGGACCCTCTGTGACAGCAGTCACGGGGGGGTCTCTGCATTCGGGGAAAGGGGTCCCATGTGTAAACATGGGACCCCTTTCAGTCCACCTGGTCCTCGTTTTTTTTTTGTTGCCAAGTACGTGGATTATAATAAAAGACCACAGGACACTGGATCAGGCGAGTATAATTTTATTTTCAGGTACACCGTGGATTCTACTTGGACAAGTGGACAGAGGTCGGCGTGTGAACATAGGTAAGTATGTGTGTGTCGACATGTGTGAAATAAAGTTTTACTCTCACGGTGTGCGTGTCCTGTTTTTATTTGGGTATTTTGTTTCCAGTAGAACTACAGGTACCAGCGGGCCCGTTTTTCTCCCGCATGCTGGTACTTGTGGTTCTCCAAGTACCAGCTTGCGGGGGAGGCTTGCTGGGACTTGTAGTACTACTGGAAAAAAACAATATTCTTTCATTTTTTCAAAAGGCTATCAGCCCCCCATCCGCAGCCCTTGGATGGAGGGGACAGCCTCGGGCTTCACCCCTGGCCCTTGGGTGGCTGGAGGGGGGGGACCCCTTGATTGAAGGGGTCCCCACTCCTCCAGGGTACCCCGGCCAGGGGTGACTAGTTGCGTATTTAATGCCACGGCCGCAGGGCGCTGTATAAAAGTGACCCCCGGCTGTGGCATTATCTACCCAGCTAGTGGAGCCCGATGCTGGTGTTAAAAATACGGGGGACCCCTACGCTTTTTGTCCCCCGTATTTTTTGCACCAGGCGCAGAGCCCGGTGCTGGTTTTAAAAATATGGGGGATCCCATGTCAGTTTTCCCCCCGGATTTTTAGAACCAGGACCGGCTCGAAGAGCCGAGGCTGGTTATGCTTAGGAGGGGGGACCCCACGCATTTTTTTTTTCTGATTTTTACCATTCCATTAAAAATAATAATAATAATAATAATAATAATATTTTTAAAAATATATACATAATACTTGTGCCTCCAAAATAGACAAACCAAGTACCTAATCCCTTCTAATATAAATAAATATGCTATTACCAATTAAAAAAACCACAAAAAAAACATGTTTTTAAAAAATTTTATTAGATTCCGCCAGCAAAGTGTGGCGGATTGAAAATGACGAGTTTACTGTCTAAAAGCACTGTTGTCGAATTTACATTCTTCAATTGAATATACTTTTGTTGAATTGCCGCATTTGTACCATTGCAGAAATGTCGAATTTCAAAAAGTCGAATTTTGAAAGTCCATTTTTTTGACGAAAAGTACTGAATTGCATTGTCGAATTTTTTTTTTTGGCGAAAATGTCCCGTTTTTCGACATTTTCGGGAATTCGACCGCAATTGCATATACCCCTATATCTCACATTATCATGTCTAAAGACTCTGTGTCCTGTGCTGCAGAGTGTGTATCTTCTCCTGAGGAGTCTATTCCATGTACTCAGGACTGCAATATACTGTCTCACCCTTCTGAATCCGAACCCCCATGGGTCGATTCTTTAAGGGGAATGATATCCCAGATTTCATATAGGATTGCTCATACTGAGAAAGAGATGCAGTTTTTGAGAAAATCTGTAGAGAGTTTGAAGTTTTCAGCTCCCTCTGCTTTGTCTAAGAGCCCACCTACATACCCGAAAAAGCGTACACTTGCCCAGATAATGCAAGCTGACACTGATACCGACTCTGATGCAGGGGACGGTGATGGGGATATGCAGGGGGGGATGCATCCCTTGCTAAAGGGGTGCAGCTCATGATTGAAGCCATTAGGGATATTTTGCATATTACGGAGAAGGTACCTGAGCTGGAAGAGGAATCTTATTTTACAGTAAATAAGAAATCTTAGCTCACCTTCCTGGCTTCAAAGGAGTTAAACTCCTTATTTGAGAAATCCTGGGAAAACCCAGAGAAAAAATTCCAAATCCCTAAAAGAATTCTCATTGCTTTCCCTTTCCCTTAAGAGGATAGAAAGAAATGGGAAAACCCACCTTTAGTAGACGCTTCTGTATCTAGGTTGTCTAAAAAGGTGGTTTTACCTGTCCCTGGTTCAACCACCTTATAAAGGAGTCGGCTGACCGCAAAAATTGAGACTACGCTCAAATCACTATACACAGCTACAGGTGTGGCCTTAAGGTCCACTATTGCTTGTGCGTGGATTTCTAAAGCCATAGTAAAGTGGTCAGGCACATTACTAGAGGAATTAGATACTATGGATAAGAGTGACATTGACTTGTTTTTATGTCTCATACAGGATTCTGCAGGGTTCATGGTGGAGGCCATGAAGGACATTGGCCTGCTTAATGCAAGGGCTACTTCCATGGCAGTATCGGCACGCAGAGGATTCTGGCGATGCCAATGGACTGCAGATGCAGAATCCAAGAAAAGTGTGGAGAACCTACCCTTCACAGGTCAGGCTCTGCTTGGGGAAGCACTGGATGCGTGGATTCCCACGGCAAGTGCAGGTAAGTTGACATTTCTTCCCTCCGCAGCAGCACCGGCTAGGAAATCTTATCCTACGCCTTCACTGAAGTCCTTTCGGACCGCAAAATTTTAAAAATCCAAACCTCCCCCACCTTCTTTAGAGATGGTAGGGGGAAATCCAGAAAACCTGCACCACCAGGTTCCCAGGAACAGAAACCAGGTTCTGCTTCCTCAAAATCTTCAGCACGACAGTGGACCTCCCAGACTGGAGATCGGACAGGTGGCAGCGAGACTAAAAAATTTCAGTCACGTCTGGACATCATCATGCCTGGATAACTGGATGACAGATATTGTTGCCCAGGGGTACAGACTGGAGTTTCAGGAACTCCCACCTCACAGATTCTTCAAATCAGGCTTACCAGTTTCGCTGACAGAAAGTGCTATCCTACAGGAAGCCATTCAAAAATTGGTACGAACAAAGGTCATTGTTCCAGTTCCACCTGACCTAAAAAACAAGGGTTATTACTCAAACCTGTTTGTGGTACCGAAACCGGACGGTTCGGTAAGGCCGATTTTGAACCTGAAGTCATTGAACCCTTACTTGAGGGTTTTCCAATTCAAGATGGAGTCTCTGAGAGCGGTGATCTCAGGTCTGGAAGAGGGGGAATTCCTAGTAACCCTGGATATCAAGGATGCGTACCTTCACATTCCGATCTGGCCGCCTCATTAGGCCTATCTACGGTTTGCTGTACAGGACTGTCACTGTCCATTCCAGACATTATCATTTGGCCACAGCACCGAGGGTGTTCACCAAGGTCATGGCAGAGATGATGCTCCTCCACTGCAAGCAGGGAGTGAACATAATTCCATATCTGGACAATCTGATAAAAGAATCTTCCAAGGAGAAGCTGTTGCAGAGTATTGCAGTCTCAACTCGACTACTCTGGGATCATGGGTAGATCCTGAGCCTTCCAAAGTCACATTTGAAACCGACAAGGAGACTGCCCTTCCTGGGGATGATACTCGACACGGAAGGGCAGAGGGTGTTTCTACCACTGGAGAAAGCGTTGGTGATCCAATCAATGGTCCGGGATGTCTTGCGGCCAGCCCGGGTATCGGTTCATCAGTGCATTTGCCTTCTGGGGAAGATGGTTACCTCCTATGATGCTCTACAGTACGGAAGATTCCATGCAAGGTTCTTCCAGCTGGATCTCCTGGACAAGTGGTCGGGATCACATCTTCACATGCACAGGCAGATACGCCTGTCACCCAAAGCCAGAATTTCACTTCTCTGGTGGCTGCAAACGTCTCACCTGCTCGAGGGCCGCAGGTTCGGAATTGAATTCTTCTAACCACGGATGCAAGCCTCAGAGGTTGGGGAGCAGTCACCCAGGGGGAAAACTTCCAAGGAAGGTGGTCAAGTCAGGAATCTGTCCTTCCAATAAACATTTTGGAACTAAGGGCTATCTACAACGGCCTTCTCCAAGCGACACATCTTCTGCAAGATCGAGCCATTCAGGTTCTGTCGGACAATATCACAGCAGTGTCCTACATAAACAGGCAGGGCGGAACGAAGAGCAGGGCTGCAATGTCAGAAGTAACAAAAATCCTCCTCTGGGCAGAAAGGCACGCCTTGACGCTGTCAGCAATCTTCATTCCGGGAGTGGACAACTGGGAAACGGACTTCCTCAGCAGACACGATTTCCATCCAGGAGAATGGGGCCTCCACCTGGATGTATTCGCAGAGGTAACAAGCCAATGGTTTGTATCTCAAATAGACATGATGGCCTCTCGCCTCGACAAGAAGCTTCAGAGGTACTGTTCCAGGTAACGAGAACCACAAGCAGTGACGGTGGACGCCCTGGTGACTCCGTGGGTATGCCAATCAGTGTATGTGTTCCCTCCACTTCCACTCATCCCAAGGGTTCTCAAACTGATAAAAAGATCAAGAATTCCGTCGATCCTCATTGCTCCGGACTGGCCAAGAAGGGCTTGGTACGCGGATCTTCTGGCATTACCAAGGCCTCTTCGCGAGGACCTTCTACAACAGGAGTCGTTCGCCTATCAAGACTTACCACGGCTACGTTTGATGGCATGGAGTTTGAATGCCAGATCTTAGCTCGGAAGGGCATTCCACAAAAGGTTATTCCTACTCTGATCCAAGCTAGGAAGGGGGTAACATCTAAACATTACCATCGAAATTGGAAAAAGTATGTGTCTTGGTGTGAATCCAAGAAGTTTACTACGGTGGGGTTTCAACTGGGACGTTTTCTCCTCTTTCTGCAAGTAGGTTTGGATGTGGGCCTACGCTTGGGCTCAATCAAAGTCCAGATTTCGGCCTTGTCCATTTTCTTCCAGAAACAATTGGCTGCTATCCCTCAGGTTCAGACTTTCTTGAAAGGAGTTCTGCACATCCAACCACCCTTTGTGCCTCCTGCGGCACCTTGGGATCTTAATGTGGTGCTGCAGTTCCTGCAATCGGATTGGTTCGAACCTTTACTGGAGGTGGATGTAAAGTTTCTTACTTGCAAGGTGGTCACACTGTTGGCATTGGCATCTGCAAGACGTGTGTCAGAATTGGGGGCATTGTCCTGCAAGAGCCCCTACTTGATTTTCCATGAGGATAGAGCTGCGCTCAGAACGCGTCAGCAATTTCTTCCAAAGTTTGTGTCGGCTTTTCATATCAACCAACCTATTGTGGTGCCAGTGGCTACTGACACCTTAGTTAGCTCAAAGTCCTTGGATGTTGTGCGGGCTTTGAAGATATATGTAAAGAGAACTTCTCGTCACAGGAAGTTGGATGCTCTGTTTGTCCTTTTTGATCCCAACAAGATTGTGTATCCTGCTTCTAAGCAGACGATTTCTTGCTGAATCAGGCATACTATCCAGCATGCTTATTCTACGGCAGGCTTGCCATGTCCAAATTCTGTTCAGGCCCACCTTACTCATAAAGTGGGTTCTTCCTGGGCGGCTGCCCGGGATGTCACGGCTCTACAGCTTTGCCGAGCAGCTACTTGGTCAGGGTTGAACACGTTTGCTAAGTTCTACAAGTTCGATACTTTGGCCTCTGAGGACCTAAAGTTTGGTCAATCTGTTCTGCGGGAACCTCAGCACTCTTCCTCCTGTACTAGGAGCTTTGGTACATCCCCATGGTACTAAATTGGACCCCAGCATCCTCTAGGACGTAAGAGAAAATAGGATTTTAATTACCTACCGCTAAATCCTTTTCTCATAGTCCGTAGAGGATTCTGGGCGCCCGCCCGGTGCTTTGTGTTCCTGCATAGCTACTTGGTTCAGTATTGATGGTTCAGCCGTTGCTGAATTGTTCCAAGTTGATTAGCTTGGCTTTCCTTTTGTTGTGCGTGAGCTGGTGTGAATCTCACCACTATCTGTGTATTTCCTTCTCTCGAAGTATGTCCGTCTCCTCGGGCACAGTTTATAGACTGGGTCTGGTAGGAGGGGCATAGAGGAAGGGGACAGCCCACACTGTTAAACTCTTAAAGTGCCAGTGGCTTCGAGAAAAGGATTTACCGGTAGGTAAATAAAATCCTATTTTTTACCAGCAGCAAATTCCAAAGTCCGGTTTAGTGTAATTATCATCCCCTGTGTACATTTATGTCCCTATCATACAGAATGCATGCCCATTTATAGTGCAGTTATCACCTACAGATGTGTCCTCATATATCCAGCCTCAATACGCCATGCAGCACGAGATGCCAGGTCCCGCGCATTTCTGCTAACATCAGGCGTATTTTTTTGCTAAAAATGCAAAGCAATGCGACTAGGATGCACCAGGAGACTGTGCTGAGTAATTTGCTACGTGACACTTGTATATCTGTGTGTGACTGAGTCTCTGAATCTGTATACAAAGTGCTACAATGTAGCAGCTTTTTTCCAATGCAAGATTTAGATGGGTTATATTGTTTCTGTGCAGGGTAAATACTGGCTGCTTTATTTTTAGACTTCAGTTTGAACACACCCTACCCCAGGCATGTCCAAACTGCGGCCCTCCAGCTGTTGAGAAACTACACATCCCAGCATGCCCTGACACAGCTTTAGCATTCTCTGACAGCAAATCTGTGTCAGGGCATGCTGAGATATGTAGTTTCACAACAGCTGGAGGGCCGCAATTTGGACATGCCTGCCCTACCCAAATCTAACTCTCTCTGCACATGTTACATCTGCCCAACCCCACCCCACCCCACCCCGCCGCAGTGCACATGGTTTTGCCCATTAGGGTACAATTTTGCTGCTGCAATCAGGTCTGAATTAGGTCCTGTATACGGAGCAGAACAGAACTTGCATTGGCAAAAAGCTGCTTACATTGTAGCACTTTGTATACAGATTCAGAGACTCAGTCACACACAGATATACAAGTGTCATATCAAATTTAGGCAGCACGGTCTCCTGGTGCGTCCTAGTTGTGTTGCAACCTTGGCTTATTTTTGGCAAGAAAAGATGCCAGACGCTAGAAGTTTCTTAGGCGACCTGGCGTGCCAAGAGGGGCTGTTTGGCATGACTGTGGCAAAGATGCATGAGGACACGTCTGCGCACACAGTGGGTGTAGCAAGGGTTACACTGGCCCACAGGGGCACAGGGGACACCCCCAGTAGGTCCCCTGCCTGGGGGGCCACCTCCTGCTCTAGGGATCAGGTTACAGACTGTGCAGTTGAGTTATACATTCTAAACATGTTACCTTATACTGCGCAGGAATATGGTGTATTCTCTACAGGGCGTTGCTGCTATTAATCTGATACATAATCATGCAACACTAGCAGCATGCACTCTCTAATGGTTAGGCAAACCAATGTGTCTGCTGGCCACACCCCCTCTGGAGAATGGCCACACCCCTAAACATGGGCCCCCACCAATGCATTCACCTGGTGGGCCCTTCATGCCCCAGTCTGACACTTGGTGCAGCCGCCAATTCTTTAGGACACAGGTTCTCAAACTCGGTCCTCAGGACCCCACACAGGGCATGTTTTGCAGGTCTCCTCACAGAATTGCAAACGAAATAATTAGCTCCACCTGTGGACCTTTTAAAATGTCAGTGAGTACTGAATACACCTGTGCACCTGCTGGGTTACCTGCAAAACATGCACTGTGTGGGGTCCTGAGAATCATTGCACTAGGCCACAGGTTCTCAAACTTGGTCCTCAGGACCCCATACAGTGCATGTTTTGCAGGTCTCACAGAATCAAAAGTGAAATAATTAGCTCCACCTGTGGACCTTTTAAAATGTGTCAGAGAGTAATTAATGCACCTGCTGGGTTACCTGCAAAACATGCCCTGTGTGGGGTCCTGAGGACCGAGTTTGAGAACCCCTGCTTTAGGAAGTTATTCCCAATGTCACCATGTCCCAGTGGAGTGTGTAGACCAGGCCTGGCCAACCGGTGGCTCTCCAGCTGTTGAGAAACTACAAATCCCAGCATGCCCTGCCACAGTATTACTTTTAGGACATGCTAAATCTGCAGCAGGGCATGCTGGGATGTGTAGTTTCACAACATCTGGAGAGCCACAGGTTGGCCAGGCCTGGTGTAGACTGTGTGGCCAATGGGTTTAAGATATGGCGCCGGGCACTCACTATCACTTCCCATGATGCTTTCTGCTACAGAACTGGTTCGGCTTGCTGACATGTTTCCTGGTTCCTGCAACGTTGCTCAGATCATAAGAAATTGTGATACAGTACTTCAGTGGTTCTCAAACTCGGTCCTCATTACCCCACACAGTGTATGTTTTGCAGGTAACCCAGCAGGTGCACAGGTGTATTAATTACAGACACATTTTAAAAGGTCCACAGGTGGAGCAAATTATTTCACTTGTGATTCTGTGAGGAGACCTGGAAAACATGCACTGTGTGGGGTCCTGAGGACCGAGTTTGAGAACCTGTGCAGTACTTTATATGGCACTGACTATTGGCAGTGTCAGTAACTGTCCTGTAGAGGGCAGCACTGGACAGTCAGGATAAGGAATTAATAAGATTTTACTTACCGGTAAATCTATTTCTCGTAGTCCGTAGAGGATGCTGGGACTCCGTAAGGACCATGGGGAATAGACGGGCTCCGCAGGAGATAGGGCACTTTAAGAAAGCTTTGGATTCTGGGTGTGCACTGGCTCCTCCCTCTATGCCCCTCCTCCAGACCTCAGTTAGGGAAGCTGTGCCCAGAGGAGATGGACAGTACGAGGAAGGATTTTTGTAAATCTAAGGGCGAGATCCATACCAGCCACACCAATCACACCGTATAACTTGTGATAAACTACCCAGTTAACAGTATGAACAACAACATAGCCTCGGTTCAACCGATAAACTAAAACATAACCCTTAAGTAAGCAATAACTATATACAAGTCTTGTAGAAGAAGTCCGCACTTGGGACGGGCGCCCAGCATCCTCTACGGACTACGAGAAATAGATTTACCGGTAAGTAAAATCTTATTTTCTCTAACGTCCTAGAGGATGCTGGGGACTCCGTAAGGACCATGGGGATTATACCAAAGCTCCCAAACGGGCGGGAGAGTGCGGATGACTCTGCAGCACCGATTGAGCAAACAGGAGGTCCTCCTCAGCCAGGGTATCAAACTTATAGAACTTTGCAAAGGTGTTAGACCCCGACCAAGTAGCTGCTCGGCACAACTGTAATGCCGAGACCCCTCGGGCAGCCGCCCAAGAAGAACCCACTTTCCTAGTGGAATGGGCCTTAACCGATTTCGGTAACGGCAATCCTGCCGTAGAATGCGCCTGCTGAATCGTGTTACAGATCCAGCGAGCAATAGTCTGCTTTGAAGCAGGAGCGCCAACCTTGTTGGCCGCATACAGAACAAACAGAGCTTCGGTCTTCCTGATTCTAGCCGTTCTGGTCACATAAATCTTTAAAGCCCTGACCACATCCAGGGATTCAGAATCCTCCAAGTCCCGTGTAGCCACAGGCACGACAATAGGTTGGTTCATATGAAAAGATGAGACCACTTTTGGCAGAAATTGAGGAAGAGTCCTCAACTCTGCCCTATCCACGTGAAAAATCAGGTATGGGCTTTTATGTGATAAAGCCGCCAATTCTGAAACACGTCTAGCCGAAGCTAATGCCAACAACATGACCACTTTCCACGTGAGGTATTTCAACTCCACAGTTTTAAGTGGTCCAAACCAAGGTGACTTGAGGAAACGTAACACCACGTTAAGATCCCAAGGCGCCACCGGAGGCACAAAGGGAGGCTGAATATGCAGCACCCCCTTCACAAAAGTCTGTACTTCAGGAAGAGAGGCTAATTCTCTTTGAAAGAAAATGGATAAGGCCGAAATTTGGACCTTTATGGACCCTAATTTTAGGCTCAAAGTCACTCCTGTTTGAAGGAAGTGAAGCAGACGGCCCAAATGGAACTCCTCCGTAGGAGCAGCTCTGTCCTCACATCAAGAAACATATTTTCGCCATATACGGTGGTAATGTTTTAACGTCACGTCTTTTCTAGCCTTGATCAGGATAGGAATGACCTCCGGAGAAATTTCCTTTTTCCACTAGGATCCGGCGTTCAACCGCCATGCCGTCAAACGCAGCCGCGGTAAGTCTTGGAACAGACAGGGCCCCTTCCGCAGCAGGTCCTGCCTTAGAGGAAGAGGCCACGGATCTTCTGTGAGCAACTCTTGCAGCTCCGGATACCAAGTCCTCCGTGGCCAATCTGGAACAATGAGGATTGTTCTGACCCTGCTTATTCTTATTATTCTCAACACTTTGGGTATGAGAGGAAGAGGAGGAAACACATAGACCGATCTGAACACCCAAGGTGTCACCAGAGCGTCTACCGCTACCGCCTGAGGATCCCTTGACCTGGCGCAATACCGCCTTAGCTTTTTGTTGAGACGGGATGCCATCATGTCTATTTGAGGCAGTCCCCACCGATCCGTGATCTGTGCGAAGACTTCTTGATGAAGTCCCCACTCTCCCGGATGCAGGTCGTGCCTGCTGAGGAAGTCCGCCTCCCAGTTGTCCACCCCCGGGATGAACACTGCTGACAGCGCGCTTACATGGCCTTCCGCCCAGCGTAGGATCCTGGTCGCTTCCGCCATTGCCACTCTGCTCCTTGTTCCGCCTTGGCGGTTTATATGAGCCACTGCCGTGATATTGTCTGACTGAATCAGAACCGTTTTTTCCCGAAGCAATTTCTCCGCTTGACGCAGGGCGTTGTATATGGCCCTCAACTCCAGGACGTTGATGTGGAGACAAGTCTCTAGATTTGACCAGAGACCTTGGAAATTTCTTCCCAGGCCTCGGAGGCTTGCGTCCGTAGTCACCAGGACCCAGTCCTGAATGCCGAACCTGCGACCCTCCAGTAGGTGAGCACTGTGCAGCCACCACAGGAGAGATACCCTGGTCCTGGGAGACAGGGTGATCCTTCGATGCATTTGTAAATGGGACCTGGACCACTTGTCCAAGAGGTCCCATTGAAAAGTCCTCGCATGGAACCTGCCGAAAGGGATGGCCTCGTATGAAGCCACCATCTTCCCCAGGACCCGCGTGCAATGATGCACTGAAACCTGTTTTGGTTTTAATAGGTTCCTGACCAGGGCTATGAGCTCCTGAGCCTTTTCGATCGGAAGAAAAACCTTTTTCTGGTCCGTGTCTAGAATCAGGCCCAAAAAGGTCAGACGCGTTGTAGGGACTAGCTGGGACTTCGGTATATTGAGAATCCAGCCGTGTAACTGTAGCGTCTTCATGGACAGAGACACGCTGTCCAGCAACTTCTCCCGAGATCTCGCCTTTATGAGGAGATCGTCCAAGTATGGGATAATTGTGACCCCCTGCCTGCGCAGGAGCACCATCATTTCCGCCATTACCTTGGTGAAAATCCTCGGGGCCGTGGAAAGCCCAAACGGCAACGTCTGAAATTGGTAGTGACAGTCCTGCACTGCAAATCTCAGGAACGCCTGATGAGGGGGGAATATCGGAACATGAAGGTAAGCATCCTTTATGTCCAGGGACACCATCCAATCCCCCCCCTCCAGGCTGGCGATGACCGCCCTGAGTGATTCCATTTTGAACTTGAACCTCTTCAAGTACAAGTTCAGAGATTTTAGGTTTAAAATGGGTCTGACCGAACCGTCTGGTTTCGGGACCACAAACAGGGTTGAGTAATATCCCTCTCCTTGCTGGAGATGAGGAACTGTGACAATCACCTGTTGAATATACAATTTCTGGATTGCTGCCAACACTAGCTCCCTCTCTGACGGGGAAGCCGGCAGAACCGATTTGAAAAACCAGCGAGGAGGCAAGTCTTCGAATTCCAGCCTGTATCCATGAGAAACAATCTCTAATGCCCAGGGATCCACCTGCGAGTGAACCCAGACGTGGCTGAAAAACCGAAGACGAGCCCCCACTAGATCTGCCTCCCCCCGGGAAGCCCCAGCGTCATGCGGTGGACTTTGCAGACGCAGTGGAGGACTTCTGCTCTTGGGAACTAGCTGTGTGCAGCTTCTTTCCCCTGCCTTTCCCTCTGGCAACAAAGGACAATCCCCGCATCTTTTTGTTTTTATTGGAACGAAAGGACTGCATTTGATAATGAGGTGCCTTTTTTGTATGCTGCGGGGGGACATAAGGTAAGAAATTCGACTTACCAGCCGTAGCAGTAGAGACAAGGTCCGAGAGGCCGTCTCCAAACAACTCCTCCCCTTTGTAAGGCAAGGACTCCATATGCCGCTTAGAATCGGCGTCCCCCGTCCACTGTCGGGTCCACAAGAGCCGCCTAGCAGAAATAGACATAGCATTTATTCTGGAGCTTAATAAACAAATGTCTCTCTGAGCATCTCTCATATACAAGGCAGCATCTCTGATATGCTCTATGGTCATTTGAATGGCATCCCTATCTAAGGTGTCAATCTCCGTAGATAAGGAATCAGCCCATGCCACAACCGCACTACAAACCCAGGCCGACGCCATAGCCGGTCTAACAATAGTACCTGAATGAGTGTAAATGTGCTTCATGGTAATTTCCTGCCTGCGATCAGCAGGATCCTTGAGGGAAGCCGTATCCTGAGAAGGCAGTGCCACCTTTTTGGACAAGCGTGTCAGCGCCTTGTCTACTTTAGGCGAAGATTCCCATCGTATCCTATCCATTTGTGGAAAAGGATACGCCATTAGAATCCTTTTGGGAACTTGTGGTCTCCTATCTGGAGATTCCCAAGCCTTTTCGCACAATTCACTCAGTTCAAATGAGGATGGAAAGGTGACCTCAGGCTTTTTCCCTTTATACATGTGTACCCTCGTGTCAGGGACAGGGGGTTCCTCAGTAATATGCAAAACCTCTTTAATGGCAATAATCATGTACCGAATACCTTTTGCCACCCTCAGCTGTAATTTTGCATCTTCATAATCGACATTAGAGGCAGTATCCGTGTCGGTATCTGTGTCATCGATCTGGGAAATGGTGCGCTTCTGAGACCCCGAAGGGCCTGGCGCCACAGGGACAAGCATGGACTGGCTACCTGACTGATCCCTAGCTTCAGCCTTGTCTAACCTTTTATGCAATAGATTGACATTTGCATTCAAGACATTCAGCATATCCACCCATTCCGGTGTCGGCGTTGCCGACGGCGACATGACATTCAAGCACTCCCCCTCCACATTAAGCGAGCCTTCCTCATCAAACATGTCGACACATGAGTACCGACACACTTCACACACACAGGGAATCTCTTTTCTGAAGACAGTATCCCCTTCAAGGCCCTCTGGAGAGACAGAGAGAGAGTATGCCAGCACACACCCCAGCGCAATGACCCTGGAGACCAATACAAAATGTTTTTCCCCAGCCGAGCTGTACAATATGATATCCGCCAATTATGTGCCCCCCCCCCCCCCCCTTTCTTTCAAACATCCCTTCACCGTGTGTAAGCAGGGGAGAGTCCGGGGAGCTTCCTCTCAGCAGTGCTGTGGAGAGAAAATGGCGCTGGTGAGTGCTGAGGGAGAAGCCCTGCCCCCTCGGCAGCGGGCTTCTGTCCCGCTCAAACTTATTAAAATATGGCGGGGGCTCTTTTATATACATGTACAGTGCCCACCTGTACATGTACATTGTCTTTTGCCATCTTAGAGGTGTTATATTGCTGCCCAGGGCGCCCGCCCTGCACCCTTACAGTGACCGGAGTATGTGAGGTGTATGGGAGCAATGACGCACAGCTGCGGTGCTGTGCGTTACCTCAGTGAAGCTCTGAAGGCTTCTACCGCCTGAGACGTCTTCTGACTTCGTTCTTCTAGCTCTGTGAGGAGAACGGCGGCGCGGCTCCGGGGGTGGACGCCCAGTAAGAACCTGCGTTCACCCCCTCTGGAGCTAATGGTGTCCAGTAGCCGAGGAAGCAGAGCCTATCTTAGACAAGAAGGTCTGCCCCTCTCTCCTCAGTCCCTCGATGCAGGGAGCCTGTTGCCAGCAGTGCTCCCTGTAAAAAAGTAGAAAAAAATCCAAACAAAAATGCTTTCTAGGCAGAGAACTCAGGGAGCTCCCTGCAGTGCACCCATCTCGCTCTGGGCACAGTGTAAAACTGAGGTCTGGAGGAGGGGCATAGAGGGAGGAGCCAGTGCACACTCAGAATCCAAAGCTTTCTTAGAGTGCCCTATCTCCTGCGGAACCCGTCTATTCCCCATGGTCCTTATGGAGTCCCAGCATCCTCAAGGACGTTAGAGAAAAATAAGTTTCATATACCTGGAACCTCTTAAGTCCATTGCATAAAAATAATACTGACCAGTGCTGGTCCATTAGTATGTAAGACACAGTAAGCCAAACATATAACACCTATTTTCTGTACATTAAAAAATATAAACTCAGTTTATTTCAATGGAATGAGAGCAAACAGGTTTACAGTAAATCAGGGAAAAGTCTAAGAGGTCTATTTATCAATAAATATTTGCCAGATATCCCCCCAAAACAACTATTTTTAGGGGGACCTGCAGCTATTATGTGCGCCCCGAATGTACCTGCAGGGGACCGCGGCATATATTGGAGATATTTGCTGCACTCCCTTTTTTGTTCGCAAAACCAGCCCCCCCCCCATGGTTTTCTATGGAGGCTGGTTTATTTCTGCATTTGCCAAACTGTAGCCTATGGACCACATTCTGCAGGAGTTTTATCGGAGCACCCGTCTCTGCGAGTGTATCTTAACACATTCGGGTATTGCTGTGATAAGAAATTATAATTCTCAGGTCTAAGACCCGATAATAAATAAATATGGCCCTAAAACCTTTAGCATCATGTAAAATAGACAAAGTGCGTGGTAACTTCCATGTCAGCGCGGCAAGTCCGCTCCTGCATGTCCGTCTGTCCAGCAGAATAAACAGATTATTGGGTCTACCCAGGGGTGTCTCTAGAGAGGAGGGGACCCGTGTGCAGACTCCGTGTGTCGGTCCCCTCCTCTCCCGTAGCGGTCACCGCCGCTGCTAGCGCTCCCAACGCTCTACACTCTGGCACAGTGCCAGAGTCTACAGCGCATGCGCAGGACTACGAAAAATGGCAGCCGCACCATTTTTCCGGAGTTCTACTTATGCGCTGTAGACTCTGGCACTGTGCCAGAGTCTCTAGTGGTCAGTGCGCTAGCAGCGGCGGTGACGGCTACGGGAGAGGAGGGGCCCACACACGGTCAGCGATGGACGCCGGAAAGGTAAGTATAGGAGAAATGGGGGCAGTGTGTGCGGTGTGGCCTCCCCCGGGACTCACTGCGCCCATTACAGAAACGCCAATGGGTCTACCTACTAAAACTTGGAGAGAGATAAAGTGGACGGTGATAAAGAACCAACCAATCAGCTCCTGGCTGTCATTTTTCAAACACAGCCTGTAACATGGCAGCTAGAAGCTGATTGGCTGATGCTTTATCTCTGTCTACTTTATCACTCTCTAAAGGGCCCCATACACTAGAACAATAATGATCCAATCTGATGCACGTTCCCGTGAGCATCGGATCGGATCCTCCAGATAGAACATTCAATCATGTCCGACCTCGCAGGCGTGGCTGGGATCGCCCAGGATACATCGTATGCAAAAGGACAGTATCCGATGTATCTTGGGTGATCCTGTTCTCCCGGGAGGCTGCCGGGGTGATCGCCCGCGACATGTCAGACAGACATGTCGCGTTAGTGTATGGGGCTCTTAAGACTTTGGGGGTGTATGGGGCTCTTAAGACTCTCGGCGTCTCTACCCCGGCACAAGTACACAGCGGCGATACTTTTGTACTTGTTGAGTAACTCCCGGCCAGCGCAGCTCCTGCAGCTGACCGGGAGTTGCTCGTCGCTGCCCCTGGTCGCAGCGGCTGCGCGTGATGTCATGCAGCCGCTAAGGCCTGCCCCCCGCATGGTCCGGCCACGCCTGCGTTGGCCGGACCGTGCCCCCAAAATGACAGACAAACGCCGCCGGGCCGCCCCCTCCCGCCCCACGACCAGGCAGGCAGAGGCGATCGCTAGGGATCGACGGCCTTCGGACATGCGGCATGCGCTGGCGCACTACAGCGTCGGCGCATGCGCAGTTCCGACCCGTCATTGCGCTGCGAACAACTGCAGCGAGAGATCAGGTCGGAATTACCCCCTTAGTACAAAGATCCGCTTTATGTTCTATATCTCTGCTGTTCTATTTCTTCTGTACTGGAATACTGCAGGAACACAAAACAATGTGACGGACGTGAGATGACAGTACGCATTGCCGGTATAGGAGGTTTTATTGTGTAAAACGCAGAAAAAGTCTCTTCAGAAGGAAACTGGATTACATTCATTGCGGAATGGAGAAATCCTGAAAAAAAACGAAATGGAGAAAGAATTTCACTGTATGAAACGTTCTGTGATAGCAGCACAGTGCACTTGTATGTTCCCATGTAATACTGGTGAGCCACAGCATGCACTGTCACTTCTGTACACATACATGTTAGGCAATCACAACACGAGGTATAGATAGTACCCAGAGGCCTCTGCTTCCGCCGTGTGCAGGATTGGGTCTGGGCACTGAGCCAGTAGCGGGATTTGTGCTGCAGATACAGAAACCTCACAATCCAGGATGTGATAAGTGCCCCCAATCTGCTGAGCAGGTGCCCCCCGGTACATTACACAGAGCGGCAGCAGGGGCACCTAGTGTCTGCCCGTTCCCTCGTACCCTACACGCAGCAGAGAGGCCTCGGTTCCCAGTGACCCTCTGCAGATACAGGGCAGTGGTTGGGGAAATTGCCACCATCGGATGCAGAGATGGAAATATCAAACGGGAACACAGGCTCGGAAACCGCGCACACGCGGGCCAAACACGTTGCGCTGTGTATGCCTCTACACCCCCAGTATCCTGTATCCGCCTGCTGTATGCATTATAATACCCGTGCACCTGCCCTGCATTAGGGGAAAAAGATCCCCCCCCTTTACCTAAGAGGTGTATACACGCGTGCTGGTCTGCGTGGTCCATATGTGCATGAACACCCCCCTATACTGAACCCTGTCACACGCACCATATCCACAGGGCCTCATTCAAAGGGCAGGAGGGTGGTACAGGGCATAATTACCCAGTACAAATGGGCACAAGGTACAGTGATGGGGTAACATGGCACACGGGGTAATAGCGTAGGCTGGTAGGGGCTCTCCCCACACACGGACTGCAGCTGCTTCTGCTCAGGGATAAGGGAGGAGAGATGGTCCTGGAGGGCGCGTGTGAGGTCACATTGTCCTATGTCTGCGTTACACCCTTCAGCAACAACACATAGAATAATATCACACACCTGATGGCAGAATGATCCATTTACTGTCAGTCTTCAGCTCATCATGGGTCCAGCAGGAAACTGAAGTCCTGGCCGGGAGCGTGTTCAGTCGGGGATTTACCTCTGCACCAGGGGAAAAGGCAGATGTCTGAGTCCTACCACACACATCACTATAACCACAGCAACACAACTAACACACGTATCACTATAACAACAGCAACACAACTAACACACGTATCACTATAACAACAGCAACACAACTAACACACGTATCACTATAACAACAGCAACACAACTAACACACGTATCACTATAACAACAGCAACACAACTAACACACGTATCACTATAACAACAGCAACACAACTAACACACGTATCACTATAACAACAGCAACACAACTAACACACGTATCACTATAACAACAGCAGCACAACTAACACACGTATTACTGTAACAACAGCAACACAACTAACACACGTATCACTATAACTACAGCAACACAACTAACATATGTATCACTATAACAACAGCAACACAACTAACACACGTATCACTAACAACAGCAACACAACTAACACACGTATCACTATAACAACAGCAACACAACTAACACACGTATCACTAACAACAGCAACACAACTAACACACGTATCACTATAACAACAGCAACACAACTAACACGTATCACTATAACAACAGCAACACAACTAACACACGTATCACTATAACAACAGCAACACAACTAACACACGTATCACTATAACTACAGCAACACAACTAACACACGTATCACTATAACAACAGCAACACAACTAACACACGTATCACTATAACAACAGCAACACAACTAACACACGTATCACTATAACAACAGCAACACAACTAACACACGTATCACTATAACAACAGCAACACAACTAACACACGTATCACTATAACAACAGCAGCACAACTAACACACGTATCACTGTAACAACAGCAACACAACTAACACACGTATCACTATAACTACAGCAACACAACTAACACATGTATCACTATAACAACAGCAACACAACTAACACACGTATCACTATAACAACAGCAACACAACTAACACACGTATCACTATAACAGCAACACAACTAACACACATATCACTATAACAACAGCAACACAACTAACACACGTATCACTATAACAACAGCAACACAACTAACACACGTATCACTATAACAACAGCAACACAACTAACACACGTATCACTATAACTACAGCAACACAACTAACACATGTATCACTATAACAACAGCAACACAACTAACACACGTATCACTATAACAACAGCAACACAACTAACACACGTATCACTAACAACAGCAACACAACTAACACACGTATCACTATAACTACAGCAACACAACTAACACACGTATCGCTATAACAACAGCAACACAACTAACACACGTATCACTATAACAACAGCAACACAACTAACACACGTATCACTAACAGCAACACAACTAACACACGTATCACTATAACTACAGCAACACAACTAACACACGTATCACTATAACAACAGCAACACAACTAACACACGTATCACTATAACAACAGCAACACAACTAACACACGTATCACTATAACAGCGACACAACTAACACACGCATCACTATAACAACAGCGACACAACTAACACACGTATCACTATAACAACAGCAACACAACTAACACACGTATCACTATAACAACAGCAACAACTAACACATGTATCACTATAACAACAGCGACACAACTAACACACGTATCACTATAACAACAGCAACACAACTAACACACGTATCACTATAACATCAGCAGCACAACTAAGACACGTATCACTATAACAACAGCAGCACAACTAACACACGTATCACTATAACAACAGCGGCACAGCTAACACACATATCACTATAATAACAGCGACACAGCTAACACACGTATCACTATAACAACAGTGACACAACTAACACGTATCACTATAACAACAGCAGCACAACTAACACACGTATCACTGTAATAACAGCACAACTAACACACGTATCACTAACAACAGCAACACAACTAACACACGTATCACTATAACAACAGCAACAAAACTAACACACGTATCACTATAACAACAGCAACACAACTAACACACGTATCACTATAACAACAGCAACACAACTAACACACGTATCACTATAACAACAGCAACACAACTAACACACGTATCACTATAACTACAGCAACACAACTAACACATGTATCACTATAACAACAGCAACACAACTAACACACGTATCACTATAACAACAGCAACACAACTAACACACGTATCACTAACAACAGCAACACAACTAACACACGTATCACTATAACTACAGAAACACAACTAACACACGTATCACTATAACAACAGCAACACAACTAACACACGTATCACTATAACAACAGCAACACAACTAACACACGTATCACTATAACAACAGCAACACAACTAACACACGTATCACTATAACAGCGACACAACTAACACACGCATCACTATAACAACAGCAACACAACTAACACACGTATCACTATAACTACAGCAACACAACTAACACATGTATCACTATAACAACAGCAACACAACTAACACACGTATCACTAACAACAGCAACACAACTAACACACGTATCACTATAACTACAGCAACACAACTAACACACTTATCACTATAACAACAGCAACACAACTAACACACGTATCACTATAACAACAGCAACACAACTAACACACGTATCACTATAACAACAGCAACAACTAACACATGTATCACTATAACAACAGCGACACAACTAACACACGTATCACTATAACAACAGCAACACAACTAACACATGTATCACTATAACAGCGACACAACTAACACACGTATCACTATATCAACAGTAACAACTAACATGTATCACTATAACAACAGCAACACAACTAACACACGTATCACTATAACAACAGCGACACAACTAACACACGTATCACTATAACATCAGCAGCACAACTAAGACACGTATCACTATAACAACAGCAACACAACTAACACACGTATCACTATAACAACAGCGGCACAGCTAACACACATATCACTATAATAACAGCGACACAGCTAACACACGTATCGCTATAACAACAGTGACACAACTAACACGTATCACTATAACAACAGCAGCACAACTAACACACATATCACTATAACAACAGCAACACAACTAACACACGTATCACTATAACAACAGCGGCACAGCTAACACACATATCACTATAATAACAGCGACACAGCTAACACACGTATCGCTATAACAACAGTGACACAACTAACACGTATCACTATAACAACAGCAGCACAACTAACACACGTATCACTATAACATCAGCAGCACTACTAACACGTATCACTATAACAACAGCAGCACAACTAACACACGTATCACTATAACAACAGCGGCACAGCTAACACACGTATCACTATAATAACAGCGGCACAACTAACACGTATCACTATAACAACAGCAGCACAACTAACACACGTATCACTGTAATAACAGCACAACTAACACACGTATCACTATAACAACAGCAGCACAACTAACACGTATCACTATAATAACAGCAACACAACTAACACACGTATCACTATAACAACAGCGGCACAGCTAACACACGTATCACTATAACAACAGCGACACAACTAACACGTATCACTATAACAACAGCAGCACAACTAACACACGTATCACTATAATAACAGCACAACTAACACACGTATCACTATAACAACAGCAGCACAACTAACACGTATCACTATAATAACAGCGGCACAACTAACACGTATCACTATAACATCAGCAGCACAACTAACACACGTATCACTGTAATAACAGCACAACTAACACACGTATCACTATAACATCAGCAGCACAACTAACACACGTATCACTATAACAACAGCAGCACAACTAACACACGTATCACTATAACAACAGCGGCACAGCTAACACACGTATCACTATAATAACAGCGGCACAGCTAACACACGTATCACTATAACAACAGCGACACAACTAACACGTATCACTATAACAACAGCAGCACAACTAACACACATATCACTATAACAACAGCTGCACAGCTAACACACATATCACTATAATAACAGCAGCACAACTAACACACATATCACTATAACAACAGCAACACAACTAACACACGTATCACTATAACAACAGCGGCACAGCTAACACACATATCACTATAATAACAGCGACACAGCTAACACACGTATCGCTATAACAACAGTGACACAACTAACACGTATCACTATAACAACAGCAGCACAACTAACACACGTATCACTATAACATCAGCAGCACTACTAACACGTATCACTATAACAACAGCAGCACAACTAACACACGTATCACTATAACAACAGCGGCACAGCTAACACACGTATCACTATAATAACAGCGGCACAACTAACACGTATCACTATAACAACAGCAGCACAACTAACACACGTATCACTGTAATAACAGCACAACTAACACACGTATCACTATAACAACAGCAGCACAACTAACACGTATCACTATAATAACAGCAACACAACTAACACACGTATCACTATAACAACAGCGGCACAACTAACACACGTATCACTATAACAACAGCAACACAACTAACACACGTATCACTATAACAGCAGCACAACTAACAAACGTATCACTATAACAACAGCGACACAACTAACACACGTATCACTATAACATCAGCAGCACAACTAACACACGTATCACTGTAATAACAGCACAACTAACACACGTATCACTATAACATCAGCAGCACAACTAACACACGTATCACTATAACAACAGCAGCACAACTAACACACGTATCACTATAACAACAGAGGCACAGCTAACACACGTATCACTATAACAACAGCGGCACAGCTAACACACGTATCACTATAACAACAGCGGCACAGCTAACACACGTATCACTATAACAACAGCGACACAACTAACACACGTATCACTATAACAACAGCAACAACTAACACACGTATCACTATAACAACAGAGGCACAGCTAACACACGTATCACTATAACAACAGTGACACAACTAACACACGTATCACTATAACAACAGCGACACAACTAACACACGTATCACTATAACAACAGCGACACAACTAACACGTATCACTATAACAACAGCAGCACAACTAACAAACGTATCACTGTAATAACAGCACAACTAACACACGTATCACTATAACAACAGCAGCACAACTAACACACGTATCACTATAATAACAGCGGCACAACTAACACACGTATCACTATAACAACAGCAACACAACTAACACACGTATCACTATAACAACAGCGGCACAGCTAACACACATATCACTATAATAACAGCGGCACAACTAACACACGTATCACTATAACAACAGCAACACAACTAACACACGTATCACTATAACACCAGCGACACAACTAACACACGTATCACTATAACAACAGCGACACAACTAACACGTATCACTATAACAGCAGCACAACTAACACACGTATCACTGCAATAACAGCACAACTAACACACGTATCACTATAACAACAGCAGCACAACTAACACACGTATCACTATAATAACAGCGGCACAGCTAACACACGTATCACTATAACAACAGTGACACAACTAACACGTAAAACTATAACAACAGCGGCACAACTAACACACATATCACTATAATAACAGCGGCACAGCTAACACACGTATCACTATAACAACAGCCACCCAACTAACACACGTATCACTATAACAACAGCAACACAACTAACACACGTATCACTATAACAACAGCGACACAACTAACACGTATCACTATAACAACAGCGACACAACTAATACACGCATCACTATAACAACAGCGACACAACTAACACACGTATCACTATAACAACAGCCACCCAACTAACACGCGTATCACTATAACAACAGCGACACAACTAAAACACGCATCACTATAACAACAGCGACACAACTAACACACGTATCACTATAACAACAGTGGCACAGCTAACACACGTATCACTATAACAACAGCGACACAACTAACACACGTATCACTATAACAACAGCGACACAACACACGTATCACTATAACAACAGCGGCACAACTAACACACATATCACTATAACAACAGCCACCCAACTAACACACGTATCACTATAACAACAGCGACACAACTAACACGTATCACTATAACAACAGCGACACAACTAATACATGCATCACTATAACAACAGTGACACAACTAACACACGCATCACTATAACAACAGAGGCACAGCTAACACACGTATCACTATAACAACAGCAACACAACTAACACACGTATCAGTATAACAACAGCGGCACAACTAATACACATATCACTATAACAACAGCGACACAACTAACACACGTATCACTATAACAACAGCGACATAACTAACACACATATCACTATGGGTTCACTACGATATGCCGGCGGTCGGGCTCGCGGCGACCAGCATACCGGCGCCGGGAGCCCGACCGCCGGCTTACCGACAGTGTGGCGAGCGCAAATGAGCCCCTTGCGGGCTCGTTGCGCTCGCCACGCTACGGGCACGGTGGCGCTTTTATTCTCCCTCCAGGGGGGTCGTGGACCCCCACGAGGGAGAATAAGTGTCGGTATGCCGGCTGTCGGGATCCCGGCGCCAGGATACTGTGCGCCGGGATCCCGTCAGCCGGCATACTGAAGACCACTCATCACTATAACAACAGCCACACAACTAACACACGTATCACTATAACAACAGTGGCACAACTAACACACGTATCACTATAACAACAGTGGCACAACTAACACACGTATCACTATAACAACAGCGACACAACTAACACACGTATCACTATAACAACAGTGGCACAACTAACACACGTATCACTATAACAACAGCGACACAACTAACACACGTATCACTATAACAACAGTGGCACAACTAACACACGTATCACTATAACAACATCGGCACAGCTAACACACGTATCACTATAACAACAGCGGCACAGCTAACACACGTATCACTATAACAACAGCGGCACAACTAACACACATATCACTATAACAACAGCGACACAACTAACACACGTATCACTATAACAACAGCGACACAACTAACACGTATCACTATAACAACAGCCACACAACTAACACACGTATCACTATAACAACAGTGGCACAACTAACACACGTATCACTATAACAACAGCGACACAACTAACACGTATCACTATAACAACAGCCACACAACTAACACACGTATCACTATAACAACAGTGGCACAACTAACACACGTATCACTATAACAAGAGCGACACAACTAACACGTATCACTATAACAACAGCAGCACAACTAACACACGTATCACTATAACAACAGCGACACAACTAACACGTATCACTATAACAACAGCAGCACAACTAACACACGTATCACTGTAATAACAGCGACACAACTAACACACGCATCACTATAACAACAGCAGCACAACTAACACACGTATCACTATAACAACAGCAGCACAACTAACACACGTATCACTATAACAACAGCAGCACAACTAACACACGTATCACTGTAATAACAGCACAACTAACACACGTATCACTATAATAACAGCGGCACAACTAACACACGTATCACTATAATAACAGCGGCACAACTAACACACATATCACTATAATAACAGCGGCACAACTAACACACGTATCACTATAACAACAGCGACACAACTAACACACGTATCACTATAACAACAGCGACACAACTAACACACGTATCACTATAACAACAGCGACACAACTAACACGTATCACTATAACAACAGCAGCACAACTAACACACGTATCACTGTAATAACAGCACAACTAACACACGTATCACTATAACAACAGCGGCACAACTAACACACATATCACTATAATAACAGCGGCACAACTAACACACGTATCACTATAACAACAGTGGCATGATTACTGCACACACATCACTATTATAACAGCGGCAGGATCATGGAGACCGGTGTCTGAGCTATAGAAAGGCCGCGGTCAGCAATGTCCGGCCGCTGTATCGGAGGCTCCCAGTGTTTCCTGTAGAGTAAAGCAGGAATGGAGCCGCCAGAATGAGACAGGTTTCTGTGCCGACACTGCGCTGTCCTATCCCAATGCCCCGGACCGGTTTCTGTGCCGACACTGCGCTGTCCTATCCCAATGCCCCGGACCGGTTTCTGTGCCGACACTACACTGTCCTATCCCAATGCCCCGGACCGGTTTCTGTGCCGACACTGCGCTGTCCTATCCCAATGCCCCGGACCGGTTTCTGTGCCGACACTACGCTGTCCTATCCCAATGCCCCGGACTGGTTTCTGTGCCGACATTACGCTGTCCTATCCCAATGGCCCGGACCGGTTTCTGTGCCGACACTACACTGTCCTACCCCAATGCCCCGGACCGGTTTCTGTGCCGACACTACGCTGTCCTATCCCAATGGCCCGGACCGGTTTCTGTGCCGACACTACGCTGTCCTATCCCATTGCCCCGGACCGGTTTCTGTGCCGACACTACGCTGTCCTATCCCAATGGCCCGGACCGGTTTCTGTGCCGACACTACGCTGCCCTACCCCAATGCCTCGGACTGGTTTCTGTGCCGACCCTACGCTGTCCTATCCCAATGGCCCGGACCGGTTTCTGTGCCGACACTACGCTGTCCTATCCCATTGCCCCGGACCGGTTTCTGTGCCGACACTACGCTGTCCTATCCCAATGGCCCGGACCGGTTTCTGTGCCGACACTACGCTGTCCTATCCCAATGGCCCGGATCGGTTTCTGTGCTGACACTACGCTGTCCTTTCCCAATGCCCCGGACCGGTTTCTGTGCCGACACTACGCTGTGCTATCCCAATGCCCCGGACCAGTTTCTAGGTCATTCTCGCTTTACATGCAGCAGTGTGTGATTTATATTTACCACTGTGTAGTTAGCGCCAGGCTACCTGAGGTTTATTCCACACTACACGGTTCTAAGCACATTCCGGATCAGAGATCCAACACCTTTACTATGACATATATATATATATATATATATATATATATATATATATATATGATCTCTGGTACACTGACCAAGCAGTGATATACGTGTCAGGATTGGGGCGCTGAACCACCAAGTAATTCCACCTTCCTATCACCTAGTGCTATAATACATTATGGGGGTAATTCCAAGTTGATCGCAGCAGGAATTTTGTTAGCAATTGGGCAAAACCATGGCCCTCATTCCGAGTTGTTCGCTCGCAAGCTGCTTTTAGCAGAATTGCACACGCTAAGCCGCCGCCCTCTGGGAGTGTATCTTAGCTTAGCAGAATTGCGAACGAAAGATTCTCAAAATTGCGAATAGAAATTTCTTTGCAGTTTCTGAGTAGCTCGAGACTTACTCTGCTACTGCGATCAGCTCAGTCAGTTTCGTTCCTGGTTTGACGTCACAAACACACCCAGCGTTCGCCCAGACACTCCCCCGTTTCTCCAGACACTCCCGCGTTTTTCACAGAAACGGTAGCGTATTTTCACACACTCCCATAAAACGGCCAGTTTCCGCCCAGAAACACCCACTTCCTGTCAATCACATTACGATCACCAGAACGAAGATAAAACCTCGTAATGCCGTGAGTAAAATACCAAACTTCTTAGCAAATTTACTTGGCGCAGTCGCAGTGCGACATTGCGCAATTAGCGGAAAATCGCTGCGATGCAAAGAAAATTACCGAGCTAACAACTCGGAATGAGGGCACATGTGCACTGCAGGTGGGGCAGATGTAACATGTGCAGAGAGAGTTAGATTTGGGTGTGGTGAGTTCAATCTGCAATCTAAATTGCAGTGTAAAAATAAAGCAGCCAGTATTTACCCTGCACAGAAAGAAAATAACCCACCCAAATCTAACTCTCTCTGCACATGTTATATCTGCCCCCCCCCCCTGCAGTGCACATGGTTTTGCCCAACTGCTAAAAAAAAATTCCTGCTGCGATCAACTTGGAATTACCCCCTATGAACGTTTAATAGAGGGAACATCTCTTCCACTCACACATGGTATATGAGTTGTATACGCCTGTATATATTTCCAGTACATTAAATATATCTTGATACTAATTGTGATCGCTCTGTATTTAGCTTAATACTGTCATCCTGCTGAGTCAGTATTTACTGATCATCAGATATAGGGATTCTATTTATAGAATTTAGATTTTGGTCTATATAAATCATTAATCTCGCTACTGATTTTTCTATGTTTTTTATTTGTGCGTTAATGTATTTACCTCCTGGCTGTGTAACGTTGTCGACTCCATTACTCCAGCACCCGACAGTGATACACTTAAGAGAGCTGAGGATGTGACATCATTTGGAATAATATAAATACCTTGTAAACAGACGGGCGTTAGTTATGCCCAGAAGTGTCGCCCTATTTCCTTCCACTAGCAGCATGCATCCCTCACGCAGACCCTGCAGGTGTAAAGCTGTAGGTTAGTAACCAGACAGAACGATACCCTGCATCTGCCGTAACCCAGCGGTAAATGCAAAGGTGGAAACAATAGTAAGAGGCCGCTAGTAATCTGCCACGAATCCCGGAGGAAACGGCAGCTGCAGCCAAGAGATGCCGCTGGGAGCCAACAGATATAGGGGGTCATTCCGAGTTGATCGCTCGCTGACGATTTTTGCAGCGCAGCGATCAGGTGAAAAAACAGCAAAACTGCGCATGCCTATGCGCCGCAATGCGCACGCGCATCGTACAGGTACAAAGAGCATCGTTGCTGTGCAATGGTGCTAGCGAAGAATCCATTCGCACAGGCCATCGCAAGGAGATTGACAGGAAGAGGGCGTTTATGGGTGTCAACTGACCGTTTTCTGGGAGTGTTTGGAAAAACGCAGGTGTGACCAGGCGTTTGCAGGGCGGGTGTCTGACGTTATTTCCAGGACCTCCGTCGCTGGAATCATCGCACAGGATAAGTAACTACAAGGCTGGTCTTGTTTTACACAAAATGTTTTTGTACCGCTCGGCTGCACAGGCGATCGCACTCTTGCAAAGCGAAAATACACTCCCCCGTGGGCGGCGGCCTAGCGTTTGCAGGGCTGCTAAAAGTAGCTAGCGAGCGATCAACTCGGAATGAGGACCTTATAGCGGGATGTTCTCAGGTTAGTGAGGTTCTAGAACTGTGCGGGAGATTCAGATCATGGCGTATGGGCAATAGAGACACCCTGGGGTCAGTGGGCACGGGTATACCCCTATGGTTAGTGATAAATCCTGATGCCCGTCACATTCACATCCATGAGTCGGAAAATGTACATTCGGGACAGTTATTTCCTGCTTGGGTAAACACGTGTGTAATATAAAAGACACACAACACGTGATATCTGCATACCCCCGAATCTGCCCCTACTAGGGGAGCATACCAGACTGTGGCGGTCACCATGGATGAACGGCACCTGGTCTGGGCAGATCATGGACATGCATGTTGGGAGACTCCGACCACGGGCATCTGTATGACCGTTACGGCAGTGTACCGCCATGCTATATGTAACCGGTGTAGGAGAGCCAGCCCCTGTAATGTGCAGTGTAGGTGCGCAATGGAGGTCAGGAGGCCAGAACTATAGGGGGTAATTCAGACCTGATCGCTAGGCTGCGTTTTTTCACAGCCTGCGATCAGGTCTAAACTGCGTATGCACCGCAATGCGCAGGCGCGTCGCACGAGTACAAAGCGGATCGCCGCTCAGCGATGGGTTTGTGAGAAGAATCCATTCACACGGGCGATCGCATCGAGATTGACAGGAAGAAGGCGTTTGTGGGTGTCAACTGACCGTTTTCAGGGAGTGGTTGGAAAAACGCAGGCGTGTCCATGCGTTTACAGGCCGGGTGTCTGACGTCAATTCCAGTCCCGGACAGGCTGATGTGATCGCAGCGGCTGAGTAAGTCCTGGGCTGCGCAGAGACTGCACATGCGATCACACACTTGCACAGCTAAAATACATTCCCCTATGGTTGGCGACTATCTGATCGCAGCGCTGCAAAAATCGCCTGCTAGCGATCAGGTCTGAATTACCCCCTGTGTAACATGGGGCAGTACGAATGGTGTAGTGGTTAGCATTACTGCCTCACAGCACTGAGGTCATGGGTTCAATTCCCACCATGGCCCTAACTGTGTGGAGTTTGTATATTCTCCCTGTATTTGCGTGGGTTTCCTCTCACAATCCAAAAATATTCTGGTAGGTCAATTGGATCCCAACACAAATTAACCCTAGTGTGAATGTGTGTGCGTGTACATGTGGTAGGGAATACTGGGGCAGATGTATTAACCTGGAGAAGGCATAAGGAAGTGATAAACCAGTGATATGTGCAAGGTGATAAAGGCAGCAGCCAATCAGCTCCAATATGTAAATTAACAGTTAGGATCTTTCTTATGCCTTCTCCATAGATTGTAAGCTCCACTGGGGCAGGGAACAATGGCCCTCATTCCGAGTTGTTCGCTCGCAAGCTGCTTTTAGCAGCTTTACACACGCTAAGCCGCCGCCTACTGGGAGTGAATCTTAGCATAGTAAAATTGCGAACGAAAGATTCTCAAAATTGCGATTACACACCTCTTAGCAGTTTCTGAGTAACTTCAACCTTACTCGGCATCTGTGATCAGTTCAGTGCTTGTCGTTCCTGGTTTGACGTCACAAACACACCCAGCGTTCGCCCAGACACTCCTCCGTTTCTCCAGCCACTCCCGCGTTTTTCCCAGAAACGGTAGCGTTTTTTCCCGCACGCCCATAAAACGGCCTGTTTCCGCCCAGAAACACCCACTTCCTGTCAATCACACTCCGATCGCCTGAACGAAGAAAAAGCCGTGAGTAAAATACCTAACTGTATAGCAAATTTACTTGGCGCAGTGCGAACATTGCGCATGCGCACTAAGCGGAAAATCGCTGCGATGCGAAAAAAATTACCGAGCGAACAACTCGGAATGACCCCCAATGTGGATGGCTAAATATTCTCTGTACAGCACTGCGGAATATGTGTGCGCTATATAAATAACTGGTAATAAATAAATAATAAATAAAATGTAACATACATTGTATAGAGCTCCGGCAGCCATAACGCTGCACAGAGGGAACCTGAGAAGTCCTATCAGTGGTTACACACATTACGATAGGACCCGCTGAACGCCCTGGAAACGCCAGCATGACCTTACGTACCAGGACAGGAGGAGTCTGGGGTTCTAGGTGGTACTGGCATATCCGCTGTTCCCGGGTCTCCTGAAGAAACAAAATAAGGAGATTACAAAATATATTGTGGAGAAAACAGAATATACTGTCATCGGCAACCCTCCAGCTCGGAGCCTATTTACTAATACCTGGCAGAGGCGAGGGCAGGTCTGGAATTAGCAGATGTGTCGTTATTGGCGTTTCCACACACTCCGCCTCGCTCGCACCTAACCGAACCCACCCCTACTTGTCCTAGGAAAAGCCCCGTATCTACAGTACGCTGATCACTGGCTGGGACACGGCCCACACGTAACTCCCATGGGACACTGCTAATGACTGGGACGTGCTCTCCTAGCTGAGCGGGTTCTACAGCTGGAGATTAGGAAATATTTCTACATAAACCCTATGAACGCTTACCCCCATGTGTCTGCTGCTGGGCTCCGGGTCCAAGAAGTGAGGGTTTATGTTGAAAGGCACCAGCCCAAGCGCTTGCAGAGAGGGTGGGTACACGATTGGCATGTCATTGGTGGTGTTGATGCTAACCGTAGCCACATTGGTACCTGCACTGGAGCCAATGTAAGGGATCCCATCCTGAAAGCACAAACAGGGATCCATGGGGATCACTGACCGATCTATAGCCGGGCAGAGAGAGGCTTCCTGACATCGGGCAAGTAAGGAGTATACGCAGTACCGGAACGCACATTACCTCAATCACTCTTTTCCTAATGACCGAAACCAAACCATGATCGTACAAATCCTTTAAGAGCCGGAACGTGTTACCGCCGCCTGTAATTAGGGCACAGAAGACTGGTTAGTACTTAGAGACCTAGTAACAAGCACAGAGTATTTCAGATCTGCCTGTTCTCAAGTGGCCTACTGGTGGGGGCAAACGTGCCAACGGGCTGGGCCGTCTTCTGACACCTCCACCGGGGCTTCTAGCCTTGTCCATCAATGTATGTAATAACAGGTAGAACACTTGTGGCTTTCTACAGCGCTCTCATACGGAGTTCCGTCCCTCTCTCGTCTACTCTCATCCAATCTTTAGGGTCACTGTCACTCCGCTCTCTGTAAGTTCCTTGGTATGGGGAGTTTGTTAGGCAATTCTTTTTTCAAGCCTGGGATATATAGTTATACATATTACATATACATATTATATTATATGCTTATACTCAGGTGCCCCCTGAGGCGTCTCTCATAATAATATAGGGGCAAATTCAGTATGAATCACAAGTAGCAATTCATAAGTAATTTTTGCTTTGGGGCCGCAGGCGCATGTGCAGCAGGCCCTACTGCGCACGCAATTTCTGTGGGGAAGACGCAGAAATTACGATCGCCTCTGCCTGTTAATCAGGCAGAGGCGGTCGCGGGGCGGGAGGGGGGGCGGCAACGCTCCGTTTTCTGGGTGGAAAAGGAGCGTTGCGGGGGCGTGCCTGCCCAAACGGTGGGCTGGTACGCGCGAACGGGGGCATGTTGGGGGTGCGGCCGCAGCGGCTGCGTGACGTCACACACAGCCACTGCGACAGCAAAAATGGCACCAGGACTCCAGCGGCCGCAGCTAAGCTGCACCGGCAGGAGTCATCCTTAATTTCTGCTAACAAGCAGAAATTGCGTGCTGTTCGCAACTTCTGTTTGAAGCAGGGGTGGAGGCGCCGGTCAGTATGCGGGGTGGCCTTGCACAGCGCTGGACGGCCCCCAGCACGCGTGCTAATGGTTAGCAAATTCTGCTGATTGGCAGCTTCCGCTATCCTTACTGAATTGGCCCCATAATTCCTTTATTAATGCGTCCTCCACGTCCTTGTTACAGTGGGGTGAGCAGCACTCGTGTTCAGGATGGGGTGTGACCAGTGACGTACATGGTGGTAATGCTATATGCCCATCACTGGGCGGCTCCCAGTAATCCCCCGGGCTCTCTGTATCCCCGGCTACCAGTAATCCGCCGGGCTCTCTGTATTCCCCGGCTCCCAGCAATCCCCCGGGCTCTCTGTATCCCCCGGCTCCCAGTAATCCCCCAGGCTCTCTGTATCCCCCGGCTCCCAGTAATCCCCCGGGCTCTCTGTATCCCCCGGCTCCCAGTAATCCGCCGGGTTCTCAGTAACCCCGGCTCCCAGTATTCCCCTGGGCTCTGTATCCCCCGGCTCCCAGTAATCCCCCGGGCTCTCTGTATCCCCTGGCTCCCAGTAATCCCCCGGGCTCTCTGTATCCCCCGGCTCCCAGTAATCCCCCGGGCTCTCTGTATCCCCCGGGCTCCCAGTAATCCCCCGGGCTCTCTGTATCCCCCGGGCTCCCAGTAATCCCCCGGGCTCTCTGTATCCCTCGGCTCTCAGTAACCCCCGCTCCCAGTAATCCCCCGGGCTCTCTGTATCCCCCGGCTCCCAGTAATCCCCCGGGCTCTCTGTATCCCCGGCTCCCAGTAATCCCCCGGGCTCTCTGTATCCCCCGGGCTCCCAGTAATCCCCCGGGCTCTCTGTATCCCCCGGGCTCCCAGTAATCCCCCGGGCTCCCTGTATCCCCCGGCTCCCAGTAACCCCCGGGCTCCCAGTAATCCCCTGGGCTCTCTGTAACCCCGGCTCCCAGTAATCCCCCGGGCTCTCTGTATCCCCCGGGCTCCCAGTAATCCCCCGGGCTCTCTGTATCCCCGGCTCCCAGTAATCCCCCGGGCTCTCTGTATCCCCCGGGCTCCCAGTAATCCCCCGGGCTCCCAGTAATCCCCCGGGCTCCCAGTAATCCCCCGGGCTCTCTGTATCCCCTGGCTCTCAGTAATCCCCCGGGCTCTCAGTAAACCCCCGGGCTCCCAGTGATCCTCCGGGCTCTCTGTATCCCCCGGGCTCCCAGTAATCCCCCGGGCTCTCTGTATCCCCGGCTCCCAGTAATCCCCCGGGCTCCCAGTAATCCTCCGGGCTCTCTGTATCCCCCGGGCTCTCTGTATCCCCCGGCTCCCAGTAATCCCCCGGGCTCTCTGTATCCCCGGCTCCCAGAAATCCGCCGGGCTCTCTGTATCCCCCGGCTCCCAGCAATCGCCCGGGCTCTCTGTATCCCCCGGCTCCCAGTAATCCCCCGGGGTCTCTGTATCCCCGGCTCTCAGTAATCCCCCGGGCTCTCTGTATCCCCCGGCTCCCAGTAATCCCCCGGGCTCTCTGTATCCCCGGCTCCCAGTAATCCCCCGGGCTCTCCGTATCCCCCGGGCTCCCAGTAATCCCCCGGGCTCTCTGTATCCCCCGGGCTCCCAGTGATCCCCCGGGCTCTCTGTATCCCCCGGCTCCCAGTAATCCCCCGGCTCCCAGTAATCCCCCGGGCTCTCTGTATCCCCCGGGCTCCCAGTAATCCCCCGGGCTCCCAGTAATCCCCCGGGCTCTCTGTATCCCCTGGCTCTCAGTAATCCCCCGGGCTCTCAGTAAACCCCCGGGCTCCCAGTAATCCTCCAGGCTCTCTGTATCCCACGGGCTCCCAGTAATCCCCCGGGCTCTCTGTATCCCCGGCTCCCAGTAATCCCCCGGGCTCCCAGTAATCCTCCGGGCTCTCTGTATCCCCCGGGCTCCCAGTAATCCCCCGGGCTCTCTGTATCCCCGGCTACCAGTAATCCGCCGGGCTCTCTGTATCCCCCGGCTCCCAGCAATCCCCCGGGCTCTCTGTATCCCCCGGCTCCCAGTAATCCCCCGGGCTCTCTGTATCCCCGGCTCTCAGTAATCCCCCGGGCTCTCTGTATCCCCCGGCTCCCAGTAATCCCCCGGGCTCTCTGTATCCCCCGGCTCCCAGTAATCCGCCGGGTTCTCAGTAACCCCGGCTCCCAGTAATCCCCTGGGCTCTGTATCCCCCGGCTCCCAGTAATCCCCCGGGCTCTCTGTATCCCCTGGCTCCCAGTAATCCCCCGTGCTCTCTGTATCCCCCGGCTCCCAGTAATCCCCCGGGCTCTCTGTATCCCCCGGGCTCCCAGTAATCCCCCAGGCTCTCTGTATCCCCCGGGCTCCCAGTAATCCCCCGGGCTCCCAGTAATCCCCCGGGCTCCCAGTAATACCCCGGGCTCCCAGTAATACCCCGGGCTCCCAGTAATACCCCGGACTCTCTGTATCCCCGGCTCCCAGTAATCCCCCGGGCTCTCTGTATCCCCCGGGCTCCCAGTAATCCCCCGGGCTCTCTGTATCCCCCTGGCTCCCAGTAATCCCCCGGGCTCTCTGTATCCCCCGGGCTCCCAGTAATCCCCCGGGCTCTCTGTATCCCCGGCTCCCAGTAATCCCCCGGGCTCCCAGTAATCCCCCGAGCTCTCTGTATCCTCCAGGCTCCCAGTAATCCCCCGGGCTCTCTGTATCCCCCGGGCTCCCAGTAATCCCCCGGGCTCTCTGTATCCCCGGCTCCCAGTAATCCCCCGGGCTCCCAGTAATCCCCCGGGCTCTCTGTATCCCCTGGCTCTCAGTAATCCCCCGGGCTCTCTGTATCCCCGGCTCCCAGTAATCCCCCGGGCTCCCAGTAATCCCCCGGGCTCCCAGTAATCCCCCGGGCTCTCTGTATCCCCTGGCTCTCAGTAATCCCCCGGGCTCTCTGTATCCCCCGGCTCCCAGTAATCCCCCGGGCTCTCTGTATCCCCCGGGCTCCCAGTAATCCCCCGGGCTCCCAGTAATCCCCCGGGCTCTCTGTATCCCCTGGCTCTCAGTATCCCCCGGGCTCTCAGTAAACCCCCGGGCTCCCAGTAATCCTCCGGGCTCTCTGTATCCCCCGGGCTCCCAGTAATCCCCCGGGCTCTCTGTATCCCCGGCTCCCAGTAATCCCCCGGGCTCCCAGTAATCCTCCGGGCTCACTGTATCCCCCGGCTCCCAGTAATCCCCCGGGCTCTCTGTATCCCCGGCTACCAGTAATCCGCCGGGCTCTCTGTATCCCCCGGCTCCCAGCAATCCCCCGGGCTCTCTGTATCCCCGGCTACCAGTAATCCGCCGGGCTCTCTGTATCCCCCGGCTCCCAGCAATCCCCCGGGCTCTCTGTATCCCCCGGCTCCCAGTAATCCCCCGGGCTCTCTGTATCCCCGGCTCTCAGTAATCCCCCGGGCTCTCTGTATCCCCCGGCTCCCAGTAATCCCCCGGGCTCTCTGTATCCCCCGGCTCCCAGTAATCCGCCGGGTTCTCAGTAACCCCGGCTCCCAGTAATCCCCTGGGCTCTCTGTATCCCCGGCTCTCAGTAATCCCCCGGGCTCTCTGTATCCCCCGGCTCCCAGTAATCCCCCGGGCTCTCTGTATCCCCCGGCTCCCAGTAATCCGCCGGGTTCTCAGTAACCCCGGCTCCCAGTAATCCCCTGGGCTCTGTATCCCCCGGCTCCCAGTAATCCCCCGGGCTCTCTGTATCCCCTGGCTCCCAGTAATCCCCCGGGCTCTCTGTATCCCCCGGCTCCCAGTAATCCCCCGGGCTCTCTGTATCCCCCGGGCTCCCAGTAATCCCCCGGGCTCTCTGTATCCCCCGGGCTCCCAGTAATCCCCCAGGCTCTCTGTATCCCCCGGGCTCCCAGTAATCCCCCGGGCTCCCAGTAATACCCCGGGCTCCCAGTAATCCCCCGGGCTCCCAGTAATCCCCCGGACTCTCTGTATCCCCGGCTCCCAGTAATCCCCCGGGCTCTCTGTATCCCCCAGGCTCCCAGTAATCCCCCGGGCTCTCTGTTTCTTCCTGGCTCCCAGTAATCCCCCGGGCTCTCTGTATCCCCCGGGCTCCCAGTAATCCCCCGGGCTCTCTGTATCCCCGGCTCCCAGTAATCCCCCGGGCTCCAAGTAATCCCCCGGGCTCTCTGTATCCTCCAGGCTCCCAGTAATCCCCCGGGCTCTCTGTATCCCCCGGGCTCTCTGTATCCCCGGCTCCCAGTAATCCCCCAAGCTCCCAGTAATCCCCCGGGCTCCCAGTAATCCCCCGGGCTCTCTGTATCCCCTGGCTCTCAGTAATTCCCCGGGCTCTCTGTATCCCCGGCTCCCAGTAATCCCCCGGGCTCCCAGTAATCCCCCAGGCTCCCAGTAATCCCCCGGGCTCCCAGTAATCCCCCGGGCTCTCTGTATCCCCTGGCTCTCAGTAATCCCCCGGGCTCTCTGTATCCCCTGGCTCCCAGTAATCCCCCGGGCTCTCTGTATCCCCCGGGCTCCCAGTAATCCCCCGGGCTCTCTGTATCCCCGGCTCCCAGTAATCCCCCGGCTCCCAGTAATCCTCCGAGCTCCCAGTAATCCCCCGGGCTCTCTGTATCCCCGGCTCCCAGTAATCCCCCGGGCTCTCTGTATCCCCCGGGCTCCCAGTAATCCCCCGGGCTCTCTGTATCCCCCGGCTCCCAGTAATCCCCCGGGCTCCCAGTAATCCCCCGGGCTCTCTGTATCCCCGGCTCCCAGTAATCCCCCGGGCTCTCTGTATCCCCCGGGCTCCCAGTAATCCCCCGGGCTCTCTGTATCCTCCGGGCTCCCAGTAATCCCCCGGGCTCTCTGTTTCCCCGGCTCCCAGTAATCCCCCGGGCTCCCAGTAATCCCCCGGGCTCTCTGTATCCCCGGCTCCCAGTAATCCCCCGGGCTCTCTGTATCCCCCGGCTCCCAGTAATCCCCCGGGCTCTCTGTATCCCCGTCTCCCAGTAATCCGCCGGGCTCTCTGTATCCCCCGGCTCCCAGTAATCCCCCGGGCTCTCTGTATCCCCCGGCTCCCAGTAATCCCCCGGGCTCTCTGTATCCCCGGCTCTCAGTAATCCCCCGGGCTCTCTGTATCCCCCGGCTCCCAGTAATCCCCCGGGCTCTCTGTATCCCCCGGCTCCCAGTAATCCGCCGGGTTCTCAGTAACCCCGGCTCCCAGTAATCCCCCGGGCTCTGTATCCCCCGGCTCCCAGTAATCCCCCGGGCTCTCTGTATCCCCCGGCTCCCAGTAATCCCCTGGGTTCTCAGTAACTCCGGCTCCCAGTAATCCCCCGGGCTCTGTATCCCCTGGCTCCCAGTAATCCCCCGGGCTCTCTGTATCCCCCGGCTCCCAGTAATCCTCCGGGCTCTCTGTATCCCCCGGGCTCCCAGTAATCCCCCGAGCTCTCTGTATCCCCCGGGCTCCCAGTAATCCCCCGGGCTCCCAGTAATCCCCCGGGCTCCCAGTAATCCCCCGGGCTCTCTGTATCCCCGGCTCCCAGTAATCCCCCGGGCTCTCTGTATCCCCCGGGCTCCCAGTAATCCCCCGGCTCCCAGTAATCCCCCGGGCTCTCTGTATCCCCCGGGCTCCCAGTAATCCCCCGGGCTCTCTGTGTCCCCGGCTCCCAGTAATCCCCCGGGCTCTCTGTATCCTCCCGGCTCCCAGTAATCCCCCGGGCTCTCTGTATCCCCCGGGCTCCCAGTAATCCCCCGGGCTCTCTGTATCCCCGGCTCCCAGTAATCCCCCGGGCTCTCTGTATCCCCGGCTCCCAGTAATCCCCCGGGCTCCCAGTAATCCCCCGGGCTCCCAATAATCCCCCGGGCTCTCTGTATCCCCTGGCTCTCAGTAATCCCCCGGGCTCTCTGTATCCCCCGGCTCCCAGTAATCCCCCGGGCTCTCTGTATCCCAGTCTCCCAGTAATCCCCCGGGCTCCCAGTAATCCCCCGGG
Source organism: Pseudophryne corroboree (assembly GCF_028390025.1). Lineage (NCBI taxonomy): Eukaryota > Metazoa > Chordata > Amphibia > Anura > Myobatrachidae > Pseudophryne > Pseudophryne corroboree. Next base: position 25,484,128 of record NC_086450.1, read on the forward strand.
CTCCCAGTAATCCCCCGGGCTCTCTGTATCCCCGGCTCCCAGTAATCCCCCGGGCTCTCTGTATCCCCCGGGCTCCCAGTAATCCCCCGGGCTCCCAGTAATCCCCCGGGCTCTGTATCCCCCGGGCTCCCAGTAATCCCCCGGGCTCTCTGTGTCCCCGGTTCCCAGTAATCCCCCGGGCTCTCTGTATCCTCCGGGCTCCCAGTAATCCCCCGGGCTCTCTGTATCCCCCGGGCTCCCAGTAGTCCGCCGGGTTCTCAGTAACCCCGGCTCCCAGTAATCCCCCGGGCTCTGTATCCCCCGGCTCCCAGTAATCCCCCGGGCTCTGTGTATCCCCCGGCTCCCAGTAATCCCCCGGGTTCTCAGTAACCCCAGCTCCCAGTAATCCCCCGGGCTCTGTATCCCCCGGCTCCCAGTAATCCCCCGGGCTCTCTGTATCCCCCGGCTCCCAGTAATCCTCCGGGCTCTCTGTATCCCCCGAGCTCCCAGTAATCCCCCGGGCTCTCTGTATCCCCCGGGCACCCAGTAATCCCCCGGGCTCCCAGTAATCCCCCGGGCTCTCTGTATCCCCGGCTCCCAGTAATCCCCCGGGCTCTCTGTATCCCCCGGGCTCCCAGTAATCCCCCGGGCTCCCAGTAATTCCCCCGGCTCCCAGTAATCCCCCGGGCTCTCTGTATCCCCCGGGCTCCCAGTAATCCCCCGGGCTCTCTGTGTCCCCGGCTCCCAGTAATCCCCCGGGCTCTCTGTATCCTCCGGGCTCCCAGTAATCCCCCGGGCTCTCTGTATCCCCCGGGCTCCCAGTAATCCCCCGGGCTCTCTGTATCCCCGGCTCCCAGTAATCCCCTGGGCTCTCTGTATCCCCGGCTCCCAGTAATCCCCCGGGCTCCCAGTAATCCCCCGGGCTATCTGTATCCCCTGGCTCTCAGTAATCCCCCGGGCTCTCTGTATCACCCGGCTCCCAGTAATCCCCCGGGCTCTCTGTATCCCCGGCTCCCAGTAATCCCCCGGGCTCTCTGTATCCCCGGGCTCCCAGTAATCCCCCGGGCTCTCTGTAATCCCCCGGGTTCTCAGTAACCCCCGCTCCCAGTAATCCCCCAGGCTCTCAGTAACCAATAGTTGTATCACTAATATGTATACGAATTCCAATTACCAATAAATATGGCCTCTGACTTCTGTACCGCGTCTACGGGATCCGCAGCTTCATGTACGCTGTCTAAGGCGTAACCTGGAAAAGATCATATCTGGTTATTTGTAGCAATGAGTGAATACCGGGAAGACACAAATCTCTTCTATTTCATGAGTAATACTTCACAGGAGCTGATAATGGAATAAGATGTCTGCCTACGGGGTGGCCATCACAAAAACAGGGGGTCCCAGTATGTATATATATATATATATATATATCTATATATCTATCATACAGGGGCCCCCTAACTCTCTGTGCCCCCCACTTTCCCAAGCTACAAGCATGGGGTACAGACATACACACTGTCACAGGCAGGCACACAACAGACACTATACAGTATAGCAGCCAGTATACAGGGCTATGGAGCTCTCAGGGGTAAATGTATGAAGCAGTGGTAAGAGTGGAGAAGTGAGCCAGTGGAGAAGTTGCCCATGGCAACCAATCAGCATTGAAGTAACATTTATCATTTGCATACTATACAATTGTACGTAGCAGCTGATTGGTTACCATGGGCAACTTCTCCACTCTTATCACTGCTTCATCCATTTACCCACCTGTACCTATCTGTGCTGCAGGAGATCTCCAGGCTGTACTCCCTGCTGAAGGGCAATTGCTAAATAACGTCTGTCTTAAGTACATTAGTCAGTATGAGATGAATTAACTTCCACCTTACAGTATTCGTCTCTAGTACTGACTGTTCTGTACAAATGGCTGCCATTTTCCTGAAGACCAAAATGCACTGAGACCTATGTAAATAACTCAGCCACAATGGCTTCAGGACTGGAGAAACCTGTCAGTGACGCATTGGATGGTGTCATCAGCACAGAACCAACTTGACAGCCCTCTGCCGACAACTCTGTCATTGGTTCTTAGCCAAGAATCTACCAAAACACATATCCACTCTCTCATCATCTCTCGTCCTGTGTAGCGAGGGCCAGTGTACTAGTGCAGTCACTCGCCCGGTTACTGTGCACCATCCCCCTCCTTGGCTGGATCAACAGCAGGCATGGTGGTGGGTTTCGGATCCGGAGGGATCCTGGCTCCGTTCTCTGTGGCGAGTTCCGGCTCCGGGACCAGGCAGTGCTGGGGACACCGACCTTGTCTGGTCCAGTCCCCACCTGCCTTCATAGCAGCAGAGCTCAGCAGCGGCCCTGGAGGCAGCAGGAGACCGCCACCGCCGCTCCACATGTGTAATGATGGCGGATCTCAATCTGCTGGGATTCAGGTCCCGCCAATCACGGTGCTGCATTTTGAATTGTGGCACCAGTGGTGAGCTAATCACGGCTCACACGCGGGCGGCCAATCAGCAAGGACCGTGGCGAGCCTATCGCACACCTTATATACCCACCAAGGCAGCGCACGACACGTGACTTACTTCATGGGCTACACGCTGCCGACGTCACATGTAGGAGATGGGTATAATGATGTGACTCGACGTGTATAAGCCTGCAGCTGCAACTGTTACAGCAATGGGCACATGGTTAGCCAGCAATGGACTGGATAGGCGGTGGAACTCATTTACCCTGCCATCTATGCCCCCCTCACATTAAGCAGAGCCAGGGCCAGTGCTAGTGTTTTCGGCACCAAACCCCCCCCCCCCCCCCCCCTTCCCTGCAAACTATAAATTAGTGGCCTGCTTCCCATCATTTATAAAAGGACATTGATCTCACAAAGAAGCAGCGTGGTCACATAATAGTGCCCTCAATTCAAACTGCACAACACGGGAGCACAATCTTATTCACATTACACCGCATGTAGTGCCCCTGATTCATATTACACCACATAGTAATGCCCCGTATTCAGGTTACGTCAGTCAGGAGTGCCCTTTATTCACGTTGCGCTACACAATGGTACCCTCTATACATGTTATGTCACACAGAAGTGCCCCTTATATGCAATGCCCACAGTAGTGCCCCTTATACACAATTCCCACAGTAGAAGTACCCCTAAAACATAATGCCCACAGTTGTAGGGCCCCTTACACATAATGACCACAGTAGTGCCGCTTATACACATAATGCCCACAGTAGTGCCCCTTACACATAATGGCAACCGTTGTAGTGCCCCTTACACAATGACCACAGTAGTGCCGCTTATACACATAATGCCCACAGAAGTGTTGCTTATACACAAAATGCCCACAGTACACTGTAGTAGCGCTGCTTATATACAGAATACACAGAGTAGAAGTGCCCCGTACACATAATGCCCACAATAGTGGTGCCCTTTACACATAATGATCACAGTAGTGACGCTTGTACACATAATGCCCATAGTAGTGCCCCTTATACACATTTCTGGATCTGTCCCTCCAGCAGCTCCATGCCCTGTATCCCTCCAGTAGCTTCCCCACCTCTCTTGTCCCTCCAGCCCCCTCTCATGTTGTCTTCAAGATGCACCAAGCTGTAGATGGAGGAGGACCAGGGCCTTTGGAAGGGGGAGGTGGCTGCAGCTCATCAGTAACAATAGCGCCGCCTGCGTCATCTATTGACATAGGTGATGGGGAGGGCTTTACTGTGCAGGGCAATGACGGAGGTGGAACTAGTTTCCCCTACCATTTCGGGTGGTGGAACTCCGTTCCCCCCCACACACTTTATATCCTGAGCGCACTCTTACCCAAACCTTCAAACTTCTGTCGCGCTGTTGTAGCGTAGGAATCTCGGTCATGCAGAGCGTAAGGGATGAAAAGGACGCGTTTCACTTTTCTGCAACAGATAAAACTGTGATGTACATGGTCTCACAAATCCTGCGTAATTCCACATTCATCTGTGTTTTGTTTGTCTTCTGCCATTACACCGGCCATCAGGACACGTCAGTAACCCAGCAGCAACCAGTGAGTGACGTGTCAGTAACACAGCAGCAACCAGTGACGTGTCAGTAACACAGCAGTAACCAGTGACGTGTCAGTAACACAGCAGCAACCAGTGACGTGTCAGTAACACAGCAGCAACTAGTAATGTGTCAGTTTCACAGCAGAAACCAGTAATGTGTCAGTAACACAGCAGCAACCAGTAATGTGTCAGTAACACAGCAGCAACCAGTAATGTGTCAGTAACACAGCAGCAACCAGTAATGTGTCAGTAACACAGCAGCAACCAGTAATGTGTCAGTAACACAGCAGCAACCAGTAATGTGTCAGTAACACAGCAGCAATCAGTAACGTGTCAGTAACACAGCAGCAATCAGTAACGTGTCAGTAACACAGCAGCAACCAGTAACGTGTCAGTAACACAGCAGCAACCAGTAATGTGTCAGTAACACAGCAGCAACCAGTAACGTGTCAGTAACACAGCAGCAACCAGTAACGTGTCAGTAACACAGCAGCAACCAGTAACGTGTCAGTAACACAGCAGAAACCAATAATGTGTCAGTAACACAGCAGCAACCAGTAATGTGTCAGTAACACAGCAGCAACCAGTAATGTGTCAGTAGCACAGCAACACAGCAGCAATCAGAAATATGTCAGTAACACAGCAGCAATCAGTAATGTGTCAGTAACACGGCAGCAACCAGTAATGTGTCAGTAACACAGCAGCAACCAGTAATGTGTCAGTAACACAGCAACACAGCAGCAATCAGAAAAATGTCAGTAACACAGCAGCAATCAGTGACGTGTCAGTAACACGCCAGCAACCAGTAATGTGTCAGTAACACAGCAGCAACCAGTAACGTGTCAGTAACACAGCAGCAACCAGTAACGTGTCAGTAACACAGCAGAAACCAGTAATGTGTCAGTAACACAGCAGCAGCCAGTAATGTGTCAGTAACACAGCAGCAACCAGTAATGTGTCAGTAACACAGCAACACAGCAGCAATCAGAAAAATGTCAGTAACACAGCAGCAATCAGTGACGTGTCAGTAACACGCCAGCAACCAGTAATGTGTCAGTAACACAGCAGCAACCAGTAACGTGTCAGTAACACAGCAGCAACCAGTAACGTGTCAGTAATACAGCAGCAATCAGAAACGTGTCAGTAACACAGCAGCAATCAGAAATATGTCAGTAACACAGCAGCAATCAGTAACGTGTCAGTAACACAGCAGCAATCAGTAACGTGTCAGTAACACGGCAGCAACCAGTAATGTGTCAGTAACACAGCAGCAACCAGTAACGTGTCAGTAACACAGCAGCAACCAGTAACGTGTCAGTAACACAGCAGCAACCAGTAACGTCAGTAACACAGCAGCAACCAGTAACGTGTCAGTAACACAGCAGCAACCAGTAACGTGTCAGTAACACAGCAGCAATCAGAAACGTGTCAGTAACACAGCAGCAACCAGTAACGTCAGTAACACAGCAGCAACCAGTAACGTGTCAGTAACACAGCAGCAACCAGTAACGTGTCAGTAACACAGCAGCAACCAGTAACGTGTCAGTAACACAGCAGCAACCAGTAACGTGTCAGTAACACAGCAGCAACCAGTAACGTGTCAGTAACACAGCAGCAACCAGTAACGTGTCAGTAACACAGCAGCAATCAGTAACGTGTCAGTAACACGGCAGCAACCAGTAATGTGTCAGTAACACAGCAGCAACCAGTGACGTGTCTGTAACACAGCAGCAACCAGTAACGTCAGTAACACAGCAGCAACCAGTAACGTGTCAGTAACACAGCAGCAACCAGTAACGTGTCAGTAACACAGCAGCAACCAGTAACGTGTCAGTAACACAGCAGCAATCAGTAACGTGTCAGTAACACGGCAGCAACCAGTAATGTGTCAGTAACACAGCAGCAACCAGTGACGTGTCAGTAACACAGCAGCAATCAGTAACGTGTCAGTAACACGGCAGCAACCAGTAACGTGTCAGTAACACAGCAGCAACCAGTAACGTGTCAGTAACACAGCAGCAATCAGTAACGTGTCAGTAACACGGCAGCAACCAGTAACGTGTCAGTAACACAGCAGCAACCAGTAACGTGTCTGTAACACAGCAGCAACCAGTAACGTCAGTAACACAGCAGCAACCAGTAACGTGTCAGTAACACAGCAGCAACCAGTAACGTGTCAGTAACACAGCAGCAATCAGTACCAGTGCACTTACGCCCCCAGAAACCTCTGTATATTGTCCTGGCAGTGCTCCAGGTAACCCCCTCCATGGAGGGTTGAGTTGGAAATAAGCAGCAGGTGTCTATTCAGCGTCATCTCTGGCGATGGGTCTCCGGCAGGAGGGGTGCAGAGAAGCTGTACGGTTGTGTCACATGTCACACTGAGATCAGCAGATCCTCTTTCTCTGCACTTTATTACACTGCCCTCAGCGTGGATACTGCTGACCTAAGTACAAAGACACCAGATAAAGGTAACAGCTCCTTCATAAGGAGAGGAGATGGTAAACAGTCCACCGAGAACCACAGGTGTGGAGAGAAAGCATTTCATACATTCATTTATACCATCAGGGGTGTTATACAGAGGAGGACTCCGGGTGGCCCCCTCGTCTGCACGGTGCAGTATGCTCCGGCATTGTACCGGAATCTACTGTGCATGCCGCTGTCATTAGGATGGGTGTAGTATTGTATACCGGCACCGGAATTCCGACCGCCGGCATACCGACAGCATGGCGAGCGCAAATGAGCCCCTTGCGGGCTCGCTGCGCTCTCCACGCTGTGGCCGCGCTATTTATTCTCCCTCCAGGGGGGTCGTGGACCCCCAAGAGGGAGATAAAGTGTCGGTATGAAGACCACCCCATTAGGACACATGGAAATAGACAAATAGTAAGAAAAGAAGTGGACATAGAGAAAAATACGTGTGTGTGTGTGTGTGTGTGTGTGTGTGTGTGTGTGTGTGTGTGTGTGTGTGTGTGTGTGTGTGTGTGTGTGTGGTGGGGGGTGGACGGACACAACGACCAAGGGGAAGAGAGAAAGAGACAAGGGAATGGAGGGGGAAACAGACTGGGGGAAGATGAAGAGGGGGAGAGAGACCAAGGGCAGGGAAAGAGGGGCCGACAGAAAGATACAGTAGTGTAACAGAAGGAGAGAATAAATAATCCCAGTGCTAATGTACTGAAGGAATGAACGATACACATTGTTACACACACACACACACACACACACCACACAGTGACACAGACAAGGCTCACACACCTGACACACACACACAGTGACACTGACCAGGCTCACACACCTGATACACACTTGACACACACACACATGACACTGACCAGGATCACACACGTGATACACACACACATTGACACTGACCAGGCTCACACACCTGACACACACACACACACACACACACACACACACACGTGACACACACACACATTGACACTGACCAGGCTCACACACGTGACACACACACACACACACACACACAGTGACACTGACCAGGCTCACACACGTGACACACACACAGTGACACTGACCAGGCTCACATACCTGACACACACACACACACACACACACACACACACAGTGACACTGACAAGGCTCACACACCTGACACACACACACACACACACACACACACACACAGTGACACTGACCAGGCTCACACACGTGACACACACACAGTGACACTGACCAGGCTCACATACCTGACACACACACACACACACACACACACACACACACACACAGTGACACTGACAAGGCTCACACACCTGACACACACACACACACACACACACACACACAGTGACAATGAGCAGGATCACACACGTGACACACACACAGTGACACTGACCAGGATCACACACCTGACACACACACACACACACACACACACACACACACAGTGACAATGAGCAGGATCACACACCTGACACACACACACACACACACACACACAGTGACACTGACCAGGCTCACACACACACACACACACAGTGACACTGACAAGGATCACACACGTGACACACACACAGTGACAATGACCAGGATCACACACCTGACACACACACACACACACACACACACACACACACACACACACACACACACTGACAATGAGCAGGATCACACACCTGACACACACACACACACACACACACACACACACACACACACACAGTGACACTGACCAGGCTCACACACACACACACACAGTGACACTGACAAGGATCACACACCTGACACACACACACACGTGACATACACACACACACAGTGACACTGACAAGGCTCTTCCTCAGTCTGTGTTGCCTGCAGTCTCCAGCAGCAGCCGCCTCCCTGACTCCTCCTCCTCCTACTTATTCCAACACTTTCCTGGCAGTATATGTAGGGGACGGTTGTGTCTGTGCTCCGATAGGTTGAATGACTGTGTGATGTGCCACTCAGCCAATCGGAGCACAGCACACACTGCTAAGGAGATCCTGCTCTGATCAGGAAACTCCTCAGCATTATGGCAGAGCAGCAGCAGCGTTCTGCTGATAATTCTGAATACAGGTGGGCCAAGCAGTCAGGGGCGGATCGGCCATAGGGCCACAAAGGAGGGCTCCCGGTGGGCCGTTGTGCGGGGCCTGCTTTGTTGGTTGACATGTCAGGGGTGCTGCTGCTACCGCCATGGTTATACGGTATACCGCTGGCACTGCTGATGTGAGGCCAGGGCCACTTTCAGTTCCCAATCCACCGCTGCCCGACTTTGAAAGACAGTGCAATGGAATATGATGGCGATACGTAAATGTTAATAAAAAAATTTATATATAGATATAAAACCTCTTGGTGTCACTGGATCTTTCACACAGCAGTGGAAATTTAAAACAAATGATAATACCAAAAGCTACTGTTTTATTATACACGATTTTTTTCCCTGTGGGGGCCAATTTGTTTTACTGTTTTCTGCAGGGGCCAATGTGCATTTCTTTTTCCTGTGGGGGCCAATGTGTTTTATTATTTTCTTGTGCAATGTTTTCCATCTGCACTTGCGTCTGAGTTGCACCGTGCATGCATGCACCGCCATGGTGTTCGTACAGAATTGCAGTACAGAGTCAGACATACACACCAAGAAGTGTGTTAGAAATGTGTTGGGCATTCCTGTGCGGTTACAGGGGGGAGGCTGATCAGGCGCATATGTAACGTAGTATGGCGTGTTGCTGAAAGTGGTTACGTATAGGGACACTGAATTCTCACATTAGAGGCCATACTCGGATGATCTGCACCTAGTATAGGGCTGGTGAAAGTTACAATGGGCGACCGATGGTGGTGTCTAAAGACGCACAAAGCACGATTACAGCAACTGTAGACACTGACAATGGACAGCTTTGTATATTTGGAGACACAGATGTACATCAGGGATGGGCATTGTAGCATCATTAGCATAAAGTCACAGACGCAACTGCAGCAAAAGATGCAAGGAAGGCTGCCACTGCTCCCAACTCACAATCAAACCCTATGAGGAGGAATCCCGTCAACTCAACAGACTCCACCCCCACAACAGACCCAACCCCCATTAGGGCTGCTTCCATAAATTTCCTAGGTTGGTTTTCCATCACAATCCACCCCTGCAAAAACACCAATGGGATGAATGCACAGACAAAAATACATTGGCCCCCACAGGAAAAAACCAGAGACAAACAAAAGGTAAGAGAGAAGCAGTGAGAGACAGACAACAAAAATAGGATTTTAATACCTACCGTTAAATCCTTTTCTCTTGGTCCGTAGAGGATGCTGGGGATGCTTCAAGAACCATGGGGTATAGACGGAATCCGCAGGAGACATGGGCACCCCAAGACTTTAAAAGGGGTGTGAACTGGCTCCTCCCTCTATGCCCCTCCTCCAGACTCCAGTAATAGAAACTGTGCCCAGGGAGACGGACATTTCGAGGAAAAGGATTTATTTAATTTTTAAACTAAGGTGAGATACATGCCAGCTCACACCTCAAACACGCCGTACAACATGGCATTCAACAACAACGCATGCAACGGCATGACCAACATCAGCCACAGACTGACTGAACTTAACTCAACATGAGTGTAACTATAACCAATAACTGCAGATACAGCCCGCACTGGGACGGGCGCCCAGTATCCTCTACGGCAGGGGTGGCCAGACTTTTGGAGTCGCGATCTACTTTGAAAGCTAAAAAGCTTTTGTGATCTACCTAGGAGGAACAATAGTGCGCGCCGCAGGCGCGCGTGCAAAAAAAAAAAGGGCGTGGTATAACAAAAAGTGGGCGTGGTATAACAAAAAAAGGGACGTAGCCTTGCTGCACAGAGTGTAATGACTGTCTCGCACGAAATAACACATTGGCTCCCACAGGTAAAAACCTCAAACACATATGCCCCCACAGTGCCAGATACACATATGCCCCCACAGATCCATGTGCCCACAGTGCCAGATATGCCCCCATAGTGCCAGATACAGATATGCCCCCACAGTGCCATGTGCCCACAGTGCCAGATACAGATATGCCCCCACAGATCCATGTGCCCACAGTGCCAGATATGCCCCCACAGTGCCAGATACAGATATGACCCCACAGTGCCAGATACAGATATGCCCCCACAGTGCCATGTGCCCACACTGCTAGATATGCCCCCACAGTGCCAGATTACAGATATGCCCCCACAGTGCCATGTGCCCGCAGTGCCAGATATGCCCCCACAGTGCCAGATTACAGATATACCCCCACAGTGCCATGTGGCCGCAGTTCCAGATATGCCCCCAGTGCCAGATATGCCCCCACAGTGCCAGAGATGCCCCGACAGTGCCAGATTGCAGATATACCCCCACAGTGCCATGTGGCCGCAGTTCCAGATATGCCCCCCAGTGCCAGATATGCCCCCACAGTGCCATATATGCCCCCACAGTGCCAGATTACAGATATGCCCCCACAGTGCCATGTGCCCGCAGTTCCAGATATGCCCCCAGTGCCAGATATGCCCCCACATATGCCCCCACAGTGCCAGATATGACCCCAGAGTGCCACATATGCCCCACATTGCCACATATGCCGCCACTGTGCCATGTGCCCGCAGTGCCAGATATGCCCCCACAGTGCCAGATATGCCCCCACAGTGCCAGATATGACCCCACAGTGCCAGATATGCCCCACATTGCCACATATGCCGCCACTGTGCCATGTGCCCGCAGTGCCAGATATGCCCCCACAGTGCCAGATATGCTCCCAGTGTCAGATTACAGATATGCCCCCACAGTGCCATGTGCCTGCAGTGCCAGATATGCCTCCACAGTGCCACATATGCCCCACATTGCCACATATGCCGCCACTGTGCCATGTGCCCGCAGTGCCAGATATGCCCCCAGGGTGCCAAATATGTCCCCACAGTGACACATATGCCCCACATTGCCAGATATGCCCCCACAGTGCTCACCGTGCTGTGTGGAGAGCGCAGCGCGCGCTTCTCCTGCCTGCCGTCCTGCCCCTCAGTCTGGTCTCCGGCGGTGACGGCAGTGTGTATAGCTCAAATCAGGCGCCGGTTCGCGAGCTCTGATTGGCTAACGAACCGGCGCCTGATTTGAGCTATACACTCCCTGGTCACTGCCGGAGACCAGACTGAGGGGCAGGACGGCAGGCAGGAAAGGCGCGGCTTCAGGTGGATGGGCAGCGGATCGCGATCGACTGGTCGCATGTCCGCGATCGACCAGTCGATCGCGATCGATTGTTTGGCCACCCCTGCTCTACGGACTAAGAGAAAAGGATTTACCGGTAGGTATTAAAATCTGTTATGAACCACAAGCAGTGGTTCATTCCTGTTTGGTTTCCATTTATGTATATTGTGTTATAGTTCTCTTGCAGGCCAGGATTTCCTTTGCTCTGGTTTAAAAGACTCTTGTTGGCCGCCGGTGTTGAGTCTGTGTAATTGCAGCTTGTGTCAATGTGTTTAGCCTCACCTGTCTGTTATTACACCTGTCTACTCTGAGTCGTGCAGCAAGGCAGCTGTACGACATCACTAATTAGGGGGCAGATGTATTAACGTGGAGAAGGCATAAGGAAGTGATAAACCAGTGATATGTATATGGTGATAAACGCACCAGCCAATCAGATCCTAACTGTTAATTTACATATTGGAGCTGATTGGCTGGTGCCTTTATCACCTTGCACATATCACTGGTTTATCACTTCCTTATGCTGTCTCCAGGGTAATACATCTGCCCCTAGGTTCTCTGTAGCCATTGAAGGGCTTCCTGTTATATTCTGTCTCAGTGCATTACCATACTTGCCTACTCTCCCGGAATGGCCGGGAGGCTCCCGAAAATCGGGTGACCCTCCCGGCCCCCTGGAAGAGCAGGCAAGTCTCCGGATTCGCGGGGTCCCCCCTGCCCGTCCGCCCACTTAGTGTGTAAAGGGAGCGGTCCGGGCAGTCGATGACGCGATTCTTGCTGAATCGCGTCATAATAATCACGCCCCCTGCAGTGTAATGCCGGTGATCGCGGCATTACAGAGCGGGGGCGTGGCTTAAAGGAGGTGTCATCATGACCATGCCCTTGCTCCGCCCCTGTCCCGCCTCTGGCCCACCCCCTCCTCTTCGTCACAGCCTCCCCTGCCCGCCCTGTGAGCCGACCTGGCTGCTCTCTCCCGCAGAGAGCAGCCAGAATGTCGGTAACTATGGTGCATTACACAGACGCCGGTGATAGCTTCTGTCTAGCTGCTTCCTGCCTTGAAGCATTCCTGTGGCTTTGCCTGTGCCTGATCCAGTATCCAGCTTCTTGGTGTCCACTGGTCTGTCGTTTGGAATTCTGCCTGTCCTCCGGTCCTGAGAGCCTGTGTCAGCGGTTTTGGGGGTTCCTGTCCTTTTTGCCAGTATTCGTACCGGTTTCGTGGGTAGCGGCTTTGCCGCGTCCCTCGGCCTAGGCCGTAGTTACTTGTTGCTTTGCTTTGGATTTTCTGCAGAGGGTTCTGCGTGTGCTGTCCTCACCGGAACACAAGCGGTATTGTGTCGGCGTGTGGACAGCACTGCCTTGGTTGTAGTTTTTGTCTTGGCGGCTGTGCCGCACATACGTTTAGTTTTAGGTCTCTTAGTAGCCCCTAGCTCTGTGTTTGGTTTAGTTAGAGGTCCCCTTGTTATCATCCCGTCTCGGTTTACGCCTTGTCTCACATCAAGACCTGGGGGCATCGGAGTTGGGCAGAACTAATCCGCCCTTCAAACGCGGCTGCCGTAGGCCCAAGCACACATAGTCTCGCAGACGTAAACTGACCACGCAGGTGAAACAACGGAGGTAGGTTGCTAGGGGTTATTTCTATACCTTGCCATCATTTCAGCGTCACGTTCTTGTGCTCTGGACTTACTACGCAATACCTCTTTTCATTCTGAGCACCAAGAACGTAACATAAATCCTATTTTCTCATACGTCCTAGAGGATGCTGGGGATGCTTCAAGAACCATGGGGTTTATACCAAAGCTCCAGAACGGGCGGGAGAGTGTGGATGACTCTGCAGCACCGATTGACCAAACAAGAGGTCCTCCTCAGCCAGGGTATCAAACTTGTAAAACTTCGCAAAGGTGTTTGAACCCGACCAAGTGGCAGCTCGGCAAAGCTGTAATGCCGAGACCCCCCGGGCAGCCGCCCAGGACGCGCCCACCCTTCTAGTAGAGTGGGCTTTTACCGATTTCGGTAACGGCAATCCTGCCGTAGAATGAGCCTGCTGAATCGTATTACAGATCCAGCGCGCAATAGTCTGCTTGGAAGCAGGAGCCCCAATATTGTTGGGAGCCCACAGGACAAAGAGCCTCCGTTTTCCTAATCTGCGCCGTTCTGGCGACATAGATTTTCAAAGCTCTGACCACATCAAGAGACTTCGACTCCGCCAAAGCATCAGTAGCCACTGGCTGGTTTACGTGAAATGATGAAACCCCTTTTAATAGAAATTGCTGACGAGTTCTCAACTCCGCTCTATCAGCATGGAAGATTAAATAGGGGCTTTTGTGAGACAAAGCCGCCAACTTAGAAACCAGCCTTGCGGATGCCAAGGCCAACAACATGACTACTTTCCAAGTAAGGAATTTTAACTCAACCTTACGTAAAGGTTCAAACCAATGAGATTGCAGGAACTGCCAGGGCCGGTGCAAGGTTTCTCGGCACCCTAGGCAAAACTTAAACCTACCCCCCTCCCTCCTTATTCACGTTACGTTACAGTAGTGCCTCTTATTGATGTTACGTCACACAGTAGTGCCCCTTATTCACGTTACACCACAGTAGAGCCCATTTACGTTAAACCACACAGTAGAGTCCATTCACGTCCTGCCATATAGTAGTACTCCTTATACACATTATGCCATACAGTAATAGTGCCCCTTATAAAACAATATGCCATAAAGTAATGCCCCCTATACATTATGCCACACAGTAATGCCCCTTATACATTTTGCCACACAGTAATACCACTTACACATTATGACACACAGTAATGCCCGTTATAACATTATCCCACACAATAGCAATGCCCCTTACACATTATAGCACATTATGATTGGCTGCCGGTCTATGAGATCCGATTGGCTGGCAGATGGCTCCCGATTCAAAATGATGGTGTCGTCTCTCACATGGTTGTGTGCACTGGCCAGTGCACCACCTATAAACAGTTGTTGCGTAAAACAAACGTGTGCATGTGTACTGGAGCAAAAACGCAAATATGGTATCTCCAACCTTTTATAATACAGTATATTAATTTCATGAAAAGTGAGTGCCTATTATGTTTCTTTCTGAAATTACAGTTGAAAATGCTAGTTACACCCGTGTGTGTGTGTGTGTGTGTGTGTGTGTGTGTGTGTGTGTGTGTGTGTATTTCTCTATCGTCCTAGTGGATGCTGGGGTTCCTGAAAGGACCATGGGGAATAGCGGCTCCGCAGGAGACAGGGCACAAAAAGTAAAGCTTTTCCAGATCAGGTGGTGTGCACTGGCTCCTCCCCCTATGACCCTCCTCCAGACTCCAGTTAGATTTTTGTGCCCGGCCGAGAAGGGTGCAATTCTAGGTGGCTCTCATAAAGAGCTGCTTAGAGAAAGTTTAGCTTAGGTTTTTTATTTTACAGTGAGTCCTGCTGGCAACAGGATCACTGCAGCGAGGGACTGAGGGGAGAAGGAGTCAACTCACCTGCGTGCAGGATGGATTGGCTTCTTGGCTACTGGACATCAAGCTCCAGAGGGACGATCACAGGTACAGCCTGGATGGTCACCGGAGCCGCGCCGCCGGCCCCCTTGCAGATGCTGAAGTCAGAAGAGGTCCAGAATCGGCGGCTGAAGACTCCTGCAGTCTTCTAAAGGTAGCGCACAGCACTGCAGCTGTGCGCCATTTTCCTCTCAGCACACTTCACACGGCAGTCACTGAGGGTGCAGGGCGCTGGGAGGGGGGCGCCCTGGGAGGCAAATGTAACCTATATAAAGGCTAAAAATACCTCACATATAGCCCCCAGAGGCTATATGGAGATATTTAACCCCTGCCTGATTTCTCTAAATAGCGGGAGACGAGCCCGCCAGAAAAGGGGCGGGGCCTATCTCCTCAGCACACGGCGCCATTTCCTCTCACAGCTCCGCTGGTCGGGACGGCTCCCAAGTCTCTCCCCTGCACTGCACTACAGAAACAGGGTAAATCAGAGAGGGGGGGCAAATTTATGGCGATATTTTGATATAACAAAGCAGCTATAAGGGAGCACTTATTATAAGGCTATCCCTGATATATATATATAGCGCTTTTGGTGTGTGCTGGCAAACTCTCCCTCTGTCTCCCCAAAGGGCTAGTGGGTCCTGTCTTCGTTAGGAGCATTCCCTGTGTGTCTGCTGTGTGTCGGTACGTGTGTGTCGACATGTATGAGGACGATATTGGCGTGGAGGCGGAGCAATTGCCAAATATGAGGATGTCACCCCCTAGGGAGTCGACACCAGAATGGATGCCTTTATTTATGGAACTACGGGATAGTGTCAACACGCTAAAGCAGTCGTTTGACGACATGAGACGGCCGGACAATCAATTAGTGCCTGTCCAGGCGACTCAAACACCGTCAGGGGCTGTGAAACGCCCTTTGCCTCAGTCGGTCGACACAGACCCAGACACAGGCGATGACTCCAGTGGTGACGGTGACGAATCAACCGTATTTTCCAGTAGGGCCACACGTTATATGATTTTGGCAATGAAGGAGGCGTTACATTTAGCTGATACTACAGGTACCACTAAACAGGGTATTATGTGGGGTGTGAAAAAACTACCTATAGTTTTTCCTGAATCAGAAGAATTAAATGACGTGTGTAATGAAGCGTGGGTTGCCCCTGATAAAAAGCTGATAATTTCAAAGAAATTATTGGCATTATACCCTTTCCCGCCAGAGGTTAGGGAGCGCTGGGAAACACCTCCTAGGGTGGACAAGGCGCTAACACGCTTATCTAAACAAGTGGCGTTACCCTCTCCTGAGACGGCCGCACTTAAAGATCCATCAGATAGAAGGATGGAAAATATCCAAAAAAGTATATACACACATGCAGGTGTTATACTACGACCAGCTATAGCGACTGCCTGGATGTGCAGTGCTGGGGTAGTTTGGTCAGAGTCCCTGATTGAAAATATTGATACCCTGGACAGGGACAATATTTTACTGTCGTTAGAACAAATAAAGGATGCATTTCTTTATATGCGTGATGCACAGAGGGATATCTGCACACTGGCATCACGGGTAAGTGCTATGTCCATTTCGGCCAGAAGAACTTTATGGACGCGACAGTGGACAGGCGATGCGGATTCAAAACGACATATGGAAGTTTTGCAGTATAAAGGGGAGGAGTTATTTGGAGTCGGTCTATCAGATTTGGTGGCCACGGCTACAGCCGGGAAATCCACCTTTCTACCTCAAGTCACTCCCCAACAGAAAAAGGCACCGACCTTTCAACCGCAGCCCTTTCGTTCCTTTAAAAATAAGAGAGCAAAGGGCTATTCATATCTGCCACGAGGCAGAGGTCGAGGGAAGAGACAGCAACAGGCAGCTCCTTCCCAGGAACAGAAGCCCTCCCCGGCTTCTACAAAAGCCTCAGCATGACGCTGGGGCTTCTCAAGCGGACTCGGGGACGGTGGGGGGTCGTCTCAAAAATTACAGCGCGCAGTGGGCTCACTCGCAAGTAGATCCCTGGATCCTGCAGATAATATCTCAGGGGTACAGGTTGGAATTAGAGACAGATCCACCTCGCCGTTTCCTGAAGTCTGCTTTACCAACGTCCCCCTCCGAAAGGGAGACGGTTTTGGAAGCCATTCACAAGCTGTACTCTCAGCAGGTGATAGTCAAGGTACCTCTTCTACAACAAGGGAAGGGGTATTATTCCACTCTTTTTGTGGTACCGAAGCCGGATGGCTCGGTAAGGCCTATTCTAAATCTGAAGTCCTTGAACCTGTACATAAAGAAGTTCAAGATGGAGTCACTCAGAGCAGTGATAGCGAACCTGGAAGAGGGGGACTTTATGGTATCCTTGGACATCAAGGATGCGTATCTCCACGTTCCAATTTACCCCTCACACCAGGGGTACCTCAGGTTCGTTGTACAAAACTGTCACTATCAGTTTCAGACGCTGCCGTTCGGATTGTCCACGGCACCTCGGATCTTTACAAAGGTAATGGCCGAGATGATGATTCTTCTTCGAAGAAAAGGCGTATTAATTATCCCATACTTGGACGATCTCCTAATAAGGGCGAGGTCCAGAGAACAGCTAGAGATGGGATTAGCACTGTCTCAAGAAGTGCTAAAACAGCACGGGTGGATTCTGAATATTCCAAAATCCCAGTTAATGCCGACAACTCGTCTGCTGTTCCTAGGGATGATTCTGGACACGGTTCAGAAAAAGGTTTTTCTCCCGGAGGAAAAAGCCAAGGAGTTATCCGAGCTTGTCAGGAACCTCCTAAAACCAGGAAAGGTGTCTGTACATCAATGCACAAGAGTCCTGGGAAAAATGGTGGCTTCTTACGAAGCAATTCCATTCGGCAGATTCCACGCAAGAATTTTCCAAAGGGATCTGTTGGACAAATGGTCAGGGTCGCATCTTCAGATGCACCTACGGATAACCCTGTCTCCAAGGACAAGGGTGTCTCTTCTGTGGTGGTTGCAGAGTCCTCATCTATTGGAGGGCCGCAGATTCGGCATACAGGATTGGATCCTGGTGACCACGGACGCCAGCCTGAGAGGCTGGGGAGCAGTCACACAAGGAAGAAACTTCCAGGGAGTATGGACAAGCCTGGAAACGTCTCTTCACATAAACATTCTGGAACTAAGAGCAATATACAATGCTCTAAGCCAGGCAGAACCTCTGCTTCAGGGAAAACCGGTGTTGATCCAGTCGGACAACATCACGGCAGTCGCCCATGTGAACAGACAGGGCGGCACAAGAAGCAGGAGTGCAATGGCAGAAGCTGCAAGGATTCTTCGCTGGGCAGAGAATCATGTGATAGCACTGTCAGCAGTGTTCATCCCGGGAGTGGACAACTGGGAAGCAGACTTCCTCAGCAGACACGATCTTCACCCGGGAGAGTGGGGACTTCATCCAGAAGTCTTCCACATGCTGGTAACCCGTTGGGAAAGACCAATGGTGGACATGATGGCGTCTCGCCTCAACAAAAAACTGGACAGGTATTGCGCCAGGTCAAGAGATCCGCAGGCAATAGCTGTGGACGCGCTGGTAACGCCTTGGGTGTACCAGTCGGTGTATGTGTTTCCTCCTCTGCCTCTCATACCAAAAGTATTGAGAATTATACGGCAAAGAGGCGTAAGAACGATACTAGTGGTTCCGGATTGGCCAAGAAGGACTTGGTACCCGGAACTTCAAGAGATGATCACGGAAGATCCGTGGCCTCTACCTCTAAGGAGGGACTTGCTTCAGCAGGGTCCCTGTCTGTTTCAAGACTTACCGCGGCTGCGTTTGACGGCATGGCGGTTGAACGCCGGATCCTAATGGAAAAAGGCATGCCGGAAGAAGTCATTCCTACTTTGATTAAAGCAAGGAAAGAAGTAACCGTGCAACATTATCACCGAATTTGGCGAAAATATGTTGCGTGGTGCGAAGATCGGAGTGCTCCGACGGAGGAATTTCAACTGGGTCGATTCCTACATTTCCTGCAATCAGGATTGTCTATGGGTCTCAAATTGGGATCTATTAAGGTTCAAATTTCGGCCCTGTCGATTTTCTTTCAAAAAGAATTGGCTTCAGTCCCTGAAGTCCAGACCTTTGTTAAGGGAGTGCTGCATATACAGCCCCCTGTGGTGCCTCCAGTGGCACCGTGGGATCTCAATGTAGTTTTGGATTTTCTAAAATCTCATTGGTTTGAACCACTAAATAAGGTGGATTTGAAATATCTCACTTGGAAAGTGACCATGCTTCTAGCCCTGGCTTCTGCCAGGAGAGTGTCAGAATTGGCAGCTTTATCTTACAAAAGCCCATATCTGATTTTCCATTCGGACAGGGCAGAACTGCGGACTCGTCCGCATTTTCTCCCTAAGGTGGTGTCAGCATTTCATCTGAACCAGCCTATTGTAGTGCCTGCGGCTACAAGTGACTTGGAGGACTCCAAGTTACTGGACGTTGTCAGAGCATTAAAAATATATATTGCAAGAACAGCTGGAGTCAGAAAATCTGACTCGTTGTTTATATTGTATGCACCCAACAAGATGGGTGCTCCTGCGTCTAAGCAGACGATTGCTCGTTGGATCTGTAGCACAATCCAACTTGCACATTCTGTGGCAGGCCTGCCACAGCCTAAATCTGTAAAGGCCCACTCCACAAGGAAGGTGGGCTCATCTTGGGCGGCTGCCCGAGGGGTCTCGGCATTACAACTTTGCCGAGCAGCTACGTGGTCAGGGGAGAACACGTTTGTAAAATTTTACAAATTTGATACTCTGGCTAAGGAGGACCTGGAGTTCTCTCATTCGGTGCTGCAGAGTCATCCGCACTCTCCCGCCCGTTTGGGAGCTTTGGTATAATCCCCATGGTCCTTTCAGGAACCCCAGCATCCACTAGGACGATAGAGAAAATAAGATTTTACTTACCGATAAATCTATTTCTCGGAGTCCGTAGTGGATGCTGGGCGCCCATCCCAAGTGCGGATTATCTGCATAAATTGTACATAGTTATTGTTAACTAATTCGGGTTATTGTTGAAGGAAGCCATCTTTCAGAGGCTCCGCTGTTATCATACTGTTAACTGGGTTTAGATCACAAGTTGTACGGTGTGATTGGTGTGGCTGGTATGAGTCTTACCCGGGATTCAAAATCCTCCCTTATTGTGTACGCTCGTCCGGGCACAGTACCTAACTGGAGTCTGGAGGAGGGTCATAGGGGGAGGAGCCAGTGCACACCACCTGATCGGAAAAAGCTTTACTTTTTGTGCCCTGTCTCCTGCGGAGCCGCTATTCCCCATGGTCCTTTCAGGAACCCCAGCATCCACTACGGACTCCGAGAAATAGATTTATCGGTAAGTAAAATCTTATTATTTATTGATTTTGTGACCCATATCCCCTTTACTGTTTATAAAAACGTTAAAAAAAATAATAATATATATATATATATATATATATACACATACATACATACATATATATATATATATGCAGAGAAGAAAGGCGGCACTCGGAGACTGACGAATTTGGTGAAACAAAACCAATCAGTGTTTAATCACGTCTACGTTTCGGGGGACGTACCCCCTTCCTCAGGACAAACCAAACACAAGTGCAAACAGTGTGAGAATAACATTAAATACCTTACCATATCTAGAAGCGCCAACCCCCGCACCTCCGGACGTGTCTCCCTGTCTAACCCGGAAGTGTCGTCGTCCTGCCCTCGGACGTCATCCCGCAACGGCTGTGGACGTGCACACGCTCTGTAACCATGGAGACCATAGAGACAGACTTAGTAAATAAACCACTAAAACAGCATACGCTAAACATACATAGATACTACACAACAGTGCAAATCACTTAATGGTGATAATCAATAAAAAATTATTGGAAAAACAAGTGACCGTTAAAAGTTGATCCGTAAGACACACTCGGGTATTAACCCTTATGTGATGTGTGAACATGACAAATGCACCCTCACATTAATTAAAATACATCATCGTGTTAAAATATAATGTAGTGAATGTTCAAAATATATAAAAAAATGTGTAAAAAATGTGTAAAAAATGTATAAAAAATGTGTAAAAAATGTGTGAAAAAATTTGCTGTAAAACCCCCGCTCTTTGTACTGTCCGCGACACATCTTTTCAGCAGCTGGGTACTATGTTAATACCTCAAATAGACTACAAATCAATAAATTAATCCTAATAGTATAAAAAAATATGAAAAATTGTAAAAAATCCAAAGCAGGACATAGTGTGCCCAAAATATTAATATACGGATATACACTAATCTTCAACAATATCATTTATAAAAAAGTTATTTCATAAAAAGCAACTTAGACCTAGATTTTCATTAAGACCCCTAGGGTGGATGGTGTCAAGCCTGTAGATCCACCGCGATTCAAGCTGTAACAATTTTTAGGTCTGTTACCTCCACACTGCGATAATGGGACCTGGTCCACGATTTTATAGCGCAGCGAGGTAAGGCTATGTCTACTCTGCGCGAAATGCCGCGCGACCGGCTGCTCACTAGTGCCGGACTGTAGAGCTGCCCTGATGGCCGACCTATGTTGGGCCATTCTTTCTTTAAATTGGCATTGGGTTTTGCCAATGTAGTACAAACTGCAAGGACATACCAGCACGTACACTACAAAGGTCGAGCTACAAGTAAGAGGCCATCTTATTGGAATCTTCTTACCAGTGTGCGGGTGCAGTATGTAGTCACCTGTCTGCATATAGCTGCAGGTGGTGCATCCCAGGCATCTATAACATCCCGGTCTCCATTAAGTGATTTGCACTGTTATATATAGCACTGTTGTGTAGTATCTATGTATGTTTAGCGTATGCTGTTTTAGTGGTTTATTTACTAAGTCTGTCTCTATGGTCTCCATGGTTACAGAGCGTGTGCACGTCCACAGCCGTTGCGGGATGACGTCCGGGGGCAGGACGCTGACACTTCCGGGTTAGACAGGGAGACACGTCCGGAGGTGCGGGATCCGTGGCTCCGGCCGGCGTCGCCGCAACGGGGGTTGGCGCTTCTAGATATGGTAAGGTATTTAATGTCATTCTCACACTGTTTGCACTTGTGTTTGGTTTGTCCTGAGGAAGGGGGTACGTCCCCCGAAACGTAGACGTGATTAAACACTGATTGGTTTTGTTTCACCAAATTCGTCAGTCTCCGAGTGCCGCCTTTCTTCTCTGCATATATTGAGGTAGCAATAACCTCTAAGGAGGGCACCGGAGCAAATAACCTGTCGGGAGCGGTGAGTGCCGGACCACACAGAGGATTGTATATATATATATATATATATATATATATATATATATGCTCAAGTTCAGAATCTGGTATTCTCATTACAGTGGCGTAACTAGAAATTGTTGTCCCCCAAGCCAAAACATTCTCTGGCGCATCCCCCCCCCACCCCCTTCCCCCCACATACTTGGCACTAGTAAAGAGATGAATTTGCAAAAAAAGAGGTGTGGCTTTGCTGAAATGGGCATGGCTTTGCATAAAGGGGTGTGGCATTGCAGGAAAAGACTACCTTATACCCCAGTTTTGCAACCTGCAAGCCCAGACGTTGGCCACCACAGGAAAAATAATAATCTTGATTCATGCCCCTTACATTATTTGTCATTTTTCCTTCTTATAGTAATGCCCAGTATACATTATGCCACACACCGCAATGCCCGTTATACATTATGCCACACACTACAATGCCCCTGAGACATTATACCACATACCACAATGCCCGTGATATAGTATACCACACACCGTCATGCCTGTGACACATTATGACACACACCGCAATGTCCGTGATACATTATGCCACACACTGCAATGAGCCTGAGACATTATACCACAATGCCCGTGATATAGTATACCACACACCGTAATGCCTGTGACACATATGACACACACCGCAATGTTCGTGATACATTGTACCACACACTGCAATGCCCATTACACATTAAGTCCTACAGTAAGGCTTCTAATTTCTTTCTAATTTCTTTTAAATTACCTGCTCGTTGCCAGGGGTTTCATGCTCAGGGTATCATGCTCATTGCCAGGGGTTTCATGCGGTAGGTGTTATGCTTGTTGCCAGAGTTATCATGTGCTGGGTTTCAAGCTTGTTGCCAGGGGGTAATATTCGTTGCCGGGGTTTCATGCACTGGGTGTCATGCTCGTTGCCAGGGATTTCATGAGCTGGGTGTTGTGCTTGTAACCAGGGGGTAATGCTTGTTGCTAGGCCTGTGCTCCCAGTGCCACATATGCTCCTAGTGCCAGATATTCCCCCACAGTGCCAGATACACATATGCCCCCAGTGCCCCATATGCCCCCCCCCCCCCCCAGTGCCAGCTACACACATACTCCCAGTGCCAAATATGCCCCCACAGTGTCAAATATGCCCCCCCCACAGTGCCAGGTACACATATACCCCCAGTGCCAAATATGCCCCCCCACAGTGCCAGGTACACATATACCCCCAGTGCCAAATATGTCCCCCCCCCAGTGCCTGGTACACATATAGCCCCAGTGCCAAACATGCCCCCCCAGTGCCAGGTACAAACCCCCAGTGCCAAACATGCGCCCAAAATATATATGCGCCCAAAATAAATATATATATATATATATATATATATATATATATATATATAATTTTAATTTATAGTATAACTTTGTGGACCACTCATATATTTTCTGCCATACACAATTTCACATGCTTTTTTTTGCTTACTGGCTGGGACTGTGTCATATGGATCCATAGCAGCACTCCTCTCTGTAGACTGAGCAGCAGATGGAGCCGGACAGTAAAATACAAGTGAGCCAGGAGCAGATAGGCAGCCAGCAGCTGGGGGCAAACGGTGACGTCTGTGGGAGCATGGAAGGCTAAGGGCAGCAATCGGACCCCCCTGCCTATGGCTGCAGGAGGAGGAGGGAGAGGACGATGTTGCTGCTGCCTGCGCGGACTGTAGGACACAGCAGCATCGCACTACTGTTCCTACTTGTTGCTGCTGGGGTCCGTCAGCAGCGCGGCAGACGCAGCTCACCTTCATATGGGGGAGGGGGGGAGGGGGGGGCGGCGGGCGGACTAGACGGTAGACGCGCACTGCGGCCGTTGCTAACCAGCCCAGCGCAACATGAGTTTAGGAGGTAAAACTTATTCAGGAGGAGCACGCCGCCCTCCAGTGGCCGGCGCTCATAGGCAGCTGCCTAAAGCTGCCTAGTGGTAGCGCCGGCCCTGGGAACTGCAATACCACATTAAGATCCCATGGTGCCACAGGGGGCACAAATGGAAGTTGGATGTGCAGCACGCCTTTCACGAAGGTCTGAACTTCTGGAAGGGAGGTCAATTCTTTCTGAAAGAAGATTGATAAGACCAAAATCTCTACTTTAATAGAGCCTAACTTTAGGCCCACATCCACACCTGCTTGCAAAAAATGGAGCAAACGCCCCAGCTGAAATTCTTCCGTAGGAGCCTTCTTGGATTCACACCAAGACACACATTTCCTCCAAATACGGTGGTAATGCTTTGCCGTTACTTCTTTTCTAGCTTGAAGAAGTGTGGGAATGACTTCACTGGGAATACCCTTTCGGGCTAGGATTTGGCGTTCATATGCCACGCCATCAAACGCAGCCGCGGTAAGTCTTGATACATGCACGGTCCTTGTTGTAACAGGTCCACCCGTAGAGGAAGAGGCCATGGATCTTCTATGAGCAACCCCTGAAGATCTGGATACCAGGCCCTCTTTGGCCAATCCGGAACAATGAGTATCGCCTGAACCCTTGTTCTTCTTACAATCTTTATCACCTTCGGAATGAGTGGAAGTGGAGGGAACACATAGACCGACGGAGACACCTACGGTGTCACTAGGGCGTCCACCGCTATTGCTTGAGGGTCCCTCGACCTGGAACAATATCTCTGAAGTTTCTTGTTGAGGCGGGACACCATCATGTCTATTTGAGGAATTCCCCAACGACTTGTCACTTCTGCAAAGACCTCTTGATGAAGACCCCACTCTCCTGGATGGAGATCGTGTCTGCTGAGGAAGTCTGCTTCCCAGTTGTCCACTCCTGGAATGAAGACTGCTGACAGAGCGCTTGCATGTCTCTCCACCCAGCGAAGAACCTTTGTGGCCTCGCCCATTGCCGCTCTGCTCTTTGTTCCGCCCTGGCGGTTTATGTACGCCACTGCTGTTATGTTGTCTGACTGAATCAAGATGGGCAGACCGCGAAGAAGATGTTCCGCTTGCAGAATGCCATTGTAAATGGCCCTTAATTCCAGAATATTTATGTGCAGACAAACTTCCTGGCTTGACCATTTTCCCTGAAGGTTTCTCCCCTGTGTGACTGCTCCCCAACCTCGGAGACTTGCATCTGTGGTCACCAGGATCCAATCCTGAATCCCGAACCTTCGTCCCTCCAGAAGGTGAGAACTGTGCAGCCACCACAGAAGGGAGATCCTGGTCCTGGAAGATAGGATTATTTTCCGGTGCATGTCCAGGTGAAACCCGGACCACTTGTCCAACAGGCCCCACTGAAACACCCTGGCGTGGAACCTGCCATATGGAATGGCCTCATAGGCCGCCACCATCTTCCCCAGCAACCGAGTGCATTGAAGAATTTACACTCTTGCCGGTTTCAGAATCTGCTCCGTGTCGTCGGACCCAACTGTGATTTTGACAAGTTTAGGAGCCAACCATGTTGTTGCAGAATCGTCAGTGAGAGCGCAACATTTTTCAGCAGTTGCTCCCTGGATCTCGCCTTTATGAGGAGATCGTCCAAGTACGGGATAATTGTGATTCCCTGCTTGCGTAGAAGAACCATCATTTCCGCCATAACCTTGGTGAAAATCCTCGGAGCCGTGGACAGACCAAACAGCAACGTCTGAAATTGGTATTGACAATCCTGAACAGTGAACCTCAGGTAAGCCTGATGTGGAGGATATATGGGAACGTGTAAGTAGGCATCCTTTATGTCAACCGACACCATAAAATCCCCCTCCTCCAGACTGGAGATCACAGCTCGGAGAGATTCCATCTTGAATTTGAATTTTTTTAGATAGAAATTGAGGGATTTTAGGTTCAGAATCGGTCTGACTGAGCCATCCGGCTTCGGGACCACGAACAGGCTCGAATAAAAGCCTTCCCCCTGTTGTGACGGGGTACCGTGACAATGATCTGATTTTGACACAGCTTTAGTATTGCAGCGCATACTACCTCCCTTTCTAGAAGAGAAGCTGGCAAGGCCGATTTGAAAAATCGGTGAGGGGGCACGTCTTGAAACTCTAACCTGTATCCTTGGGTTACTATTTCTACTATCCAAGGATCCAGGGCCGAGCGAACCCAGACCTGACTGAAGAGTCGGAGATGTGCCTCCACCGGTGTGGACTCCCGCAGAGGAGCCCCAGCGTCATGCGGTGGATTTGGTAGAAGCCGGGGATGACTTCTGCTCTTGGGAACTTGCCACAGCCTGTGTCCTTTTTCCCCTTCCTCTTCCTCTCGCAGCAAGGAAGGAAGACCCTCGTCCTTTTTTGTATTTATTGGGCCGAAAGGACTGCATTTGATAGTGGGGTATTTTCTTTTGTTGTGCAGGGACATAAGGTAGAAACGATGACTTACCCGCGGTAGCCGTAGATACCAGGTCAGTGAGGCCGTCACCAAACAAGACACTACCGTTAAACGGTAGAGACTCCATAGCCTTCTTAGAGTCCGCGTCAGCATTCCATTGATGAATCCACAATGCCCTTGACCCAGAGTCAAAAGCACGCTATCCCTGTCCAGGGAATCTATATCAGATGACAAGTTATCTGCCCACTTTTCAATAGCGCTACTCACCCACGCCGAAGCAACGACAGGCCTGAGCAGCGTACCTGTAGTGACATAAATGGATTTTAGTGTATTTTCCTGCTTACGATCCGCAGGATCCTTTAGGGCTGCCGTGTCAGGAGACGGAAGTGCCACCTTTTTGGACAGACGCGATAGAGCTTTGTCCACCGTGGGGGTTGACTCCCACTTTTCCCTATCCCCCGAGGGGAATGGATACGCCACCGGAATTCTTTTGGGAACCTGTAACTTTTTGTCGGGATTTTCCCAAGCCAGTTCAAAAAGAGTGTTCAGTTCATGAGAGGGAGGAAACGTTACCTCAGGTTTCTTTCCTTTATACATACAGACCCTAGTATCAGGAACAGCAGGGTCCTCCGTGATATGTAACACATCTTTTATTGCCACAATCATGTACTGAATGCTCTTAGCCAGTTTAGGATTCAATCTGGCATCACTATAGTCGACACTGGAGTCAAAGTCCGTGTCGGTATCTGTATCCGCTATCTGGGTAAATGAACACTTCTGTGACCTCGAGGGGGTCTGGACTTGTGACAATACGTCCTCCATGGATTTTCTCCATGTCTTATTCTGAGATTCAGATTTATCCAGCCTCTTATTTAATAAAGCCACATTTGCATTCAACACACTCAACATATTTACCCACTCAGCAGTCGGCGGTGCCGACATGGTCACTCCCACCGCCTTTTCTGTCCCCGTTCCAGCCTCTTCCTGGGAAGAGCACTCAGCCTCAGACGTCGACACACACGTACCGACACCTACAACCACACTGGGGCTATAGGGGACAGACCCCCACAGCAAAGCCTGTTAGAGAGACATAGAGGGAGTTTGCCAGCTCACAACCCAGCGGCTATCCCGGTACTGAAACTTTATATACAATGCCTCAGACCTGTTAGCGCTTTTATAATATAGATAATAGCACCAAATCTACTGTGCCCCCCCCATTTTGCACCCTGTTACTTGTACAGCAGTATGGAGGTCAGGGCCAGCGTCTCTGCAGCTTCTGTGAAGAGAAAATGTCGCCGGCTAGAGCTGTGAGGGCTAAGCCACGCCCCCTCACCGGCGCGCTTCAATCACGCTCATTTTAGCATATTTATACTGGCGGGGGTCTATATTAAGTGCCCAGGCACTTTTCATATAACTTTTACCAGTTTAATTCAGGTCTACATGCTGCCCAGGGCGCCCCCCCTGCGCCCTGCACCGTTAGTGCCGCTGTGTGTGTGGGAGCATGGCGTGAAGCGCGACCGCTGCGCGGTACCTCAAGACCTGAAGTCTTCTGCCATCACTAAAGTCTTCGATTCTTCTTTTACTCACCCGGCTTCTTTTTTCTGGCTCTGCAAGGGGGGTGACGGCGCGGCTTCGGGAACGAGCAGCTAGGAGTGCCAAGTGATCGGACCCTCTGGAGCTAATGGTGTCCAGTAGCCTAAGAAGCAGAGCCTTTGAACTCACAGAAGTAGGGCTGCTTCTCTCCCCTCAGTCCCACGAAGCAGAGAGCCTGTTGCCAGCAGGTCTCCCTGAACATAAAAAAACTAACATAAGTCTTTTTTTCAGAGAAACTCAGTAGAGCTCCCCAGTGTGTGACCAGTCTCCCCGGGCACAGAATCTAACTGGAGTCTGGAGGAGGGGCATGGAGGGAGGAGCCAGTTCACACCCCTTTTAAAGTCTTGGGGTGCCCATGTCTCCTGCGGATCCCGTCTATACCCCATGGTTCTTGAAGCATCCCCAGCATCCTCTAGGACGTATGAGAAAGAGTAGCTGAGATAGCAGGATAGCAGCAGAGAGAGACAGACGGCAAGAGAGCAGCAGAGACAGCAAGAGAGCAGCAGAGAGACAGACAGGATCAGAGAGAGACAGACAGAAGAGAAAAACAGACGGCAAGTGAGCAGCAGGGACAGTCAGAAGTGCCAGCAGACAGATAGGTAATAGACAGCGGAGAGACAGCCAGCGTGTATCTCCAATCAGGTGAGGGTTCGTGAACCAATCAAAGCTCGCAGTGCGGGCGCCAATCAGGAGCCGCAGCTGCCGGTCCGTGAGCTCTGATTGGCTAACGAACCGGCAACTCATTAGAGATACACGCCGCTGCCGGACACCGGACTGAACACTGAGGGGCAGGAGAGGCGTGCGCAGAGCTCACACACAGGCTGCAAGCATGGCGGTCGGGCCGGCGGTTCTGCATACCGGCTGGCAATTTCTTACCGGTACGCAGTACCGCCCCCGTACCGCTATACTTGCAGCACTGCCTGGGAGTCACAGCCATCATCCACCAGGTTGTACCTTTTCCTCACCAGCATGATCCTTCAGCTCCATTGTAGCACCATCTCCTGGGGGCGGTCCGATGGAGGGCTCCAGGGTCTCAGCACTCCAGTCCCGTCTCCTGGGGTGGGCGGCTCCCGTGAGACTCAGAACCCCGCTCAGCCCCCTCGGTGTGTCTCCTGTGTACGGCTGCCTGCTTGGGGGTGCCCAGCTCTCCTTGGCTCCAGCTGCCACAGTGACGTCGCACCCACTCCAGACGCTCTCAGGCTGCAGATTGCTGGAAGCTAGCCTGCAAGATCACATTTTCTGACAAAAGTTTGCAGAAAAAAACTGACTTTAGATGTCAATACAACATCTGACCAACTATTAATGTTTTCTCTGTTAATCACTTAACTGGCTAATATTTTCCCCAAAAACCGCTCACAAATTGTAGGATGATTTTTTTTTTTATGATTGAATTAGGTTAAAATATGTCCTATACAATTTTACATTAAAAAAAAAATCAAACTATTTTTGGAACATCAGTAAAAATATTGATGGACGGAACATTGTGACCCTCGCAACTTCACTTTTTCAGCACCTGCCTCTCTGTAGCCTCCGGGGTTGCAGAGGAACGGGGCTACGTCTTCATATTTCCCCAGCTGCTGGTTATGTCTGCAGTCGCTGCCGGACTGACCGATCAGCAGTGATTGTCAACACAGCAGGCACTGGGGTAAGGGAACCGGAGGTCCCTCTGAGAGCGGAAGCTGCAGGAAGAATCTCTTCCTGCAGCTGCACAGTGAGCTTTCTGACAGGTCGCATCAGATGTGATCATGTCAGGGAAAACCCAGCCTGGTGTGGTCGCATCTGATGCAGCCAAGCCAGGCAAGTGGTTAAACGACTAGAAACCACAGATTTACTGCAGGAAAGCCAACGCCACACTGCTCAAATAATAGGCCTGCCTGTGGCTGGTTGGTGCAAAGCTTTGTTTTATCAATAACCCGGTCAGCCCAGGGCTGGAATCCATAGGCAAGAAATGGGGGGCTGACCAGTTTGTGGCTGGTTATATATATGTTAGGAGGACCCCATGCTGTGTGAACCCCTGCTATAGTGCCAGCTGCTGGCTCAGCTTAGTGCTGTATTCTGTAATACCAGCCTAGGCTCAGTGGTCCGGGGTCAGTTACTAATTGGGGGGTGGACCATTTTTTGTCTTATTAATCTTACGACTTTACAAAGGTAATGAATACAATAATACCTATACAGATCATAGTGATCCGTGCAGTCACATCTAGTCATAGTGATCCGTGCAGTCAGATCTAGTCATAGTGATCCCTGCAGTCAGATCTAGTCATAGTGATCCCTCAGTCACATCTAGTCATAATGATCCCTGCAGTCACATCTAGTCATAATGATCCCTGCAGTCACATCTAGTCATAGTGATCCGTGCAGTCACATCTAGTCATAGTGATCCGTGCAGTCACATCTAGTCATAGTGATCCTGCAGTCACATCCAGTCATAGTGATACGTGCAGTCACATCTAGTCATACTAGTGATCATGCAGTCACATCTAATCATACTAGTGATCCGCGCAGTCACATCTAGTGATCCGCGCAGTCACATCTAGTCATACTAGTGATCCGCGCAGTCACATGTAGTCATACTAGTGATCCGCGCAGTCACATGTAGTCATACTAGTGATCCGCGCAGTCACATGTAGTCATACTAGTGATCCGCGCAGTCACATCTAGTATTACTAGTGATCCACGCAGTCACATCTAGTATTACTAGTGATCCACGCAGTCACATTTAGTTATACTAGTGATCCGCGCAGTCACATCTAGTTATACTAGTGATCCGCGCAGTCACATATAGTTATACTAGTGATCCGCGCAGTCACATCTAGTTATACTAGTGATCCGTGCAGTCACATCTAGTTATACTAGTGATCCGCGCAGTCACATCTAGTTATACTAGTGATCCGCGCAGTCACATCTAGTTATACTAGTGATCCGCGCAGTCACATCTAGTCATACTAGTGATCCGCGCAGTCACATGTAGTCATACTAGTGATCCGCGCAGTCACATGTAGTCATACTAGTGATCCGCGCAGTCACATCTAGTTATACTAGTGATCCGCGCAGTCACATGTAGTCATACTAGTGATCCGCGCAGTCACATGTAGTCATACTAGTGATCCGCGCAGTCACATGTAGTCATACTAGTGATCCGCGCAGTCACATATAGTTGTAGTGATCCGTGCAGTCACATCTAGTGATCCGCGCAGTCACATGTAGTCATACTAGTGATCCGCGCAGTCACATGTAGTCATACTAGTGATCCGCGCAGTCACATCTAGTCATACTAGTATCCGTGCAGTCACATCTAGTATTACTAGTGATCCGCGGAGTCACATCGAGTTATACTAGTGATCCGCGCAGTCACATCTAGTTATACTAGTGATCCGCGCAGTCACATCTAGTTATACTAGTGATCCGCGCAGTCACATCTAGTTATACTAGTGATCCGCGCAGTCACATCTAGTTATACTAGTGATCCGCGCAGTCACATCTAGTCATACTAGTGATCCGCGCAGTCACATCTAGTTATACTAGTGATCCGCGCAGTCACATCTAGTTATACTAGTGATCCGCGCAGTCACATCTAGTTATACTAGTGATCCGCGCAGTCACATCTAGTTATACTAGTGATCCGCGCAGTCACATCTAGTCATACTAGTGATCCGCGCAGTCACATCTAGTTATACTAGTGATCCGCGCAGTCACATCTAGTTATACTAGTGATCCGCGCAGTCACATCTAGTTATACTAGTGATCCGCGCAGTCACATCTAGTTATACTAGTGATCCGCGCAGTCACATCTAGTTATACTAGTGATCCGCGCAGTCACATCTAGTCATACTAGTGATCCGCGCAGTCACATCTAGTTATACTAGTGATCCGCGCAGTCACATCTAGTTATACTAGTGATCCGCGCAGTCACATCTACTCATACTAGTGATCCGCGCAGTCACATCTAGTCATACTAGTGATCCGCGCAGTCACATCTAGTGATCCGCGCAGTCACATGTAGTCATACTAGTGATCCGCGCAGTCACATATAGTTATAGTGATCCGTGCAGTCACATATAGTTATAGTAATCCGCGCAGTCACATGTAGTCATACTAGTGATCCGCGCAGTCACATGTAGTCATACTAGTGATCCGCACAGTCACATATAGTTATAGTGATCCGTGCAGTCACATCTAGTCACGGTGGCCTAGTAGATTGGTATAGGAAGCACAGTTACTGTAGGGGAATGGTGCTAAGCCTCCCATACTGGATAGTTAACAACAGAATCACAACTTCCTCATCCCTTGTTCTGTATTTCCCCCGATAAAGTTCAAGTCTCTTGAGAGACACACACACACACACACACACACACACACACACACACACACACACACACACACACACACACACACATTGGTATTCTGTATAGACATACTGTAAGGAGATAACAGTTCCAACTTCCCACTCATTTTGTATATAGTTACAGTATATGGAGAGGGTGAGAGAGAGAGAGAGAGAGAGAGAGAGAGAGAGAGGGAGAGATAGAGAGAGAGAGATTCTCTATAGAGGAAAGTGTATGAGAGAGTGATAGATTGTACTATATATAGTGAGAGAGGGATAGATTGTACTATATATAGTGAGAGAGGGATAGATTGTACTATATATAGTGAGAGAGGGATAGATGTACTATATATAGTTATACAATGTCCTCAGTAGATGCAGAAACTCCACAGGCCCCTGAGTGTCCTTTGGCTCAGGAACAGCTGATCTCCTCCCACACTCCCCAAATCCTCCTGAGAAGAAGGAGGAGAAGAGTTTCTGCTCTGACTCTGCCGCCTCAGTGACTGAACAATGATCTGAAACTTGCAGCATGGGGGGATATACCGGGACCGCCGCACTTCTGATGTGCTGTGAGTAATTGCATAGGGGACACTGTAGTGTACTGAGGGGGCTACACTGGACTACCCTGTGACACTGTACTGAGACACTGTATAAAGGGCGAGATGAGGTGACACTGTACTGAGACACTGTATAAAGGGCGAGATGAGGTGACACTGTACTGAGACGCTGTACTAGGGTGAGATGAGGTGACACTGTACAGAGACACTGTACTAGGGTGAGATGAGCTGACACTGTACTGAGACACTGTACTAGGGTGAGATGAAGTGACACTGTTCTGAGATGCTGTACTAGGGTGAGATGAGGTGACACTGTACTGAGACACTGTAGTAGGGTGAGATGAGGTGACACCGTACTGAGACACTGTACTAGGGTGAGATGAGGTGACACTGTACTGAGACACTGTACTAGGGTGAGATGAGGTGACACTGTACTGAGACGCTGTATAAAGGGTGAGATGAGGTGACACCGTACTGAGACACTGTACTAGGGTGAGAAGAGGTGACACCGTACTGAGACACTGTACTAGGGTGAGATGAGGTGACACTGTACTGAGACACTGTACTAGGGTGAGATGAGGTGACACTGTACTGAGACGCTGTACTAGGGTGAGATGAGGTGACACTGTACAGAGACACTGTACTAGGGTGAGATGAGCTGACACTGTACTGAGACACTGTACTAGGGTGAGATGAAGTGACACTGTTCTGAGATGCTGTACTAGGGTGAGATGAGGTGACACTGTACTAAGACACTGTACTAGGGTGAGATGAGGTGACACCGTACTGAGACACTGTACTAGGGTGAGATGAGGTGACACTGTACTGAGACACTGTACTAGGGTGAGATGAGGTGACACTGTACTGAGACGCTGTATAAAGGGTGAGATGAGGTGACACCGTACTGAGACACTGTACTAGGGTGAGAAGAGGTGACACCGTACTGAGACACTGTACTAGGGTGAGATGAGGTGACACTGTACTGAGACACTGTACTAGGGTGAGATGAGGTGACACTGTACTGAGACGCTGTACTAGGGTGAGATGAGGTGACACTGTACTGAGACACTGTACTAGGGTGAGATGAGCTGACACTGTACTGAGACACTGTACTAGGGTGAGATGAAGTGACACTGTTCTGAGATGCTGTACTAGGGTGAGATGAGGTGACACTGTACTGAGACACTGTACTAGGGTGAGATGAGGTGACACCGTACTGAGACACTGTACTAGGGTGAGATGAGGTGACACTGTACTGAGACACTGTACTAGGGTGAGATGAGGTGACACTGTACTGAGACGCTGTATAAAGGGTGAGATGAGGTGACACCGTACTGAGACACTGTACTAGGGTGAGAAGAGGTGACACTGTACTAGGGTGAGATGAGGTGACACTGTACTGAGACACTGTACAAGGGTGAGATGAGATGACACTTTACTGAGACGCTGTACTAGGGTGCGATGAGGTGACACTGTACTAGGGTGAGATGAGGTGACACTGTACTGAGACACTGTACTAGGGTGAGATGAGGTGACACTGTACTGAGACACTGTACTAGGGTGAGATGAGGTGACACTGTACTGAGACGCTGTATAAAGGGTGAGATGAGGTGACACTGTACTGAGACGCTGTATAAAGGGTGAGATGAGGTGACACTGTACTGGGACGCTGTACTATGGTGAGATGAGGTGACACTGCACTGAGACGCTGTATAAAGGGTGAGATGAGGTGACACTGTACTAAGACGCTGTACTAGGGTGTGATGAGGTGACACTACTGAGATGCTGTATAAAGGCTGAGGTGACACTGTACTGAGACACTGTATAAAGGGTGAGATGAGGTGACACTGTACTGAGACCCTGTATAAAGGGTGAGATGAGATGACACTGTACTAAGACGCTGTACTAGGGTGTGATGAGGTGACACTGTACTGAGACGCTGTATAAAGGGTGAGATGAGGTTACACTGTACTGAGACGCTGTACAATGGGTGAGATGAGGTGACACTGTACTGAGATGCTGTACTAGGGTGAGATGAAGTGACACTGTTCTGAGATGCTATACTAGGGTGAGATGAGGTGACACTGTACTGAGACACTGTATAAAGGGTGAAATGAGGTGACACTGTACTGGGACACTGTATAAAGGGTGAGATTAGGTGACACTGTACTGAGACACTGTATAAAGGGTGAGATTAGGTGACACTGTACTGAGACACTGTATTGGGTTGAGATGAGGTGACACTATTGAGACACTGTATTGGGGTGAGATGAGGTGACACTGTACTGAGACACTGTACTAGGATGAGATGAGGTGACACTGTACTGAGACACTGTACTATGGTGAGTTGAGGTGACACTGTACTGAGATGCTGTATAAAGGGTGAGATGAGGTGACACTGTAATGAGACACTGTACTAGGGTAAGATGAGGTGACACTGTACTGAAACACTGTACTAGGGTGATATGAGGTGACACTGTACTAAGACGCTGTACTAGGGTGAGATGAGGTGCACTGTACTGAGACACTGTACTATGGTGAGATGAGGTGACACTGTACTGAGACACTGTACTAGGGTGAGATGAGGTGACACTGTACTAGGGTGGGATGAGGTGACACTGTACTGAGACACTGTACTAGGGTGAGATGAGGTGACACTGTACTGAGACACTGTACTAGGGTGAGATGAGGTGACACTGTACTGAGACACTGTACTAGGATGAGATGAGGTGACACTGTACTGGACACTGTATAAAGGGTGAGATGAGGTGACACTGTACTGAGATGCTGTACTATGGTGAGATGAGGTGACACTGTACTGAGACACTGTACTAGGGTGAGATGAGGTGACACTGTACTGAGACTCTGATATAGGGTGTGATGAGGTGACACTGTACTGAGACGCTGTATAAAGGGTGTGATGAGGTGACACTATACTGAGACACTGTATAAAGGGTGAGATGAGGTGACACAGTACTGAGACACTGTACTAGGGTGAGATAAGGTGACACTGTACTGAGACGATGCACTAGGGTGTGATGAGGTGACACTTTACTGAGACACTGTACTAGGGTGAGATGAGGTGACATTGTACTGAGACACTGTACTAGGGTGAGATAAGGTGACACTGTACTGAGACGATGCACTAGGGTGTGATGAGGTGACACTGTACTGAGACACTGTACTAGGGTGAGATGAGGTGACATTGTACTGAGACGCTGTACTAGGGTGAGATGAGGTGACACTGTACTGAGACGCTGTACAATGGGTGAGATGAGGTGACACTGTACTGAGATGCTGTACTAGGGTGAGATGAAGTGACACTGTTCTGAGATGCTGTACTAGGGTGAGATGAGGTGACACTGTACTGAGACACTGTATAAAGGGTGAGATGAGGTGACACTGTACTGAGACGCTGTATAAAGGGTGAGATGAGGTGACAATGTACTGAGACGCTGTATAAAGGGTGAGATGAGGTGACACTGTACTGAGACACTGTATTAAGGGTGAGATGAGGTGACACTGTACTGAGACACTGTATAAAGGGTAAGATGAGATGAAACTGTACTGAGATGCTGTACTAGGGTGAGATGAGGTGACACTGTTCCGAGATGCTGTACTAGGGTGAGATGAGGTGACACTGTACTGAGATGCTGTATAAAGGGTGAGATGAGGTGACATTGTACCGAGATGCTGTATAAAGGGTTTGACGAGGTGAAACTGAACTGAGACGCTGTATAAAGGGTGTGACAAGGTGACACTGTACTGAGACACTGTATAAAGGGTGAGATGAGGTGACACTGTACTGAGAAACTGTATATAGGGTGTGATGAGGTGACACTGTACTGAGATGCTGTATAAAGGGTGTGACGAGGTGACACAGTACTGAGACACTGTACTAGGGTGAGATAAGGTGACACTGTACTGAGACGATGCACTAGGGTGTGATGAGGTGACACTTTACTGAGACACTGTACTAGGGTGAGATGAGGTGACATTGTACTGAGACACTGTACTAGGGTGAGATAAGGTGACACTGTACTGAGACGATGCACTAGGGTGTGATGAGGTGACACTGTACTGAGACACTGTACTAGGGTGAGATGAGGTGACATTGTACTGAGACGCTGTACTAGGGTGAGATGAGGTGACACTGTACTGAGATGCTGTACAATGGGTGAGATGAGGTGACACTGTACTGAGATGCTGTACTAGGGTGAGATGAAGTGACACTGTACTGAGACACTGTATAAAGGGTGAGATGAGGTGACACTGTACTGAGACGCTGTATAAAGGGTGAGATGAGGTGACAATGTACTGAGACGCTGTATAAAGGGTGAGATGAGGTGACATTGTACCGAGATGCTGTATAAAGGGTTTGACGAGGTGACACTGAACTGAGACGCTGTATAAAGGGTGTGACAAGGTGACACTGTACTGAGAAACTGTATATAGGGTGTGATGAGGTGACACTGTACTGAGATGCTGTATAAAGGGTGTGACGAGGTGACACTGTACTGAGACGCTGTATAAAGGGTGAGACGAGGTGACACTGTACTGAGAAGCTGTATAAAGGGTCAGACGCGGTGACACTGTACTGAGACACTGTATAAATGGTGTGACGAGGTGACACTGTACTAAGACGCTGTATAAAGGGTGAGATGAGGTGACACTGTACTGAGACGCTGTATAAAGGGTGTGATGAGGTGACACTGTACTGAGACGATGTATAAAGGGTATTAGGAGGTGACACTGTACCGAGATGCTATATAAGGGGTGTGATGAGGTGACACTCTACTGAGACGCTCTATAAAGAGTGTGATGAGGTGACACTGTACTGAGACTCTCTATAAAGGGTGTGATGAGATGACACTGTACTGAGACTGTGACAGGACGATACCGTACGGAAGCACTCGCAGCTTCCGCGTCCCGTTGACTGCACACAGAATGGAAGGTCAAGCCGCACGAGGCCTGACCACATAGGGGATTCCCGCTTACCGTCAGTAACCGCCTGTTACTGACTCCACCCACTGCGCTGTGGGCGGGTTCTCGCTGCCACCACCAAACTCCTAACCTGCCGTGGCGTTTGGAACCACGGTTCTGCTCTGTATGTGCCGACGCACTGCTTTACCACACCTGTGTGGTGTCGACGAATCCCCACTAGCCACTTGCTAGGCCTCTACCGGTAGCTGGCGGAAGGCGGAGCTTGGAGACGTCAGGTGCTTCCCTGGACAGCCGGAGGACGGGGCTAGGTTTGGCCTAACCCTGTTGGTCACAAGATGAAGCAGTCTTCTTGAGGCAAAGGTGTTTATTGCTCAAATAACCTTTAAAAAGGCTCCTCCCTATGGCTAGGGGCAACAGCATACAATTAAGATGTTTCAGCAGAAGAAGATGTTACAATACACTGGGGGCTCACAGGCATCCTCTTTTTATCTCAGTTCTACACACAGTACCACAGGGGGGTAAGCCCTCCCTGTCTTCTCCAACCAATCAGGTTATCGCAGAAAATATAAAGAAATACAAGTTACATTTCAAAAGTTAAGACTTAGATAAAGCACATTCCTGCTCCTCTTCATATATAACCAGACCAGTGGCTTTCCCAAACACAATCTGATTACCATGTTCCTGTCTCTTTCACACATGTAAATATAACTTGCATTTCAATTGCATTCACCCTCTCACACATAGACAACGTTCTTATATTGTGAATGAAACATAATCTGCATCACACATAATGCAGCCTAAGAAATGTTACATCAAACTGTTGTTACACAAAACCCACTAGTTTGCATTTGTGAAACACAATCTGATTAACATGTTCCTGTCTCCTCTAACATCTCCATGCAAACCCAGTTCACACAATATTCAGAGAAGACAGCAACAAATCCTTTCACCTGCATGTGTCTATAAAGTTACACAGGGACACATCTCAATCTCAAAGAAATGGCTTGTCCATACACCCCTTTCCAGGTGCCAGGGTCATCAGCATCTCAATCCCTAGGTGAGAAGCTTCCAAGCCATTTGTCCACAAACGTAAATGCATTTTAAAACCAACACAGCTTACACATTCCTTCTAAGTGCTGGCATTTGCTGCAATGTAAATGTGCAGTCTTACAACTGTGCCTATTGCCTTAAATGTAACATTGGTGAAAACACAGTATTAAACATAAATACCCGGTGCCTAGCACCCACAATACATTTAAAGATGGTGCTTAGCACCAGTGCACAGTTTTAAAGTGGCGCCAAGCGCCCATTGTCCCTTAATATGGCGCCGGGCACGAGGATTAACACCTTCAGTGCCGCAGCCGCCATTACACGTGTGGCTGGTTGGTCTCTCCGGCCACACTCCTCCCCCCCATTCAAGCGGGTCAACCAGGGACCCATGTCCCAACGATTTGGGTCCTGGTCCCGCAGTCCGTTGGGGTAAAGGGGATGCTACCTGGGATGTGTAGGCTCTGGCCTAGACAGTTCATCCATAGTGTAGTGGGCCTCTCTTCGTGTGTGCACAATGTTCAAATAGTCCACCTGAAGTCCAAGTTCAAGGCTCCACCACAAAAGTCTGTCAAATTTCCTCAAGGTAGGTTGCAGCCACCTAACAGGTGGGTAGTAAGTCACCACGGCGGGGGGCTGGTTACAAACAAGTGCCACCCACGGTGTCCCAACTGTGGCATACCCCACCTCCCACAATAGCAGTATACTGCTCAACCAGGCCACAGGGGGCTCCTGCCCATATGGCTCTTTCTGGCTTGGTACAGCTCCCAGTCCGTGCAGTGGCGCAATAGTTCGTAACACACAGTCCTGGTCAAGAATGTGCGCCATCAGCACTGGAGCGGGTACCCGAGCCTCCTTCAATGACTGGAATGCCAACTCGCAAGCGGGTGCAAAGTCCACTGACTTGGGAATGCCCTTCCTAGCCATCTCTGTCAAGGGGTTCACTACAGGACAAAAGTCAATGACAACATGTCCGTAGGGCCTTACAGGTTCTAAGGTCAGTACCGGTCTGGGTGATGTGGGTCGGGGACAGCCTCTGGTTGCCTCCACCCCCTCTGGCTTGGGCCTACCCCTGTCTCCTCCCACATGGTGCCCCAGGCACTGCACCTCCGTCATACCTATCTGGCAACTGTCTGCCCTAACTGTCAGACCTGCCCTCCAATCCTCCTCCGTCGACCTATGACTCGGGAAACCTACCCTGTCACCTAGGCCTACTCTTCCCTCCTCGTCCGCTACCTGTGCCACAGTGATGGCGGCCAGACCACCAGTCTCTGGATCCTGTGTGGCATCCACCACAGGGAGGCTGCGTGTCTTCCCCGATCTACTGTGCACAGGCAGGAGACCTGCTATGTCCACAGCAACTTGCTGCAAGGTTTCTCCTATGGGCAGAGGCCCAGAGACAACACAAACGCTGGAGTGCCCCGGCTGCCAACGCATGGCACCAGCCTTACATTTGGTCTGGGCGTCATCCGACATTCCAGACCAGGGTAAGCTCTGTGTCAGGCACTTCAGGGTACGGTCTGTCTCCGGGTTGCTGTCCAAAGGGGTTTCGCTGGCAACCGACACCGGTTGCGCAGGAACGTTCCCTGAGGGGACCAGTTGGACACATTCCCTATCTGGTCTATCCCCTCCCACTTTCCTGGCTACCCTGTACCTTAACCCTTCCCGCCAGGTCAAACTTCCCGCCCCAACCCTGTCAAGGCCGCTCCCAGAGTGGCGCCTCATGCCTTTCGGGGATGGGTCAGAGAGTTGAGCCTCCCTAAACTCCTGCCTGTGGCCCTCAATCTCTCCTAAATTGGGACGCTCTACAGGGGGATCTAGGTGGGGACTACTAGGGTCAGTCTGGTAGGGGTCAGTCATGGAAAAATCAGTGTGGTTTCTCATACTCACCGCCGGAGTTGGCAAACCACTTGGGTCAGGAGCAGCATTGGGCCCCCCACAGGATCACACGAGCTGGAACCGACATCCTCTGCGTTGCTAGGGGACGTAGGCATACCAGAGGCAAAAGGCATGCGGGGTCGATGTACTGATCTAGCCGCTGTGATCTTTTCCTCTGGGCTGGTTGATGCTGTGGTTGGCTGTGCTGGCAGTTGTCTAGCAGCTGTAGTCTTTTCCTCTGGGCTGGGCTGTGCTGGAGTAGCGGATGTCAACGGTGGGTTCGGAACTTGACTCCGGGGAATGGCGCCAACAAACATAGTGACGATCCCACCACCCAGATCATTTCCTAGGACCACATCAGTTGGGAGACCATCCATGACGGCAACTTCTCGCAACTCTGGTCCAGCTCCCCAGTCCAGGTAGACTCTTGCCATGGGAACCGCTTTTTCTGTTCCTTCTGCCAGGGTGACCGTGGCAGTGCGACCCTGCAATACTGCAGCAGGATCTATAAGGTGGGGGCTCACCACAGTGATTGAGGCCCCAGAGTCTCTTAGGCCTTCTCCCTGCAGGGGTCCCACGTGGACTGGCTGCAGGTGCCTCCACAGGTTGTGTAGGGGCTGTTTGGCCATGCAGGTGACTCTCTCCGCAGAGTGCACCTGTCTCTTGCCACACTCCATCGGACTGACTGGAGGGGGAACAGTCTCTGTAGGCTCATCTCCTCTCGTCAAACAAGCGAGCCGGGCTCCAGCACTCGGATTTGGGGCACGAGTCTGGGGTGCTTGGGATGCAGGACAGTTCATCCTCAGATGTCCGATTTTCCCACAGCCGTAGCACTTCTTCTCCAGTCGTGGCACCGATGATCTCTGATCAGTTGCAGGGACACTGCGGTGCGGTTGCTGGCCAAGAGCACCCGGGTTGGAAGATGCTTGTCTTTGGGGGTGATGAGCTGAAGAGGGGGGTCCCCTTGGTGGTACAGTCTGTTGGAGCTGGCTGCTGGCGGGGCGCTTCTGCCCCCGTGGCCGAATTGCCACATATTTGTCGGCTAATTGGGCAGCCATTTTTAAGCTGGGTGGCTCCCGATCTAGCACCCACTCCTTCACTTCTTGGGCGCATCTGCGGTAGAACTGCTCCCTGCAGATCAGGTCGATCAGTGCGTCCCATGTAGTGGCTTCCGAATCCTTCACCCACTTCACCACGTACTGCCGCAGCTGGGTGGCGAATTGCTCATGGGTGCTGCTAGGATTCTTAGGCAAGTCTCTGAATTTCTTCCTGTAAGACTCGGGAGTGATGAAGAATCGCTGGAGGAGGGCCTTCTCGACTTCGTCGTAGTTCCCACAGTCCTCCGTCGCCACTCCTCGATAGGCCTCCAAGGCCTCTCCATGCAGAGTGGGCACAAGGTGTCTCACCCACTCCGACTTGGGTAGATTGTGTAGTTTGCAAGTCCTTTCAAAAACTTGTAAATGTCCATCAATGTCCCCATCACTGTCTGCAAACTTGGCAAACTGTATACGTCCTGATCTGTGTACAACAGCTGACAACGGCTCCCGGGGTACCACGGCCTGTGGTGCCCGCTCATCACGCCACATCTGGATGATGATCAAGCGCTCTTGCTCCGTTGCCCTTTCCCCCAATTCCGCTAGCTGATCTGCTAGGGTATCCGGGTCGCCCCCCCTGGGACGTTGGGATCCTGGCCCTGCTAGGGATTGCTGGGAAACATTGCTGCTGTGAGAGAGGGCGGGGCTTGTGGTTCTCACCGGATCCTTACGAAGGTCCACTGTTGGGCCGTCCTCTGCGATGCTGACGCCGTCAGTGCTTTCCACCTCCGCCCGATGAGACTCCTGAGCGCCGCCTTCATGACGCTTCTGGACGCGTTGGAAGGGATATCCACACCCTTCCCCTGGCATACGATCTCCAGATCCTCCTTGGACATTCCGCTGAATTCCGCCATCTTGTGCGTCCTCCTGCGCTGCAGTTACTCCTCTCCTGAGTAACTCGGCTTCTCCAATCGGGTGATGAAAAGCCGCCTGGGATTATCCCACCACTATGCCACCAATTTCTGTGACAGGACGATACCGTACGGAAGCACTCGCAGCTTCCGCGTCCCGTTGACTGCACACAGAATGGAAGGTCAAGCCGCACGAGGCCTGACCACATAGGGGATTCCCGCTTACCGTCAGTAACCGCCTGTTACTGACTCCACCCACTGCGCTGTGGGCGGGTTCTCGCTGCCACCACCAAACTCCTAACCTGCCGTGGCGTTTGGAACCACGGTTCTGCTCTGTATGTGCCGACGCACTGCTTTACCACACCTGTGTGGTGTCGACGAATCCCCACTAGCCACTTGCTAGGCCTCTACCGGTAGCTGGCGGAAGGCGGAGCTTGGAGACGTCAGGTGCTTCCCTGGACAGCCGGAGGACGGGGCTAGGTTTGGCCTAACCCTGTTGGTCACAAGATGAAGCAGTCTTCTTGAGGCAAAGGTGTTTATTGCTCAAATAACCTTTAAAAAGGCTCCTCCCTATTGCTAGGGGCAACAGCATACAATTAAGATGTTTCAGCAGAAAAAGATGTTACAATACACTGGAGGCTCACAGGCATCCTCTTTTTATCTCAGTTCTACACACAGTACCACAGGGGGGTAAGCCCTCCCTGTCTTCTCCAACCAATCAGGTTATCGCAGAAAATATAAAGAAATACAAGTTACATTTCAAAAGTTAAGACTTAGATAAAGCACATTCCTGCTCCTCTTCATATATAACCAGACCAGTGGCTTTCCCAAACACAATCTGATTACCATGTTCCTGTCTCTTTCACACATGTAAATATAACTTGCATTTCAATTGCATTCACCCTCTCACACATAGACAACGTTCTTATATTGTGAATGAAACATAATCTGCATCACACATAATGCAGCCTAAGAAATGTTACATCAAACTGTTGTTACACAAAACCCACTAGTTTGCATTTGTGAAACACAATCTGATTAACATGTTCCTGTCTCCTCTAACATCTCCATGCAAACCCAGTTCACACAATATTCAGAGAAGACAGCAACAAATCCTTTCACCTGCATGTGTCTATAAAGTTACACAGGGACACATCTCAATCTCAAAGAAATGGCTTGTCCATACACCCCTTTCCAGGTGCCAGGGTCATCAGCATCTCAATCCCTAGGTGAGAAGCTTCCAAGCCATTTGTCCACAAACGTAAATGCATTTTAAAACCAACACAGCTTACACATTCCTTCTAAGTGCTGGCATTTGCTGCAATGTAAATGTGCAGTCTTACAACTGTGCCTATTGCCTTAAATGTAACATTGGTGAAAACACAGTATTAAACATAAATACCCGGTGCCTAGCACCCACAATACATTTAAAGATGGTGCTTAGCACCAGTGCACAGTTTTAAAGTGGCGCCAAGCGCCCATTGTCCCTTAATATGGCGCCGGGCACGAGGATTAACACCTTCAGTGCCGCAGCCGCCATTACACGTGTGGCTGGTTGGTCTCTCCGGCCACAGAGACATTTTATAAAGGGTTATTATGAGGTGACATTGTACTGAGATGCTGTGTTAGGGGTGTGACAAGGTAACACTGTACTGAGACGCTGTATAAAGGGTATTATGAGGTGACATTGTACCGAGATGCTGTATAAAGGGTGTGATGAGGTGACACTGTACTGAGACGCTCTATAAAAGGTGTGATGAGGTGACACTGTACTGAGACGTTGTATAAAGGAAATTATGAGGTGACATTGTACTGAGATGCTGTTTTAGGGGTGTGACGAGGTGACACTGTACTGAGACGCTCTATAATGGTTGTGATGAGG
Source organism: Pseudophryne corroboree (assembly GCF_028390025.1). NCBI lineage: Eukaryota > Metazoa > Chordata > Amphibia > Anura > Myobatrachidae > Pseudophryne > Pseudophryne corroboree. The sequence continues at coordinate 25,529,031 of NC_086450.1, forward strand.
TGACACTGTACTGATACTCTCTATAAAGGGTGTGATGAGGTGACACTGTACTGATACTCTCTATAAAGGGTGTGATGAGGTGACACTGCACTGAGATGCTGTATACGGGGTGTGACGAGGTGGCACTACTGAGATGCTGTATAAGGGGTGTGACAAGGTGACACTGTACTGAGACGCTGTATAAAGGGTATTATGAGGTGACATTGTACCGAGATGCTGTATAAGGGGTGTGATGAGGTGACACTGTACTGAGATGCTCTATAAAGGGTGTGATGAGGTGACACTGTACTGAGATGCTGTATAAAGGGTCTGATGAGGTGACACTGTACCGAGATGCTGTATAAAGGGTCTGATGAGGTGACACTGTACTGAGACGCTGTATAAGGGGTGTGATGAGGTGACACTGTACTGAGATGCTCTATAAAGGGTGTGATGAGGTGACACTGTACTGAGATGCTGTATAAAGGGTGTGATGAGGTGACACTGTACTGAGACGCTGTATAAAGGGTGTGATGAGGTGACACTGTACTGAGACGCTGTATAAAGGGTGTGATGAGGTGACACTGTACTGAGACGCTGTATAAAGGGTGTGATGAGGTGACACTGTACTGAGACGCTGTATAAAGGATGTGATGAGGTGACACTGTACTGAGACGCTATATAAAGGGTGTGATGAGGTATACGGCAGCATGCACCTTCTCCAGGTAACCTCTTTTCCCTTTGTAGCAAAGTGGATGCACAGTTTAGAGAAATAACACATGAGAATCGTCAGTCCTGACGCTCGGCACCTGGGGCCTGATTCAGATGTGGCTGCAAAGCAAGGAATCACGCAGTTTACAGATTATCAGAAATCTGCACATGAAGGACCCGTACTGCACATCTGCAGTATGGGCCCTGCGTCTGAGCACGCAGTGAGGCTGCACACGTCAGGTGTCTGACAGTCTGCAGCTGTTTGGGGGCACGGATGGCCTCCGTTTCCAAGGACAGGGTCTCAACCTTCAGATGGATATTTCCTAACTTCTTCATTGGACTGCGGTGGCCGGTCTGCATTACTTCAAGGTTACTCAGCCTGGATCACACATGAATGCAGAAGGTGTCTTCTTATGCCAGACACCTAGTGCTGCATTACCATATCTATGCATCGCTGCTGCTTCCAAGGAAGCAACATCGATACTTTCTCCAGCCACACCTGAATCAGGCCCCTTGGTTGGCTTTGAAACACCAATCATTTCCCTGCAACTAGGTGGCTCCTGTTTTTCTCCTGAGGAACGAGAGAGAAGGTTTAAGAATTACCTATGTCTGTATTGTGCATGACTGGACATTGGTCTAGCTAGTTCCGGTCTAGGTAGATTTGCCCATCTGCTTTCTCTCCATCAGTCACATCATTCCAAAAGTAGACCACCCAGTAGTTTTGGATCTTCCCTGGCTCTGCCAGCACCTTCCATTACACAGCTGGCATTCTGATCAGGTATCCTTCTTCCCAATTCCCATTATCTCTCGGTAAGGTAGAACTACTTCTACATCCTCAGTAAGCAAGAAGCAACAGAAGCTAGTGGCACTGCGCTAAGGACCTTTACCCCGATGGACAAGAATACCCACATGTTATCTGCTTCTCAGGCCACGTCTCCCGTCATTCAGGAAACTAACTTGGAATGATGTTCCTATGAAAATCTCCAGCAGGACCAGGCATCTTCCGAAAAACAGGAAGGAGGTTTCCATGACTGGATTGATTACAGGTTGAATCTTCCATATCCGGAATGCTTGGGACCAGAAGTATTTTGGATATTGGATTTTTCCAGATTTTGGAATATTTGCATAATGAGATATCATGGGGATGGAACCCAAGCCTAAACACAGAATGCATGAATGTTTTATATACACCTTATACACATAACCTGAAGGTCATTTTATACAATATTTTTAATACTTTTGAGCATTTAACAAAGTTTGTGTACATCGAATCATCAGAAAACAAAGGTGTCGCTATCTCAGTCTCAATTAAAAAAATAAGAATTTACTTACCGATAATTCTATTTCTCGTAGTCCGTAGTGGATGCTGGGGACTCCGTAAGGACCATGGGGAATAGCGGCTCCGCAGGAGACTGGGCACATCTAAAGAAAGCTTTAGGATTATCTGGTGTGCACTGGCTCCTCCCCCTATGACCCTCCTCCAAGCCTCAGTTAGGATACTGTGCCCGGACGAGCGTACACAATAAGGAAGGATTTTGAATCCCGGGTAAGACTCATACCAGCCACACCAATCACACCGTACAACTTGTGATCTGAACCCAGTTAACAGCATGATAACAGAGGAGCCTCTAGAAAAGATGGCTCACTACAGCAATAACCCGATTTTTTGGTAACAATAACTATGTACTAGTATTGCAGACAATCCGCACTTGGGATGGGCGCCCAGCATCCACTACGGACTACGAGAAATAGAATTATCGGTAAGTAAATTCTTATTTTCTCTAACGTCCTAAGTGGATGCTGGGGACTCCGTAAGGACCATGGGGATTATACCAAAGCTCCCAAACGGGCGGGAGAGTGCGGATGACTCTGCAGCACCAAATGAGAGAACTCCAGGTCCTCCTCAGCCAGGGTATCAATTTTGTAGAATTTTACAAACGTATTTGCTCCTGACCAAGTAGCTGCTCGGCAAAGTTGTAAAGCCGAGACCCCTCGGGCAGCCGCCCAAGATGAGCCCACCTTCCTTGTGGAGTGGGCATTTACAGATTTTTGGCTGTGGCAGGCCTGCCACAGAATGTGCAAGCTGAATTGTACTACAAATCCAACGAGCAATAGTCTGCTTAGAAGCAGGAGCACCCAGCTTGTTGGGTGCATACAGGATAAACAGCGAGTCAGATTTCCTGACTCCAGCCGTCCTGGAAACATATATCTTCAGGGCCCTGACAACGTCCAGCAACTTGGAGTCCTCCAAGTCCCTAGTAGCCGCAGGCACCACAATAGGTTGGTTCAGGTGAAACGCTGAAACCACCTTAGGGAGAAACTGAGGACGAGTCCTCAATTCCGCCCTGTCCGAATGGAAAATCAGATAAGGGCTTTTACAGGATAAAGCCACCAATTCTGACACGTGCCTGACCCAGGCCAGGGCCAACAGCATGACCACTTTCCATGTGAGATATTTTAACTCCACAGATTTAAGTGGTTCAAACCAATGTGACTTTTGGAACCCAAAAACTACATTGAGATCCCAAAGTGCCACTGGAGGCACAAAAGGAGGCTGTATATGCAGTACCCCTTTTACAAACGTCTGAACTTCAGGGACTGAAGCTAGTTCTTTTTGGAAGAAAATTGACAGGGCCGAAATTTGAACCTTAATGGACCCCAATTTCAGGCCCATAGACACTCCTGTTTGCAGGAAATGCAGGAATCGACCCAGTTGAATTTCCTCCGTCGGGCCTTACTGGCCTCGCACCACGCAACATATTTTCGCCAAATGCGGTGATAATGTTTTGCGGTTACATCCTTCCTGGCTTTGATCAGGATAGGGATGACTTCATCCGGAATGCCTTTTTTTCCTTCAGGATCCGGCGTTCAACCGCCATGCCGTCAAACGCAGCCGCGGTAAGTCTTGGAACAGACAGGGTCCTTGCTGGAGCAGGTCCCTTCTTAGAGGTAGAGGCCACGGATCCTCCGTGAGCATCTCTTGAAGTTCCGGTTACCAAGTCCTTCTTGGCCAATCCGGAGCCACGAATATAGTGCTTACTCCTCTCCATCTTATCAATCTCAGTACCTTGGGTATGAGAGGCAGAGGAGGGAACACATACACTGACTGGTACACCCACGGTGTTACCAGAGCGTCTACAGCTATTGCCTGAGGGTCCCGTGACCTGGCGCAATACCTGTCGAGTTTTTCCCAACGGTTTATAATCATGTTGAAGACTTCTGGGTGAAGTCCCCACTCTCCCGGGTGGAGGTCGTGCTGAGGAAGTCTGCTTCCCAGTTGTCCACTCCCGGAATGAATACTGCTGACAGTGCTATCACATGATTTTCCGCCCAGCGAAGAATCCTTGCAGCTTCTGCCATTGCCCTCCTGCTTCTTGTGCCACCCTGTCTGTTTACGTGGGTGACTGCCGTGATGTTGTCCGACTGGATCAACACCGGCTGACCTTGAAGCAGAGGTCTTGCTAAGCTTAGAGCATTGTAAATGGCCCTTAGCTTCAGGATATTTATGTGAAGTGATGTCTCCAGGCTTGACCATAAGCCCTGGATATTCCTTCCCTGTGTGACTGCTCCCCAGCCTCGCAGGCTGGCATCCGTGGTCACCAGGACCCAGTCCTGAATGCCGAATCTGCGGCCCTCTAGAAGATGAGCACTCTGCAACCACCACAGGAGGGACACCCTTGTCCTTGGTGACAGGGTTATCCGCTGATGCATCTGAAGATGCGACCCGGACCATTTGTCCAGCAGGTCCCACTGGAAAGTTCTTGCGTGGAATCTGCCGAATGGGATTGCTTCGTAGGAAGCCACCATTTTACCCAGAACCCTTGTGCATTGATGCACTGAGACTTGGCTCGGTTTTAGGAGGTTCCTGACTAGCTCGGATAACTCCCTGGCTTTCTCCTCTGGGAGAAACACCTTTTTCTGGACTGTGTCCAGGATCATCCCTAGGAACAGAAGACAAGTCGTCGGAACCAGCTGCGATTTTGGAATATTGAGAATCCAATCGTGCTGCCGCAACACTACCTGAGATAGTGCTACACCGACCTCCAACTGTTCCCTGGATCTTACCCTTATCAGGGAATCGTCCAAGTAAGGGATAACTAAAATTCCCTTCCTTCGAAGGAATATCATCATTTCGGCCATTACCTTGGTAAAGACCCGGGGTGCCGTGGACCATCCATACGGCAGCGTCTGAACTGATAGTGACAGTTCTGTACCATAAACCTGAGGTACCCTTGGTGAGAAGGGTAAATTTTGACATGAAGGTAAGCATCCTTGATGTCCCGAGACATCATGTAGTCCCCTTCTTCCAGGTTCGCAATCACTGCTCTGAGTGACTCAATCTTGAATTTGAACCTCTGTATGTAAGTGTTCAAAGATTTTAGATTTAGAATCGGTCTCACCGAGCCGTCCGGCTTCGGTACCACAACAGTGTGGAATAATACCCCGTTCCCTGTTGCAGGAGGGGTACCTTGATTATCACCTGCTGGGAATACAGCTTGTGAATGGCTTCCAAAACGGTCTCCCTGTCAGAAGGAGACATCGGTAAAGCCGACTTTAGGAAACGGCGAGGGGGAGACGTCTCGAATTCTAATTTGTACCCCTGAGATATCACCTGAAGGATCCAGGGGTCTACTTGCGAGTGAGCCCACTGCGCGCTGAAATTCATTGAGACGGGCCCCCCACCGTGCCTGATTCTGCTTGTAAAGCCCTAGCGTCATACTGAGGGCTTGGCAGAGGCGGGAGAGGGTTTCTGTTCCTGGGAACTGGCTGATTTCTGCAGCCTTTTTCCTCTCCCTCTGTCACGGGGCAGAAATGAGGAACCTTTTGCCCGCTTGTCCACGAAAAGACTGCGCCTGATAATACGGCGTCTTCTCATGTTGAGAGGCGACCTGGGGTACAAACGTGGATTTCCCAGCTGTTGCCGTGGCCACCAGGTCTGAAAGACCAACCCCAAATAACTCCTCCCCTTACTAAGGCAATACTTCCAAATGCCGTTTGGAATACGCATCACCTGACCACTGACGTGTCCATAACCCTCTACTGGTAGAAATGGACAATGCACTTAGACTTGATGCCAGTCGGCAAATATTCCGCTGTGCATCACGCATATATAGAAATGCATCTTTTAAATGCTCTATAGGCAAAAATATACTGTCCCTATCTAGGGTATCAATATTTTCAGTCAGGGAATCCGACCACGCCAACCCAGCACTGCACATCCAGGCTGAGGCGATTGCTGGTCGCAGTATAACACCAGTATGTGTGTAAATACATTTTAGGATACCCTCCTGCTTTCTATCAGCAGGATCCTTAAGGGCGGCCATCTCAGGAGAGGGTAGAGCCCTTACAAGCGTGTGAGCGCTTTATCCACCCTAGGGGGTGTTTCCCAACGCACCCTAACCTCTGGCGGGAAAGGATATAATGCCAATAACATTTTAGAAATTATCAGTTGTTATCGGGGGAAAACCACGCATCATCACACACCTCATTTAATTTCTCAGATTCAGGAAAACTACAGGTAGTTTTTCCTCACCGAACATAATACCCCTTTTTGGTGGTACTCGTATTATCAGAAATGTGTAAAACATTTTTCATTGCCTCAATCATGTAACGTGTGGCCCTACTGGAAGTCACATTTGTCTCTTCACCGTCGACACTGGAGTCAGTATCCGTGTCGGCGTCTATATCTGCCATCTGAGGTAACGGGCGCTTTAGAGCCCCTGGCGGCCTATGAGACGTCTGGACAGGCACAAGCTGAGTAGCCGGCTGTCTCATGTCAACCACTGTCTTTTATACAGAGCTGACACTGTCACGTAATTCCTTCCAACAGTTCATCCACTCAGGTGTCGACCCCCTAGGGGGTGACATCACTATTACAGGCAATCTGCTCCGTCTCCACATCATTTTTCTCCTCATACATGTCGACACAAACGTACCGACATACAGCACACACACAGGGAATGCTCTGATAGAGGACAGGACCCCACTAGCCCTTTGGGGAGACAGAGGGAGAGTTTGCCAGCACACACCAGAGCGCTATATATATACAGGGATAACCTTATATAAGTGTTTTTCCCCTTATAGCTGCTGTATCTTTAATACTGCGCGTAATTAGTGCCCCCCCTCTCTTTTTTAACCCTTTCTGTAGTGTAGTGACTGCAGGGGAGAGCCAGGGGAGCTTCCCTCCAACGGAGCTGTGAGGGAAAATGGCGCCAGTGTGCTGAGGAGATAGGCTCCGCCCCTTTTTCGCGGACTTTTCTCCTGCTTTTTTATGGATTCTGGCAGGGGTTAAAATTCATCCATATAGCCCTGGGGGCTATATGTGATGTATTTTCGCCAGCCAAGGTGTTTTTATTGCTGCTCAGGGCGCCCCCCCCCTAGCGCCCTGCACCCTCAGTGACCGAAGTGTGAAGTGTGCTGAGGAGCAATGGCGCACAGCTGCAGTGCTGTGCGCTACCTTGTTGAAGACAGGACGTCTTCTGCCGCCGATTTTCCGGACCTCTTCTGCCTTCTGGCTCTGTAAGGGGGCCGGCGGCGCGGCTCTGGGACCCATCCATGGCTGGGCCTGTGATCGTCCCTCTGGAGCTAATGTCCAGTAGCCTAAGAAGCCCAATCCACTCTGCACGCAGGTGAGTTCGCTTCTTCTCCCCTTAGTCCCTCGATGCAGTGAGCCTGTTGCCAGCAGGTCTCACTGAAAATAAAAAACCTAAACTAAAACTTTCACTAAGAAGCTCAGAAGAGCCCCTAGTGTGCACCCTTCTCGTTCGGGCACAAAGATCTAACTGAGGCTTGGAGGAGGGTCATAGGGGGAGGAGCCAGTGCACACCAGATAATCCTAAAGCTTTCTTTAGATGTGCCCAGTCTCCTGCGGAGCCGCTATTCCCCATGGTCCTTACGGAGTCCCCAGCATCCACTTAGGACGTTAGAGAAATTCTATATTTTGGAGTTTTGGATATGGGAGCCTCAACTTGTATCAAGGACTGAACGTCATCATGGTGAAGAACATATATTGACTACCTCTCCTTACCGAGACTTTGACCACATCCAAGGTTCTACGTTTGATCTTGTGTGGTCTTATTAATATAAGAGGGTGAAAGTCAAACATGATGGACATTAGGAACACTTGGTTATGCATTTTGGCCTGTGTAATGCCACAATAGTGTTCCAAAGATTCCACAATGAGATCTTTAGAAATGTGCGTCACCAATTTGTGATTGTCTATCTGGCAACAGTTTGATATTTCCTGAGATGTGCAGACCCAAAGGCAACTTGTTGAGATGTGACTTACAGGCCCTACACACTTAAAGATCTTAAAGATCTAACTGAACGATATGAACGTTCTCGTGCATTAATGAACGAGAACTTGTTGATATCGTTCAGTGTGTAGGCGCCAATAATGAATGATGTGCGGCCCCGCACTCGTTCATCGTTGGTGCCGGGTCGCTTATACACGCACAGTATGGACAATCTCGTCCATATTAGCATGCACTGCTATGGAGTCGGGTGATGGGGGTTTCTTCACTCCCCCCCGTCCCTATCAGCCATTGGGCACCTCTGCGGCACATCGCCGGGTGTGTAGGGCCCATTAGAGTCCATTGTTTATATTGTGTTAATGCTTATTTGTGCAAGACCAATACCTTTTCTGGGCAGCACTTTGTAAGCTCCAATGCTGTATTATCCCGATAGCGGAGATGACCCTAGGCTTGGGATGCCCCTAGGCCTTCCAGATGCCCTAGGCATTTGCTTATAATGCATATGCCTAGGTCCGACTGTAATTCCCAACATGATCCTTCCAGTGGGATCTTATTCTACAAACTCCAACCAGTGGAGAGGAAGAACAATGTCAGAGACAGGGAACTTCAGTGGTGGAGTGTTAGGTCTCCCTGACTCTCACTTCCTGTGTGCTGCTGCCTTTAGGGTCTGGTACTTTGTCACCCCAGCCTATTCCTTACCCTGACTCTCACTTCCTGTGTGCTGCTGCCTTTAGGGTCTGGTACTTTGTCACCCCAGCCTATTCCTTACCCTGACTCTCACTTCCTGTGTGCTGCTGCCTTTAGGGTTCTTTGTGACCCCAGCCTATTCCTTACCCTGGCTCTTTTGATTTTGGCCTTCAGTGATTTTCCAGCTTTGACTTTGGTTTGACTCATCAGACACCGCCTAGCCACTTTAAGAGGCAGGTCAGAGGTCAATGACTTGTGGACCTTTCCACAACGACGCCCAAACCCTTGCAGGTGCACAAACTAAACCTGGGGATCTGTTAGATTTACTAAACCTTCTAAAACTGAAAATGGTGGTGCAGTCAGGGTTAATAAATGTTTATAACAGCCATCAGTGTTATTATGGAAGGGTATTACGGAAGGGTTAACAAATCTATATAGTCTGACCATACTATACATTTAAACCGGGACACTCATGAATTACACAGGTTCTGTGGCTGGCTGACTTCAAGCCTGTACAGTATGTCACCTGGTTAAATTTGCCACAGAACCTGTGTAATCCATGAATGTCCCGGTTTAAAGGGATGGTATGGTCAGCCTAGATATTTATAACGGAAGGAGCAGTGTTGTTATGGAAGGGTTAATAAGTGTTTATAACAGCCAGCAGTGTCCTTATGGAAGGTTTAATAGATATTTAACAGAGTAGCAGTGTCCTTATGGAAGGGTTAATAGATATTTATAACAGATAGCAGTGTTGAAATATGGAAGGGTTAATAGAAGTTTATAACAGCCACACCCTCATCAATACGCTAATTAACCACAGCTGAAGCCATTTCCATATTAATCCCCCGCATTGTATAATCCAGATGTTACTGGAGCAGATGTTTAGAATCAAGACGCACAGACATCAAACAAAGCAACTAGGAGGGAGATAAAAGCCTGGAACACTGTGCAACCTCCTATCTACATCTGAGAAGCGGTGACTGGAGCCAGGACGGGGCTGACGTTCCCGGGAGTGCGGGTTCTGGGTCTGAGTACCGGCTCCCTGGCTGCGCTGTGTTCTGTGTGGGTGCAGTTTACAACCTATATTCCCTACCACATGGTCACACAGGGCCTCATTTTCTGTCAGCAGCCAGTGGCATGCCAGTATGCTTTTAGAGTGTGGGAGAAACCAGAGCACCCAAAGGAAACGCCCCACAAGCAGGGGACACATACAAACTCCACACATACAGAGCTATTAATGTTCACCACTGTGCTTGGGTATGTAATGAAATGTTCAGAAGCTCTAGATCAGAGGTTCTCAAACTTGGTCCTCGGGGGCACACACAGTGCATGTTTTGCAGGTAACCCAGCAGGTGCACAGGTGTATTAATTACTCACTGACACATTTTAAAAGGTCCACAGGTGGAGCTAATTATTTCACTTGCGATTCTGTGAGGAGACCTGCAAAACATGCCCTGTGTGGGGTCCTGAGGACCGAGTTTGAGAACCTCTGCTCTAGATGAATGTTCTGTGCTGCCCCGCTTCTGACCTTTATGTAGAATCTTATGCTTTATTCTGTGGTGTATTTTTGTGTTTTTATTCTCTGTATTAATATATCATCCATTCATTAGTATCAGGGCTGGTCTGAGCCGCCTGTTCACCAGTGTTTTCTTCCCCTCTGTCTGTATCAGTGACGCTGAGCGTCGCCGGCCGGAACGCGAGGACCAATCTCTGTAAATGGTGTAATTACTCGCAGCCCACCTGCAAAGGTGGTACCTGCTACACCAACTGCAGCCTGAGTTCCTACTGCGAGACCTCAGAGGAGATCTGCGTCACCATCTGGTAAGGATATTACACGGCTGTACCCCTATGTTACACCCCCTTATTCTCACATTCTTCTCCCCATTACAGGTAACTCTTCAGTATTATCCACATAGGGCCCATTTATCACCTCACATCTCAACAAAGCAACACAGACTCCTCACCCGCCTGCTAAGTAGGACTCTCCGTGCAGTGGTATGGGTAACCCACCGTCAGCGGATCGTGCCACCCGTGTCAGCAGTGGAAACCCTTGTGTGTACAGGGCAAAATGATAATAAATTCTGGGGCAGATTTAGCAATAAGTGATATTCTTATCAATTGTTGTGTATGATCAATTATGCTTCAGCCAATCAGCTCCTAACTGTCATGTTTTTTTTTAAATGACAGTTTGTAGCTGATTGGCTGGAGTATCAATTATCATACACAATGAGTGATTAGAAGAATATCAGCCGTTGATAAATTTGTTCCTCTGTCTGCTGAATAGTGCGGCGATGTGTCCAGTATGGTTCACTCTAGGGATGGGCACCCATGGACAGTGGGCCTAATTCTGAGTTGATCGCAGCAGCAAATTTGTTAGCAGTTGGGAAAAACCTTGGGGGCAATTCCAAGTTGATTGCAGCAGGAATTTTGTTAGCAGTTGGGCAAAACCATGTGCACTGCAGGGGAGGCAGATTTAACATGTGCAGAGAGAGTTAGATTTGGGTGTGGTGTGTTCAATCTGCAATCTAATTTGCAGTGTAAAAATAAAGCAGCCAGTATTTACCCTGCACAGAAACAAAATAACCCACCCAAATCTAACTCTTTCTGCACATGTTATATCTGCCTCCCCCGCAGTGCACTTGGTTTTGCCCAACTGCTAACAAAATTCCTGCTGCAATCAACTTGGAATTACCCCCCATGTGCAGTGCAGGTGGGGCAGATGTAACACGTGCAGAGAGAGTTAGATTTGGGTGGGTTATTTTGTTTCTGTGCAGGGTAAATACTGGCTGCTTTATTTTTACACTGCAATTTAGATTTCAGTTTGAATACACCCCACACAAATCTAACTCTCTCTGCACGTTACACCTGCCCCCATGCGGTGCACATAGGGGGTAATTCCAAGTTGATCGCAGCAGGAAATTTTTTAGCAGTTGGGCAAAACCATGTGCACTGCAGGGGAGGCAGATATAACATGTGCAGAGAGAGTTAGATTTGGCTGGGTTATTTTGTGTCTGTTCAGGGTAAATACTGGCTGCTTTATTTTTACACTGCAAATTAGATTGCAGATTAAACACACCACACCCAAATCTAACTCTCTCTGCACATGTTATATCTGCCTCCGCTGCAGTGCAAATGGTTTTGCCCAATTGCTAAAAAATGTCCTGCTGCGATCAACTTGGAATTACCCCCATGGTTTTGCCCAACTGCTAACAAATTTGCTGCTGCGATCAACTCAGAATTAGGCCCCATGTGCAGTGCAGGTGGGGCAGATGTAACATGTGCAGAGAGAGTTAGATTTGGGTGGGGTGTGTTCTATCTGAAATCAAAATTGCAGTGTAAAAATAAAGCATCCAGTATTTACCCTGCACAGAAACAATATATTCTCCACCCAAATCTAACTGTCTCTGCACATGGGGTGGTTTTCAGTTTGCCGGCTATTGGGATCCCGGCGCACAGTATACCGGCGCCGGAATCCCAACACCCGGCATACGACACCTTTTCTCCCTCTTGGGGGTCCACGACCCCCCTGGAGGGAGAATAGATAGTGTGGCGCGCGTAGCGCAGTGCGCCACCGTGCCCGCAAGTGGCTCATTTGCGCTCACCCAGCTGTCGGTATGCCAGCGGTCGGGATTCTGACGCTGGTATGCTGGCCGCCAGCACCCCTGCCCATGTTACATCTGCCCCACCTGCACTGCACATGGGGGGTAATTCAGACCTTATCGCTCGCTTGGGGTTTTTTGCAGTCCTGCGTTCGTATAGTCACCGCCCACCGGAGAGTGTATTTTAGCTGTGCAAGTGTGCGATCGCATGTGCAGCCGAGCTCTACAAAAAAGTTTTGTGCAGTTTCTGAGTTGCCCAGAACTTACTCAGCCGCTGCGATCACATCAGCCTGTCCGGGGCCGGAATTGACATCAGACATCCGCCCTGCAAACGCTTGGACACGCCTGCGTTTTTCCAGACACTCCCAGAAAACGGTCAGTTGACACCCACAAACGCCTTTTTCCTGTCAATCTCCTTGCGGTCGGCTGTGCGAATGGATTCTTCGTTAAACCCATCGCCCAGCAACGATCCGCTTTGTACCCGCGCGACGCACCTGCACATTGCAGTGCATATGCATGCGCAGCAAAAACCGCTAGCGAGTGATCAGGTCTGAATGACCCCCAGTAATAGGGAATAGTTTTACCATCCATGGGTGTTTGCAGATGGAGAACATTGACCGCGGAGGTCCAGTGTTGGATGGGTGGTAGATTGTATAGTTTAGTAATATTGGCTGCTATGGGGTCTGAGCTGGAGCAGGGCCTATCATGCAGTATAGCACCTCCTGGTGGCAGGGTCTGATATACCCCAGGGGGTTCAGTATGGTATGCCGGCGACCAGCATACCGGCGCCGGGAGCCTGACCGCCGGCTTACCGACAGTGTAGTGAGCGCAAATGAGCCCCTTGCGGGCTCGCTGCGCTCGCCACGCTATGGGCACGGTGGCGCGCTACGCTATTTTATTCTCCCTCCAGGGGGGCCGTGGACCCCTACGAGGGAGAATAAGTGTCGGTATGCCGGCTGTCGGGATTCCGGCGCCGGGATCCCGTCAGTCGGCATACTGAAGACCACCCACCCCAGGAAGCCCTGGCCTGGGGCTCATTATCTGGAGGTGTGTGGGGACAGACTCTGTACTGATGTGTACAGCAGACCCAATGTCACTGTGACGTGTGGAGATGCTCTCCTCACGTCCATCTTCCTGGCCCGTTGTAGAGCTGTCCCAATTTCTCCAAGGACCGCCACTGATGTAATGATTCCCCTTTTCCCAGTAATGTCTAAAAGCAGCCCAGCATTCCACTCATGGATTGCCTCCCTACTAGGGATGGACGATTGATTTGAAATCAATGGCGAGTTCCAATGTTTTGGAAAACCATCCCTTTGCTGTGCGTGCTCGGCCACAAATCCAGGTGTTGTGGCTTGTGCAGACCCAAACTATCAAAGGTTTTCCTTCCTCAAAAACCATCGACTATCAATGCATAACCCGTTGATATACAGGCATACTTCTTGTACTATGTATAGGGGTATACTCAATCAAGGTCGAAACTGCCGTCTTGTCGAAAAGACGGCTGTTTTTGACTTTTTCAGGTCGGAAGCGGTTCCGACCTATTCAGTCCCCAGCTTTTTTATTTGACAAGTCGGGGAATTCGACTTGTCGAATAGTACGTGAATCAGCGGTATAGCTGCCAATTTGCGTGCTTCTGAGGGAAACGGGGCCAAATTCGACAGGTTTTTGCCCCGTTTCCGACCATCTCAGTTCGACTTAAAAAAAAAAAAAGTTGAACGGAGATGAGGGACCTGAGAGGGGGGAGAGCCGCGGGCAGACGGGGGACAGCAGCGCTACAGCGATGCAGGAGGATGTGGCTTAGCTGCCGCTCACGGCAGCATCCACCCAGCTTAGGTCCCACTTGCTGGAGCCGGGTGGACGTTGCCGTGAGGTCTGACGGCTGTGCCACATCCTCCTGCAGTGCTGCTCTCCTCCGTCTGCCCGCGGCTCTCCCCCCTCTCTGGTCCGTCATCTCAATTCAACTTTTTTTAAAGTCGAATTGAAATGGGCACTGAATAGCCCTTGTCGGATCCATTCCGGCAAATGCATGTTGGAATGGATCCGACCTCAATTGAATATACCCCTAGTGTCACCAGGGCTATGGTTGGGAGAATAATCTCATACATCAGGGCCATATACTGCTACTGGGCCCAGTAGGGCACTAATTGCTGTAGAGCCCAGGTGGTCACATCAGATATAACTACGTAGCACATAGGTTCTCAAACTCGGTCCTCAGGACCCCACACAGTGCATGTTTTGCAGGTAACCCAGCAGGTGCACAGGTGTATTAATTACTCACTGACACATTTTGAAAGGGTCTACAGGTGGAACTAATTATTTCACTTGTGATTTTGTTAGGAGACCTGCAAAACATGCACTGTGTGGGGTCCTGAGGACCGAGTTTGAGAACCTGTGACGTAGCAGATTGTCAGAGACAGACCTGGACATGCACTAATCTCTCTGTGGTCTACAGGAAGCAGGACAATGACAGCGTCCAGGTGATCACCCTCTGCCACCACCCTCTGCTTCCCCTGGAGAACATCATGGTGCCGAGTTATAACAGCACAAGATGCGTCATGCAGCCAGTGCCCTCCCAGACTGGCCGGATGTATATTTGTGGTTGTGTGGATGATCAGGAGTGTAACGACAAGCTCATCTTCTACGACCACAATGGTAAGAAGTGCTGCCAGCCGGGCACCGCAAGGCACAGAGACATTTATACATATAATGATCTGGAAAGTCACACCTGCATGTGTTTCCCAGCTCCAGTCCACAGGGAGCCCTAACAGTGCATGTTTTCCATATCTCCTTGCTGCAGCAGCACAGGTGTACTCATTACTGACTGACACAGCTGAGGCTAATTATTCTACTTGGGATTCTGTGAGGAGATCTGGAAAACAGGCACCGTCGTGCAATCATGAGGACTGGCGTTGCAAACCACAGATTTAGGGGAAGATTAACTATACGCAGGGTTTACAAAGCTGACAGTGGAATGCGGGATAGTAATTAGTGTGTTTTAGGAATAATTACTATTGCTCTCTGAAATCGGATTGGCAGCTTTGTAAACCCGACAGATAATAAATCTGCTCGGCTCCAGTCCTCAAGTAACCCAAACAGGTCATGTTTTCTGGATGTCTTTAATCATGCAGTTACTTCATGTTGCTGGGTCAGTAATAAAGACAAGAGGTATATACAGTATACAGTGAATAAGACTAAGCCAATATAAGACTGGGACAGGTGACTGGTTCTCTGCAGCTGGGCGGAAACTACAAGTCCCAGCATGTCCTACTTGATTTGGGCAACAAACTTTTCTACATAGCTCATCTAGTCCATGCAAGATTTTGGCAAATTGTGGGTTTTCCACTTTTGGAGAACTTTGCTGCAGCGTCGTTCCGCTGTGACTTGTAGTTCCCCAGCAGCAGCTTTAGACTCCCAGTATATTCAAACAATAAAAATAAAAAAGTAGCACAAACACAGGTAAAAGAACAGAGGGAAATGGGCAGGTGACCATATTTCTGACAGTCCAAACCGGGATAATGATATTTTTAGTGCATTCACATAAAAACAAGATTAAAAAAAAATGTAAGACTTTTTTTTTCTTTTCTTTCTAACAATTTAATTGTTCCTCAAAACGCTACAAACATAAAATACTTCCCAGCACATCCACAGCCTGCAGAGCACAGAGACAGATCACATGGATATGCACGACGCTCTGCACGCTCTCCTGCTCCTCTGCAGTCACAGTCACTCTGACCCTCTGCTGTGTAAAGCGATGTACACAGGGGTATGGGACTCGGGGTCGACACACATTAGGTCGACAGTGACTAGGTCGACACAGCCATTAGGTCGACATGGAACAAAGTGGACATAAGTTTTTTAATGTTCTTTTTGGTGTCGTGTTCTTCATAAAGTGACGGGGAACCCCAATTAGTGCACCGCTTCGCTCGCCATGCTTCGGCCAAGATGCCTCGCTGCACCCGGCACAGGTTACCGTTCCTAATTGTAGTCCATATGGATGGTAAGTTATGAAAAACTTTAAGAATTAAAAAAAAAAACAACAACTTATGTCGACCTTTTTCACGTCAGCCTAATGGTTGTGTCGACCTACTCAATGTTGCCCAATAGGTATCGACCTAGAGTCCGGATACCGTACACACTAAACAATAATTGGACGGATTCACCAATCGGGTGCTCAGCCAGTTGTTTTATTGTATAAAGTGTATGACCGATTGTTTTGGCGTTTCACCGATAACCATCATGGACACAGGTATTTATCGGATTTGTTGGCCAAGACATGAAATCTCGGCCTCGATCTCCCAGTGTCGTGCACCGTGTGAGCATTCTCGATAATCTGGTCATGTTTCCCGTGTTTTTCCGTGACTACGGAATCCTCCTTGTGGCTGAAAATCTGTTGCTTTAAAATAAATAAATTTCTTAGTGTGTAGCTCAGATATTGGGGCATCTGATTTGCCAAAAAATTGCCCCGATTGTCAGGGCGACCAAAGAAAACACATAACGTGTGTACCCGCCATGCGGTCAAGATCCCGCCGGACGGGATCCCGACCGGCACAATCCCGACATATTCTCCCTCTGTGGGTGTCGACGACACCCATAGAGGGAGAATAAATTAGTGTGCCGAGCGTAACGAGGCACCATGCCCGCAAAGGGCTGCGTTGCGCCCGCCCCCTTCCCCCCCCCGTCGGGATTGTGCCGGTCGGGATCCCGGTGTCGGTATTCCGACTGCCGGGATCTCTTACTGATCCCGTGTAGCCAGCTTTAGTCTCTTTGGGTGCAGACCATGATTATTGTCTAAATAAATGAATGAGGACGGCCTCGGCCTAGCACCTGACCCTAGTATGTGGACCACTGGTTAAGAACCGCTGTTATAAACAATAAATACACATTTTATTCATCAACTGTCTCAAAGTTGTAAATATTTAAATAAAATAAGAAAAAAATAAATAAATCTGTGAAATTGTTGGAGAATGGTGCAAACTACAAACCGATGGGAAAGGTGGAACAATGCAAAATAAAACGTGTCTGGTGAAAACAGGACGTGTGGTCATCCTGGAGATGGCTGGGCAGGCTGAGCATCTTGGTGGCATCCCAAGGTGAGACTGTAAGCATTGTATCCCTGTAGTTCCCAAACTGGGTGCCGTGGGACACTTGCAGGGGTGCCCTGGGCTGGTGGGTCCAGGACCAATTCAAATTATTTACAGTCAATGCAATAGGCAAAACCAGTGCTGGTGTCTGCCAATCATAACATATGTGGACAACCAGAAGCGAATCCTGTCCCTCACCACATAACTGGACCTAGGGATGACATACGTATGAACACAACTTATTTATTGTAATGTGTTTTTCTAAATTTCTAACAAACTTGTGGCCTAGGGGTGCTGTAAAAAAAAATAAGAATTTACTTACCGATAATTCTATTTCTCAAAGTCCGTAGTGGATGCTGGGGACTCCGTCAGGACCATGGGGAATAGCGGCTCCGCAGGAGACAGGGCACAAAAATAAAGCTTTAGGATTAGGTGGTGTGTACTGGCTCCTCCCCCTATGACCCTCCTCCAAGCCTCAGTTAGGATACTGTGCCCGGACGAGCGTACACAATAAGGAAGGATATTGAATCCCGGGTAAGACTCATACCAGCCACACCAATCACACCGTATAACTTGTGATCTGAACCCAGTTAACAGTATGACAAACGTAGGAGCCTCTGAACAGACGGCTCACAACAATAACAACCCGAATTTGTTTGTAACAATAACTATGTACAAGTATTGCAGACAATCCGCACTTGGGATGGGCGCCCAGCATCCACTACGGACTACGAGAAATAGAATTATCGGTAAGTAAATTCTTATTTTCTCTAACGTCCTAAGTGGATGCTGGGGACTCCGTCAGGACCATGGGGATTATACCAAAGCTCCCAAACGGGCGGGAGAGTGCGGATGACTCTGCAGCACCGAATGAGAGAACTCAAGGTCCTCCTCAGCCAGGGTATCAAATTTGTAGAATTTTGCAAATGTGTTTGCCCCTGACCAAGTAGCAGCTCGGCAGAGTTGTAATGCCGAGACCCCCCGGGCAGCCGCCCAGGATGAGCCCACTTTCCTTGTGGAATGGGCCTTGACAGATTTAGGTTGTGGCAAGCCTGCCACAGAATGTGCAAGTTGAATTGTGCTACAAATCCAACGAGCAATCGTCTGCTTAGAAGCAGGAGCACCCATCTTGTTGGGTGCATACAATATAAACAGTGAGTCAGACTTTCTGACTCCCGCCGTTCTTGAAATATATATTTTCAATGCCCGGACCACGTCCAACAACTTGGAATCCTCCAAATCGTTAGTAGCCGCAGGCACCACAATAGGCTGGTTCAGGTGAAACGCTGACACCACCTTAGGCAGAAAATGAGGACGTGTCCGCAGTTCTGCCCTGTCCGTATGGAAAATCAGATATGGGCTCTTATATGATAAAGCCGCCAATTCTGATACTCTCCTGGCTGAAGCCAGGGCCAGTAGCATGGTTACTTTCCATGTAAGATACTTCAACTCCACCGATTTGAGCGGCTCAAACCAATGGGATTTGAGAAAATCCAAGACTACATTAAGATCCCACGGTGCCACTGGGGGCACAACCGGGGGCTGTATATGTAGTACTCCTTTTACAAAAGTCTGGACTTCAGGAACTGAAGCCAATTCTTTCTGGAAGAAAATCGACAGGGCCGAAATTTGAACCTTAATGGACCCCAATTTGAGGCCCATAGACAATCCTGTTTGCAGGAAATGTAGGAATCGACCCAGTTGAAATTCCTCCGTGGGGGCCTTCCTGGCCTCACACCACGCAACATATTTTCTCCAAATGCGGTGATAATGTTGTGCAGTCACCTCCTTCCTGGCTTTTACCAGTGTAGGAATGACCTCTTCCGGAATGCCTTTTTCCCTTAGAATTCGGCGTTCAACCGCCATGCCGTCAAACGCAGCCGCGGTAAGTCTTGGAATAGACACGGTCCCTGCTGAAGCAGGTCCGGTCTTAGAGGTAGAGGCCACGGATCCTCCGTGAGCATCTCTTGAAGTTCCGGGTACCAAGTTCTTCTTGGCCAATCCGGAGCCACTAGTATCGTTCTTACTCCCTTTTGCCGTATAATTCTCAGTACCTTTGGTATGAGAGGCAGAGGAGGGAACACATACACTGACTGGAACACCCACGGTGTTACCAGAGCGTCCACAGCTATTGCCTGAGGGTCTCTTGACCTGGCGCAATACCTGTCCAGTTTTTTGTTGAGGCGGGACGCCATCATATCCACCATTGGTTTTTCCCAACGGTTCACAATCATGTGGAAGACTTCTGGATGAAGTCCCCACTCTCCCGGGTGTAGATCGTGTCTGCTGAGGAAGTCTGCTTCCCAGTTGTCCACTCCCGGAATGAATACTGCTGACAGTGCTATCACATGATCTTCCGCCCAGCGAAGAATCCTTGCAGCTTCTGCCATTGCTGTCCTGCTTCTTGTGCCGCCCTGTCTGTTTACGTGGGCGACTGCCGTGATGTTGTCCGACTGGATCAACACCGGCTGACCCTGAAGCAGGGGTTTTGCCAGGCTTAGAGCATTGTAAATCGCTCTTAGCTCCAGTATATTTATGTGAAGAGACATCTCCAGGCTTGACCATACTCCCTGGAAGTTTCTTCCCTGTGTGACCGCTCCCCAGCCTCTCAGACTGGCATCCGTGGTCACCAGGACCCAGTCCTGTATGCCGAATCTGCGGCCCTCTAACAGATGAGCACTCTGCAACCACCACAGAAGAGACACCCTTGTCCGTGGCGATAAGGTTATCCGCTGATGCATCTGCAGATGCGATCCGGACCATTTGTCCAGCAGATCCCACTGAAAAGTTTGTGCGTGGAATCTGCCGAATGGAATCGCTTCGTAAGAAGCCACCATCTTTCCCAGGACTCTTGTGCATTGATGCACAGACACTTTCCCTGGTTTTAGGAGGTTCCTGACAAGTTCGGATAACTCCCTGGCTTTCTCCTCCGGAAGAAACACCTTTTTCTGAACCGTGTCCAGAATCATTCCCAGGAACAGCAGACGTGTCGTCGGTGTCAACTGAGATTTTGGAAAATTCAGAATCCACCCGTGTTGTTGCAGCACTAGTTGGGTTAGTGCTACTCCGTCCTCCAGCTGTTCTCTGGACCTTGCCCTTATCAGGAGATCGTCCAAGTAAGGGATAATTAATACGCCTCTTCTTCGCAGAAGAATCATCATTTCGGCCATTACCTTGGTAAAGACCCGAGGTGCCGTGGACAATCCAAACGGCAGCGTCTGAAACTGATAATGACAGTTTTGCACCACGAACCTGAGGTACCCTTGATGTGAAGGGCAAATTGGGACATGCAGGTAAGCATCCTTTATGTCCAGGGACACCATAAAGTCCCCTTCTTCCAGATTCGCTATCACTGCTCTGAGTGACTCCATCTTGAACTTGAATTTTTGTATGTACAGGTTCAAAGATTTCAGATTTAGAATAGGTCTTACCGAGCCGTCCGGCTTCGGTACCACAATAGCGTGGAGTAATACCCCTTTCCCTGTTGTAGGAGGGGTACCTTGACTATCACCTGCTGAGAATACAGCTTGTGAATGGCTTCCAATACCGTCGCCCTGTCTGAGGGAGACGTTGGCAAAGCAGACTTTAGGAACCGGCGAGGGGGAGACTTCTCGAATTCCAACCTGTAACCCTGAGATACTACCTGCAGAATCCAGGGGTCCACCTGTGAGCAAGCCCACTGTGCGCTGAAATTCTTGAGTCGACCCCCCACCGCTCCTGAGTCCGCTTGTAAGGCCCCAGCGTCATGCTGAGGGCTTTGCAGAACCCTGGGAGGGCTTCTGTTCCTGGGCAGGGGCTGCTTGCTGCCCTCTCTTACCCCTTCCTCTGCCCCGAGGCAGATATGACTGTACTTTTGTCCGCTTGTTCTTATAGGACCGAAAGGACTGCGGCTGAAAAGACGGTGTCTTTTTCTGTTGGGAGGGGGTCTGAGGTAAAAAGGTGGATTTTCCGGCAGTTGCCGTGGCCACCAGATCCGATAGACCGACGCCAAATAATTCCTCCCCTTTATACGGCAATACTTCCATATGTCGTTTGGAATCCGCATCACCTGACCACTGTCGCGTCCATAAACTCCTTCTGGCAGATATGGACATCGCATTTACTTTCGATGCCAGAGTGCAAATATCTCTCTGAGCATCTCGCATATAAAGGAAAGCATCCTTTAATTGCTCTATAGTCAATAAAATACTGTCCCTATCCAGGGTATCAATATTTTCAGTCAGGGAATCCAACCAGACGACCCCAGCACTGCACATCCAGGCTGAGGCGATGGCTGGTCGCAGTATAACACCAGTATGTGTGTATATACTTTTTAGGGTAGTTTCCATTCTCCTATCAGCTGGATCCCTGAGGGCGGCCGTATCAGGAGACGGTAACGCCACTTGTTTTGATAAGCGTGTGAGCGCCTTATCCACCCTAGGGGGTGTTTCCCAGCGCGCCCTAACCTCTGGCGGGAAAGGGTATAATGCTAATAACTTTTTTGAAATTAGCATTTTTCTATCTGGGTTAACCCACGCTTCATCACATACATCATTTAATTCCTCTGATTCAGGAAAAACTACAGGTAGTTTTTTCACCCCCCACATAATACCCCTTTTTGTGGTACTTGCAGTATCAGAGATATGCAAAGCCTCCTTCATTGCCGTGATCATATAACGTGTGGCCCTACTTGAAAATACGTTTGTTTCATCACCGTCGACACTAGATTCAGTGTCTGTGTCTGTGTCGACCGACTGAGGTAAAGGGCGCTTTACAGCCCCTGACGGTGTCTGAGACGCCTGGGCAGGTACTAACTGGTTTGCCGGCCGTCTCATGTCGTCAACTGATTTTTGTAATGTGCTGACATTATCACGTAATTCCATAAACAAAGCCATCCATTCCGGTGTCGACTCCCTGGGGGGTGACATCACCATTATCGGCAATTGCTCTGCCTCCACACCAACATCGTCCTCATACATGTCGACACACACGTACCGACACACAGCAGACACACAGGGAATGCTCTTATCGAAGACAGGACCCCACTAGCCCTTTGGGGAGACAGAGGGAGAGTTTGCCAGCACACACCCAAGCGCTATAATATATATGGGAACAACCTTATATAAGTGTTGTTCTTTATAGCAGCTTAAATATATCAAAATATCGCCAAAAAAATGCCCCCCCTCTCTGTTTTACCCTGTGTCTGTAGTGCAGTGCAGGGGAGAGTCCTGGGAGCCTTCCTCACAGCGGAGCTGAGCAGGAAAATGGCGCTGTGTGCTGAGGAGAATAAGCTCCGCCCCCTATTTCGGCGGGCTTTTCTCCCGTAGTTTTAGATAACTGGCATGGGTTAAATACATACATATAGCCTCAATGGCTATATGTGATGTATTCTTTTGCCATAAAGGTATTAAATATTGCTGCCCAGGGCGCCCCCAGCAGCGCCCTGCACCCTCCGTGACCGCTTGGTGTGAAGTGTGTGACAACAATGGCGCACAGCTGCAGTGCTGTGCGCTACCTTCATGAAGACTGAAGAGCCTTCTGCCGCCTGTTTCCGGACCTTCAATCTTCAGCATCTGTAAGGGGGGTCGGCGGCGCGGCTCCGGGACGAACCCCAGGGTGAGACCTGTGTTCCGACTCCCTCTGGAGCTAATGGTGTCCAGTAGCCTAAGAATCCAATCCATCCTGCACGCAGGTGAGTTGAAATTCTCTCCCCTAAGTCCCTCGATGCAGTGAGCCTGTTGCCAGCAGGACTCACTGAAAATAAAAAACCTAAAAACTTTTTCTAAGCAGCTCTTTAGGAGAGCCACCTAGATTGCACCCTGCTCGGACGGGCACAAAAACCTAACTGAGGCTTGGAGGAGGGTCATAGGGGGAGGAGCCAGTACACACCACCTAATCCTAAAGCTTTATTTTTGTGCCCTGTCTCCTGCGGAGCCGCTATTCCCCATGGTCCTGACGGAGTCCCCAGCATCCACTTAGGACGTTAGAGAAATACTCTGATACTCTAGGGCGACGAGATTCCAAAACGTTTGGGAAACCACCGTTCCATCCTATATATCTTTGTGGGATCTATAACTAGTGTCTGTCTGTTCTTCCTCCCCAGATCACTCGTTACTCCACAGCAGAGAGGCCGTTCCTGTGGCCACTATCAGTCTGCTTCCTCCTCTACTGCTGGCAATCACCGTCACTGTCCTCTTCTACCTTTACCGTACCCAGAGGCTCAGACGGAGGTCCAAGTCTTGGCCGGAGAAGCCGGGAGATTATGCTTACAGGTTGTCACCTTCTCTGGTCAGCAGCTCTCAGTGTGACCTAAGTGCTGCCTGCGCCAACAGCTTCAACCACAACACAGAGCTGCTGCCCATCGATCTGGAGCAACGCGTCGGGAAAGGCCGGTTTGCCGAGGTCTGGAGAGCCAAGCTCAAGCACACCCAATCCGGCCACGGCGAGGCCGTGGCGGTCAAGATCTTCCCCTTCCAAGAATACTCTTCCTGGAGAAACGAGATCTGCATTTTCACAGACGCCAACGTGAAGCACGAGAACGTGCTGCAGTTTATCACGGCGGAGGAACGAGGCAGCGGCCTTCAGAAGGAATATTGGATCATCACCGCTTACCATGCCAGGGGCAACCTCAAGGACTATCTGGCCAGCCACGTCCTGAGCTGGGCATCGTTCCTAAAGATGGCCGGCTCCATCGTACGGGGCGTGGCTCATCTGCATAGCGAGTACACCCCGTGTGGCGCCCCCAAGATTGCCATTGCTCACCGGGACATCAAAAGCACCAACATTCTGGTGAAAAGCGAGACTGAGTGTACGCTGTGCGACTTCGGCATAACCTTGCGGCTGGACCCTGCACTTACCGTGGACGCCTTTGCCAACAGTGGACAGGTGAGAAGAAGAATCAGAGGGTGGCAAGCTGTGGCTCAGAGGCTGTAGTGGAACTATAAGTCCCAGCATGTGTTGGCGGGGCATTCTGAGTCTTGTAGTTCTGCAGTTGTTAGAGAGCCACAGGTTGTCTTAGTACCTGCTCTACATAAGATAGATGCTAGTAGATATCACACTGTGATATCAACTATTTCCTTAGTGGGGCCAGATTCTCCTCTTCCCACTGGCTTTTCACTCTGAGGGAAGTATTGAAGAGATCCCATTATAGCAAAGGATCCCAAACCTGGTCCTCAAGACACCCTATTGGTCCAGATTTATAAAATATTCATTTATTAACACCTTGGTAATATCCAGTGCTCCCTAAATTAGTGCTTGTGTCCCACTTCTCAATATCGTCCATTCATGGCTGTGGGCTGACCTAGACCATGACGAACTCTCAGAGTCAAAGGACTACCAACCGCAACTATGTTTACTATGTAATGCATGATGATAAATACATTACATTATTATTATTATTTTTTTTTGGCATGAAGTTAATATGTAATGGAGTATTTCTACCGCCTTCTAGCAAGCAATAAAAAGACACATCCCACAGATGTTGGACAAATGGCATCCGACTTAAGCCAACACACGAGTACCAGGAAAGCATTAGTTATTCATTGCAAAAGTCGCAGTGACATCATTATCAATGAATGCTTGTTACCTATGAGACTGCAAGTCTCACTCTGCAATGTCTCAAAATTATGCAGAATACAGCCCATATAAGACATAAACCAGCATTAGATATGAAATATTGGCCATAGTCTTTTTGTTCTGCTTAAGATAATGCCTTTGGCCAGGTTTTTAGTTGTTTATATCCACATTTTACATGATAAACTGCTACAGAAGACATTGAGTTACTCAGATTATGTATTGCTGTAAATACTGCCGGACATTTCCAAGTAAATGAGGTGAGAAGGTGTTTCATGAATGACAATGTATTCCGCAGGTTGGGACGGCACGCTACATGGCTCCGGAAGTTCTGGAATCCAGGGTTAACCTGGAAGATTTAGAGTCCTTTAAGCAGATGGACGTCTACTCGCTGGCGTTAGTATTGTGGGAGATGGCTTCCAGGTGTGAGGCTATCGGAGGTGAGGGTTCCCTAATTATCCTTACACAGTGACTATACACTGCTGCGTCCGTAAAGCTACAACATCTTACGGTATCCAGTCCCTAGGTCGACAGGGTCTCTAGGCTGACATGTTTTAGGGCGACAGGTCAAAAGGTCGACATGGGTTTTTTAAAAATAAATACCTTTTTGGAACTTTTTCATACTTTACGATCCACGTGGACTACGATTGGGAATGGTAATCTGTGCTGAGCGTAGTGAGCCATGCAAGGGGACACGGTGCACTAATTGGGATTCCCGCTCACTGTACGGAGAAAACGACACCCAAAAAGTTTTAAAAAAAACCTGATGTCGCTATTTTGACCTATCGACATAGACCACCCCCCATCTTACATAGCACGGTGTTCATATTATAACGTCAACAGGAATTGTATAACACTACCAATGTAAGCAATAGGTGAAAAAAAAATCTACTCTTTAGAGCAGTCGTTCCCAATCTCGGTCCTCAGGCACACTAGCAGTCCAGGTTTTCGTGATATCCAGGCTTCAGCACAGATGGCTAAATCATAATAACTGGGGTACAGGTTGAGTATCCCTTATCCAAAATGCTTGGGACCAGAGGTATTTTGGATATCGGATTATTCCGTATTTTGGAATAATTGCATACCATAATGGGATATCATGGTGATGGGACCCAAGTCTAAGCACAGAATGCATTTATGGTTCATATACACCTTATACACACAGCCTGAAGGACATTTTAGCCAATATTTTTAACAACTTTGTGCATTAAACAAAGTGTGTGTACATTCACACAATTCATTTATGTTTTATATACACCTTATACACACAGCCTGAAGGTCATTTAATACAATATTTTTAATTATTTTGTGTATTAAACAAGGTTTGAGTACATTGAGCCATCAGAAAACAAAGGTTTCACTATCTCACTCTCACTCAAAAAATTCCGTATTTCGGAATATTCCGTATTTCGGAATATTTGGATATGGGATACTCAACCTGTACTAATTAAGCAACGGCTGGCAGAGCGCGCAGCAGAGGATGTGCAGTCGTGGAGTAAAACAACATTCCGGCAGCAACATTAACGAGAGGACAATCTGTGCAGAGATATGATATAGGGGAGACTTATCAAAACTTGGAGAGCGTTAAAGTAGAGAGTGAGAAAGTTCCAACCAACCAGCTGCTGTCATTTTTTTCAAACAGAGCCTGTAACATGGCAGTGAGGAGCTGATTGGCTGAGACTCTCTCTCTCTCTCCATACTTTGATAAATCTCCCCCTATAGTCCAGAACATGATGGGTACACCTGGACATCATGGATTGGTGCTAAAGTTGAACAAACACCTTGTTTGCGGAACGTATTGTGCTGCTTCTCGCACGGTGCATGCTCCGGAACACAGTGCAGGCGTAGTGTTAGAGGGCGGTGATAGCACAAGATGCGTACAGCTCTGCATGCAGCCACATATGCGCAGATTTTCTGTGCACGCAGTTCAGCCGCAGCATCCGCCAGATTTATCCCAACTTTGCAGCAGGCCCATTGTTTCATTTAGAGATGTTGGGTAAATGATAAAGCAGGATAACGCACAACGGGGCTTGAAGGTGAGTGGAAGGTTACCCCAATACAATGAGCCTGGGACGTAAGGCTGATGATGGGACTGCGGGAATTTCCAGGACATTAAGATCAGGGGATAGGGGCATATAGCAATGCAGAATAGGGGGGGGGGCAGGGTGTAGCATTCGCTATGTACAGGGGAGCAATGAGTGAGTACATAGAGAAACAGGATGAGGTGAGGGACTGAAACAAAATGTAACTGACCAAGGAAAAAGAGAAATAACAGAGAGAGAAACCCAACGTCAGATTATAATCAGCAGGTTCTAGACACCCATCATCCAATGTTATCAATCTGTAATAACAATATAATTAACTCTACAATACGTATCTGCGCATCTTGCAGAGGTGAAGAACTACGAGCTGCCCTTTGGGTCCATGATGCAGGAGGAGCCGTGCTTGGAGACCATACGGGATGTGGTGCTACACGGAAAGGGGCGACCGGACCTTCCAGACACCTGGAGGAGGCATCCGGTAAGCCGCACGTGGTTTGGGAAGTGCGCTATGAAATGCCATAAAATGTAATAAAAAGACAAAGGGTAATACTTATTAATCTACCTATATATAAAGCTGATGAGTGATAAAAATGACGTCATGTAATGACCCCTCCCAGCAGTGTCAGTGATGTCACTTCTGGTGGGGGGGGGGGGGGGATATGTATGTAGTCAGATAGATCTCTGCATTCACACAACTATGAATAGCCCGCAATTCCACATACACACTCGCGACACTCTCTATGTGTGAACGCCAAGTTGTCAACCAGTTCCAGCCACTCAGCCGCAAGTGGAGATGAGGCTCAGACTCAAATGACTCAGCTGCACGCGCGGTGCGAAGAATCGCAACATCTGTCCTCAACACGGAGCTGTGCGTAACACCGAATCTGG
This sequence comes from Pseudophryne corroboree, assembly GCF_028390025.1. Taxonomy (NCBI): domain Eukaryota; kingdom Metazoa; phylum Chordata; class Amphibia; order Anura; family Myobatrachidae; genus Pseudophryne; species Pseudophryne corroboree. The sequence goes on from NC_086450.1 coordinate 25,556,822, forward strand.
CCTTCAGAGTTGTCTAGCAAATGATAACAGGAGGATCAAGTTTACTCCTTAGTTCTGGATATCATATAGGGAACCCAATAGCAGTGGCCCCCAGGCCAGTTTCTCCAGCTGACCGACAGGGTCTAGGCCGAGACTGGGAGGATGGGCTCCTAAATAGATAATAAAGGCGAAGGTCAGGATCACAAGCAAAACAAACCGAGCAGTTAATTAAGTGCAAGACGCCCAGACAGCCACCAGTATACGCCCTGCAGCTCAGGCCTACAGTGGCTCAATTACCATGAGAAGCATTCGTCACATGATGACACTATCGCGGTTCCGTTACCGGGCACGCAAGGTGAGCAGGAACAGAGCACTTGGGCTGGCACAACGGTAAAAGGTTAATGAATCAGATTGGCTGTGCGCTTGTGCGGTATATGGCTATATCTGTGCTACCAGAGCTAACAGATGGTTATCCAATTGTACTGAAATGCGGCCATCTACAAAACACATGGGGGCATATTCAGCTGTGGGCTATTCAATTGAAAGAGAGAAAATGAGCCGTGGTGACTTCATCTTTTGTCTCGCACCCCCGAGCAAATCTGATTTTTCCTAAAATCGTTATTTTTAGGAAAAATCATCAAGACTAGCTTGGGCATCCCCCCCACCCCACACACACTGACTAAATAAGTAATTGGAAGTTTCCAATGATCTTAATTATTTCTTAATTGCTCACCTTCTGAAGCAGTATCCCCTTCCTCCAGCCTGTCAGGATCCAGTCTCCTTCAACAGCGTGTGTGTGGTAAGTATGTGCCAGACCTCTGTGACCGCATCAGGTAGGTAGGTGTGTGTGTGCCCCCCGTGTGGGTCCAGAGGCAGCGGCAGCAGGGAGAACTACATCTCCCAGCATCCTCCTCTGCAGTAGCGAGACATAGGGGAGACGGCCGGGAGCAGTGGAGACCTATGTACCGGCTCGAACACACAGGTAAGTATCAGACTTCTTTTTCTCACCCTGTGGAGATTTTGGCTGCAAGAAAACCCCAAGACCAATTCTTTAAATTGGATATCGCGGGTATAGGGAGCTCACACACCCTCGGTAATCCAAAACTGGGTGCAAGGTCCGCAAGGTTTTCTTGCGGCCAAAGCCTCACCCCAAATTGGATACTCCCCATAGGGGGGAGATGTATCAAGGCTGCTAAAGTGTGGCAAAGTTGTCCAGAGCAACCAATCAGGTTCAAGCTAGCCTTTATAAAGTACATTCTATAAAATGATAGGTAGAATCTGATTGGTCGCTTTGGACAACTTCTCCATTCTTTAGCAGGCTTGATACCTCACCCCCCGAATTCCTAAGTGGTCATTGTGAGGTGACGCCATCTAGTCACAGGGATGATGTGAATCCTTTGTTCAAGAAAAGTCTTTTAGTTTTGCTACAATTCCTGTGAGACTGTAATAATGTATCATCTTACATCTCCCTCCAGGGTATGGACGTCCTGTGTGACACAATCACAGAGTGCTGGGACCACGACCCCGAGGCCCGCCTAACTGCGCCATGCGTGGCCGAACGCTTCAACCTAATGGAGCAAATGGACTGCGACTGCATCAGTATACACAGTAACACAGTGTACTATGTCAGCCAGTGATCAGACTGTTACCAGGGAACATCCGTCCTGTCTGGCTGAGCTTGCTACGGAGTGGATGGACTGCATTAGTATACGCAGTAACACAGTGTACTATGTCAGCCAGTGATCAGACTGTTACCAGGGAACATCCGTCCTGTCTGGCTGAGCTTGCTACGGAGTGGATGGACTGCATTAGTATACGCAGTAACACAGTGTACTATGTCAGCCAGTGATCAGACTGTTACCAGGGAACATCCGTCCTGTCTGGCTGAGCTTGCTACGGAGTGGATGGACTGCGACTGCATCAGTATACGCAGTAACACAGTGTACTATGTCAGCCAGTGATCAGACTGTTACCAGGGAACATCCGTCCTGTCTGGCTGAGCTTGCTACGGAGTGGATGGACTGCGACTGCATCAGTATACGCAGTAACACAGTGTACTATGTCAGCCAGTGATCAGACTGTTACCAGGGAACATCCGTCCTGTCTGGCTGAGCTTGCTACGGAGTGGATGGACTGTGACTGCATCAGTATACGTAGTAACACAGTGTACTATGTCAGCCAGTGATCAGACTGTTACCAGGGAACATCCGTCCTGTCTGGCTGAGCTTGCTACGGAGTGGATGGACTGCGACTGCATCAGTATACGCAGTAACACAGTGTACTATGTCAGCCAGTGATCAGACTGTTACCAGGGAACATCCGTCCTGTCTGGCTGAGCTTGCTACGGAGTGGATGGACTGTGACTGCATCAGTATACGTAGTAACACAGTGTACTATGTCAGCCAGTGATCAGACTGTTACCAGGGAACATCCGTCCTGTCTGGCTGAGCTTGCTACGGAGTGGATGGACTGTGACTGCATCAGTATACGTAGTAACACAGTGTACTATGTCAGCCAGTGATCAGACTGTTACCAGGGAACATCCGTCCTGTCTGGCTGAGCTTGCTACGGAGTGGATGGACTGTGACTGCATCAGTATACGCAGTAGCACGGTGTACTATGTCAGCCAGTAATAAGACTGTTACCAATAACATCCGTCCTGACTGAGCTTGCTATGGAGCAGATGGACTGTGACTGCATCAGTATACGCAGTAACACGGTGTACTAGGTCAGCCAGTAATAAGACTGTTACCAGGTCCCGTCTGGCTGAGCTTGCTCTCAGCTCACCTGTGGGGAAGCAGGAGGTACGAGAACATGAATTGTATCATTGATTTGACCTGGACTCATGTTGTTAGTCCTGGCAATGAGGAAGAAGCAGCAGAGGGGGCAGGGAAGGATCTCTATGTGGCACACAGCACATGTTTGGACCCGGCCTTCACACTGATGCTGGGAACACACTAGACGAAATAGTGGATGATGTGCGCGATTCCGACACATGGCTCATGATATCGTCTAGTGTGTACGCACCATGTCACTAAAGCTGAGTGGCGTGTAGTTCCCCAGCAGCTGGAGGCAGACTCAGAGGAAAGACAGGGTGGCAGTCCGCACCTCCAGTCACATCACCCTTCAGTTTTCATTTCCGACTGACTCCTACAAATAAACCATAATCCTGACCTGCAGAAGTTTCTGGGAGTAACAATGTGCACGCATACATACATTTATATACATTTATAGCACAGCGATGCCGTACCTTCTTAGTAGTACCAGTAAGATGAGAGCGGGATAACGAGGGATGGTGAGAGCGGGATAACACGGGATGGAAAACACGGGACGGCGAGAGCGGGATGACGCGGGGAGGGGCGAGAGCGGGATGACGCAGGGAGGGGCGAGAGCGGGATGACGCGGGGAGGGGCGAGAGCGGGATGACGCGGGGAGGGGCGAGAGCGGGATGACGCGGGGAGGGGCAAGAGCGGGATGACGCGGGGAGGGGCAAGAGCGGGATGACGCGGGGAGGGGCAAGAGCGGGATGACGCGGGGAGGGGCAAGAGCGGGATGACGCGGGGAGGGGCAAGAGCGGGATGACGCGGGGAGGGGCAAGAGCGGGATGACGCGGGGAGGGGCGAGAGCGGGATGATGCGGGGAGGCGAGAGAGCGGGATAACACGGGGAGGTGAGAGCGGGATAACACGGGAAGGCGAGAGAGGGGGATAACACGGGAAGGCGAGAGAGCGGGATAACATGGGGAGGTGAGAGCGGGATAACACGGGGAGGTGAGAGCGGGATAACACGGGAAGGCGAGAGAGCGGGATAACATGGGAAGGTGAGAGCTGGATAACATGGGGAGGTGAGAGCGGGATAACATGGGGAGGTGAGAGCGGGATAACACGGGAAGGCGAAAGAGCGGGATAACATGGGAAGGTGAGAGCTGGATAACATGGGGAGGTGAGAGCGGGATAACATGGGGAGGTGAGAGCGGGATAACACGGGAAGGCGAAAGAGCGGGATAACATGGGGAGGTGAGAGCGGTATAACATGGGGAGGTGAGAGCGGGATAACACGGGAAGGCGAGAGCGGGATAACACGGGAAGGCGAGAGAGGGGGATAACACGGGAAGGCGAGAGAGCGGGATAACATGGGGAGGTGAGAGCGGGATAACACGGGGAGGTGAGAGCGGGATAACACGGGAAGGCGAGAGAGCGGGATAACATGGGAAGGTGAGAGCTGGATAACATGGGGAGGTGAGAGCGGGATAACATGGGGAGGTGAGAGCGGGATAACACGGGAAGGCGAAAGAGCGGGATAACATGGGGAGGTGAGAGCGGGATAACATGGGGAGGTGAGAGCGGGATAACGCAGGAAGGTTCCTGTGAGACAGATTTTCTCTCCTGCAATAAACCCTTCAGTGTCTATAAAGCCTGGAGAAGACACACACAAAGCCAGGTAACACACCTGCATTTCCTATACTGCTACCAGACGCACAAACGGCACCTATAACCCTCTATAGATAGCAGAGGTAGACAATTTATGGGTTGTATGAGAATGTATGAGAATGAGCTGACGGGGGGACCAGTGAGATGCAGGGATATCAGAATGCAGCAATATTAATAATCATTTACACTGGTAACCACCTGCTGGTATATAGTAGTTGCCACATCTATGAAGCTTAGAAGGACAGCCGGACGTAGAAGACTGACGCAGGCTGACTTGTGTCTACCAGTTATCAAGGTCGTTAATGGTACCCAGTTCTCGTAGTCCCTCCCCAGTCTCTACGTCCCCTCTGTAATCTGGACCTTACATTCGGTTTGGGAACTACAATAATGCCGCCAGTTGCAGCGTAATGTTACTACCACACCCTCCCGTTATTGGGCGATATCTGCATTGAATCTCTGCGGTATACAGGCATGTGACCAGTCAGAGCCAATGTACTGAGAGCTGGCAGGGCGATGATGTCACAGGATGGATCTCAGGTGTGCAGTGAGCATGCTCCTGCCAGCACATGGGCTGTTCCCACTCACTAATGCTCATGAATATTCATAGCTGCCGAGATGACGGACAGCTCCCTGCAGGAAGAAAACACAATGTATCACACAGTAACAGTAACATGATATGTTGTCCGTTCACACAACCCCTGCGGCACTTTAAGTTTAAGCTGGTGCCTCACAAGCATTTACGTAGCCCTAGAAAACATTATATTCCCCCCCCCACCCCCCCAATCACAGTAGTTTTCACCCTCCCCCCCCCCCCCACACACTTTTTTCCCCACCCCGCTCCCAGAAATGACAAAATCGAGTGACAATTTACATTTTATTCTCAGTTCTCCCAATACACAGCTGGCGGGATGTCTGTTTTCCCACAGCAAAGGGGAGACGTGTGCACGGAACAGACACCGCAACTCCGGCCTCGCTGCTCCGGCACCCGACACGCCAGACGAGGGGAGACACGTGGAGCCGGGTGTTTCTTTATCACACAGTTCAGCTTTACACACACTTGATTGGAAGACGACATTCAGAAGAGAGAATAAGGCACCACTCGCAGAGCGCGCAGCTTCTGTACACGCACAATTAGCGGCATCCAGGATCCAGCCGGCCAGAAACGTTACTGCAGAAACCGCACTGCCAGGTGGTCAGCATCTACCTGAATTTGCTTTGTAACGCCTGACTGCGCCCGTAGCGCCCCCAATCCAGGTTATGGCGCAGCCAGGCCTTTTCCAGCTTCTCGCCAATCAGAACTTGTTTTATTTTAGTGACGAATATAAATATTGCTGAAGACGGGTTAGTATGCCATCACGATTAAACCAGACAGGGAAGGAGCAGGACCTTGCTGCCGAATCGTAGCTGGCTGGAACGCGCGTCACAAAAATTTACTGCGACCTCTAGCGCACAGCTCAGCGGTTTAATGCACTTCAAAAAGAAAATCGTGTTTCATTCTGTCGACACACATTTCCCAAAGTAGTTCCTTTCCCCGGCGCAGGGGCCGAAGTCCGTAAGTGCAGGGAAAGGGTTAAACCTTCTGCGAGAATTTGTCAAAAACAATAAAATATCAGCCCAAAACAAAAGCAGATTTTCTGTTGCATCCTGTGCGGCCCACAGTCTCCAAACCACAGATGTGGCCTATTTCCTGATCCGCCGAGAGGCCAAGAAGCTGGAAAATACTGGAGGCCTCACGTGGGGGTGGGCAGGGGGGAGCTGCCGCCTTTCATCCACCCTAGCAGCGGCAAAGGAGAACTGCAGCCCAGAGAATGATGAAATCAAAACAGGCAAATTAATACTGCATGGAGCGCTGGGCAGGTTCACGGGAGGTCAGTGCTGTAGCAGAGAGAAGACGTCTCTCCGTGTGGACTGAAGGCATCCTGAGTGTCTGAGTTTAGGAAGATCAGAGCAAGAGGTGACGAAACAGGTTAATACTGATCCATAATTATGACGCTCTCTCTCTGCACCCTGTGGAGCCCACCCGGGGGTGCAGCATCCACCCTTCAGAGTCTCTCAGGCTGTAGTTACAGGGAAGAGCTTGAGTTTTTCCACAAAGGTTTGTTGTAGACCCACCCGTCGCCCTGCAAGGGTGAGAAAACAGTTACCGTCTCTCCTGGGGGCAAAGTAAAGGTAGTGTCCAATTTATTTGTGAAACTACGTTCCCTATCCCTGATACTTTGGAGGGACCCCTGTACAACAGGTTCCCGACACATAGTGTGGACCTCCTTAATGGTCTAGTACACGCCTAGCCAACTAGTGGCTCTCCAGCTGTTGTAAGACTACAAGTCCCAGCATGCTTTACTAGGTGATCATGGGAGAGTATGCTGGGAAAGTGTAATTTATGGCCATTTGTAATGTTCACAGTAGCACATATTATTTCAGGAGATGAGTGCACTGATCTGTAGAGAGGCACTGACTTATCCCCTTATGTGACTGACAGTGAGGACAGGGCTGCATGTGACAGGGGCAGTGACATGATGTGAGGAGGAGGGGAATGGAGGCAGCAGGAAGCCACAGACTGAGAGTTATATAGTGGGAGGAGCAGGGTCCCCAGCAGCACAGAGTATATCAGGAGATGAGTGATGTGTCAGTGAGGACAGGGCTGCATGTGACAGGGGCAGTGACATGATGTGAGGAGGGGAATGGAGACAGCAGGAAGCCACAGACTGGGGGTTATATAGTGGGAGGAGCAGGGTCCCCAGCAGCACAGAGTATATCAGGAGATGAGTGATGTGTAAGTGAGGACAGGGCTGCATGTGACAGGGGCAGTGACATGCGAGGAGGGGAATGGAGGCAGCAGGATGTCACAGGCTGAGAGTTGTATAGTGGGAGGAGCAGGGTCCCTAGCAGCACAGAGTATATCAGGAGATGAGTGATGTGTCAGTGAGGACAGGGCTGCATGTGACAGGGGCAGTGACATGATGTGAGGAGGAGGGGAATGGAGGCAGCAGGAAGCCACAGGCTGAGAGTTGTATAGTGGGAGGAGCAGGGTCCCCAGCAGCACAGAGTATATCAGGAGATGAGTGATGTGTTAGTGAGGACAGGGCTGCATGTGACAGGGGCAGTGACATGATGTGAGGAGGTGAATGGAGGCAGCAGGAAGCCACAGACTGAGAGTTATATAGTGGGAGGAGCAGGGTGCACAGCAGCACAGAGTATATCAGGAGATGAGTGATGTGTCAGTGAGGACAGGGCTGCATGTGACAGGGGCAGTGACATGATGTGAGGAGGAGGGGAATGGAGGCAGCAGGAAGCGACAGACTGAGAGTTATATAGTGGGAGGAGCAGGGTCCCCAGCAGCACAGAGTATATCAGGAGATGAGTGATGTGTCAGTGAGGACAGGGCTGCATGTGACAGGGGCAGTGACATGTGAGGAGGGGAATGGAGGCAGCAGGAAGCCACAGGCTGAGAGCTGTATAGTGGGAGGAGCAGGGTCCCCAGCAGCACAGAGTATATCAGGAGATGAGTGATGTGTCAGTGAGGACAGGGCTGCATGTGACAGGGGCAGTGACATGATGTGAGGAGGGGAATGGAGACAGCAGGAAGCCACAGACTGGGGGTTATATAGTGGGAGGAGCAGGGTCCCCAGCAGCACAGAGTATATCAGGAGATGAGTGATGTGTAAGTGAGGACAGGGCTGCATGTGACAGGGGCAGTGACATGCGAGGAGGGGAATGGAGGCAGCAGGATGTCACAGGCTGAGAGTTGTATAGTGGGAGGAGCAGGGTCCCCAGCAGCACAGAGTATATCAGGAGATGAGTGATGTGTCAGTGAGGACAGGGCTGCATGTGACAGGGGCAGTGACATGTGAGGAGGGGAATGGAGGCAGCGGGAAGCCACAGACTGAGAGTTATACAGTGGGAGGAGCAGGGTCCCCAGCAGCACAGAGTATATCAGGAGATGAGGGATGTGTTAGTGAGGACAGGGCTGCATGTGACAGGGGCAGTGACATGATGTGAGGAGGTGAATGGAGGCAGCAGGAAGCCACAGATTGAGAGTTATATAGTGGGAGGAGCAGGGTGCACAGCAGCACAGAGTATATCAGGAGATGAGTGATGTGTCAGTGAGAACAGGGCTGCATGTGACAGGGGCAGTGACATGATGTGAGGAGGAGGGGAATGGAGGCAGCGGGAAGCCACAGACTGAGAGTTATACAGTGGGAGGAGCAGGGTCCCCAGCAGCACAGAGTATATCAGGAGATGAGGGATGTGTCAGTGAGGACAGGGCTGCATGTGACAGGGGCAGTGACATGATGTGAGTAGGGGAATGGAGGCAGCAGGAAGCCACAGACTGAGAGTTATATAGTGGGAGGAGCAGGGTGCACAGCAGCACAGAGTATATCAGGAGATGAGTGATGTGTCAGTGAGGACAGGGCTGCATGTGACAGGGGCAGTGACATGATGTGAGTAGGGGAATGGAGGCAGCAGGAAGCCACAGACTGAGAGTTATATAGTGGGAGGAGCAGGGTGCACAGCAGCACAGAGTATATCAGGAGATGAGTGATGTGTCAGTGAGGACAGGGCTGCATGTGACAGGGGCAGTGACATGATGTGAGGGGAATGGAGACAGCAGGAAGCCACATACTGAGAGTTATATAGTGGGAGGAGCAGTGTCCCCAGCAGCACAGAGTATATCAGGAGATGAGTGATGTGTCAGTGAGGACAGGGCTGCATGTGACAGGGGCGGTGACATGATGTGAGGGGAATGGAGACAGCAGGAAGCCACAGACTGAGAGTTATATAGTGGGAGGAGCAGTGTCCCCAGCAGCACAGAGTATATCAGGAGATGAGTGATGTGTTAGTGAGGACAGGGCTGCATGTGACAGGATTATGATGTGAGCACATCTGACTGTTATTGGAATTTTCTAAAGTGACGGATTAAAAAGACTGTAGGAGTTAAATTTACTAAGTGGTAGCTTTTGCTTTTAATATAATTGGCGGTTTATTATTATGAGTGAACCACCGCAAGAAGAGGCATCTTGCAGAAGTCACCGCTTAGAAAATAAACCCCTAGGTCTGTTGGTGTCCTGCTGACCACCACTCCCCTTCTAAACATCACAATTTTCTCTTATGTACATTAAATAAATATACCTCTACCTACACATGCACACTGACGTATATATACTGGAGTATGTGAGACACGACCCACAGAATATACCTCTTTTATAAAGTACTTGGTTTCCCATGGTGCCTCGGTCTCCGTCCGATGCCTCTCCTCTGCTCTCTGCCGTTCCTCTAGCGCCCTCTTGTGCTCTGTCGCCTTCTCGATATCTTTTGCAGTCAAGGCTTCTGTCACATGTGTCCACAGCCTCCTGGAGTCACCAGAAACAGGAGATTCCAATTACACTTACAGTAATACTAGCTATAGAGCAAGTGAGCGCACTGTGCTATATGAATCCTATATACCGCAGCCAGTGTATTACCAGGAAATGATATACCGTGTCTATATAGCACTAAACTCCCAGCAGCCCATCTGTCCCTTCCCCTGCTGATTCCCGACATGCACAGTGCAGCGCAGAGGGAGGAGCCTCTCTGTCCTGCGTCATCTCTCCGAAGTCTAATGCTTCACAGATCTCAGCGATTGTCGACATTGTACAAAATGTCAAATTATTTAGTGTAATAAAATACCCGAATAACATGGATGTGGTATATTTATTATACATTCCTGATGTCAATATGGTCCTAACGTCGACACTGATGAAATGTCAACATGGTTCCAATGCCGACAAAATGTCACTGGTGGTCCAGTAGTGAAGTATCTGGTCCGGAGGTCAGCTGGTACGACTTCTGGCGGTAAGTATCACTAAGTGTAACCTCCCCTCCCGTAGCCAAATCCTAACCCCCCCCCCCATGTGCCTAACCCTGACCCTCCCCCCATGTGCCTAACCCTGACCCTCCCCCCATGTGCCTAACCCTGACCCTCCCCCGTGAGCCTAACCCTGACCCTCCCGCCATGTGCCTAACCCTGACCCTCCCCCGTGAGCCTAACCCTGACCCTCCCCCGTGCGCCTGACCCTGACCCTCCCCCGTGCGCCTGACCCTCCCCCGTGCGCCTAACCCTGACCCTCCCCCCATGTGCCTAACCCTTACCCTCCCCCGTGTGCCTAACCCTGACCCTCCCCGTGTGTCTAACCCTGACCCTCCCCCGTGTGTCTTACCCTGACCCTCCCCCGTGTGTCTAACCCTGACCCTCCCCCGTGCGCCTAACCCTCCCCCGTGCGCCTAACCCTGACCCTCCCCCGTGTGCCTAACCCTGACCCACCCTGACCCTCCCCCGTGTGCCTAACCCTGACCCACCCTGACCCTCCCCCGTGTGCCCAACCCTGACCCTCCCCCGTGTGCCTAACCCTGACCCACCCTGACCCTCCCCCGTGTGCCCAACCCTGACCCTCCCCCGTGTGACTAACTCCGACCCTCCACCGTGCGCCTAACCCTGACCCTCCCCGTGTGCCTAACCCTGACCCTCCCCCATGTGCCTAACCATGACCCTCCCCCGTGCGCCTAACCCTGACCCTTCCCCCGTGTGCCTAGCCCTGACCCACCCCCCGTGTGCCTAGCCCTGACCCTTCCCCCGTGTGCCTAGCCCTGACCCTCCCCCGTGTGTCTAACCCTGACCCTCCCCCGTGTGTCTAACCCTGACCCTCCCCCGTGTGTCTAACCCTGACCCTCCCCCGTGCGCCTAACCCTCCCCCGTGCGCCTAACCCTGACCCTCCCCCGTGCGCCTAGCCCTGACCCTCCCCCGTGTGCCTAACCCTGACCCACCCTGACCCTCCCCCGTGTGCCTAACCCTGACCCACCCTGACCCTCCCCCGTGTGCCCAACCCTGACCCTCCCCCGTGTGACTAACTCCGACCCTCCCCCGTGTGCCTAACCCTGACCCACCCTGACCCTCCCCCATGTGCCCAACCCTGACCCTCCCCCGTGTGACTAACTCCGACCCTCCCCCGTGTGCCTAACCCTGACCCACCCCCGTGTGCCCAACCCTGACCCTCCCCCGTGTGACTAACTCCGACCCTCCACCGTGCGCCTAACCCTGACCCTCCCCCGTGCGCCTAGCCCTGACCCTCCCCCGTGCGCCTAACCCTGACCCTCCCCCGTGCGCCTAACCCTGACCCTCCCCGTGTGCCTAACCCTGACCCTCCCCCATGTGCCTAACCCTGACCCTCCCCCGTGTGCCTAACCCTGACCCTCCCCCATGTGCCTAACCCTGACCCTCCCCCGTGTGCCTAACCCTGACCCTCCCCCATGTGCCTAACCCTGACCCTCCCCCGTGTGCCTAACCCTGACCCACCCCCCGTGTGCCTAGCCCTGATCCTCCCCCGTGCAGCTTACACCTGACTCTCCCCCATGCAGCTTACCCCTGACCCTCCCCCATGTGTCTAACACTGACCCTCCCCCATGTATATAACCCTGACCCTCCCCCATGTATATAACCCTGACCCTTCCCCATGTATATAACCCTGACCCTTCCCCATGTATATAACCCTGACCCTTCCCCATGTATATAACCCTGAACCTCCCCCATGTATATAACCCTGACCCTCCCCCATGTATATAACCCTGAACCTCCCCCATGTATATAACCCTGAACCTCCCCCATGTATATAACCCTGAACCTCCCCCATGTATATAACCCTGAACCTCCCCCATGTATATAACCCTGACCCCTCCTCTGCTGGCCAGTGGAAAATATCCACATTCTGCACATAACCTCCTGTTAGACGACATGTTCAATATCAACATTTTGACAATGTCAACATAATAACTGTCTACACTACGAGTGTCAAAATTTTGCACACATCCCGTAACAACTGTTATAATGAGCTATGTATAATGGATATACTGGAACAGTCTATAACACAGGGAGATACTACATGACCCTCTTTATCTGGATCCCAGACTCTTATGGTCTGCACAACTGGCGGTTCTGGGGTACATAGGCACTCACCTGGACTCAAACAGCCCCTGCTTCTCTATGGGGCGCACCCTCTTCTTCGTGACTGGGAGCTTCGGCAGATCCACCGATCGCATCTCCCCACTGGTGTACGAGAACTCCAGCACGCTGTTCCACTCTCCCTGGATCTTACACACCAGCGTGTTGGTTGGGTTGTGTTTCACCTCGCCGGTCACCCTAGACAAATGCAGAAACCTCCCGTTATAAAGGGGATTATATTCTGAGCCAGAACACAAAATAAAAAACAGAAACACAAACCATGTTTTCTAGAAACTCCGGGGAATCCGTACACTGCAGATAAATGGGTGAAAAGAAAGTCTTCTGCCCATGACATGATAAAACGTCATCAGGGGCTGAACTATTGCATCCAGGACACTAGGACAATGGACCTAATTCAGCATGGATCGTTATTCTGAGAAATTGCAGTTGCCTGCAACTAGAAAGGCGCCACTGCGACAGGAAAAAAAACGCATCTGTGGCCGGAGACGCCCCAGCCACATGGATAATGGCAGCAGCAGCGCTAAAGAGGGTAACCCTCACCTGCCATGCCCCATTTAAATGGACAATGGGCACTTGGTGACATTTTAAAAAGGAACCCTTGGCTCTAGGCACCATGCACTATACATGACTAAATGTATGTTGAATAATGTGTCTTAATATGTTATATCGCTGCGCTATGCGCAGTTGAAGAATGATGGACTGCACGGTTATAGAACTGCAGGGACAGGGCACTTATGAGAAAAGTACAAGGTATTTTGCTTCTAAAAGGCCTTGACAATAGCTCGAGACACTTTTGCATAGAAAGTCGTATGTTAATTGTCCTAGCTCCAGCAGGGAATAGGTGACAATTGGCGGCTTCTGGTGGGCAAACATTTTCTTTGAGATACAAATTAAGGTTTGGGAAGAAGACTGTTTTTGATTTCAGCATCTCCTGTTGTGTGATAAGCCAACACTGGGTTTGCATGGAGATGTGAGAGAGACAGGAACATGTTAAGCACGTTGTGTTTTACGAATGCAAACTAGTGGCTTCGTTTAACAACAGTTTGATGTAAGATTTCCTAGGCTGCATTATGTAGGATGCAGATTCATGTTTAAATTACAAGAACTGTCTGTGTGTGGCAGGAAGGAGGAAATTGCTTTTTGCACTTATATCCTTTTAAAATGTAATTTATTCATATTTTGTAAGTTATCCTGATTGGATGGAAAGGACTCAGGGAGAAACTACCCACTGAGATGCATTGTGGTATAATTGTATAAAAAGAGGAGGCCTGTGAGCTTCAGAGTGTATTCTACCATTTTCATACTGCTGTAACATCTTGCTGTATGTTGCCCCTTGCAATAGGGAAGAGTTCTCTTTAGAACTATTGCAAATAAACATAATTTTCCTTAAGAAGACCGCTTCATCTTGTGACCTGCAGGGCGAAACCTAGCTCCGTTTTCTCTTACGTCCTAGAGGATGCTGGGGACTCCGTAAGGACCATGGGGTATAGACGGGCTCCGCAGGAGACATGGGCACTCTAAAGACTTTACATGGGTGTGCACTGGCTCCTCACTCTATGCCCCTCCTCCAGACCTCAGTTAGATCCTGTGCCCAGAGGAGACTGGATGCACTGCAGGGGAGCGTTCCTGAGTTTCTCTGAAAATACTTTTTGTTAGATTTTTTATTTTCAGGGAGCACTGCTGGCAACAGGCTCCCTGCATCATGGGACTGAGGGGAGAGAAGCAGACCTACTTAACTGATAGGCTCTGCTTCTTAGGCTACTGGACACCATTAGCTCCAGAGGGTCGGAACACAGCTGTTTTCCTCGCTGTTCGTCCCGGATCCGCGCCGCCGTCCTCATCACAGAGCCGGAAGATAGAAGCCGGGTGAGTATTAGAAGAAAGAAGACTTCACAGGCGGCAGAAGACTTCAGATCTTCAGTGAGGTACCGCGCAGCAGTAACGCTGCGCGCCATTGCTCCCACACTCACACACACAGAAGGCACTGTAAGGGTGCAGGGCGCAGGGGGGGGCGCCCTGGGCAGCAATAATAACTTCAAGGGACACTGGCTAGCATGTTAGATACTGCGGAGGCAGTATATTAGAAAACCCCCGCCAGTATTAAGAATTTGAGCGGGACCGAAGCCCGCCGTCGAGGGGGCGGAGCTTGATCCTCCAGAACTAACCAGCGCCATTTTCTCCACAGCACGCTGCAGAGAAGCTGCTCCCCGGACTCTCCCCTGCTGAGCAAGTACAGAGGGCAAAAATGAGGGGGGGGGAGGGCACATTTAATTGGCGCAGTAAGTGTATTATTTAGCTATAAAAGCGCTGTACAGACTGGGATTTTGTTCCAGTGGCGCTGGGTGTGTGCTGGCATACTCTCTCTCTGTCTCTCCAAAGGGCCTTATGGGGGGGCTGTCCCCATATTTGTATATCCCAGTGTGTGGGGGTGTCAGTACGTGTGTCGGCATGTCTGAAGCGGAAGGCTCGTCTAGGGAGGAGGCAGAGCAGATGATTGTGGTGTCTCCGTCGGCACCTGAATGGTTGGATATGTGGAATGTTTTAAATGCAAATGTGACTTTATTACATAAAAGATTGGACAAAACAGAGTCCAGGGAAATAGCAGGGAGTCAATCCATGGCTTTCACTGTGGCACAAGGCCCTTCGGGGTCTCATAAACGTCCCCTTTCCCAGGTAGTAGACACTGATACCGACAGGGATTCTGACTCCAGTGTCGACTATGATGATGCGAGGTTACACCCACGGGTGGCCAAGAGTATTCAATATATGATTATTGCAATAAAGGATGTTTTGCATATCACAGAAGACCCCTCGGTCCCTGACACGAGGGTCTGCATGTTTAAGGAAAAGAAACCTGAGGTAACGTTTCCCCCATCTCATGAGCTGAACGCATTATTTGAGAAAGCTTGGGAAACTCCAGACAAGAGACTGCAGATTCCCAAGAGAATTCTTATGGCGTATCCTTTCCCCGCACAGGACAGGTTACGGTGGGAATCCTCGCCCACGGTGGACAAGGCTTAGACGCGCTTGTCCAAAAAGGTGGTGCTACCGTCTCCGGACACGGCAGCCCTCAAGGATCCTGTTGATTGCAGACAGGAAACTACCTTGAAATCGATTTATACACATACGGGTGCCTTGCTCAGACCGGCAGTAGCATCGGCATGGGTGGGTAGCGCAATAGCAGCATGGGCAGATAACTTGTCATCTGACATTGACACCCTAGATAAGGATAGCATTTTATTGACCTTGGGTCACATAAAAGACGCAGCGTTATATATGAGAGAGGCTGCGAGAGACATTGGGCTGTTGGGTTCAAGAGCCAATGCCATGGCAATTTCTGCTAGACGGTCCCTGTGGACCCGCCAATGGACAGGTGATGCCGATTCAAAGAGACATATGAAAACTTTACCTTACAAGGGTGAGGTTTTATTTGGGGAGGGCCTCGCGGACCTGGTTTCCACAGCTACCGCGGGTAAGTCTTCTTTTTTGCCTTATGTTCCCCCACAGCAAAAGAAAACACCTCAATATCAGATGCAGTCCTTTCGGTCGCATAAGTCCAGATGGGGTCGGGGCTCTTCATTCCTCGCCAGAGGTAAGGGTAGAGGGAAAAGAACGCCTGCTACGGCAAGTTCCCAGGAACAAAAGTCCTCCCCGGCTTCTACAAAATCCACCGCATGACGCTGGGGCTCCACTGAGAGAGTCTGTGCCGATGGGGGCACGTCTTTGACTCCTCAGCCAGGGCTTCTCCCCCAGAGAGGGAAATAGTTTCAGCTGCCATACAAAAGCTGTGTCAACAGCAAGTGATCAAAGTTCCCCTAATGCAACAGGGGAAAGGGTACTATTCAACCCTATTTGTGGTCCCGAAGCCGGATGGCTCGGTCAGACCCATTCTGAATCTAAAATCCCTGAACCTGTATTTGAAAAAGTTCAAATTCAAGATGGAATCTCTCCGGGCAGTGATCTCCAGCCTGGAAGAGGGGGGATTTTATGGTATCACTAGACATAAAGGATGCATACCTTCATGTCCCCATTTATCCCCCTCATCAGGCGTACCTGAGATTCGCTGTACAGGACTGTCATTACCAGTTTCAGACATTGCCGTTTGGGCTTTCCACGGCCCCGAGGATTTTCACCAAGGTAATGGCGGAAATGATGGTGCTCTTGCGCAGGCAAGGAGTCACAATTATCCCATACTTGGACGATCTCCTGATAAAAGAGAGATCAATTGCTGAAAAGCGTGTCGCTCTCCCTGAGAGTGCTGCAGCAACACGGCTGGATCCTAAATCTACCAAAGTCGCAGTTGATTCCAACGACTCGGCTATCATTTTTAGATATGATTCTGGACACGGGAAAAGAGGGTTTTTCTCCCAACGGAAAAAGCCCAGGAACTCCAGAATATGGTCAGAGACCTGCCAAAACCAAATAGAGTGTCAGTTCATCAATGCACTCGAGTACTGGGAAAAATGGTGGCGGCCTACGAGGCCATCCCCTTCGACAGGTTCCATGCGAGGACGTTTCAGTGGGACCTTCTGGAAAAGTGGTCGGGGTCCAATCTACAAATACATCAGAAAATAAGCCTGTCCCCCAGGGCCAGGGGGTCTCTCCTGTGGTGGCTTCAGAGTGCTCACCTTCTAGAGGGCCGCAGATTCGGCATTTAAGACTGGGTTCTAGTGACCACGGACGCGAGCCTCCGAGGATGGGGAGCAGTCACACAAGAAGAAATTTTCAGGGACTATGGTCAAGCCAGGAGGCTTGTCTACACATCAACGTGCTGGAATTAAAAGCCATATACCATGGCCTAAGACAAGCGGAGAATCTTCTTCGCAACCTACCCGTTCTGATTGAATCAGACAACGTCACAGCCGTGGCTCATGTAAACCGCCAGGGCGGGACAAGGAGCAGGGTGGCAATGGCGGAAGCCACCAGGATTCTTCACTGGGCGGAAAATCACGTAAGCGCTCTGTTAGCAGTCTTCATTCCGGGAGTGGACAACTGGGAAGCAGACTTCCTCAGCAGACACGATCTCCATCCGGGAGAGTGGGGTCTTCATCAAGAAGTTTTTGCAGAGATAACAAGTCGTTGGGGACTTCCTCAAATAGACATGATGGCATCACGCCTCAACAAGAAGCTTCGGATGTATTGTTCCAGGTCAAGGGACCCTCAGGCAGTAGCGGTGGACGCCCTGGTGACACCATGGGTGTTTCAGTCGGTCTATGTGTTCCCTCCTCTTCCGCTCATCTCAAAAATATTGAGAATCATACGACGAAAAAGAGTACAGACAATACTCATTGTCCCGGATTGGCCTCGAAGGGCCTGGTATTCAGATCTTCAGGAAATGCTCACAGAAGATCCATGGCCTCTTCCTCCCAGGGAGGACCTGTTGCAGCAGGGGCCCTGCGTGTTCCAAGACTTACCGCGGTTACATTTGACGGCATGGCGGTTGAACACCAAATCCTAGCTAGGAAAGGTATTCCGGGGGAAGTCATCCATACTCTGATAAAAGCTAGGAAGGAGGTGACGGCGAAACATTATCACCGTATTTGGAGGAAATGTGTGTCTTGGTGTGAAGCCAAGAATGCTCCTACGGAAGATTTCCACCTGGGCCGTTTTCTCCACTTTCTACAGACAGGAGTGGATATGGGCCTAAAGTTAAGGTACAGATTTCGGCCCTATCAATATTCTTTCAGAAGGAATTGGCTTCTCTCCCAGAAGTCCAGACTTTTGTAAAGGGAGGGCTGCACATCCAGCCTCCTTTTGTGCCCCCAGTGGCACCATGGGACCTTAACGTGGTTTTACAGTTCCTTAAATCACACTGGTTTGAACCTCTTCAAACGGTTATATTAAAATTTCTCACTTGGAAAGTGGTCATGTTGCTGGCCTTGGCATCTGCAAGGCGGGTGTCCGAATTGGCGGCTTTGTCTCACAAGAGCCCCTATCTGATTTTCCATGTGGATCGAGCAGAGTTGAGAACTCGTCCTCAATTTCTACCTAAGGTGGTTTCGTCGTTTCATATGAACCAACCTATTGTGGTGCCTGTGGCTACGGGTGACTTGGAGGATTCCAAGTCCCTTGATGTGGTCAGGGCCTTAAAAATTTATGTAGCCAGGACGGCTCGAGATCGGAAAACAGAGACACTGTTTGTCCTGTATGCGGCCAACAAAGTTGGCGCTCCTGCTTCTAAGCAGACTATTGCTCGCTGGATCTGTAACACGATTCAGCAGGCTCATTCTACGGCTGGATTGCCGTTACCTAATTCGGTAAAGGCCCATTCCACTAGGAAGGTGGGCTCTTCCTGGGCGGCTGCCCGAGGCGTCTCGGCTTTACAGCTTTGCCGAGCAGCTACTTGGACGGGTTCAAACACTTTAGCAAAATTCTACAAGTTTGATACCCTGGCTGAGGAGGACCTCATGTTTGCTCAATCGGTGCTCCAGAGTCATCCGCACTCTCCCGTCCGGTCTGGAGCTTTGGTATAATCCCCATGGTCCTTACGGAGTCCCCAGCATCCTCTAGGACGTCAGAGAAAATAAGATTTTAAACCTACCAGTAAATCTTTTTCTCCTAGTCCGTAGAGGATGCTGGGCGCCGTCCCAGTGCGGACTAATTTCTGCAAGGCTTGTATATAGTTGTTGCTACCATAAGGGTTATGTTACAGTTTAGATCAGTCTTTGGCTGATGCTGTGTTGTTCATACTGTTAACTGGTTTCGTATATTCCATGTTGTACGGTGTGGATGGTGTGGGCTGGTATGTATCTTGCCCTTAGATTAACAAAAATCCTTTCCTCGTACTGTCCGTCTCCTCTGGGCACAGTTCTTTAACTGAGGTCTGGAGGAGGGGCATAGAGGGAGGAGCCAGTGCACACCCATCTAAAGTCTTTACAGTGCCCATGTCTCCTGCGGAGCCCGTCTATACCCCATGGTCCTTACGGAGTCCCCAGCATCCTCTACGGACTAGGAGACAAAGATTTACCGGTAGGTTTAAAATCTTATTTTCCGGATGTCCAGTGTGTAACCAGCGTTTCCAAGCTCCGCCTTCCGCCAGCTACCGGCAGAGGCCTAGTCAAGCGACTAGTGGGGATTCATCAGCACCACAAAGCTGTGGTAAGGCGGCGTGTCGACGCATACAGAGCAGAAGCGTGGTTCCAAACGCCACGGCAGGTTAGGAGTATGGTGGTGGCAGCGTAAACCCGCCCACTGCACAGTGGGTGGAGTCAGTAACAGGCAATTACTGACAGTAAGCGGGAATCCCCTATGAGGCCAGGTCTCGTGTGACCTAAACATCCATTCTGTGTACGGAGGACGGGACGCGAAAGCGGTGAGGGCTTTCGTACGGGACCATCCGGTCACAGCCCCGTGCAAGTTTGCGAATCCATTGCAGATCGCTAGCTGCTCGCACATGCATACGCAATTTCCGGAACATCGAAGAAACTTTGCAGTCTGTGCAAATGTGACTAGGTCTTAAGGTCCCCATACATTAGGACGATAATGCCCGATTTCGGCCTGATATATCGGATGAAATCGGGCATTTTGGAGGCGTTTCCGATCCGATGCGCGTTCCCGTGAGCATCGGATCGGATCCTCCAGATTGAATATGCTGCACATTCAGTCTGCTCTGACCCCGCAGGCGTGGCTGGGATCGCCCAGGATACATCGTATGCAAAAGGACAGCATACGATGGTATCTTGGGCAATCCTGCCCCCCGGGAGGCTGGCGGGGTGATCGCCCGCCACATGTCAGACGGACATGTCGCGGCAGTGTATGGCGCCGTTGAGGCTGCCTTTTTTCAGACACAGCAAGAAAACTACAGATTTCAACCCAGAAACTCAGAGTTCCTGTCAGCCAAACGGCGGCTGCACTGCAATTACGATCTATACGCATTTTCTGTCGCTACTACCCCTTGTACGTGCGCAATGCCAACACTTCACAGTCGCTCAATAATCGCTCAATTAGTGATTTCTCTGAATAGCGCTCCATGCTGAACTAGGCCCTATGTACTGTGTGGTTGCGTGGGCGTTTCCTCCGGGCTTTGCCACCTGTGATATAATCCAGTATCCTCAGATTTGACACCAGAGGATCCACAGGATGCAGCAATATGAGGCCTTGTTACCAGCACACAACCTATCACACCCGTCTGATACGTAGCTGAATGAAATCTCTCTGCTTTACACCTCGGCAGCGGTTTACGCTAAATACCGTACACAGCGCAGTACAATACAAAAGCTTTTCCGACTACTATAAACAAACAGAAAGTGAACTGGGAAGACGCCGTGGCTCGTGAGATGAAAACCGAGAAAGCATTAAGAGACATTACGGCTGTGAGAGTGGGTAGCCAAACGCGTCGCAGGACAGGACGCAAGGGAGACTGTATTACGCATCTAGATACAGTACAGGTGAGGGGATCTCGGGTTCTGACGAGCATTCGGTAATACACGACACTCACCTGTGCAACTTGCCTCCGTAGAAGGGTTTGGTGTGAAAGGTGATGGCTGCGGAGTAACCAGACTTGGCGCAGTTCACGTTTACCTTTCCCCCCAGTTCCACCCAGGGCACGGTGAGGATGGAGCGGGCGTACGCACAGGGTAAGGTGAAGGAATATTCCTCATCGTGCTCCAAGAGATACAGGACACCTGGGAAGAGAACAGTGAGGATCGGTCACTCAGAACGTTGGGTGTAGGAGGTGACACCAGCACTATTATAGCTAGAGGCGCAGCTGTAGCTGGAAGAGGGTCCAGCTCTGTCCCCGGGAACTCTGAGCCTTTTACATACAATTACTACAAGGGAACATGAAGGAACACACACAACATATAGAGCAAGGAGTGAAGCGGATGGCGTCAGTCTGACACTTTAGAGAGACTCCGAGGTCCAGGAGCCACCTTCGGTGTTTGTTGGGGTAACTGGCTGAGAGGTTTCAGCTACCATACATAAGTTTTGTTTTAGGGGTATCTTATATGTAAAATATGGAGAATCCTACACGTGCCTTCCCGGCTGAGGCACAAAAAAACACTGAGGTACCTTGGGAGTATGGAGGGGGGATGAGGGTTACTAAATTAACTACTTAAATGTGCCTATCCCTGCTAACGCCCCGTCCATATCCCAAGAGTACTCCAGTGAACCCTAGTGGATGAAAAAGAAATTATATAGGTTTCTCGTTATTATCTGCAGACTAATACATTATTATCACTCACCTTCTCCAACCATCGTCACGCCAATGGACATCCCCATGAACTTGCTCTTTGTCCACACGTGTGTATTGACGCACATCCTTCTCTCTGGACACTCTGCGTAGAACCCAGAGACGGGAGGGTGGTGAGAAACCTGCTCGGCCACAAACCTGACCGAATAGAAGTCCTTTTCCTTTGTTCCGTCCTCTTCTTGAGGCGACGTGTGATCCTGAGAGTCTATTAGTGGCTCCGAAGGTTTTGGGGTTTGGATGGAATCCTTAGGGACCTGCCAGGAGCAATGAAAGGATTCCCCGATGATGGGGTTGTACGGCTTCTTGGCCAAAGCACCTTTGCGTCCTTCATGGAAAGAGGTGAGATAGTACTCCACGAATCTCACCATCCGCTCCTCTGGGGTGAGCCCCCCACTGATGGACAGGAAAAGGTCTGGGTGGGACAGGAAGTCAGCATACATCTCCAGCAGCGAACGCTTTTCCAGAATGAAGGTGGGAAGAACAACCTGACATGGAGAAAACCAAGGTCTACGTCTAGCAATTGCCATTGTAAAACTCCAAACAAACAGCTGTGACCTAAGCAACAGGTAACCGCACAGTGACAGCGGATGGAGGGGGGGCATCTCTCAGCTACAGGTAACCGCACAGTGACAGCGGATGGAGGAGGAGGCATCTCCCAGCTACAGGTAACCGCACAGTGACAGCGGATGGAGGAGGAGGCATCTCCCAGCTACAGGTAACCGCACAGTGACAGCGGATGGAGGAGGAGGCATCTCTCAGCTACAGGTAACCGCACAGTGACAGCGGATGGAGGAGGAGGGGGCATCTCTCAGCTACAGGTAACCGCACAGTGACAGCGGATGGAGGAGGGGGCATCTCTCAGCTACAGGTAACCGCACAGTGACAGCGGATGGAGGAGGAGGGGGCATCTCTCAGCTACAGGTAACCGCACAGTGACAGCGGATGGAGGAGGGGGCATCTCTCAGCTACAGGTAACCGCACAGTGATAGTGGATGGAGGAGGAGGGGGCATCTCTCAGCTACAGGTAACCGCACAGTGATAGTGGATGGAGGAGGAGGGGGATCTCTCAGCTACAGGTAACCGCACAGTGACAGCGGATGGAGGAGGAGGGGGCATCTCTCAGCTACAGGTAACCGCACAGTGACAGTGGATGGAGGAGGAGGGGGCATCTCTCAGCTACAGGTAACCGCACAGTGACCGCGGATGGAGGAGGAGGAGGCATCTCTCAGCTACAGGTAACCGCACAGTGACAGCGGATGGAGGAGGAGGAGGCATCTCTCAGCTACAGGTAACCGCACAGTGACAGCGGATGGAGGAGGAGGCATCTCTCAGCTACAGGTATCCGCACAGTGACAGCGGATGGAGGAGGAGGCATCTCTCAGCTACAGGTAACCGCACAGTGACAGCGGATGGAGGAGGAGGAGGAGGCATCTCTCAGCTACAGGTATCCGCACAGTGACAGCGGATGGAGGAGGAGGAGGAGGCATCTCTCAGCTACAGGTAACCGCACAGTGACAGCGGATGGAGGAGGAGGAGGAGGCATCTCTCAGCTACAGGTATCCGCACAGTGACAGCGGATGGAGGAGGGGGCATCTCTCAGCTACAGGTAACCGCACAGTGACAGCGGATGGAGGAGGAGGCATCTCTCAGCTACAGGTAACCGCACAGTGACAGCAGATGGAGGAGGAGGCATCTCTCAGCTACAGGTAACCGCACAGTGATAGCGGATGGAGGAGGAGGCGGCATCTCTCAGCTACAGGTAACCGCACAGTGACAGCGGATGGAGGAGGAGGGGGCATCTCTCAGCTACAGGTAACCGCACAGTGACAGCGGATGGAGGAGGGGGCATCTCTCAGCTACAGGTAACCGCACAGTGACAGCGGATGGAGGAGGAGGAGGCATCTCTCAGCTACAGGTAACCGCACAGTGACAGCGGAAGGAGGAGGAGGAGGCATCTCCCAGCTACAGGTAACCGCACAGTGACAGCGGATGGAGGAGGAGGAGGAGGCATCTCCCAGCTACAGGTAACCGCACAGTGACAGCGGATGGAGGAGGAGGAGGCATCTCTCAGCTACAGGTAACCGCACAGTGACAGCGGATGGAGGAGGAGGGGGCATCTCTCAGCTACAGGTAACCGCACAGTGACAGCGGATGGAGGAGGGGGCATCTCTCAGCTACAGGTAAACGCACAGTGACAGCGGATGGAGGAGGAGGCATCTCTCAGCTACAGGTAACCGCACAGTGACAGCGGATGGAGGAGGAGGAGGCATCTCTCAGCTACAGGTAACCGCACAGTGACAGCGGAAGGAGGAGGAGGAGGCATCTCCCAGCTACAGGTAACCGCACAGTGACAGCGGATGGAGGAGGAGGAGGCATCTCTCAGCTACAGGTAACCTCACAGTGACAGCGGATGGAGGAGGAGGCATCTCTCAGCTACAGGTAACCGCACAGTGACAGCTGATGGAGGAGAGGGCATCTCTCAGCTACAGGTAACCTCACAGTGACAGCGGATGGAGGAGGAGGCATCTCTCAGCTACATGTAACCGCACAGTGACAGCGGATGGAGGAGGAGGAGGCATCTCTCAGCTACAGGTAACCGCACAGTGACAGCGGATGGAGGAGGAGGAGGCATCTCTCAGCTACAGGTAACCGCACAGTGACAGCGGATGGAGGAGGAGGAGGCATCTCTCAGCTACAGGTAACCGCACAGTGACAGCGGATGGAGGAGGAGGCATCTCTCAGCTACAGGTAACCGCACAGTGACAGCGGAGGAGGCATCTCCCAGCTACAGGTAACCGCACAGTGACAGCGGATGGAGGAGGAGGAGGCATCTCTCAGCTACAGGTAACCGCACAGTGACAGCGGATGGAGGAGGAGGCATCTCTCAGCTACAGGTAACCGCACAGTGACAGCGGATAGAGGAGGAGGCATCTCCCAGCTACAGGTAACCGCACAGTGATAGCGGATGGAGGAGGAGGAGGCATCTCTCAGCTACAGGTAACCGCACAGTGACAGCGGATGGAGGAGGAGGGGGATCTCTCAGCTACAGGTAACCGCACAGTGACAGCGGATGGAGGAGGAGGCATCTCTCAGCTACAGGTAACCGCACAGTGACAGCGGATGGAGGAGGAGGAGGCATCTCTCAGCTACAGGTAACCGCACAGTGACAGCGGATGGAGGAGGAGGCATCTCTCAGCTACAGGTAACCGCACAGTGACAGCGGATGGAGGAGGAGGCATCTCTCAGCTACAGGTAACCGCACAGTGACAGCGGATGGAGGAGGAGGCATCGCTCAGCTACAAGTAACCGCACAGTGACAGCGGATGGAGGAGGAGGGGGCATCTCTCAGCTACAGGTAACCGCACAGTGACAGCGGATGGAGGAGGAGGAGGCATCTCTCAGCTACAGGTAACCGCACAGTGACAGTGGATGGAGGAGGAGGCATCTCTCAGCTACAGGTAACCGCACAGTGACAGCGGATGGAGGAGGAGGAGGCATCTCTCAGCTACAGGTAACCGCACAGTGACAGCGGATGGAGGAGGAGGCATCTCTCAGCTACAGGTAACCGCACAGTGACAGCGGATGGAGGAGGAGGCATCTCTCAGCTACAGGTAACCGCACAGTGACAGCGGATGGAGGAGGAGGCATCTCTCAGCTACAGGTAACCGCACAGTGACAGCGGATGGAGGAGGGGGCATCTCTCAGCTACAGGTAACCGCACAGGGACAGCGGATGGAGGAGGAGGAGGCATCTCTCAGCTACAGGTAACCGCACAGTGACAGCGGATGGAGGAGGAGGGGGCATCTCTCAGCTACAGGTAACCGCACAGTGACAGCGGATGGAGGAGGAGGGGGCATCTCTCAGCTACAGGTAACCGCACAGTGACAGCGGATGGAGGAGGAGGCATCTCTCAGCTACAGGTAACCGCACAGTGACAGCGGATGGAGGAGGAGGCATCTCTCAGCTACAGGTAACCGCACAGTGACAGCGGATGGAGGAGGAGGCATCTCTCAGCTACAGGTAACCGCACAGTGACAGCGGATGGAGGAGGAGGAGGCATCTCTCAGCTACAGGTAACCGCACAGTGACAGCGGATGGAGGAGGAGCCATCTCTCAGCTACAGGTAACCGCACAGTGACAGCGGATGGAGGAGGAGGGGCATCTCTCAGCTACAGGTAACCGCACAGTGACAGCGGATGGAGGAGGAGGAGGCATCTCTCAGCTACAGGTAACCGCACAGTGACAGCGGATGGAGGAGGAGCCATCTCTCAGCTACAGGTAACCGCACAGTGACAGCGGATGGAGGAGGAGGAGGCATCTCTCAGCTACAGGTAACCGCACAGTGACAGCGGATGGAGGAGGAGGGGGCATCTCTCAGCTACAGGTAACCGCACAGTGACAGCGGATGGAGGAGGGGGCATCTCTCAGCTACAGGTAACCGCACAGTGACAGCGGATGGAGGAGGAGGAGGCATCTCTCAGCTACAGGTAACCGCACAGTGACAGCGGATGGAGGAGGAGGAGGCATCTCTCAGCTACAGGTAACCGCACAGTGACAGCGGATGGAGGAGGAGGCATCTCTCAGCTACAGGTAACCGCACAGTGACAGCGGATGGAGGAGGAGGGGGATCTCTCAGCTACAGGTAATCGCACAGTGACAGCGGATGGAGGAGGAGGCATCTCTCAGCTACAGGTAACCGCACAGTGACAGCGGATGGAGGAGGAGGCATCTCTCAGCTACAGGTAACCGCACAGTGACGGTGGATGGAGGAGGAGGAGGCATCTCTCAGCTACAGGTAACCGCACAGTGACAGCGGATAGAGGAGGAGGGGGCATCTCTCAGCTACAGGTAACCGCACAGTGACAGCGGATGGAGGAGGAGGCATCTCTCAGCTACAGGTAACCGCACAGTGACAGCGGATGGAGGAGGAGGCATCTCTCAGCTACAGGTAACCGCACAGTGACAGCGGATAGAGGAGGAGGAGGGGGCATCTCTCAGCTACAGGTAACCGCACAGTGACAGCGGATGGAGGAGGAGGCATCTCTCAGCTACAGGTAACCGCACAGTGACAGCGGATGGAGGAGGAGGCATCTCTCAGCTACAGGTAACCGCACAGTGACAGCGGATGGAGGAGGAGGAGGCATCTCTCAGCTACAGGTAACCGCACAGTGACAGCGGATGGAGGAGGAGGAGGCATCTCTCAGCTACAGGTAACCGCACAGTGACAGCGGATGGAGGAGGAGGAGGGGGCATCTCTCAGCTACAGGTAACCGCACAGTGACAGCGGATGGAGGAGGAGGAGGGGGCATCTCTCAGCTACAGGTAACCGCACAGTGACAGCGGATGGAGGAGGAGGGGGCATCTCCCAGCTACAGGTAACCGCACAGTGACAGCGGATGGAGGAGGAGGCATCTCTCAGCTACAGGTAACCGCACAGTGACAGCGGATGGAGGAGGAGGAGGCATCTCTCAGCTACAGGTAACCGCACAGTGACAGCGGATGGAGGAGGGGGCATCTCTCAGCTACAGGTAACCGCACAGTGACAGCGGATGGAGGAGGAGGCATCTCTCAGCTACAGGTAACCGCACAGTGACAGCGGATGGAGGAGGGGGCATCTCTCAGCTACAGGTAACCGCACAGTGACAGTGGATGGAGGAGGAGGAGGCATCTCTCAGCTACAGGTAACCGCACAGTGACAGCGGATGGAGGAGGGGGCATCTCTCAGCTACAGGTAACCGCACAGTGACAGCGGATGCAGGAGGGGGATCTCTCAGCTACAGGTAACCGCACAGTGACAGCAGATGGAGGAGGGGGCATCTCTCAGCTACAGGTAACCGCACAGTGACAGCGGATGGAGGAGGGGGCATCTCTCAGCTACAGGTAACCGCACAGTGACAGCGGATGGAGGAGGAGGCATCGCTCAGCTACAGGTAACCGCACAGTGACAGCGGATGGAGGAGGAGGGGGCATCTCTCAGCTACAGGTAACCGCACAGTGACAGCGGATGGAGGAGGAGGCATCTCTCAGCTACAGGTAACCGCACAGTGACAGCGGATGGAGGAGGAGGGGGCATCTCTCAGCTACAGGTAACCGCACAGTGACAGCAGATGGAGGAGGAGGCATCTCTCAGCTACAGGTAACCGCACAGTGACAGCGGATGGAGGAGGAGGCATCTCTCAGCTACAGGTAACCGCACAGTGACAGCGGATGGAGGAGGAGGCATCGCTCAGCTACAGGTAACCGCACAGTGACAGCGGATGGAGGAGGGGGCATCTCTCAGCTACAGGTAACCGCACAGTGACAGTGGATGGAGGAGGAGGAGGCATCTCTCAGCTACAGGTAACCGCACAGTGACAGCGGATGGAGGAGGGGGCATCTCTCAGCTACAGGTAACCGCACAGTGACAGCGGATGCAGGAGGGGGATCTCTCAGCTACAGGTAACCGCACAGTGACAGCAGATGGAGGAGGGGGCATCTCTCAGCTACAGGTAACCGCACAGTGACAGCGGATGGAGGAGGGGGCATCTCTCAGCTACAGGTAACCGCACAGTGACAGCGGATGGAGGAGGAGGCATCGCTCAGCTACAGGTAACCGCACAGTGACAGCGGATGGAGGAGGAGGGGGCATCTCTCAGCTACAGGTAACCGCACAGTGACAGCGGATGGAGGAGGAGGCATCTCTCAGCTACAGGTAACCGCACAGTGACAGCGGATGGAGGAGGAGGGGGCATCTCTCAGCTACAGGTAACCGCACAGTGACAGCAGATGGAGGAGGAGGCATCTCTCAGCTACAGGTAACCGCACAGTGACAGCGGATGGAGGAGGAGGCATCTCTCAGCTACAGGTAACCGCACAGTGACAGCGGATGGAGGAGGAGGCATCGCTCAGCTACAGGTAACCGCACAGTGACAGCAGATGGAGGAGGAGGCCTCTCTCAGCTACAGGTAACCGCACAGTGACAGCGGATGGAGGAGGAGGAGGCATCTCTCAGCTACAGGTAACCGCACAGTGACAGCGGATGGAGGAGGAGGGGGCATCTCTCAGCTACAGGTAACCGCACAGTGACAGCGGATGGAGGAGGAGGAGGCATCTCTCAGCTACAGGTAACCGCACAGTGACAGCGGATGGAGGAGGAGGCATCTCTCAGCTACAGGTAACCGCACAGTGACAGCGGATGGAGGAGGAGGAGGCATCTCCCAGCTACAGGTAACCGCACAGTGACAGCGGATGGAGGAGGCGGCATCTCTCAGCTACAGGTAACCGCACAGTGACAGCTGATGGAGGAGGGGGCATCTCTCAGCTACAGGTAACCGCACAGTGACAGCGGATGGAGGAGGAGCCATCTCTCAGCTACAGGTAACCGC
Organism: Pseudophryne corroboree; assembly: GCF_028390025.1. Lineage (NCBI taxonomy): Eukaryota > Metazoa > Chordata > Amphibia > Anura > Myobatrachidae > Pseudophryne > Pseudophryne corroboree. Next base: position 25,585,778 of record NC_086450.1, read on the forward strand.
ACAGTGACAGCGGATGGAGGAGGAGGGGGCATCTCTCAGCTACAGGTAACCGCACAGTGACAGCGGATGGAGGAGGAGGCATCTCTCAGCTACAGGTAACCGCACAGTGACAGCGGATGGAGGAGGAGGGGGCATCTCTCAGCTACAGGTAACCGCACAGTGACAGCGGATGGAGGAGGAGGCATCGCTCAGCTACAGGTAACCGCACAGTGACAGCGGATGGAGGAGGAGGAGGCATCTCTCAGCTACAGGTAACCGCACAGTGACAGCGGATGGAGGAGGAGGGGGCATCTCTCAGCTACAGGTAACCGCAGTGACAGCGGATGGAGGAGGAGGAGGCATCTCTCAGCTACAGGTAACCGCACAGTGACAGCGGATGGAGGAGGAGGGGGCATCTCTCAGCTACAGGTAACCGCACAGTGACAGCAGATGGAGGAGGAGGCATCTCTCAGCTACAGGTAACCGCACAGTGACAGCTGATGGAGGAGGAGGCATCTCTCAGCTACAGGTAACCGCACAGTGACAGCGGATGGAGGAGGGGGCATCTCTCAGCTACAGGTAACCGCACAGTGACAGCGGATGGAGGAGGAGGAGGCATCTCTCAGCTACAGGTAACCGCACAGTGACAGCGGATGGAGGAGGAGGAGGCATCTCTCAGCTACAGGTAACCGCACAGTGACAGCGGATGGAGGAGGGGGCATCTCTCAGCTACAGGTTACCGCACAGGGATAGCGGATGGAGGAGGAGGAGGCATCTCTCAGCTACAGGTAACCGCACAGTGACAGCGGATGGAGGAGGAGGAGGGGGTATCTCTCAGCTACAGGTAACCGCACAGTGACAGTGGATGGAGGAGGAGGAGGCATCTCTCAGCTACAGGTAACCGCACAGTGACAGCGGATGGAGGAGGAGGCATCTCTCAGCTACAGGTAACCGCACAGTGACAGCGGATGGAGGAGGAGGCATCTCTCAGCTACAGGTAACCGCACAGTGACAGCGGATGGAGGAGGAGGGGGATCTCTCAGTTACAGGTAACCGCACAGTGACAGCGGATGGAGGAGGAGGCATCTCTCAGCTACAGGTAACCGCACAGTGACAGCGGATGGAGGAGGAGGGGGATCTCTCAGTTACAGGTAACCGCACAGAGACAGCGGATGGAGGAGGGGGCATCTCTCAGCTACAGGTAACCGCACAGTGACAGCGGATGGAGGAGGAGGCATCTCTCAGCTACAGGTAACCGCACAGTGACAGCGGATGGAGGAGGAGGTATCTCTCAGCTACAGGTAACCGCACAGTGACAGCGGATGGAGGAGGAGGGGGTCTCTCTCAGCTACAGGTAACCGCACAGTGACAGCGGATGGAGGAGGAGGCATCTCTCAGCTACAGGTAACCGCACAGTGACAGCGGATAGAGGAGGAGGCATCGCTCAGCTACAGGTAACCGCACAGTGACAGCGGATGGAGGAGGAGGAGGCATCTCTCAGCTACAGGTAACCGCACAGTGACAGCGGATGGGAGGAGGAGGAGGCATCTCTCAGCTACAGGTAACCGCACAGTGACAGCAGATGGAGGAGGAGGCATCTCTCAGCTACAGGTAACCGCACAGTGACAGCGGATGGAGGAGGAGGGGGCATCTCTCAGCTACAGGTAACCGCACAGTGACAGTGGATGGAGGAGGAGGCATCTCTCAGCTACAGGTAACCGCACAGTGACAGCGGATGGAGGAGGAGGAGGCATCTCTCAGCTACAGGTAACCGCACAGTGACAGCGGATGGAGGAGGAGGGGGATCTCTCAGTTACAGGTAACCGCACAGTGACAGCGGATGGAGGAGGAGGGGGATCTCTCAGCTACAGGTAACCGCACGGTGACAGCGGATGGAGGAGGAGGAGGCATCTCTCAGTTACAGGTAACCGCACAGTGACAGCGGATGGAGGAGGAGGCATCTCTCAGCTACAGGTAACGGCACAGTGACAGCGGATGGAGGAGGAGGCATCTCTCAGCTACAGGTAACCGCACAGTGACAGCAGATGGAGGAGGAGGGGGCATCTCTCAGCTACAGGTAACCGCACAGTGACAGCGGATAGAGGAGGAGGGGGCATCTCTCAGCTACAGGTAACCGCACAGTGACAGCGGATGGAGGAGGAGGAGGGGGCATATCTCAGCTACAGGTAACCGCACAGGGACAGCGGATGGAGGAGGAGGGGGCATCTCTCAGCTACAGGTAACCGCACAGGGACAGCGGATGGAGGAGGAGGAGGGGGTATCTCTCAGCTACAGGTAACCGCACAGTGACAGCGGATGGAGGAGGAGGCATCTCTCAGCTACAGGTAACCGCACAGTGACAGTGGATGGAGGAGGAGGAGGCATCTCTCAGCTACAGGTAACCGCACAGTGACAGCGGATGGAGGAGGAGGCATCTCTCAGCTACAGGTAACCGCACAGTGACAGCAGATGGAGGAGGAGGGGGCATCTCTCAGCTACAGGTAACCGCACAGTGACAGCGGATAGAGGAGGAGGGGGCATCTCTCAGCTACAGGTAACCGCACAGTGACAGCGGATGGAGGAGGAGGAGGGGGCATCTCTCAGCTACAGGTAACCGCACAGGGACAGCGGATGGAGGAGGAGGAGGGGGCATCTCTCAGCTACAGGTAACCACACAGGGACAGCGGATGGAGGAGGAGGAGGGGGTATCTCTCAGCTACAGGTAACCGCACAGTGACAGCGGATGGAGGAGGAGGCATCTCTCAGCTACAGGTAACCGCACAGTGACAGTGGATGGAGGAGGAGGAGGCATCTCTCAGCTACAGGTAACCGCACAGTGACAGCGGATGGAGGAGGAGGCATCTCTCAGCTACAGGTAACCGCACAGTGACAGCGGATGGAGGAGGAGGGGGATCTCTCAGTTACAGGTAACCGCACAGTGACAGCGGATGGAGGAGGAGGCATCTCTCAGCTACAGGTAACCGCACAGTGACAGCGGATGGAGGAGGAGGGGGATCTCTCAGTTACAGGTAACCGCACAGTGACAGCGGATGGAGGAGGAGGCATCTCTCAGCTACAGGTAACCACACAGTGACAGCGGATGGAGGAGGAGGCATCGCTCAGCTACAGGTAACCGCACAGTGACAGCGGATGGAGGAGGAGGAGGCATCTCTCAGCTACAGGTAACCGCACAGTGACAGCTGATGGAGGAGGAGGCATCTCTCAGCTACAGGTAACCGCACAGTGACAGCGGATGGAGGAGGAGGGGGCATCTCTCAGCTACAGGTAACCGCACAGTGACAGCGGATGGAGGAGGGGGCATCTCTCAGCTACAGGTAACCGCACAGTGACAGCGGATGGAGGAGGAGGCATCTCTCAGCTACAGGTAACCGCACAGTGACAGCGGATGGAGGAGGAGGCATCTCTCAGCTACATGTAACCGCACAGTGACAGCGGATGGAGGAGGAGGGGGCATCTCTCAGCTACAGGTAACCGCACAGTGATAGCGGATGGAGGAGGAGGCATCTCTCAGCTACATGTAACCGCACAGTGACAGCGGATGGAGGAGGAGGGGGCATCTCTCAGCTACAGGTAACCGCACAGTGACAGTGGATGGAGGAGGAGGAGGCATCTCTCAGCTACAGGTAACCGCACAGTGACAGCGGATGGAGGAGGAGGCATCTCTCAGCTACATGTAACCGCACAGTGACAGCGGATAGAGGAGGAGGCATCGCTCAGCTACAGGTAACCGCACAGTGACAGTGGATGGAGGAGGAGGCATCTCTCAGCTACAGGTAACCGCACAGTGACAGCGGATGGAGGAGGAGGGGGATCTCTCAGCTACAGGTAACCGCACAGTGACAGTGGATGGAGGAGGAGGAGGCATCTCTCAGCTACAGGTAACCGCACAGTGACAGTGGATGGAGGAGGAGGCATCTCTCAGCTACAGGTAACCGCACAGTGACAGCGGATGGAGGAGGGGGCATCTCTCAGCTACAGGTAACCGCACAGTGACAGCGGATGGAGGAGGAGGCATCTCTCAGCTACAGGTAACCGCACAGTGACAGCGGATGGAGGAGGAGGGGGATCTCTCAGTTACAGGTAACCGCACAGAGACAGCGGATGGAGGAGGGGGCATCTCTCAGCTACAGGTAACCGCACAGTGACAGCGGATGGAGGAGGAGGCATCTCTCAGCTACAGGTAACCGCACAGTGACAGCGGATGGAGGAGGAGGTATCTCTCAGCTACAGGTAACCGCACAGTGACAGCGGATGGAGGAGGAGGGGGTCTCTCTCAGCTACAGGTAACCGCACAGTGACAGCGGATGGAGGAGGAGGCATCTCTCAGCTACAGGTAACCGCACAGTGACAGCGGATAGAGGAGGAGGCATCGCTCAGCTACAGGTAACCGCACAGTGACAGCGGATGGAGGAGGAGGAGGCATCTCTCAGCTACAGGTAACCGCACAGTGACAGCGGATGGAGGAGGAGGGGGCATCTCTCAGCTACAGGTAACCGCACAGTGACAGCGGATGGGAGGAGGAGGAGGCATCTCTCAGCTACAGGTAACCGCACAGTGACAGCAGATGGAGGAGGAGGCATCTCTCAGCTACAGGTAACCGCACAGTGACAGCTGATGGAGGAGGAGGCATCTCTCAGCTACAGGTAACCGCACAGTGACAGCTGATGGAGGAGGAGGCATCTCTCAGCTACAGGTAACCGCACAGTGACAGCGGATGGAGGAGGAGGGGGCATCTCTCAGCTACAGGTAACCGCACAGGGACAGCGGATGGAGGAGGAGGGGGCATCTCTCAGCTACAGGTAACCGCACAGGGACAGCGGATGGAGGAGGAGGAGGGGGCATCTCTCAGCTACAGGTAACCGCACAGTGACAGCGGATGGAGGAGGAGGCATCTCTCAGCTACAGGTAACCGCACAGTGACAGTGGATGGAGGAGGAGGAGGCATCTCTCAGCTACAGGTAACCGCACAGTGACAGCGGATGGAGGAGGGGGCATCTCTCAGCTACAGGTAACCGCACAGTGACAGTGGATGGAGGAGGAGGCATCTCTCAGCTACAGGTAACCGCACAGTGACAGCGGATGGAGGAGGAGGAGGCATCTCTCAGCTACAGGTAACCGCACAGTGACAGCGGATGGAGGAGGAGGCGGCATCTCTCAGCTACAGGTAACCGCACAGTGACAGCGGATGGAGGAGGAGGGGGATCTCTCAGTTACAGGTAACCGCACAGTGACAGCGGATGGAGGAGGAGGCATCTCTCAGCTACAGGTAACCACACAGTGACAGCGGATGGAGGAGGAGGGGGCATCTCTCAGCTACAGGTAACCGCACAGTGACAGCGGATGGAGGAGGAGGGGGCATCTCTCAGCTACAGGTAACCGCACAGTGACAGCGGATGGAGGAGGAGGGGGCATCTCTCAGCTACAGGTAACCGCACAGTGACAGCGGATGGAGGAGGAGGGGGATCTCTCAGTTACAGGTAACCGCACAGTGACAGCGGATGGAGGAGGAGGCATCTCTCAGCTACAGGTAACCACACAGTGACAGCGGATGGAGGAGGAGGGGGCATCTCTCAGCTACAGGTAACCGCACAGTGACAGCGGATGGAGGAGGAGGGGGCATCTCTCAGCTACAGGTAACCGCACAGTGACAGCGGATGGAGGAGGAGGCGGCATCTCTCAGCTACAGGTAACGGCACAGTGACAGCAGATGGAGGAGGGGGCATCTCTCAGCTACAGGTTACCGCACAGGGATAGCGGATGGAGGAGGAGGAGGCATCTCTCAGTTACAGGTAACCGCACAGTGACAGCGGATGGAGGAGGAGGCATCTCTCAGCTACAGGTAACGGCACAGTGACAGCAGATGGAGGAGGAGGGGGCATCTCTCAGCTACAGGTAACCGCACAGTGACAGCGGATAGAGGAGGAGGGGGCATCTCTCAGCTACAGGTAACCGCACAGGGACAGCGGATGGAGGAGGAGGAGGGGGCATCTCTCAGCTACAGGTAACCGCACAGGGACAGCGGATGGAGGAGGAGGAGGGGGCATCTCTCAGCTACAGGTAACCGCACAGGGACAGCGGATGGAGGAGGAGGGGGCATCTCTCAGCTACAGGTAACCGCACAGGGACAGCGGATGGAGGAGGAGGAGGGGGCATCTCTCAGCTACAGGTAACCGCACAGTGACAGCGGATGGAGGAGGAGGAGGCATCTCTCAGTTACAGGTAACCGCACAGTGACAGCGGATGGAGGAGGAGGCATCTCTCAGCTACAGGTAACCGCACAGTGACAGCGGATGGAGGAGGAGGGGGCATCTCTCAGCTACAGGTAACCGCACAGTGACAGTGGATGGAGGAGGAGGGGGCATCTCTCAGCTACAGGTAACCGCACAGGGACAGCGGATGGAGGAGGAGGAGGGGGCATCTCTCAGCTACAGGTAACCGCACAGGGACAGCGGATGGAGGAGGAGGAGGGGGCATCTCTCAGCTACAGGTAACCGCACAGGGACAGCGGATGGAGGAGGAGGGGGCATCTCTCAGCTACAGGTAACCGCACAGGGACAGCGGATGGAGGAGGAGGAGGGGGCATCTCTCAGCTACAGGTAACCGCACAGTGACAGCGGATGGAGGAGGAGGCATCTCTCAGCTACAGGTAACCGCACAGTGACAGTGGATGGAGGAGGAGGAGGCATCTCTCAGCTACAGGTAACCGCACAGTGACAGCGGATGGAGGAGGAGGCATCTCTCAGCTACAGGTAACCGCACAGTGACAGCGGATGGAGGAGGAGGGGGATCTCTCAGTTACAGGTAACCGCACAGTGACAGCGGATGGAGGAGGAGGCATCTCTCAGCTACAGGTAACCGCACAGTGACAGCGGATGGAGGAGGAGGGGGATCTCTCAGTTACAGGTAACCGCACAGTGACAGCGGATGGAGGAGGAGGCATCTCTCAGCTACAGGTAACCACACAGTGACAGCGGATGGAGGAGGAGGGGGATCTCTCAGTTACAGGTAACCGCACAGTGACAGCGGATGGAGGAGGGGGCATCTCTCAGCTACAGGTAACCGCACAGTGACAGCGGATGGAGGAGGAGGAGGCATCTCTCAGCTACAGGTAACCGCACAGTGACAGCGGATGGAGGAGGAGGCATCTGTCAGCTACAGGTAACCGCACAGTGACAGAGGATGGAGGAGGAGGGGGGGGATCTCTCAGCTACAGGTAACCGCACAGTGACAGCGGATGGAGGAGGAGGCATCTCTCAGCTACAGGTAACCGCACAGTGACAGCGGATAGAGGAGGAGGCATCGCTCAGCTACAGGTAACCGCACAGTGACAGCGGATGGAGGAGGAGGAGGCATCTCTCAGCTACAGGTAACCGCACAGTGACAGCTGATGGAGGAGGAGGCATCTCTCAGCTACAGGTAACCGCACAGTGACAGCGGATGGAGGAGGAGGGGGCATCTCTCAGCTACAGGTAACCGCACAGTGACAGCGGATGGAGGAGGAGGCATCTCTCAGCTACAGGTAACCGCACAGTGACAGCGGATGGAGGAGGAGGCATCTCTCAGCTACATGTAACCGCACAGTGACAGCGGATGGAGGAGGAGGGGGCATCTCTCAGCTACAGGTAACCGCACAGTGATAGCGGATGGAGGAGGAGGCATCTCTCAGCTACATGTAACCGCACAGTGACAGCGGATGGAGGAGGAGGGGGCATCTCTCAGCTACAGGTAACCGCACAGTGACAGTGGATGGAGGAGGAGGAGGCATCTCTCAGCTACAGGTAACCGCACAGTGACAGCGGATGGAGGAGGAGGCATCTCTCAGCTACAGGTAACCGCACAGAGACAGCGGATGGAGGAGAGGGCATCTCTCAGCTACAGGTAACCGCACAGTGACAGCGGATGGAGGAGGAGGAGGCATCTCTCAGCTACAGGTAACCGCACAGTGACAGCGGATGGAGGAGGAGGCATCTCTCAGCTACAGGTAACCGCACAGTGACAGCGGATGGAGGAGGAGGCATCTCTCAGCTACAGGTAACCGCACAGTGACAGCGGATGGAGGAGGAGGAGGAGGCATCTCTCAGCTACAGGTAACCGCACAGTGACAGTGGATGGAGGAGGAGGAGGCATCTCTCAGCTACAGGTAACCGCACAGTGACAGCGGATGGAGGAGGAGGGGGCATCTCTCAGCTACAGGTAACCGCACAGTGACAGTGGATGGAGGAGGAGGCATCTCTCAGCTACAGGTAACCGCACAGTGACAGCGGATGGAGGAGGAGGGGGCATCTCTCAGCTACAGGTAACCGCACAGTGACAGCGGATGGAGGAGGGGGCATCTCTCAGCTACAGGTAACCGCACAGTGACAGCGGATGGAGGAGGAGGGGGCATCTCTCAGCTACAGGTAACCGCACAGTGACAGCGGATGGAGGAGGAGGAGGCATCTCTCAGCTACAGGTAACCGCACAGTGACAGCGGATGGAGGAGGAGGAGGCATCTCTCAGCTACAGGTAACCGCACAGTGACAGCGGATGGAGGAGAGGGCATCTCTCAGCTACAGGTAACCGCACAGTGACAGCGGATGGAGGAGGAGGAGGCATCTCTCAGCTACAGGTAACCGCACAGTGACAGCGGATGGAGGAGGGGGCATCTCTCAGCTACAGGTAACCGCACAGTGACAGCGGATGGAGGAGGAGGGGGCATCTCTCAGCTACAGGTAACCGCACAGGGACAGCGGATGGAGGAGGAGGGGGCATCTCTCAGCTACAGGTAACCGCACAGGGACAGCGGATGGAGGAGGAGGGGGCATCTCTCAGCTACAGGTAACCGCACAGGGACAGCGGATGGAGGAGGAGGGGGCATCTCTCAGCTACAGGTAACCGCACAGTGACAGCGGATGGAGGAGGAGGAGGCATCTCTCAGCTACAGGTAACCGCACAGTGACAGCGGATGGAGGAGGAGGCATCTCTCAGCTACATGTAACCGCACAGTGACAGCGGATGGAGGAGGAGGGGGCATCTCTCAGCTACAGGTAACCGCACAGTGATAGCGGATGGAGGAGGAGGCATCTCTCAGCTACATGTAACCGCACAGTGACAGCGGATGGAGGAGGAGGGGGCATCTCTCAGCTACAGGTAACCGCACAGTGACAGCGGATGGAGGAGGAGGAGGCATCTCTCAGCTACAGGTAACCGCACAGTGACAGCGGATGGAGGAGAAGGCATCTCTCAGCTACAGGTAACCGCACAGTGACAGCGGATGGAGGAGGAGGGGGCATCTCTCAGCTACAGGTAACCGCACAGTGACAGCGGATGGAGGAGGAGGGGGCATCTCTCAGCTACAGGTAACCGCACAGTGACAGCGGATAGAGGAGGAGGGGGCATCTCTCAGCTACAGGTAACCGCACAGTGACAGTGGATGGAGGAGGAGGAGGCATCTCTCAGCTACAGGTAACCGCACAGTGACAGTGGATGGAGGAGAGGGCATCTCTCAGCTACAGGTAACCGCACAGTGACAGTGGATGGAGGAGGAGGCATCTCTCAGCTACAGGTAACCGCACAGTGACAGCGGATGGAGGAGAAGGCATCTCTCAGCTACAGGTAACCGCACAGTGACAGCGGATGGAGGAGGAGGGGGATCTCTCAGCTACAGGTAACCGCACAGTGACAGCGGATGGAGGAGGAGGCATCTCTCAGCTACAGGTTACCGCACAGGGATAGCGGATGGAGGAGGAGGAGGCATCTCTCAGCTACAGGTAACCGCACAGTGACAGCGGATGGAGGAGGGGGCATCTCTCAGCTACAGGTTACCGCACAGGGATAGCGGATGGAGGAGGAGGAGGCATCTCTCAGCTACAGGTAACCGCACAGTGACAGCGGATGGAGGAGGAGGAGGGGGTATCTCTCAGCTACAGGTAACCGCACAGTGACAGTGGATGGAGGAGGAGGAGGCATCTCTCAGCTACAGGTAACCGCACAGTGACAGCGGATGGAGGAGGAGGCATCTCTCAGCTACAGGTAACCGCACAGTGACAGCGGATGGAGGAGGAGGGGGATCTCTCAGTTACAGGTAACCGCACAGTGACAGCGGATGGAGGAGGAGGCATCTCTCAGCTACAGGTAACCACACAGTGACAGCGGATGGAGGAGGAGGAGGCATCTCTCAGCTACAGGTAACGGCACAGTGACAGCAGATGGAGGAGGAGGGGGCATCTCTCAGCTACAGGTTACCGCACAGGGATAGCGGATGGAGGAGGAGGAGGCATCTCTCAGCTACAGGTAACCGCACAGTGACAGCGGATGGAGGAGGAGGAGGCATCTCTCAGCTACAGGTAACCGCACAGTGACAGCGGATGGAGGAGGAGGGGGATCTCTCAGCTACAGGTAACCGCACAGTGACAGCGGATGGAGGAGGAGGAGGAGGCATCTCCCAGCTACAGGTAACCGCACAGTGACAGCGGATGGAGGAGGAGGAGGCATCTCTCAGCTACAGGTAACCGCACAGTGACAGCGGATGGAGGAGGAGGAGGCATCTCTCAGCTACAGGTAACCGCACAGTGACAGCGGATGGAGGAGGAGGAGGCATCTCCCAGCTACAGGTAACCGCACAGTGACAGCGGATGGAGGAGGAGGCATCTCTCAGCTACAGGTAACCGCACAGTGACAGCGGATGGAGGAGGAGGAGGCATCTCTCAGCTACAGGTAACCGCACAGTGACAGCGGATGGAGGAGGGGGCATCTCTCAGCTACAGGTAACCGCACAGGGACAGCGGATGGAGGAGGAGGAGGCATCTCTCAGCTACAGGTAACCGCACAGTGACAGCGGATAGAGGAGGAGGGGGCATCTCTCAGCTACAGGTAACCGCACAGGGACAGCGGATGGAGGAGGAGGGGGCATCTCTCAGCTACAGGTAACCGCACAGTGACAGCGGATGGAGGAGGAGGCATCGCTCAGCTACAGGTAACCGCACAGTGACAGCAGATGGAGGAGGAGGCATCTCTCAGCTACAGGTGACCGCACAGTGACAGCGGATGGAGGAGGAGGAGGCATCTCTCAGCTACAGGTAACCGCACAGTGACAGCAGATGGAGGAGGGGGCATCTCTCAGCTACAGGTAACCGCACAGGGATAGCGGTTGGAGGAGGAGGCATCTCTCAGCTACAGGTAACCGCACAGGGACAGCGGATGGAGGAGGAGGAGGCATCTCTCAGCTACAGGTAACCGCACAGTGACAGCGGATGGAGGAGGAGGGGGATCTCTCAGCTACAGGTAACCGCACAGTGACAGCGGATGGAGGAGGAGGAGGAGGCATCTCCCAGCTACAGGTAACCGCACAGTGACAGCGGATGGAGGAGGAGGAGGCATCTCTCAGCTACAGGTAACCGCACAGTGACAGCGGATGGAGGAGGAGGAGGCATCTCTCAGCTACAGGTAACCGCACAGTGACAGCGGATGGAGGAGGAGGAGGCATCTCCCAGCTACAGGTAACCGCACAGTGACAGCGGATGGAGGAGGAGGCATCTCTCAGCTACAGGTAACCGCACAGTGACAGCGGATGGAGGAGGAGGAGGCATCTCTCAGCTACAGGTAACCGCACAGTGACAGCGGATGGAGGAGGGGGCATCTCTCAGCTACAGGTAACCGCACAGGGACAGCGGATGGAGGAGGAGGAGGCATCTCTCAGCTACAGGTAACCGCACAGTGACAGCGGATAGAGGAGGAGGGGGCATCTCTCAGCTACAGGTAACCGCACAGGGACAGCGGATGGAGGAGGAGGGGGCATCTCTCAGCTACAGGTAACCGCACAGTGACAGCGGATGGAGGAGGAGGCATCGCTCAGCTACAGGTAACCGCACAGTGACAGCAGATGGAGGAGGAGGCATCTCTCAGCTACAGGTGACCGCACAGTGACAGCGGATGGAGGAGGAGGAGGCATCTCTCAGCTACAGGTAACCGCACAGTGACAGCAGATGGAGGAGGGGGCATCTCTCAGCTACAGGTAACCGCACAGGGATAGCGGTTGGAGGAGGAGGCATCTCTCAGCTACAGGTAACCGCACAGGGACAGCGGATGGAGGAGGAGGAGGCATCTCTCAGCTACAGGTAACCGCACAGTGACAGCGGATGGAGGAGGAGGCATCTCTCCGCTACAGGTAACCGCACAGTGACAGCGGATGGAGGAGGAGGCATCTCTCAGCTACAGGTAACCGCACAGTGACAGCGGATGGAGGAGGAGGAGGGGGTATCTCTCAGCTACAGGTAACCGCACAGTGACAGTGGATGGAGGAGGAGGAGGCATCTCTCAGCTACAGGTAACCGCACAGTGACAGCGGATGGAGGAGGAGGAGGCATCTCTCAGCTACAGGTAACCGCACAGTGACAGCGGATGGAGGAGGAGGAGGCATCTCTCAGCTACAGGTAACCGCACAGTGACAGTGGATGGAGGAGGAGGAGGCATCTCTCAGCTACAGGTAACCGCACAGTGACAGCGGATGGAGGAGGAGGGGGCATCTCTCAGCTACAGGTAACCGCACAGTGACAGCGGATGGAGGAGGAGGAGGCATCTCTCAGCTACAGGTAACCGCACAGTGACAGCAGATGGAGGAGGAGGCATCTCTCAGCTACAGGTAACCGCACAGTGATAGCGGATGGAGGAGGAGGGGGCATCTCTCAGCTACAGGTAACCGCACAGTGACAGCGGATGGAGGAGGAGGAGGCATCTCTCAGCTACAGGTAACCGCACAGTGACAGCAGATGGAGGAGGAGGCATCTCTCAGCTACAGGTAACCGCACAGTGACAGCGTATGGAGGAGGAGGCATCTCTCAGCTACAGGTAACCGCACAGTGACAGCGTATGGAGGAGGAGGCATCTCTCAGCTACAGGTAACCGCAAAGTGACAGTGGATGGAGGAGGAGGCATCTCTCAGCTACAGGTAACCGCAAAGTGACAGTGGATGGAGGAGGGGGCATCTCTCAGCTACAGGTAACCGCACAGTGACAGCGGATGGAGGAGGAGGAGGCATCTCTCAGCTACAGGTAACCGCACAGTGACAGCAGATGGAGGAGGAGGCATCTCTCAGCTACAGGTAACCGCACAGTGACAGCGTATGGAGGAGGAGGCATCTCTCAGCTACAGGTAACCGCACAGTGACAGCGTATGGAGGAGGAGGCATCTCTCAGCTACAGGTAACCGCACAGTGACAGCGGATGGAGGAGGGGGCATCTCTCAGCTACAGGTAACCGCAAAGTGACAGTGGATGGAGGAGGAGGCATCTCTCAGCTACAGGTAACCGCACAGTGACAGCGGATGGAGGAGGAGGGGGCATCTCTCAGCTACAGGTAACCGCACAGTGACAGTGGATGGAGGAGGAGGCATCTCTCAGCTACAGGTAACCGCACAGTGACAGCGGATGGAGGAGGAGGGGGCATCTCTCAGCTACAGGTAACCGCACAGTGATAGCGGATGGAGGAGGGGGATCTCTCAGCTACAGGTAACCGCACAGTGACGGCGGATGGAGGAGGAGGAGGCATCTCTCAGCTACAGGTAACCGCACAGTGACAGTGGATGGAGGAGGAGGGGGCATCTCTCAGCTACAGGTAACCGCACAGTGACAGTGGATGGAGGAGGAGGGGGCATCTCTCAGCTACAGGTAACCGCACAGTGACAGCGGATGGAGGAGGAGGGGGCATCTCTCAGCTACAGGTAACCGCACAGGGACAGCGGATGGAGGAGGAGGGGGCATCTCTCAGCTACAGGGATGTAGATATGTTCTCACCCGTGTTAGGTCCATGCCCAGTTTAAGTTGAGATAAGAGGTGCAGGATGATGCTGCGCTGCTCCTCCACAACCCCCAGGTCATCCTCTGTCAGGTCACAGGAATCCTCCACCTCGTCCTCTGGGTTTATGTCTTCAGGTTCCTGTGGGAGATAGAATACAAATATGGGACAAGTGTTACCCCGCACACCCCAATCACCGGTCAGACACGTCTGCTATGTGTTACCCCACACACCCAAACCACCGGTCAGACCACAGATTCTGCTATGTGTTACCCCACACACCCCAATCACCGGTCAGACACGTCTGCTATGTGTTACCCCGCTCACCCCAATCACCAGTCACAGGTCTGCTATGTGTTACCCCGCACACCCCAATCACCGGTCAGACACGTCCACCCCAATCACCGGTCAGACACGTCCACCCCAATCACCGGTCAGACACGTCCACCCCAATCACCGGTCAGACACGTCCACCCCAATCACCGGTCAGACACGTCCACCCCAATCACCGGTCAGACACGTCTGCTATGTGTTACCCCACAAATCCCAATCACCGGTCAGACACGTCTGCTATGTGTTACCCCACACACCGGTCAGATACGTCTGCTTTCACCGGTCAGACACGTCTGCTATGTGTTACCCCGCACACCCCAATCACCGGTCAGACACGTCTGCTATGTGTTACCCCGCACACCCCAATCACCGGTCAGACACGTCCACCCCAATCACCGGTCAGACACGTCCACCCCAATCACCGGTCAGACACGTCCACCCCAATCACCGGTCAGACACGTCCACCCCAATCACCGGTCAGACACGTCTGCTATGTGTTACCCCACACACCCCAATTACCGGTCAGACACGTCTGCTATGTGTTACCCCACACACCCCAACCACCGGTCAGACACTTCTGCTATGTGTTACCCCGCACACCCCAATCACCGGTCAGACACGTCCACCCCAATCACCGGTCAGACATGTCTGCTATGTGTTACCCCACACACCCCAATCACCAGTCAGACACGTCTGCTATGTGTTACCCCGCACACCCCAATCACCAGTCAGACACGTCTGCTATGTGTTACCCCGCACACCCCAATCACCGGTCAGACACGTCCACCCCAATCACCGGTCAGACACGTCCACCCCAATCACCGGTCAGACACGTCCACCCCAATCACCGGTCAGACACGTCCACCCCAATCACCGGTCAGACACGTCTGCTATGTGTTACCCCACACATCCCAATCACCGGTCAGACACGTCTGCTATGTGTTACCCCACACACCCCAACCACCGGTCAGATACGTCTGCTTTCACCGGTCAGACACGTCTGCTATGTGTTACCCCGCACACCCCAATCACCGGTCAGACACGTCTGCTATGTGTTACCCCACACACCCCAATCACCGGTCAGACACTTCTGCTATGTGTTACCCCGCACACCCCAATCACCGGTCAGACACGTCCACCCCAATCACCGGTCAGACACGTCCACCCCAATCACCGGTCAGACACGTCTGCTATGTGTTACCCCACACACCCCAATTACCGGTCAGACATGTCTGCTATGTGTTACCCCACACACCCCAACCACCGGTCAGATACGTCTGCTATGTGTTACCCCACACACCCCAACCAGCGGTCAGACACAGATTCTGCTATGTGTTACCCCACACACCCCAATCACCGGTCAGACACGTCTGCTATGTGTTACCCCACACACCCCAACCACCGGTCAGATAAGTCTGCTTTCACCAGTCAGACACGTCTGCTATGTGTTACCCCGCACACCCCAATCACCGGTCAGACACGTCCACCCCAATCACCGGTCAGACACGTCCACCCCAATCACCGGTCAGACACGTCCACCCCAATCACCGGTCAGACACGTCCACCCCAATCACCGGTCAGACACGTCCACCCCAATCACCGGTCAGACACGTCTGCTATGTGTTACCCCACACACCCCAACCACCGGTCAGATACGTCTGCTTTCACCGGTCAGACACGTCTGCTATGTGTTACCCCACACACCCAATCACCGGTCAGACACGTCTGCTATGTGTTACCCCACACACCCCAATCACCGGTCAGACACGTCTGCTATGTGTTACCCCGCACACCCCAATCACCAGTCAGACACGTCTGCTATGTGTTACCCCGCACACCCCAATCACCGGTCAGACACGTCTGCTATGTGTTACCCCGCACACCCCAATCACCAGTCAGACACGTCTGCTATGTGTTACCCCGCACACCCCAATCACCGGTCAGACACGTCCACCCCAATCACCGGTCAAACACGTCTGCTATGTGTTACCCCACACACCCCAATCACCGGTCAGACACGTCTGCTTTCACCGGTCACACACGTCTGCTATGTGTTAACCCGCACACCCCAACTACCGGTCAGACACAGATTCTGCTATGTGTTACCCCACACACCCCAATCACCGGTCACACACGTCTGCTATGTGTTACCCCACACACCGGTCAGACACGTCTGCTATGTGTTACCCCACACACCCCAACCACTGGTAAGACACGTCTGCTGTGTTACCCCACACACCCCAATCACCGGTCAGACACGTCTGCTATGTGTTACCCCACACACCCCAATCACCGGTCAGACACGTTTGCTATGTGATACCCCACACACCCCAACCACCGGTCAGACACAGATTTTGCTATGTGTCACCCCACCCACCGGTCAGACACAGATTCTGCTATGTGTTACCCCACACAACCCAATCACCGGTCAGATACGTCTGCTATGTGTTACCCCACACACCGGTCAGACACGTCTGCTATGTGTTACCCCGCACACCCCAATCACCGGTCAGACACGTCTGCTATGTGTTACCCCACACACCCCAACCACCAGTCAGATACGTCTGCTATGTGTTACCCCACACACCCCAACCAGCGGTCAGACACGTCTGCTATGTGTTACCCCACACACCCCAACCACCGGTCAGACACGTCTGCTATGTGTTACCCCACACACCCCAACCACCGGTCAGACACGTCCACCCCAATCACCGGTCAGACATGTCTGCTATGTGTTACCCCACACACCCCAATCACCGGTCAGACACGTCTGCTATGTGTTACCCCACACACCCCAACCACCAGTCAGATACGTCTGCTATGTGTTACCCCACACACCCCAACCAGCGGTCAGACACGTCTGCTATGTGTTACCCCACACACCCCAACCACCGGTCAGACACGTCTGCTATGTGTTACCCCACACACCCCAACCACCGGTCAGATACGTCTGCTATGTGTTACCCCACACACCCCAATCACCGGTCAGATACGTCTGCTATGTGTTACCCCACACACCTCAATCACCGGTCAGACACTTCTGCTATGTGTTATCCCACACACCCCAATCACCGGTCAGACACGTCTGCTATGTGTTATCCCGCACACCCCAATCACCGGTCAGACACAGATTCTGCTATGTTTTACCCCACACACCCCAACCACCGGTCAGACACAGATTCTGCTATGTGTTACCCCACACACCCCAATCACCGGTCAGACACGTCTGCTATGTGTTACCCCACACACCCCAATCACCGGTCAGACAGGTCTCCTATGTGTTACCCC
Source organism: Pseudophryne corroboree (assembly GCF_028390025.1). Classification (NCBI taxonomy): domain Eukaryota; kingdom Metazoa; phylum Chordata; class Amphibia; order Anura; family Myobatrachidae; genus Pseudophryne; species Pseudophryne corroboree. The sequence goes on from NC_086450.1 coordinate 25,603,167, forward strand.
GCACACCCCAATCACCGGTCAGACACGTCCAGCCCAATCACCGGTCAGACACGTCTGCTATGTGTTACCCCACACACCCCAACCACCGGTCAGACACGCCTGCTATGTGTTACCCCACACACCCCTACCACCGGTCAGACACAGATTCTGCTATGTGTTACCCCACACACCCCAATCACCGGTCAGACACGTCTGCTATGTGTTACCCCACACACCCCAACCACCGGTCAGACACGTCTGCTATGTGTTACCCCACACACCCCTACCACCGGTCAGACACAGATTCTGCTATGTGTTACCCCACACACCCCAATCACCGGTCAGACACGTCTGCTATGTGTTACCCCACACACCCCAACCACCGGTCAGATACGTCTGCTATGTGTTACCCCACACACCCCAACCAGCGGTCAGATACGTCTGCTATGTGTTACTCCACACACCTCAATCACCGGTCAGACACAGATTCTGCTATGTTTTACCCCACACACCCCAATCACCGGTCAGACACAGATTCTGCTATGTTTTACCCCACACACCCCAATCACCGGTCAGACACAGATTCTGCTATGTGTTACCCCACACACCCCAATCACCGGTCAGACACGTCTGCTATGTGCTACCCCACACACCCCAATCACCGGTCAGACACAGATTCTGCTATGTGTTACCCCACACACCCCAATCACCGGTCAGACACGTCTGCTATGTGTTACCCCACACACCCCAACCACCGGTCAGACACGTCTGCTATGTGTTACCCCGCACACCCCAATCACCGGTCAGACACGTCTGCTATGTGTTACCCCGCACACCCCAATCACCGGTCAGACACGTCTGCTATGTGTTAACCCGCACACCCCAATCACCGGTCAGACACGTCTGCTATGTGTTACCCCGCACACCCCAATCACCGGTCAGACACGTCTGCTATGTGTTACCCCGCACACCCCAATCACCGGTCAGACACGTCTGCTGTGTGTTACCACGCACACCCCAATCACCGGTCAGACACGTCTGCTATGTGTTACCCCACACACCCCAATCACCGGTCAGACACTTCTGCTATGTGTTACACCGCACACCCCAATCACCGGTGTCAAAGTCGAAAAATATTGTGATGCATACACCATGTACTAACCCCATGCACATGCCCGCTGCGCGTGCACTTATTCCGCCGTGCGTGCACATATCCGCAATTTGCGTATGATCGCTCCCGCGTTCCTGCGCGTGGCATGGGTATTTACGGCGGAGTTTGTGGGCGCATAGAGGATTATCAGAACATTACATATTTAACCCAAATAAGTGTACATTTTACACATAGCCACCCCGCACCACATCAGCAAGTATCAACAGTTTAAACAGTTCCAGGACTAAGGGATTCGCCTTTGCATGATAGGAAGGGTCAGACTAAGGTTAGAAGGTGATGTCTAGTATCCAGCTGTAGGGTATTTTAAGGGTAACATTCCGGTGTTGATTAGAGAAAGATCGCATGTTCCAGTATATTGTTATGTGCAGAATTAGAATATAGATATAAACTGTATTTACTGTATATTATGTATGCGGCGGGAATCCAGAGGAAACCACCCACAAGAGCAGTTGAGAAAGACATCGCCCACCTTTTCAAATCAACCTATGACCTCTCCTGTAATGTAAAGATGCTTCTCTGTGTCCAATGGACAATGAGATTACAGTGACCATTGTATCGTGTATAGAAGTTGTGTATAAAAAGCCTGTTGCTGCCTGGCTGGTCAGAAGACTCTGAACGCTTTCTACCTGATAAGCTGAGGACTGGTCCAGGTTGCGCAAGCGAACATTCTCACGTATGTACATTTTCTGTAGCCATTATTCTGTTGTAGATTTCTCTTGTTAGCCTGTAGTGTATAATTTGTACTGTTATCCTTTTTGAAATAATCCACTGTGGCCTTAGAACCCTGTGGTTCACTACATATCGGTGTTGTGTCCTCCTTTCCTGCAAGGGTTTAAAGCGTATTTTACTGTATAAGGTTTAAGAATGTATTGATAAGGTGTACGCACTGCGGGTACTTTATACCGTCAGCGCTACTTAAGGTTTAATGTATAACATCATTACAGTGCTTTGCGGCACATGGTTTAGAGCAGAGGTTCTCAAACTCGGTCCTCGGGAGCCCACACAGTGCATGTTTTGCAGGTAACCCAGCAGGTGCACAGGTGTATTAATTACTCACTGACACATTTTAAAAGGTCCACAGGCGGAGCTAATTATTTCACTTGCGATTCTGTGAGGAGACCTGCAAAACATGCACTGTGTGGGCCCTCGAGGACAGAGTTTGAGAACCTCTGGTTTAGAGTGTAAGAATAACATTACATTACGAATAAGGTTTAAAGTTTATTAAAAGTGTGTGCGCGCGCTGTGCGTACTCTGTACACTCAGCGCGGCGTGTGTACGCCAAGTACGTACCACGTACGGGACTCTGTACGCAAATAGCGTACAAAGTGCGTAGCGCGTGTATTCAGTCTAGCGGCCATAGCGGCTCCACGGTAAAAGTGTATCTAGAGGTATAGCTTTATGGTTTAAGATAATATCGACATTATCACTGGTCAGACACGTCTGCTGTGTGTTACCCCACACACCCCAATCACCGGTCAGACACAGATTCTGCTATGTGTTACCACGCACACCCCAATCACCGGTCAGACACGTCTGCTGTGTGTTACCACGCACACCCCAATCACCGGTCAGACACGTCTGCTGTGTGTTACCACGCACACCCCAATCACCGGTCAGACACAGATTCTGCTGTATTGCGGAGAAGGGATCACACAGAATGGGGAGAATCACACACATGTGCAATCCCCATTATTATGAGATGACTATCATGTGGAAACTGATTCTATGGGGTAAATTTACTAAGGTGGGAGGGGTGTTTTTTTTTAGAACTGGTGATATTTCCAGTAGCAACCCATCTTCTAGAAGCATCTAGATAAATGTGAAATAGAATCTGATTAGTTGCTATGAGCAACATCACCAGTTCCAAAAAACTCCCCTTAGTAAATTTACCCCTATGACAACTTACATTCACTTATATCAGGTGTGAACTTACACAACCTTCCATCTATACAACTTTACAGACCGCCGGTCACTGCAGAACCAGACAAGCTGTAAATCCCTCCCACCACACACACATACACAATACGTTACCCCGGTAACACAAAGACCGATATACTGTATATTCTCACAGCACACTCACACAGACATTCCGCACACTCACTCACACAGACATTCCGCACACTCACTTACACAGACATTCCGCACACTCACTCACACAGACATTCCGCACACTCACTCACACCGACATTCCGCACACTCACTCACACCGACATTCCGCACACTCACTCACACCGACATTCCGCACACTCACTCACACCGACATTCCGCACACTCACTCACACCGACATTCCGCACAATCACTTACAGTGACATTCCGCACAATCACTGACAATCCGCACACTTACTGACATTCCGCACACTCACTTATTGATATTCCGCACACTCACTGACATTCCGCATACGCACTGATATTCTGCACACTCACTTACTGACATTCCGCACACTCACTCACTGACATTCCGCACACTCACTCACTGACATTCCGCACACTCACTCACTGACATTCCGCACACTCACTCACTGACATTCCGCACACTCACTCACTGGCATTCCGCACTCTCCTGACTAATCAGCAATGAGCAGGAGTTAAGGGAAGTTCCAGCAATGTTACTGGACAGAGTCTTACAGCGTATACATATTCATTCAGGCCCAATAAGACCACTGTATAGATTACACGCTGCTCTGTAGCATGGCATAAGATACAGCAGCTCAAAGTATATTCAGGCTGACAAAGGGCTTTCCATCTGAATACCTATCGCCGCCCTGTCTGGCGCTGTGATGTCATATAATATAACACCCTTGTCTGTGTAGTCAGCGACTGCGGGCTACTGAACCACAGCAGCGTGGAACCTGTACTGGGTGCCTGGTATTTAGAACATTCATGCACAGAAAGGTATGCAGTACAGTATGTCAGCGGGGCTTGTGAAAACACCAACACCAGAGACTCTGCTACCTGACACCGCTCCCAGACACATCCCGGGTGTGGTGACAGCTCTCAGCCATACACAGGGGCAGCCGCACCTAGACCTGGAGAGAAGACGAGGAGTGCTCGCACAAAACACCAGCCGGGTATACAGACCGATGCAAACCTGCGCCCGAACGCAGATCCCCGACGCAGCCAAAACCAGCAGCTGGATCTGCAGCATACATTATATCTATCACCATACAAATCTAAACGCATTCAGTTACTGCATCCGTCATGGTGGCGGCGTGCAAATAAGATTGCAGGCAGTGGAGGAGGAAGACGCTGTATATGCGGTAACACTGCGGGCAGCACTAACCCCAGGCTTATTCCCAAATCCACTGTAACACGCAGCACCAAATAAGAGGCCTGCTTTCCCCCTTCTAAGCTATACGAGAACGCGGACGCTGATCCGATTGGTTGCTGCGAACTACAGGAATTGCGCAGCCACCTATACTCGGACAGTGCGTAGACTCGTTATCTTTATAATACACCGGTCTTACTCTGAACCTATCGATAATGCATTTCACCGTGATACAATGTTTCCAGCCTGCCCCAGTCTTGTACACAGTGTATTAACTTTAAAGGGGGAACACCTGACTGCACCCCTGAATTATCGGGAGAGATTTTGGAGATTTGTACCAATATGAAGCTATAAAAGACCCGCGTCTAAGATCACAGTCAGTAACAGCTCCAGAGAGAGGAGTATATCTGCAGAGGGGGCACGTACCATATTGCAGCCGGGTTATCCCACCGCAGACACCGGGCCCACAGACATCCAGCCTGACTAATCACATAAGATTCTTGGGTGCAGGTGGGGTGCACAGGATCTTACCCTGCTCAGATGGCCGGCGTCAGGCAACCCCTCAGTCTCATTCAGCAAGTCCTGCTCTTTGCTCTCCTCCGCCCGGAAGTTGGGGTCTTCTCCATTCTCCAGGTGCTCGGGCAGGAGGATCTTTGGTTCCAACCAATTGATCGTCACCCCTGAAGCAGAAGGAATTTTGCTGTGAAAATTGCTCATTATCCAGATGGAGCGCAGAGAGGGGAACTGCCCTCTGGAATAGAATCATACTTCAGGTACAACATGGGAAGGGCGACTGCTGTCTGGGGTATATAGCAGAATTACTGCTTCTCAGAGCCGGCTGATGCACCTTTCTTAGGACAGAACCCTCCCACTAATTTGCATGTTACCTGTAACTGGCCGGGGTGTGATAGGATTATCCGACACAGGGAGGTGTAACACAAAACCAAACTAATTCTGTTCTGCAGACAGGACTGTCAAACGTGTTCTATCACATGGCAGCTGCACACATTGCTCAGGGGCACAGGTAACACACAGGAATCTGCAGGACAGGGGGGCACAGGTAACACACAGGAATCTGCAGGATAGAGGGGCACAGGTAACACACAGGAATCTGCAGGATAGAGGGGCACAGGTAACACACAGGAATCTGCAGGACAGGGGGGCACAGGTAACACAGGAATCTGCAGGATAGGGAGGCACATGTAACACACAGGAATCTGCAGGATAGAGGGGCACAGGTAACACACAGGAATCTGCTGGACAGGGGGGCACAGGTAACACAGGAATCTGCAGGATAGGGAGGCACATGTAACACACAGGAATCTGCAGGACAGGGGGGCACAGGTAACACACAGGAATCTGCAGGACAGGGGGGCACAGGTAACACACAGGAATCTGCAGGACAGGGGGGCACAGGTAACACACTGGAATCTGCAGGATAGAGGGGCACAGGTAACACACAGAGGAATCTGCAGGCTAGAAGGGCACAGGTAACACACAGGAATCTGCAGGATAGAGGGGCACAGGTAACACACAGGAATCTGCAGGATAGGGAGGCACAGGTAACACACAGGAATCTGCAGGATAGAGGGGCACAGGTAACACACAGGAATCTGCAGGCTAGAAGGGCACAGGTAACACACAGGAATCTGCAGGATAGAGGGGCACAGGTAACACAGGAATCTGCAGGATAGAGGGGCACAGGTAACACACAGGAATCTGCAGGACAGGGGGGCACAGGTAACACACAGGAATCTGCAGGACAGGGGGGCACAGGTAACACACAGGAATCTGCAGGACAGGGGGGCACAGGTAACACACAGGAATCTGCAGGATAGAGGGGCACAGGTAACACAGGAATCTGCAGGATAGAGGGGCACAGGTAACACACAGGAATCTGCAGGCTAGAAGGGCACAGGTAACACAGGAATCTGCAGGATAGAGGGGCACAGGTAACACAGGAATCTGCAGGATAGAGGGGCACAGGTAACACACAGGAATCTGCAGGATAGAGGGACACAGGTAACACACAGGAATCTGCAGGACAGGGGGGCACAGGTAACACACAGGAATCTGCAGGACAGGGGGGCACAGGTAACACACAGGAATCTGCAGGACAGGGGGGCACAGGTAACACACAAGAATCTGCAGGACAGGGGGGCACAGGTAACACACAGGAAACTGCAGGATAGAGGGGCACAGGTAACACACAGGAATCTGCAGGATAGAGGGGCACAGGTAACACACAGGAATCTGCAGGCTAGAGGGGCACAGGTAACACACAGGAATCTGCAGGCTAGAGGGGCACAGGTAACACACAGGAATCTGCAGGATAGAGGGGCACAGGTAACACACAGGAATCTGCAGGATAGGGAGGCACAGGTAACACAGGAATCTGCAGGATAGAGGGGCACAGGTAACACAGGAATTTGCAGGATAGAGGGGCACAGGAAACACAGGAATCTGCCGGATAGAGGGGCACAGGTAACACACAGGAATCTGCAGGATAGAGGGGCACAGGTAACACACAGGAATCTGCAGGATAGAGGGGCACAGGTAACACAGGAATCTGCAGGACAGGGGGGCACAGGTAACACACAGAAATCTGCAGGATAGAGGGGCACAGGTAACACAGGAATCTGCAGGATAGAGGGGCACAGGTAACACACAGGAATCTGCAGGCTAGAGGGGCACAGGTAACACACAGGAATCTGCAGGATAGAGGGGCACAGGTAACACACAGGAATCTGCAGGATAGAGGGGCACAGGTAACACACAGGAATCTGCAGGATAGAGGGGCACAGTTAACACAGGAATCTGCAGGATAGAGGGGCACAGGTAACACAGGAATCTGCAGGATAGAGGGGCACAGGTAACACAGGAATCTGCAGGCTAGAGGGGCACAGGTAACACACAGGAATCTGCAGGATAGAGGGGCACAGGTAACACACAGGAATCTGCAGGATAGAGGGGCACAGGTAACACACAGGAATCTGCAGGATAGAGGGGCACAGGTAACACACAGGAATCTGCAGGCTAGAAGGGCACAGGTAACACACAGGAATCTGCAGGATAGGGAGGCACAGGTAACACACAGGAATCTGCAGGACAGGGGGGCACAGGTAACACACAGGAATCTGCAGGACAGAGGGGCACAGGTAACACACAGGAATCTGGAGGACAGGGGGGCACAGGTAACACACAGGAATCTGCAGGATAGAGGGGCACAGGTAACACACAGGAATCTGCAGGATAGAGGGGCACAGGTAACACACAGGAATCTGCAGGATAGAGGGGCACAGGTAACACACAGGAATCTGCAGGATAGAGGGGCACAGGTAACACACAGGAATCTGCAGGACAGGGGGGCACAGGTAACACACAGGAATCTGCAGGACAGGGGGGCACAGGTAACACACAGGAATCTGCAGGACAGGGGGGCACAGGTAACACACAAGAATCTGCAGGACAGGGGGGCACAGGTAACACACAGGAATCTGCAGGATAGAGGGGCACAGGTAACACAGGAATCTGCAGGATAGAGGGGCACAGGTAACACACAGGAATCTGCGGGATAGAGGGGCACAGGTAACACAGGAATCTGCAGGATAGAGGGGCACAGGTAACACACAGGAATCTGCAGGATAGAGGGGCACAGGTAACACACAGGAATCTGCAGGATAGAGGGGCACAGGTAACACACAGGAATCTGCGGGATAGAGGGGCACAGGTAACACAGGAATCTGCAGGATAGAGGGGCACAGGTAACACACAGGAATCTGCGGGATAGAGGGGCACAGGTAACACACAGGAATCTGCAGGATAGAGGGGCACAGGTAACACACAGGAATCTGCAGGATAGAGGGGCACAGGTAACACACAGGAATCTGCGGGATAGAGGGGCACAGGTAACACACAGGAATCTGCAGGATAGAGGGGCACAGGTAACACACAGGAATCTGCGGGATACAGGGGCACAGGTAACACAGGAATCTGCAGGATAGAGGGGCACAGGTAACACACAGGAATCTGCAGGATAGAGGGGCACAGGTAACACACAGGAATCTGCAGGATAGAGGGGCACAGGTAACACACAGGAATCTGCAGGACAGGGGGGCACAGGTAACACACAGGAATCTGCAGGATAGGGAGGCACAGGTAACACACAGGAATCTGCAGGACAGGGGGGCACAGGTAACACACAGGAATCTGCAGGACAGAGGGGCACAGGTAACACACAGGAATCTGGAGGACAGGGGGGCACAGGTAACACACAGGAATCTGCAGGATAGAGGGGCACAGGTAACACACAGGAATCTGCAGGATAGAGGGGCACAGGTAACACACAGGAATCTGCAGGATAGAGGGGCACAGGTAACACACAGGAATCTGCAGGATAGAGGGGCACAGGTAACACACAGGAATCTGCAGGACAGGGGGGCACAGGTAACACACAGGAATCTGCAGGACAGGGGGGCACAGGTAACACACAGGAATCTACAGGATAGGGAGGCACATGTAACACAGGAATCTGCAGGATAGAGGGGCACAGGTAACACACAGGAATCTGCAGGATAGAGGGGCACAGGTAACACACAGGAATCTGTAGGATAGAGGGGCACAGGTAACACACAGAAACCTGCAGGATAGAGGGGCACAGGTAACACACAGGAATCTGCTGGACAGGGGGGCACAGGTAACACAGGAATCTGCAGGATAGAGGGGCACAGGTAACACACAGGAATCTGCAGGCTAGAGGGGCACAGGTAACACACAGGAATCTGCAGGATAGAGGGGCACAGGTAACACACAGGAATCTGCAGGATAGAGGGGCACAGGTAACACACAGGAATCTGCAGGATAGAGGGGCACAGTTAACACAGGAATCTGCAGGATAGAGGGGCACAGGTAACACAGGAATCTGCAGGATAGAGGGGCACAGGTAACACAGGAATCTGCAGGCTAGAGGGGCACAGGTAACACACAGGAATCTGCAGGATAGAGGGGCACAGGTAACACACAGGAATCTGCAGGATAGAGGGGCACAGGTAACACACAGGAATCTGCAGGATAGAGGGGCACAGGTAACACACAGGAATCTGCAGGCTAGAAGGGCACAGGTAACACACAGGAATCTGCAGGATAGGGAGGCACAGGTAACACACAGGAATCTGCAGGACAGGGGGGCACAGGTAACACACAGGAATCTGCAGGACAGAGGGGCACAGGTAACACACAGGAATCTGCAGGACAGGGGGGCACAGGTAACACACAGGAATCTGCAGGATAGAGGGGCACAGGTAACACACAGGAATCTGCAGGATAGAGGGGCACAGGTAACACACAGGAATCTGCAGGACAGAGGGGCACAGGTAACACACAGGAATCTGCAGGATAGAGGGGCACAGGTAACACACAGGAATCTGCAGGATAGAGGGGCACAGGTAACACACAGGAATCTGCAGGACAGGGGGGCACAGGTAACACAGGAATCTGCAGGACAGGGGGGCACAGGTAACACACAGGAATCTGCAGGACAGGGGGGCACAGGTAACACACAAGAATCTGCAGGACAGGGGGGCACAGGTAACACACAGGAATCTGCAGGATAGAGGGGCACAGGTAACACAGGAATCTGCAGGATAGAGGGGCACAGGTAACACACAGGAATCTGCAGGATAGAGGGGCACAGGTAACACAGGAATCTGCGGGATAGAGGGGCACAGGTAACACAGGAATCTGCAGGATAGAGGGGCACAGGTAACACACAGGAATCTGCAGGATAGAGGGGCACAGGTAACACACAGGAATCTGCAGGATAGAGGGGCACAGGTAACACACAGGAATCTGCGGGATAGAGGGGCACAGGTAACACACAGGAATCTGCAGGACAGGGGGGCACAGGTAACACACAGAAATCTGCAGGATAGAGGGGCACAGGTAACACAGGAATCTGCAGGATAGAGGGGCACAGGTAACACACAGGAATCTGCAGGCTAGAGGGGCACAGGTAACACACAGGAATCTGCAGGATAGAGGGGCACAGGTAACACACAGGAATCTGCAGGATAGAGGGGCACAGGTAACACACAGGAATCTGCAGGATAGAGGGGCACAGTTAACACAGGAATCTGCAGGATAGAGGGGCACAGGTAACACAGGAATCTGCAGGATAGAGGGGCACAGGTAACACAGGAATCTGCAGGCTAGAGGGGCACAGGTAACACAGGAATCTGCAGGATAGAGGGGCACAGGTAACACACAGGAATCTGCAGGATAGAGGGGCACAGGTAACACACAGGAATCTGCAGGATAGAGGGGCACAGGTAACACACAGGAATCTGCAGGCTAGAAGGGCACAGGTAACACACAGGAATCTGCAGGATAGGGAGGCACAGGTAACACACAGGAATCTGCAGGACAGGGGGGCACAGGTAACACACAGGAATCTGCAGGACAGAGGGGCACAGGTAACACACAGGAATCTGCAGGACAGGGGGGCACAGGTAACACACAGGAATCTGCAGGATAGAGGGGCACAGGTAACACACAGGAATCTGCAGGATAGAGGGGCACAGGTAACACACAGGAATCTGCAGGACATAGGGGCACAGGTAACACACAGGAATCTGCAGGACATAGGGGCACAGGTAACACACCAGAATCTGCAGGATAGAGGGGCACAGGTAACACACAGGAATCTGCAGGACAGGGGGGCACAGGTAACACCCAGGAATCTGCAGGATAGAGGGGCACAGGTAACACACAGGAATCTGCAGGATAGAGGGGCACAGGTAACACACAGGAATCTGCAGGACAGGGGGGCACAGGTAACACACAGGAATCTGCAGGACAGAGGGGCACAGGTAACACACAGGAATCTGCAGGATAGAGGGGCACAGGTAACACACAGGAATCTGCAGGATAGAGGGGCACAGGTAACACACAGGAATCTGCAGGACAGGGGGGCACAGGTAACACACAGGAATCTGCAGGACAGGGGGGCACAGGTAACACACAGGAATCTGCAGGACAGGGGGGCACAGGTAACACACAAGAATCTGCAGGACAGGGGGGCACAGGTAACACACAGGAATCTGCAGGATAGAGGGGCACAGGTAACACAGGAATCTGCAGGATAGAGGGGCACAGGTAACACACAGGAATCTGCAGGATAGAGGGGCACAGGTAACACAGGAATCTGCGGGATAGAGGGGCACAGGTAACACAGGAATCTGCAGGATAGAGGGGCACAGGTAACACACAGGAATCTGCAGGATAGAGGGGCACAGGTAACACACAGGAATCTGCAGGATAGAGGGGCACAGGTAACACACAGGAATCTGCAGGATAGAGGGGCACAGGTAACACACAGGAATCTGCGGGATACAGGGGCACAGGTAACACAGGAATCTGCAGGCTAGAGGGGCACAGGTAACACACAGGAATCTGCAGGATAGAGGGGCACAGGTAACACACAGGAATCTGCGGGATAGAGGGGCACAGGTAACACACAGGAATCTGCGGGATAGAGGGGCACAGGTAACACACAGGAATCTGCAGGATAGAGGGGCACAGGTAACACACAGGAATCTGCAGGATAGAGTGGCACAGGTAACACAGGAATCTGCAGGACAGGGGGGCACAGGTAACACACAGGAATCTGCGGGATAGAGGGGCACAGGTAACACAGGAATCTGCAGGATAGAGGGGTACAGGTAACACACAGGAATCTGCAGGACAGGGGGGCACAGGTAACACACAGGAATCTGCAGGATAGAGGGGCACAGGTAACACACAGGAATCTGCAGGATAGAGGGGCACAGGTAACACACAGGAATCTGCAGGATAGAGGGGCACAGGTAACACAGGAATCTGCAGGATAGAGGGGCACAGGTAACACATATATACTGGACATAGGGGCACAGGTAACACACAGGAATCTGCAGGATAGAGGGGCACAGGTAACACACAGGAATCTGCAGGATAGAGGGGCACAGGTAACACACAGGAATCTGCAGGATAGAGGGGCACAGGTAACACACAGGAATCTGCAGGACAGGGGGGCACAGGTAACAGGAATCTGCAGGATAGAGGGGCACAGGTAACACAGGAATCTGCAGGATAGAGGGGCACAGGTAACACAGGAATCTGCAGGAAAGATGGGCACAGGTAACACACAGGAATCTGCAGGATAGAGGGGCACAGGTAACACAGGAATCTGCAGGATAGAGGGGCACAGGTAACACAGATACTGTATATACTGGACATGGGGCACAGGAAACACACAGGAATCTGCAGGATAGAGGGGCACAGGTAACACACAGGAATCTGCGGGATAGAGGGGCACAGGTAACACACAGGAATCTGCAGGATAGAGGGGCACAGGTAACACAGGAATCTGCAGGATAGAGGGGCACAGGTAACACATATATACTGGACATAGGGGCACAGGTAACACACAGGAATCTGCAGGATAGAGGGGCACAGGTAACAGGAATCTGCAGGACAGGGGGGCACAGGTAACACACAGGAATCTGCAGGATAGAGGGGCACAGGTAACACAGGAATCTGCAGGATAGAGGGGCACAGGTAACACACAGGAATCTGCAGGATAGAGGGCACAGGTAACACACAGGAATCTGCAGGATAGAGTGGCACAGGTAACACACAGGAATCTGCAGGACAGGGGGGCACAGGTAACACACAGGAATCTGCAGGATAGAGGGGCACAGGTAACACACAGGAATCTGCAGGATAGAGGGGCACAGGTAACACACAGGAATCTGCAGGATAGAGGGGCACAGGTAACACAGGAATCTGCGGGATAGAGGGGCACAGGTAACACACAGGAATCTGCGGGATAGAGGGGCACAGGCAACACACAGGAATCTGCGGGATAGAGGGGCACAGGTAACACACAGGAATCTGCAGGATAGAGGGGCACAGGTAACACACAGGAATCTGCAGGATAGAGTGGCACAGGTAACACAGGAATCTGCAGGACAGGGGGGCACAGGTAACACACAGGAATCTGCAGGACAGGGGGGCACAGGTAACACAGGAATCTGCAGGATAGAGTGGCACAGGTAACACACAGGAATATGCAGGATAGAGTGGCACAGGTAACACAGGAATCTGCAGGATAGAGTGGCACAGGTAACACACAGGAATCTGCAGGATAGAGTGGCACAGGTAACACACAGGAATCTGCAGGATAGAGGGGCACAGGTAACACACAGGAATCTGCAGGATAGAGTGGCACAGGTAACACACAGGAATCTGCAGGACAGGGTGGCACAGGTAACACACAGGAATCTGCAGGATAGAGGGGCACAGGTAACACACAGGAATCTGCAGGATAGAGGGGCACAGGTAACACAGGAATCTGCAGGATAGAGGGGCACAGGTAACACACAGGAATCTGCAGGATAGAGTGACACAGGTAACACACAGGAATCTGCAGGATAGAGTGGCACAGATAACACACAGGAATCTGCAGGACAAGGGGGCACAGGTAACACACAGGAATCTGCAGGATAGAGGGGCACAGGTAACACACAGGAATCTGCAGGATAGAGTGGCACAGGTAACACGCAGGAATCTGCAGGATAGAGGGGCACAGGTAACACACAGGAATCTGCAGGATAGAGGGGCACAGGTAACACACAGGAATCTGCAGGACAGGGGGGCACAGGTAACACACAGGAATCTGCAGGACAGGGGGGCACAGGTAACAGACAGGAATCTGCAGGATAGAGGGGCACAGGTAACACACCGGAATCTGCAGGACAGGGGGGCACAGGTAACACACAGGAATCTGCAGGATAGAGGGGCACAGGTAACACACAGGAATCTGCAGGATAGAGTGACACAGGTAACACACAGGAATCTGCAGGATAGAGTGGCACAGATAACACACAGGAATCTGCAGGACAAGGGGGCACAGGTAACACACAGGAATCTGCAGGATAGAGGGGCACAGGTAACACACAGGAATCTGCAGGATAGAGTGGCACAGGTAACACACAGGAATCTGCAGGATAGAGGGGCACAGGTAACACAGGAATCTGCAGGATAGAGGGGCACAGGTAACACAGGAATCTGCAGGATAGAGGGGCACAGGTAACACACAGGAATCTGCAGGATAGAGGGGCACAGGTAACACACCGGAATCTGCAGGACAGGGGGGCACAGGTAATACACAGGAATCTGCAGGATAGGGGGGCACAGGTAACACACAGGAATCTGCAGGACAGGGGGGCACAGGTAACACAGGAATCTGCAGGATAGAGGGGCACAGGTAACACACAGGAATCTGCAGGACAGGGGGGCACAGGTAACACACAGGAATCTGCAGGATAGAGGGGCACAGGTAACACACAGGAATCTGCAGGATAGAGGGGCACAGGTAACACACAGGAATCTGCAGGATAGAGGGGCACAGGTAACACACAGGAATCTGCAGGATAGAGGGGCACAGGTAACACACAGGAATCTGCAGGATAGAGGGGCACAGGTAACACACAGGAATCTGCAGGATAGAGGGGCACAGGTAACACAGGAATCTGCAGGATAGAGGGGCACAGGTAACACACAGGAATCTGCGGGATAGAGGGGCACAGGTAACACACAGGAATCTGCGGGATAGAGGGGCACAGGTAACACACAGGAATCTGCAGGATAGAGGGGCACAGGTAACACACAGGAATCTGCAGGATAGAGGGGCACAGGTAACACACAGGAATCTGCAGGATAGAGGGGCACAGGTAACACAGGAATCTGCAGGATAGAGGGGCACAGGTAACACACAGGAATCTGCAGGATAGAGGGGCACAGGTAACACACAGGAATCTGCAGGCTAGAAGGGCACAGGTAACACACAGGAATCTGCAGGATAGGGAGGCACAGGTAACACACAGGAATCTGCAGAATAGAGGGGCACAGGTAACACACAGGAATCTGCAGGACATAGGGGCACAGGTAACACAGATACTGTATATACTGGACATGGGGCACAGGTAACACACAGGAATCTGCAGGATAGAGGGGCACAGGTAACACACAGGAATCTGCGGGATAGAGGGGCACAGGTAACACACAGGAATCTGCAGGATAGAGGGGCACAGGTAACACACAGGAATCTGCAGGATAGAGGGGCACAGGTAACACACAGGAATCTGCAGGATAGAGGGGCACAGGTAACACACAGGAATCTGCAGGATAGAGGGGTACAGGTAACACACAGGAATCTGCAGGATAGAGGGGCACAGGTAACACACAGGAATCTGCAGGCTAGAGGGGCACAGGTAACACAGGAATCTGCAGGCTAGAGGGGCACATGTAACACACAGGAATCTGCAGGCTAGAGGGGCACAGGTAACACAGGAATCTGCAGGCTAGAGGGGCACAGGTAACACACAGGAATCTGCAGGCTAGAGGGGCACAGGTAACACAGATATATACTGGGCATAGGAGCACAGGTAACACAGACATCTACTGGGTATAGGGCACAGGTAACAGGCATCTACTGGGCATAGGGGCACAGGTAACAGATATACACTGGACAGAGGGGCACAGGTAACAGATATATACTGGGCATAGGGGCACAGGTAACACATCTACTGGGCACAGGTAACAGACATCTACTGGGCACAGGGGCACAGGTAACACACATCTACTGGGCATAGGGCACAGGTAACAGACATATACTGGGCATAGGGGCACAGGTAACACAGGCATCTACTGGGCATAGGGGCACAGGTAACAGATATATACTGGACAGAGGGGCACAGGTGACAGATATATACTGGGCATAGGGGCACAGGTAACAGATATATACTGGACAGAGGGGCACAGGTAACAGATATATACTGGGCATAGGGGCACAGGTATAACAGATATATACTGGGCATAGGGGCACAGGTATAACAGATATATACTGGGCACAGGGGCACAGGTAACACAGACATCTACTGGGCACAATACTCAGGAGCACTAGTACCACTCAGATATATGCTGTACCCGATGCACAGGTAACACTAAGACATACATTGGACACAAAGCTCTGGAACGTTGGTAACAGTCAGATATATGCTGGACACGAGGCTCAGGTGCACAGGTAACACCCTGGCATTAGCAGGACACAATATTCAGGAAAAGGGGCAAACAAGACGGGCAAAGTGGTTCTTATCTGCCATCAAATTCTATGTTTCTATGTAACACTGGGAACACTCAGGCTTTAGCTGGATACAATACTCACTCAGTACAACAGGTAACCCTCAGGCATATGCTGGACACAACGTGCAGTACCACAGGTAACCCCCAGACATATACTGGACACAGGTAATCCTCAGATATATTCTAGACACAATGCTGAGAGGCACAGGTAACACTCAGACATATGCTGAACATTAGGTACAGGTAACACTGACATTTGCTGGACATAATGCTGAGAGGCACAGGTAACACTCAGATATATGCTGGACACAATGTGCAGGAACACAGGTAACCCTCACGTATATTGCTGGACATAATGCTGAGAGGCACAGGTAACACTCAGATATATGCTGGACACAATGTGCAGGAACACAGTAACCCTCACGTATATTCTAGACACAATGCTGAGAGGCACAGGTAACACTGACATTTGCTGGACACAATGCTGAGAGGCACAGGTAACACTGACATTTGCTGGACATAATGCTGAGAGGCACAGGTAACACTCAGATATATGCTGGACACAATGTGCAGGAACACAGTAACCCTCACGTATATTCTAGACACAATGCTGAGAGGCACAGGTAACACTGACATTTGCTGGACACAATGCTGAGAGGCACAGGTAACACTGACATTTGCTGGACATAATGCTGAGAGGCACAGGTAACACTCAGATATATGCTGGACACAATGTGCAGGAACACAGGTAACCCTCACGTATATTCTAGACAATGCTGAGAGGCACAGGTAACACTGACATTTGCTGGACATAATGCTGAGAGGCACAGGTAACACTCAGATATATGCTGGACACAATGTGCAGGAACACAGGTAACCCTCACGTATATTCTAGACACAATGCTGAGAGGCACAGGTAACACTGACATTTGCTGGACACGATGCTGAGAGGCACAGGTAACACTCATACATATGCTGGACACGATGCTGAGAGGCACAGGTAACACTCATACATATGCTGGACACGATGCTGAGAGGCACAGGTAACACTCATACATATGCTGGACACGATGCTGAGAGGCACAGGTAACACTCATACATATGCTGGACACGATGCTGAGAGGCACAGGTAACACTCATACATATGCTGGACACGATGCTGAGAGGCACAGGTAACACTCATACATATGCTGGACACGATGCTGAGAGGCACAGGTAACACTCATACATATGCTGGACACGATGCTGAGAGGCACAGGTAACACTCATACATATGCTGGACACGATGCTGAGAGGCACAGGTAACACTCATACATATGCTGGACACGATGCTGAGAGGCACAGGTAACACTCATACATATGCTGGACACAAGGCTCAGGAACACAAGTAGCACTCACACATGCTGGACTGATGCTCAAGGGCACACATAACCCTCCGGCATATGCTGGACACGATGTGCAGTGGGCGCAGGTAACAGACATCCGCAGGACATGATGCACAGGTAACGCTCAAACATGCACACTGGGGGTCATTCCGAGTTGATCGCGCACTAGCAGTTTTTAGCAGCCGTGCAAACGCTATGCCGCCGCCCACTGGGAGTGTATCTTCTCTTGGCAGAAGTGCGAACGCCTGTGCAGCAGAGCGCCTGCAAAATCATTTGGTGCAAAACAAGACCAGCCCTGTAGTTACTCTTCGTGTGCATTGATTCTAACGACGGAGGGACGGCTTTTGACGTCACACACCCGCCCAGCGTACGGCCAGCCACGCCTGCGTCCCCCCCCCCTCCCCCGACACGCCTGCGTTTTCCTAAACACTCCCTGAAAACGATCAGTTGACACCCAGAAACGCTCGATTCATGTCAATCTTCCTGCGTTCGGCCGTGCGACTGGAATCTTCTGTGCAAACCCACGATGCTCAGTGTACCCGTACGACGCGCCTGCACATTGCGACGCATGCGCAGAAATGGCAGATGTTTAGCCTGATCGCTGCGAATAACGGCAGCTAGCGATCAGCTCGGAATGACCCCCCATATTCGGAGGCACAGTATGTGGAGGTAGGAGGCTGGCAGGACATTTCCCTGGGAGCTGTGACCTGCTATAACACAGGACTCTGGTTTCACCACAACTAAAGCAATGAGGCGGCTCTACGCTCCGGCAATAAATTATTCACACATTCCATTCTTATGCTCGGAACGCTGAGCTGGAGCCTGAATGTGTCAGTTCCTGTTACACTTAGCGATGGGAGCTGCTGCAACTTCAGGTGGAAGCCGCTCATTATTAATAAGCGGCTGCGATAGAGAACGCAGATAACAGCCGCTGCAGAACACGGACAGCTGCCGCCAGCGCCATCACTACAGCAAAGCTAATGCAGTCACCTACGTACTGTTACACACCGCAGAAGGGTCACTGGTCCCAGATATCCGCTCGCTCTGTGTGTTACCCACTGATAATACTGTTGTGTACATCTCTCATAGAACGTCAGTGTTCCATCACTCAGGGGGGGGGTCAGGGAGGGTGTTACAGTGTACGGGGATGAAGTGAGCGACGCGGACTCTCCCCGAGCACAGTACGTCACTCACCTGCACGTCGGCTCAGCCGGGAAGAGAAAGCAGCACAAATTCTTAACATGTTTCCAATAGCGGAGCTCTGAGAGGCGGGTGTGTGGGGGGGGGAGGCAGGAATGTAACCCGTTTATTAGCTTGTGTCATTAGAGGTTCAGGTGTGTGGCACAGAAGATCTACAATGTCCACCGCATATGTCAACATGGTCAAAATGCAGACTTATGAAAGGCCGACGCGGGAAAAGGTCAACAAGGACAACAGGTTGACACATGAAAATGTAGACGCAGGAAATGGTTGTCACTAAAAAGGTCGACAACTTTAAAAAAAAAATAAGATTTTACTCACCGGTAAATCTATTTCTCGTAGTCCGTAGTGGATACTGGGAACTCCGTAAGGACCATGAGGAATAGCGGCTCCGCAGGAGACTGGGCACAACTAAAGAAAGCTTTAGGTCACCTGGTGTGCACTGGCTCCTCCCACTATGACCCTCCTCCAAGCCTCAGTTAGGACACTGTGCCCGGACGAGCTGACACAACAAGGAAGGATTTTGAATCCCGGGTAAGACTCATACCAGCCACACCAATCACACCGTATAACTCGTGATACTATACCCAGTTAACAGTATGAATATAACTGAGCCTCTCAACAGATGGCTCAACAATAACCCTTTAGTTAGGCAATAACTATATACAAGTATTGCAGACAATCCGCACTTGGGATGGGCGCCCAGCATCCACTACGGACTACGAGAAATAGATTTACTGGTGAGTAAAATCTTATTTTCTCTGACGTCCTAGTGGATGCTGGGACTCCGTAAGGACCATGGGGATTATACCAAAGCTCCCAAACGGGCGGGAGAATGCGGATGACTCTGCAGCACCGAATGAGAGAACTCCAGGTCCTCCTCAGCCAGGGTATCAATTTTGTAGAATTTAGCAAACGTGTTTGATCCTGACCAAGTTGCAGCTCGGCAAAGTTGGAAAGCCGAGACCCCTCGGGCAGCTGCCCAAGATGAGCCCACCTTCCTTGTGGAATGGGCTTTTACAGATTTTGGCTGCGGTAGTCCAGCCGCAGAATGCGCCAGCTGAATTGTGCTACAAATCCAGCGAGCAATAGTCTGCTTAGAAGCAGGAGCACCCAGTTTGCTGGGTGCATACAGGATAAACAGCGAGTCAGTTCTCCTGACTCTAGCCGTCCTGGAAACATAATTTTTCAAGGCCCTGACTACGTCCAGTAACTTGGAATCCTCCAAGTCCCTAGTAACCGCAGGCACCACAATAGGCTGGTTCAAGTGAAAAGCTGATACCACCTTAGGGAGAAACTGGGGACGAGTCCTCAATTCTGCCCTATCCATATGGAAAATCAGATAAGGACTTTTATATGACAAAGCCGCCAATTCTGATACACGCCTGGCCGAAGCCAAGGCCAATAACATGACCACTTTCCGCGTGAGATATTTTAGATCCACGGTTTTTAGTGGCTCACACCAATGTGATTTTAAGAAACTCAACACCACGTTGAGAACCCAAGGTGCCACTGGAGGCACAACCGGGGGCTGAATATGCAGCACTCCTTTTACAATGTCTGAACTTCAGGTACTGAAGCTAGTTCTTTCTGGAAGAAAATCGACAGAGCCGAGATCTGTACCTTAATGGAGCCTAATTTTAGGCCCATAGACACTCCTGCTTGTAGGAAATGCAGAAACTGACCTAGTTGAAATTCCTCTGTTGGGGCCTTTTTTGGCCTCATACCAAGCAACATATTTTCGCCATATGCGGTGATAATGTTTTGCAGTTACATATTTCCTGGCTTGAATCAGCGTAGGAATGACTTCCTCCGGAATGCCCTTTTCCTTTAGGATCCGGCGTTCAACCGCCATGCCGTCAAAACGTAGCCGCGGTAAGTCTTGGAACAGACAGGGCCCCTGCTGTCGCAGGTCCTGTCTGAGCGGCAGAGGCCATGGGTCCTCTGATATAATTTCTTGAAGTTCTGGGTACCAAGCTCTTCTTGGCCAATCCGGAACCACGAGTATCGTTCTTACTCCTCGCCTTCCTATTATTCTCAGTACCTTTTGTATGAGAGGCAGAGGGGGGAACACATAAACCGACTGGTAAACCCACGGTGTTACCAGAGCGTCCACAGCTATCGCCTGAGGGTCCTTTGACCTGGCGCAATATCTTTTATAGCTTTTTGTTGAGGCGGGACGCCATCATGTTCACCTGTGGCCTTTCCCAATGGTGTACAATCCTTTGGAAGACTTCTGGATGAAATCCCCACTCTCCCGGGTGGAGGTCGTGTCTGCTGAGAAGATCTGCTTCCCAGTCGTCCACTCCGGGAATGAACACTGCTGACAGTGTTAACACATGATTTTCCGCCCATCGGAGAATCCTTGTGGCTTCTGCCATCGCCATCCTGCTTCTTGTGCCGCCCCGTTGGTTTACATGGGCGACTGCCGTGATGTTGTCTGATTGGATCAGTACCGGCTGGTTTTGAAGCAGAGGCCTTGCCTGACTCAGGGCACTGTAAATGGCCCTCAGTTCCAGAATATTTATGTGTAGGGAAGTCACCTGACTTGACCAAAGTCCCTGGAAGTTTTTTTTCCCTGTGTGACTGCCCCCCAGCCTCAAAGGCTGGCACCCATGGTCACTAGGACCTAGTCCTGTATGCCGAACCTGCGGCCCTCTTGAAGATGGGCACTCTACAGCCACAACAGTAGAGATACCCTGGTCCTTGAAGACAGGGTTATCAGCCGATGCATCTGAAGCTGTGATCCGGACCACTTGTCCAACAGGTCCCACTGAAAAGTTCTTTCATGGAACCTGCCGAATGGGATTGCTTCGTAGGAAGCTACCATTTTTTCCCAGGACTCGCGTGCAATAATGCACCGATACCTGTTTTGGCTTCAGGAGGTCTCTGACTAGAGATGACAGCTCCTTGGCTTTCTCCTCCGGGAGAAACACTTATTTCTGTTCTGTGTCCAGAACCATCCCCAGGAACAGTAGACGTGTCGTTGAAACCAGCTGTGACTTTTGGACTGTTTAGAGTCCAACCGTGCTGTTGTAACACTTTCCAAAATAGTGCTACCCCGACTAGCAACTGCTCCTTGGACCTTGCCCTTATAAGGAGATTGTCCAAGTACGGGATAATTAAAAACTCCCTTTTTTCGAAGGAGTATCATCATTTCGGCCATTACCTTGGTAAACACCCTCGGTGCCATGTACAGTCCAAACGGCAGTGTCTGGACTTGGTAATGGTAATCCTGTACCAAAAATCTGAGGTACTCCTGGCGAGGATGGTAAATGGGGACATGCAGGTAAGCATCCTTGATGTCCCGGGATCCCATGTAATCCCCCTCGTCCAGGCTTGCAATAACCGCCCTGAGCGATTCCATCTTGAACTTGAATTTTTTTATGTATGTGTTCAAGGATTTTAAATATAAAATGGGTCACACCGAACCATGCGGTTTCGGTACCCCAAACCGTGTGGAATAGTAACCCATTCCTTGTTGAAGTAGGGGCACCTTGAGTATTACCTGCTGGGAATACAGCTTATTAATTGCCTCTAGCGCAGCCTCCCTGCCTGAGGGAGTTGTCGGCAAGGCATATTTGAGGAAACGGTGGGGGGGAGACATCTCGAATTCCAGCTTGTACCCCTGAAATACTACTTGAATGAAACAGGGATCCACCTGTGAGCGAGCCCACTGATCGCTGAAATTTTTGAGACGGCCCCCCACCGTACCTGGCTACACCTGTGGAGCCCCCGCGTCATGCTGTGGACTCAGAGGAAGCGAGAGAAGAATTTTGATTCTGGGAACAGGCTGACTGGTGCAGCTTTTTCCCTCTTCCCATGTCTCTGTACAGAAAGGAAGCGCCTTTTACCCGCTTGCTTTTCTGAAGCCGAAAGGACTGTACCTGATAATACAGTGCTTTCTTAGTCTGTGAGGAAACCTGAGGTAATGGATACGAGGTCCCAGAGACCATCCCCAAATAATTCCTCACCCTTATAAGGCAGAGTCTCTATGCGCCTTTTAAAGTTAGCATCACCTGTCCAGTGATCGGTCTCTAATACCCTCCTGACAGAATGGACATTACATTCATTTTGGATGCCAGCCGGCAAAATATCCCTCTGTGCATCCCTCATATATAAGACGACGTCTTTAATATGTTCTCATGTTTGACAGGGTCACCGACCATGCTGCAGCAGCACGATCTGCAGGTCTCAGTCTAGTACCTGAGTGTGTAAATACAGACTTCAGGATAGCCTCCTGCTTTTTATCAGCAGGTACCTTCAAAGTGGCCGTATCCTAAGACGGCAGTGCCACCTTTTTTGACAACCGTGTGAGCGCCTTATCCACCCTAGGGGATATCTCCCAGCGTAACTTATCCTCTGGCGGGAAAGGGTACGCCATCAGTAATTTTTTAGAAATTACCAGTTTCTTATCGGGGGGAACCCACGCTTTTCACACACTTCATTCATTCATCTGATGGGGGAACAAAACACTGCCTGCTTTTTCTCCCCAAACATAAAACCCTTTTTTTTTTTTTTTTTAGTGGTACTTGGGTTAATGTCAGAAATGTGTAACACATTTTTTATTGCCGGGATCAAGTCACGGATGTTCCTAGTGGATTGTGTATATGTCTCAACCTTGTCGACACTGGAGTCAGACTCCGTGTCGACATCTGTGTCTGCCATCTGAGTGAGCGGGCGTTTTTGAGCCCCTGATGGCCTTTGAGACGCCTGGGCAGGCGCGGACTGAGAAGCCGGCTGTCCCACAGCTGTTACGTCATCCACCCTTTTATGTAAGGAGTTGACACTGTCGGTTAATACCTTTCACCTAACCATCCACTCTGGTGTCGGCCCCACAGGGGGCGACATCACATTTATCGGCATCTGCTCCGTCACCATATAAGCCTCCTCATTAAACATGTCGACACAGCTGTACCGACACACCGCACACACACAGGGAATGCTCTGACTGAGGACAGGACCCCACAAAGCCCTTTGGGGAGACAGAGAGAGAGTATGCCAGCACACACCAGAGCGCTATATAATGTGGGGATTAACACTATAACTGAGTGAAATTTCCCCAATAGCTGCTTGTATATATAATATTGCGCCTAAATTTAGTGCCCCCCCTCTCTTTTTAACCCTTTGAGCCTGAAAACTACAGGGGAGAGCCTGGGGAGCTTTCTTCCAGCTGCACTGTGAAGAGAAAATGGCGCCAGTGTGTCTGAGGGAGATAGCTCCGCCCCTTTTTCGCGGACTTTTCTCCCGCTTTTTTCTGGATTCTGGCAGGGGTATTTACCACATATATAGCCTCTGGGGCTATATATTGTGGTATTTTTGCCAGCCAAGGTGTTTTTATTGCTGCTCAGGGCGCCCCCCCCAAGCGCCCTGCACCCTCAGTGACCGGAGTGTGAAGTGTGCATGAGGAGCAATGGCGCACAGCTGCAGTGCTGTGCGCTACCTTGGTGAAGACTGATGTCTTCTGCCGCCGATTTTCCGGACCTCTTCTTGCTTCTGGCTCTGTAAGGGGGACGGCGGCGCGGCTCCGGACCGAACACCAAGGCTGGGCCTGCGGTCGATCCCTCTGGAGCTAATGGTGTCCAGTAGCCTAAGAAGCCCAAGCTGGCTGCAAGCAGGCAGGTTCGCTTCTTCTCCCCTTAGTCCCTCGCTGCAGTGAGCCTGTTGCCAGCAGGTCTCACTGAAAATAAAAAACCTAATTCTATACTTTCTTTCTAGAAGCTCAGGAGAGCCCCTAGTGTGCATCCAACCTCGGCCGGGCACAAAATCTAACTGAGGCTTGGAGGAGGGTCATAGTGGGAGGAGCCAATGCACACCAGGTGACCTAAAGCTTTCTTTAGTTGTGCCCAGTCTCCTGAGGAGCCGCTATTCCCCATGGTCCTTACGGAGTTCCCAGCATCCACTAGGACGTCAGAGAAATAAAAAAAAATGATGGTGTCTTTTTCACAGTCAGATCACAGGGAACCCCAATTAGTGTACCGCAATCCCTTGCATGGCGAGCGAACTGCGGGCACGGTGCCGAGTGGGTTACTATCCCCGCTCATAGTCCACGTGGATGGGGAAATATGAAAAAAAAAGTGTAAAAAAGCTAACAACCCTTAAAAAGTTGTGTCAGCCATTGCCATGTCGACCATATGGGGTCAACCTAGACATTGTCTGTGTTGTATATACATTGTAACCCTGGTTCCATATTGGGCCTAATTAGGAGTCTACGCAAGTGCAAAAGTGGAGGAACCCGGTGACTGTCAGCATCGTGGCATAGGGTAAGACAGTGGACGGTTTCCGTGGCTGCTTTTCTCTGGTCCCGCATATACAGAAAGGTAGGGGTGTCAGACGCACCTCTTACTCTACGGCGGTTTCACAATTAAAGAGAACACTGAAGTGACTCACCCACCAGCCACAGCGCTTACCGCTGCTTTACGTCACCTGGGTATGGAAATTACCCCAAAATACGGTTTTAAATACCACCAGATATAACGTATCTACACATAATGGCGGTATTCTTCCGTGGCTGCGTGAACCATGATGTTTGGAAAACAAGTAGGGATGCACCAGTCATAGGATACAATTTCGGACAGGCCATATACTAAGTATTTCTGATCTGTGTTAGAATTATCTGGTCTTTTGGCTATATTTAGGCCCCCCCTTAGCTTTAATAGGAGTTAAAATTGGTCCAATATTCTGTGGGTGGGTCGGCCCTACACACGTAAAAATTATCTGTCCAATCTTTCTGGTGGGAACAAAAATCTGGTAATGTCTGGGAATAAATGACCATTTGCTCTCAAACACTGGAAAAAAGACAAAAATGGGACTTTCAGACAGTTTGGGTAAGTTTGTTTCATTAAACCAATTTATCTGAACCACCGTTGTCCATTTTTCTGGATTTTGGGAGCAAATGGTTGATGGCCATTTGCTCCCAGATTTTCTTTCCAATCAGCCAGATTGGACGGATAATCTGTAAGTGTGTAGGAAGCGATGTAACCGCCCGCGAGATGCGGGCATCGGAGAGAACCCTGCGAGTCCGTCCAATGTTTTAAAGCGGCAATCATTTAAAAAGGCAAAACCAATTTGTTTTTACCTATGAAAGGATTGCTGCTTTAAAAAAGTTGGGTAGACGTGCCAGAATCTCCGTGATGCAAGCTAGTACATTTCATCCTATGGGGACAATTCTATTAGCCGCGAGCCGCTCGCATAGGGTAATAGAATTGACCTCACTGCCCCTTATAGTGCCGGACAAAATCTACGCGTACCATAAATTTACACGTGCCGCGGCTTCATCGTGGACAATGTGCATCTTATGGTGGCCTCCACCTTACACCATGATGCCTCACTCGGGGCCTGAACAAAACATTACTACTCACCGGTGGGCAGCATGTTTTTCTGATAGGCCGAGTGCTGCTGGTACAGCATGTAGAAACAGTCATTCAGGCAGGTCAGAGTCGCCATGGATGTAGCCTTCAACATGAGCAGGTCTTGGTCCAGAGAGCTGATGTGACCAGTAGGGGGCAGACCTTCAATGCTGCGCATCAGCTCCCTCTGCTGGCATTCTGCTTGAGTCATCATCTAAAGGCGGAGAGAGGGGGAACAGCAGGTGAGAGCGGGTCACGTGACCTCACCAGGTCATTCCGAACGGCCCAGGGATTTAACAATAGACTACACCGATGTTACCATGTGTATCCTGTCATAGACAAGAGTGTAAGCCGTGCGGGAAGCGAACTATCCATTGATGGAAAATGACAACTCGTTGTCTTAAGGGGCCTACACACTGGGCGATGGTTTTGACAATCGATATTATCGACCAACGATATTATCGATGGTCGATTTTTACTACACACTGGACAATATCGATGATCAATTTGGACGATATGAGAGTACATACATCCATATCGTCCAAACTGACTGGCATGTACCAACGATGAACAATTGTGGGCATGCGCGTGGTTCTTCATTGATGCATCCGCACCGAAAGACATGAACGATTTATCGCGGGGGCGAATGGTCGCAGCTAGTTGCACCCACGATCCATAGACTTTACATTATGCGATCGAGGGGGCGAATAGTCGCAGTCCGGTGCAGCTAGTCGCACCCGCGCTGATAAGCGGAGCCCGGCTAAGGCTGTTTATCTGACCTCAATATGGAAACAAGCTACAGGTAGAGTTCTGCCAAACAGCGTCCAACACTCATGTATCTAGCAGTCTATGAAATGACAGCTAGGTGCTGATTGGTTGTAATGACCCGCTTTTGGCCTGGGTAAAGCACTCACCCTGCGCACATATACACTCCTGTCACACCAGGGTTATCCCGTCCAGACCCTCGGCAGCGCCAAATACGACGGATTAATCCTGGTGACCCGACACGCCAGTCTTGGGAGGTCACCGTGGCAGTATCAGCGAACACGATTCAGAATGAGGTTGCATATACTAATTCTGCCGTACTGACCATCCTGCTACAGCATAATAAGCACGCTTCCTGTGCGCGCGCAGGTCACACTACAAATGCACAGCAGAGCATCAGTCTATTGCAGGGTTCGTGACACTTCTGCACCGCTGCGGGTATAGCGCTACAGAGGCACCAGCTCCCTCACCCACAATTACCTTCCCCTGGCATACTTCTAGGTCAGTATGGTGGGTGTCTATTTACAGGATCACTCAATACGCTCCTGCTGGATTCAGTCCCATCGCGTCTACATTTCACATTTTCCATACACTTTGTAAGGTATCCCGAGGGTGAGATAATGTGACCGCACTTTGGGTAACACTTTTCTGCAGCACGAGAGAAAGGGGAGAACGTGTCCTGTGTGATTGCAGTGGCCAAGCATCCGTGTCACCGATAAAGCATAAATGACATGGTTTGCATAACTGACACGGTCTGCTTTATTATTTTCGATTTTTGTCCTACGTATTTACGAAACGTTTCGCAGAAGAGTGGGCGTTTGCAGCTGCTTTTTCATGCAAAGAGGGGATGGGGTATTAAAATTTACTTTTTTGGTTATTAGCTACTGTGGAAAGAGAATATCCTGAAGATTTTATTCTTCTTTCATTTTTGTATTTTTTATTTATTTATTCTTTACTTAGACTGGCAGCTCTGCCTCTGCCAGTCTGCACCGCGGGAGCTGCCGGCGGTGTCCCATTGCAGCTGCGTGCGGCTTGGGCTGGGTCCCCTGCTGAAGAGACACCTCTCTGGACTGGCCGGACACCGCTGCTTGCGGCGCACGCCGGGGGCCACTCCATCAGCATATAACTACTGGAGGACACAGAAAATGAGCCCCTCTTAGCCTGGATGGGTGATACCAGAAAACAATAGCTTGCACGATCAATTTAAGATGAGTGGCCGTTTAACGCCCTATAGCTGCTGTACACGAGGTAAACGTATATAAAAATAAGAATTTACTCACCGGTAATTCTATTTCTCGCAGTCCGTAGTGGATGCTGGGGACTCCGTCAGGACCATGGGGAATAGCGGCTCCGCAGGAGACTGGGCACAAAGTAAAAGCTTTAGGACTATCTGGTGTGCACTGGCTCCTCCCCCTATGACCCTCCTCCAAGCCTCAGTTAGGATACTGTGCCCGGACGAGCGTACACAATAAGGAAGGATATTGAATCCCGGGTAAGACTCATACCAGCCACACCAATCACACCGTATAACCTGTGATCTGAACCCAGTTAACAGCATGATAACAGAGGAGCCTCTGAACAGACGGCTCACAACAATAACAACCCGATTTTTTTGTAACAATAACTATGTACAAGTATTGCAGACAATCCGCACTTGGGATGGGCGCCCAGCATCCACTACGGACTACGAGAAATAGAATTACCGGTGAGTAAATTCTTATTTTCTCTGACGTCCTAGTGGATGCTGGGGACTCCGTCAGGACCATGGGGATTATACCAAAGCTCCCAAACAGGCGGGAGAGTGCGGATGACTCTGCAGCACCGAATGAGAGAACTCCAGGTCCTCCTCAGCCAGGTTATCAAATTTGTAGAATTTTACAAACGTGTTCTCCCCTGACCACGTAGCTGCTCGGCAGAGTTGCAATGCCGAGACCCCTCGGGCAGCCGCCCAGGATGAGCCCACCTTCCTTGTGGAATGGGCCTTGACAGATTTAGGCTGTGGCAGGCCTGCCACAGAATGTGCCAGTTGAATTGTGCTACAAATCCAACGAGCAATCGTCTGCTTAGAAGCAGGAGCACCCAGCTTGTTGGGTGCATACAGTATAAACAGCGAGTCAGATTTTCTGACTCCAGCCGTCCTTGAAATATATATATTTTCAATGCTCTGACAACGTCCAGCAACTTGGAATCCTCCAAATCGCTAGTAGCCGCAGGCACCACAATAGGCTGGTTCAGGTGAAACGCCGATACCACCTTAGGCAGAAAATGAGGACGCGTCCTCAATTCTGCCCTGTCCGAATGGAAAATCAGATATGGGCTTTTATACGATAAAGCCGCCAATTCCGACACTCTCCTGGCTGAAGCCAGGGCCAGTAGCATGGTTACTTTCCATGTAAGATATTTCAAATCTACCGATTTGAGTGGCTCAAACCAATGGGATTTGAGAAAATCCAAAACTACATTGAGATCCCACGGTGCCACTGGGGGCACAACCGGGGGCTGTATATGTAGTACTCTTTTTACAAAAGTCTGGACTTCAGGAACTGAAGCCAATTCTTTCTGGAAGAAAATCGACAGGGCCGAAATTTGAACCTTAATGGACCCTAATTTGAGGCCCATAGATAATCCTGTTTGCAGGAAATGTAGGAATCGACCCAGTTGAAATTCCTCTGTCGGGGCCTTCCTGGCCTCACACCATGCAACATATTTTCTCCAAATGCGGTGATAATGTTGTGCAGTCACCTCCTTCCTGGCTTTGACCAGGGTAGGGATGACCTCTTCCGGAATGCCTTTTTCCCTTAGGATCCGGCGTTCAACCGCCATGCCGTCAAACGCAGCCGCGGTAAGTCTTGGAATAGACACTGTCTCTGCTGAAGCAGGTCCCTTCTTAGAGGTAGAGGCCACGGATCTTCCGTGAGCATCTCCTGAAGTTCCGGGTACCAAGTCCTTCTTGGCCAGTCCGGAGCCACTAGTATCGTTCTTACTCCCCTTTGCCGTATAATTCTCAGTACCTTGGGTATGAGAGGCAGAGGAGGGAACACATACACTGACTGGTACACCCATGGTGTTACCAGAGCGTCCACAGCTATTGCCTGAGGGTCTCTTGACCTGGCGCAATACCTGTACAGTTTTTTGTTGAGGCGGGACGCCATCATGTCCACCATTGGTCTTTCCCAATGGACTACAATCATGTGGAAGACTTCTGGATGAAGTCCCCACTCTCCCGGGTGAAGATCGTGTCTGCTGAGGAAGTCTGCTTCCCAGTTGTCCACTCCCGGGATGAACACTGCTGACAGTGCTATCACATGATTTTCCGCCCAGCGAAGAATCCTTGCAGCTTCTGCCATTGCCCTCCTGCTTCTTGTGCCGCCCTGTCTGTTTACGTGGGCGACTGCCGTGATGTTGTCAGACTGGAACAACACCGGCTGACCCTGAAGCAGAGGTTTTGCCAGGCTTAGAGCATTGTAGATTGCTCTTAGTTCCAGTATATTTATGTGAAGAGACGTTTCCAGGCTTGACCACACGCCCTGGAAGTTTCTTCCTTGTGTGACCGCTCCCCAGCCTCTCAGGCTGGCATCCGTGGTCACTAGGACCCAGTTCTGTATGCCGAATCTGCGGCCCTCTAACAGATGAGCACTCTGCAACCACCATTTCGTGCATGGAATCTGCCGAATGGAATCGCTTCGTAAGAAGCCACCATTTTTCCCAGGACTCTTGTGCATTGATGCACAGACACTGTCCCTGGTTTTAGGAGGTTCCTGACGAGTTCGGATAACTCCCTGGCTTTCTCCTCCGGAAGAAATACCTTTTTCTGAACAGTGTCCAGAATCATCCCTAGGAACAGCAGACGTGTCGTCGGGATCAGTTGGGATTTTGGAAAATTCAGAATCCACCCGTGCTGTTGGAGCACTACTTGAGTTAGTGCTACTCCGACCTCCAGCTGTTCTCTGGATCTTGCCCTTATCAGGAGATCGTCCAAGTAAGGGATAATTAATACGCCTTCTCTTCGAAGAAGGATCATCATTTCGGCCATTACCTTGGTAAAGACCCTGGGTGCCGTGGACAATCCAAACGGCAGCGTCTGAAACTGATAATGACAGTTTTGTACCACGAACCTGAGGTACCCTTGGTGTGAAGGGCAAATTGGGACATGAAGGTAAGCATCCTTGATGTCCAAGGACACCATAAAATCCCCTTCTTCCAGATTCGCTATCACTGCTCTGAGTGACTCCATCTTGAACTTGAATTTTTGTATGTACAGGTTCAGAGATTTCAGATTTAGAATAGGTCTTACCGAGCCGTCCGGCTTCGGTACCACAAATAGCGTGGAGTAATACCCCTTTCCCTGTTGTAGAAGGGGTACCTTGATTATCACCTGCTGAGAATACAGCTTGTGAATGGCTTCCAATACCGTCGCCCTGTCTGAGGGAGACATTGGCAAAGCAGATTTTAGGAACCGGCGAGGGGGAGACTTCTCGAATTCCAACCTGTAACCCTGAGATACTACCTGCAGGATCCAGGGGTCCACCTGCGAGTGAGCCCACTGTGCGCTGAAATTCTTGAGGCGACCCCCCACCGCCCCTGAGTCCGCTTGTAAGGTCCCAGCGTCATGCTGAGGCCTTTGCAGAAGCCGGGGAGGACTTCTGCTCCTGGGAAGGGGCTGCTTGCTGCAGTCTCTTACCCTTTCCTTTGCCTCGGGGCAAATATGAATGTCCTTTTGCTCGCTTGTTCTTATAGGAACGAAAGGACTGCGTCTTTTTCTGCTGGGAGGGGACTTGAGGTAAAAAGGTGGACTTCCCGGCTGTTGCCGTGGCTACCAAATCCAATAGACCGACCCCAAATAATTCCTCCCCTTTATACGGCAATACTTCCATATGCCGTTTGGAATCCGCATCGCCTGACCACTGTCGTGTCCATAGACTTCTTCTGGCAGATATGGACATCGCACTTACTCTTGATGCCAGAGTGCAGATATCCCTCTGTGCATCTCGCATATAAAGGAATGCATCCTTTAATTGCTCTATAGTCAATAAAATACTGTCCCTATCCAGGGTATCAATATTTTCAGTCAGGGAATCCGACCAAGCCACCCCAGCACTGCACATCCAGGCTGAGGCGATTGCTGGTCGCAGTATAACACCAGTATGTGTGTATATACTTTTTAGAGTATTTTCCAGCCTCCTATCAGCTGGATCCTTTAGGGCGGCCGTATCAGGAGACGGTAACGCCACTTGTTTGGATAAACGTGTGAGCGCCTTGTCCACCTTAGGGGGTGTTTCCCAGCGCGCCCTAACCTCTGGCGGGAAAGGGTATAATGCCAATAACTTCTTTGAAATTAGCAGTTTTCTATCAGGGGTAACCCACGCTTCATCACACACGTCATTCAATTCCTCTGATTCAGGAAAAACTACAGGTAGTTTTTTCAGACCCCACATAATACCCCTTTTTGTGGTACTTGCAGTATCAGAGATATGCAAAGCCTCCTTCATTGCCGTGATCATATAACGTGTGGCCCTACTGGAAAATACGTTCGTTTCTTCACCGTCGACACTAGATTCGGTGTCCGTGTCTGGGTCTGTGTCGACCGACTGAGGCAAAGGGCGTTTTACAGCCCCTGACGGTGTTTGAGACGCCTGTACAGGTACTAACTGGTTTGCCGGTCGTCTCATGTCGTCAACCGACTTTTGCAGCGTGCTGACATTATCACGTAATTCCATAAACAAAGCCATCCATTCCGGTGTCGACTCCCTAGGGGGTGACATCACCATTACCGGCAATTGCTCCGCCTCCACACCAACATCGTCCTCATACATGTCGACACACACGTACCGACACACAGCAGACACACAGGGAATGCTCTGATAGAGGACAGGACCCCACTAGCCCTTTGGGGAGACAGAGGGAGAGTTTGCCAGCACACACCAAAGCGCTATAATTATATAGGAACAACCTTATATAAGTGTTGTTTCCTAATAGCTGCTTAAATATATATAATATCGCCAAAAAATGCCCCCCCCCTCTCTGTTTTTTACCCTGTTTCTGTAGTGCAGTGCAGGGGAGAGCCTGGGAGCCTTCCTAGCAGCGGAGCTGTGTAGGAAAATGGCGCTGTGTGCTGAGGAGATAGGCCCCGCCCCCTATTCCGGCGGGCTCTTCTCCCGGTTTTTCTGAGACCTGGCAGGGGTGAAATACATCCATATAGCCTCATGGACTATATGTGATGTATTCTTTTTAGCCAGAAAGGTATTAACATTGCTGCCCAGGGCGCCCCCCCCAGCGCCCTGCACCCTCAGTGACCGCCGGTGTGAAGTGTGCCTGAGCGCAATGGCGCACAGCTGCAGTGCTGTGCGCTACCTCATGAAGACTGAAAAGCCTTCAGCCGCCGGTTTCTGGACCTCTTCTTACTTCGGCATCTGCAAGGGGGTCGGCGGCGCGGCTCCGGTGACCCATCCAGGCTGTACCTGTGATCGTCCCTCTGGAGCTAGTGTCCAGTAGCCTAAGAAGCAAATCCATCCTGCACGCAGGTGAGTTCACTTCTTCTCCCCTAGGTCCCTCGTTGCAGTGAGCCTGTTGCCAGCAGGACTCACTGAAAATAATAAAACTATCAAAACTTTTACTCTAAGCAGCTCTTTATGAGAGCCACCTAGATTGCACCCTGCTCGGACGGGCACAAAAACCTAACTGAGGCTTGGAGGAGGGTCATAGGGGGAGGAGCCAGTACACACCACCTAGTGGTCAAACTTTTAAATTTTGTGCCCTGTCTCCTGCGGAGCCGCTATTCCCCATGGTCCTGACGGAGTCCCCAGCATCCACTAGGACGTCAGAGAAATACATATATCAGTGTTATTGGGCGCCGGCGGTCTATTACTGACCTCTCGCACGTCTCCTAGGTGATCCGGCTGCAATATCGGTATTCTCCTGTTTGTCGGTATTGCGCGGTGATGGCTGATGTTGAAGAAAGCTGCAGCATTTTGGCTGGGTCGACGCTGAGAGCCGGGAGAGTTCCCACTACCCTGAGAAGCCAGCGAAAAGCTGCGAGACTTCAGGGGGGGGTTGTTCTGTAACGGGAGGAATAACACGGGCTGAGAGGGGTGAAGAACATAACGGCATCTGACACCACAACGCTGTACTTATGTGTAACGTCAGGCACAGGAGGAGTTCTCACTGTGACCACTGTCTACTCATCCCCCAGCAGGCAGTCACATTACAGACGGTGATTTTAGGATGTAACACAACTTACCACCTCGTCACAGCATATAAACATGAGACTCACCTGCCAACTATACCAGACTCTGGACGTAACGCGACTGCCTGCACTACCTACCCGACTACTCCCCAGCAGCTGCCTCCACCTCTCACCTGTGTCACACCCTGATAGGACTGGGTATAATGTGACTACCTACCCGACTACTCCCCAGCAGCTGCCTCCACCTCTCACCTGCGTCACACCCTGATAGGACTGGGTATAATGTGACTACCTACCCGACTACTCCCCAGCAGCTGCCTCCACCTCTCACCTGCGGCACACCCTGATAGGACTGGGTATGATGTGACTACCTACCTGACTACTCCCCAGCAGCTGCCTCCTCCTCTCACCTGTGTCACACCCTGATAGGACTGGGTATAATGTGACTACCTACCCGACTACTCCCCAGCAGCTGCCTCCACCTCTCACCTGTGTCACACCCTGATAGGACTGGGTATAATGTGACTACCTACCCGACTACTCCCCAGCAGCTGCCTCCACCTCTCACCTGTGTCACACCCTGATAGGACTGGGTATAATGTGACTACCTACCTGACTACTCCCCAGCAGCTGCCTCCACCTCTCACCTGTGTCACACCCTGATAGGACTGGGTATAATGTGACTACCTACCCGACTACTCCCCAGCAGCTGCCTCCACCTCTCACCTGTGTCACACCCTGATAGGACTGGGTATAATGTGACTACCTACCTGACTACTCCCCAGCAGCTGCCTCCACCTCTAACCTGTGTCACACCCTGATAGGACTGGCTATAATGCGACTACCTACCCAACTACTCCCCAGCAGCTGCTTCCACCTCTCACCTGTGTCACACCCTGATAGGACTGGCTATAATGTGACTACCTACACTACCTACCTGACTACTCCCCAGCAGCTGCCTCCACCTCTCACCTGTGTCACACCCTGATAGGACTGGGTATAATGTGACTACCTACCTGACTACTCCCCAGCAGCTGCCTCCACCTCTAACCTGTGTCACACCCTGATAGGACTGGGTATAATGTGACTACCTACCCGACTACTCCCCAGCAGCTGCCTCCACCTCTCACCTGTGTCACACCCTGATAGGACTGGGTATAATGTGACTACCTACCTGACTACTCCCCAGCAGCTGCCTCCACCTCTCACCTGTGTCACACCCTGATAGGACTGGGTATAATGTGACGTTCTCAGTATTGGCCTCACCTTCCCAATGGCTTCTGTGTGGTGCTGGGCACATATCTGCAGCCGGCTTACCCAGTGCTGCCGCTCTTTGGCATCAGTCGCTGTGGGGGAGAGAAAATAATTACAGCTGGCAGGAATGAGACACGAAGGAAAACAATACACTATACAGGATAGAAGCGTGTTCCGTCCCTGTTCCTATACCTCATACAGCAACGGTCATGTCATTACTGGTGACTGGTAGGGTAGCCAGAGGTTACACATATGGTCACCGAACACCCCGCTGTATACACTTGGGGGACTGATGGACAGAATGACCTGGGAGTAACGTGATCGAGGCAGCAGGGCTGGTGTAATGGTTAGCATTACTGCCTCACAGCACTGAGGTCATGGGTTCAATTCCTACCACGGCCCTAACTGTGTGGAGTTTGTATATTCTCCCCGTTCTTGCGTGGGTTTCCTCCGGGTACTCCGGTTTCCTCTCACTCTCACAAAAAATATGGGTAAGTTAATTGGCTCCCAAAAAACAACAACTCTAGTGTGTGCGTGCATGGGCAGACTAGATGGGCCAAGTGGTTCTTATCTGGCGTCGTCACATTCTATACCACTGACAGACTTTGTGCGTCTGGCAGAACACAGTGACTATAATTATTATCAGTCACCTAATTACAAGGCGTAACGGAACAGTTAGGTGGAACACAGACAGAGAGAAAGACGGATACGGAGACGGGGAACACAGTGGAGGAGCATTAACAAGTCTTATTTACTTTGCCACCAAAAGATGGCCGCCGCCTGAAGAATGTCTTATGAATAGATGTTCTCTCTTACTCCACAAACATCTTTTCTCACCCATCACATTTATAGATAGGATTTTGGAACATCCTTCTAGGACATCAAAGCAGCGCTACTATTCCTGAGAGAGCCTCACTTTACAACGCTGAATAATCTTTGTGCCATTCACCATGATACACCCCCATCTGCAAGGGCGCATCTACGGAGGACTAGGCCAGCGTGCAGGCTCTATCTGGGCCCCCTCATCTCTAGCCGGCAGCACTGACCCAGAGTTTAGTGCGCATGCACAGGTCTCTGGGAAAATGGCGTGGCGGACATTTTTCCAGTGGTTTCCGTACTGCACATGCGTGAAATGCAGGGAAAATGGCCACCGCACCATTTTCCTTGTGATTTCTACAGCACTGCTGCTTCCGACGCGGGACTCCGGATGGTAAGTATTGAAAAAAAAAAAATGGGTGCGCGGCTAGACCCCGGGTGCACCGCACTCATTATAAATACGCCAGTGCACCTCTACTTGGCAATGTTATTTGGTCACGTTGCTGTGTTCCCCCGATACCCTGGGCTATACCCTACTGCTGTCACCCCAATACCCTGCACCGATATCCACCTCGCAGTTTGTAGAGCTCTCCGCTTGCAGCGTTCACTGTAAACGTGTGCGAGTCTTCATCACTGGGGGAGATGACGGCCCCGGCCAGCTGCACCGTGCCCCTCGGCTTCTGGTTCTTCAGCTGCTCGTTCACAAAATATTCCAGCAGTCCGGCTTCGTTATTCAAGACGAAAAACCTGGTAACAAGGACAGGAAGGCAACGTTACACGTGAGACACAGACAGCAACAAATACAGCAGCCATGGGGGTAATTCCAAGTCGATCGCAGCAGGAATTCTGTTAGCAGTTGGGTAAAACCATGTGCACTGCAGGGGAGGCAGATTTAACATGTGCAGAGAGAGTTAGATTTGGGTGTGGTGTGTTCAATCTGCAATCTAATTTGCAGTGTAAAAATAAAGCAGCCAGTATTTACCCTGCACAGAAACAAAATAACCCACCCAGATCTAACTCTCTCTACACATGTTATATCTGCCTCCCCTGCAGTGCACATGGTTTTGCCCAATTGCTAACTAAATTCCTGCTGCGATCAACTTGGAATTACCCCCCATGTCTAGTGTAATCAGGACTGCACTATAGCACCCCCTGGTGGCAGCTTCACTCACAACCAGCCGTCTATTATCACTTTGTTTTGCACAACTGTACCTTGTGGTTCTCGCGTTTGGTTCTCCCATGAAATATGTACGACAGAATGACACAACTCATTACAGCTATTTATACTTCTGAATAGCAAACAGAACTATTCAATGACGAAACTACACAACAAACAATAGAACCTAAAGACCAGCAGCTGGAATGCCGTACCTCCAAGGAGAACGAAACGGGCAACAACCTACGGTTCAGCTACGTACCGGAACTGCCATCCTGTGACCAGGTTAGTGTACTTGGACAGGTAGCCGCAGATGTTCTCCATGTGGTCGCTGTAGGAGAGAAGAGAGGTGGTGAGCTCTGCGGAGAGACCAGAGTGACGCCAAACGGTCCACATTCACCACGCTGCTTTTATGGATCGCCCATATTCGCAGAGGTTACACGTGGAGCGAACATGTAGTAACAACAGACATTAACAATGGGTTCAAAGGAAAATACAGGGCCTGACTTGTATATATACACACTCACAAACCTGCACATGGAGAGTGAAAACACGCTGAAGGAGTAAACACACTGTTCAGTGCTACCCTGACGCTTCGCTGTATCACCTGACAGCTCCATTATGGCCAGCTGAAGCCCCTCCCACATATATAGGACACTGACTCGATGGGATCTCATACAGGTCAAAAAGCAGATAATGCAGTCACATCCGAGTTGCTGACCTCCTGGGCCCGTCCCACATATATGAGCCCACAAATCCACACAAGCCTGCCCAGCCGTCACTCACACGCTTGCCTGCCCAGCCGTCACTCACACGCTTGCCTGCCCAGCCGTCACTCACACGCTTGCCTGCCCAGCCGTCACTCACACGCTTGCCTGCCCAGCCGTCACTCACACGCTTGTCTGCCCAGCCGTCACTCACACGCTTGTCTGCCCAGCCGTCACTCACACTCTGCCGTCACTCACACGCTTGTCTGCCCAGATCGATAAGTCCCTCCTACCTAACACGGCCACCTGACGCAAAGTGAAAGGGAGCACGGTTGGTGTAATGGCTAGCATTACTGCCTCACAGGACTGAGGTTTTGGGTTAGCTTCCCATCAAGGTCCTAACTGTGTGGAGTTTACATGTTCTTGCCTTGCTTGTGTGGGTTTCCTCTGGATCCTTCAATTTCTTCCCATACTCAAAAAAACATTTGGGTAGGTTCAATGGATTCTGATGAAAACACATAACCATAGAATATATCTGTGTGTGTA
The DNA here is from genome assembly GCF_028390025.1 of Pseudophryne corroboree. Lineage (NCBI taxonomy): Eukaryota > Metazoa > Chordata > Amphibia > Anura > Myobatrachidae > Pseudophryne > Pseudophryne corroboree. Next base: position 25,642,124 of record NC_086450.1, read on the forward strand.
TGGTATATAGGTGCCCATTTCTCAAACAATATTTGGGGCTATGTCCCGGAAACACACGTTTTCAGGGGCTAGACGCAAATATTCAATATCCTGCAATGAAAGAAGGAGGGATCGCGGCAGGTAACTTCAATATCTGCTGCGGTCCCTTCATACCCGCCGGCAGCCCCCGTAGGGATGCGATGCTGCCAGATTTATCAATATCAGGAATGCAAAGCATTGGAGAGATATGGCTCCCGCAACTACCGCCATCTTCAGATGGTGACAGTCCATTATAGCCTATGGGCTACACTTCACAGGATGTAGTTCCGGCAGGGTTCCCCAGGAACCCTCCGCCGGCAATGGCCGCTGTGCATGGCGGTAAGGCTGACTGCGCATGAGCTTAAGCCCCAGATGTGTACTCAGCCCATTGCAGTCCCTGCCTGTGCCGGATGATACATTCACCCCATGTGATCGCATTCTGCAATGTGAGCCTGGGTTCTAGTATCACGCCCAGATCGCATTGCAAACGCGATGATTGATAAACGGGCCCCATAGACTGTAAGCCCCACTGTGGCAGGGACTGACGTGACCAAATATTGTCCGCAGAGCGGAATGTGTGCGCTATACAAATAACTTCATACATACATACATACATACATAATAAGCATGGGAGACCAATGTAGCTCAGCAATAAACATCCTGGAGTTATTAAATGGCCACAGGACCTAGATCTCATCCGTATCTTCCCCGGTTATTTCTTCATGGCCGTGGGCTGAATACAAAACCACTGATATCATACAAGGAAGGTGGGAGAGAGAAAGAGAACTGTAACGTCACATCTCATGTCTGGGTCTCCTGGAAGATGCGGCCATTATATGCAGATATCTCACATACAACTATGGATCTGACACTGAACTTAGAGAAGTGTACAGTCAGCGAGACAGGGTCTGGGGGGCAGTGACCCTGGGTAGCTGCTGTGTCTTCTCGGGGGATAATCCTGCATCGCACCAGCTGATACACACAGCGCATGGGACACTCAGCAACCACGGTGTTAACTAGTCCCACATGACACAATGTCACAGGAAGCACACAACAAACCGTCCCTTAAATAAATCAGTTCCCCTCAGGAATCATGTGACATAAGAGGAACAACACAAAAACGGCAATGTCCCTGCAGACATAGACTGGTTCTTACGCATACATGGCTGCACCACGGTGCACTTCCCCAGTCACTGTGCTGGGCAGTAATACCGGGAGACATAGAATGGTTCTTACACATACATGTACACGTGGGCCTGTGAGGAGGCAGTGTCCCTGTAGTACACGTGGGCCTGTGAGGAGGCAGTGTCCCTGTAGTACACGTGGGCCTGTGAGGAGGCAGTGTCCCTGTAGTACACGTGGGCCTGTGAGGAGGCAGTGTCCCTGCAGTACACGTGGGCCTGTGAGGAGGCAGTGTCCCTGTAGTACACGTGGGCCTGTGAGGAGGCAGTGTCCCTGTAGTACACGTGGGCCTGTGAGGAGGCAGTGTCCCTGTAGTACACGTGGGCCTGTGAGGAGGCAGTGTCCCTGCAGTACACGTGGGCCTGTGAGGAGGCAGTGTCCCTGCAGTACACGTAGGAGGCAGTGTCCCTGTAGTCCCTGTAGTACACGTGGGAGGTAGTGTCCCTGTAATCTCTCTGATTTGATGAGCCAATTAAAGATCAGCGTTGTGCTGAAGGCACACTGGAAGCTCAGTCACTGGGTGTAATCTGAATTTAGGAGCCAAGTCTGTGAGCTGAAGCAGGCGATTGCCCGCCGACAGGTCAGAAACCGACTGAAGGTTCCAGTGGTGATCACCTAGGTACATGGGCCCCCAGGAATGGCCCATAACACAAATATCACTCTGCAGCCATAAAAATACGGGTGTGCTGCCTATTTCTGCAACAACGATAATACCAGGAGACATAGGATGGTTCTTACACATACATGGCTGCACCATGGTGCACTTCCCCAGTCACTGTGCTGGCCAGTAATACCGGGAGACATAGAATGGTTCTTACACATACATGGCTGCACCACGGTGCACTTCCCCAGTCACTGTGCTGGGCAGTAATACCGGGAGACATAGAATGGTTCTTACACATACATGTACACGTGGGCCTGTGAGGAGGCAGTGTCCCTGTAGTACACGTGGGAGGCAGTGTCCCTGTAGTACACGTGGGCCTGTGAGGAGGCAGTGTCCCTGTAGTACACGTGGGCCTGTGAGGAGGCAGTGTCCCTGCAGTACACGTGGGCCTGTGAGGAGGCAGTATCCCTGTAGTACACGTGGGCCTGTGAGGAGGCAGTGTCCCTGTAGTACACGTGGGCCTGTGAGGAGGCAGTGTCCCTGTAGTACACGTGGGCCTGTGAGGAGGCAGTGTCCCTGTAGTACACGTGGGCCTGTGAGGAGGCAGTGTCCCTGTAGTACACGTGGGCCTGTGAGGAGGCAGTGTCCCTGTAGTACACGTGGGCCTGTGAGGAGGCAGTGTCCCTGTAGTACACGTGGGCCTGTGAGGAGGCAGTGTCCCCGTAGGACATGAGCCATAGATGCAGCAGTGTTTCTGTAAGACACGGCATGTGAGGTGGCAGTGTCTCTGTAGGACATGGGCCAGTGATGCGGAAGTGTCCCTGTGGGACATGTGCCAGTGACAGTACAGGGGATGGGTCTGTGAGGTGACAGTGTCCCCGTAGGACATGGGCTGGTGAGGCACCAGTGTCTTTGTAGAACATGGGCCAGTGATGTGGAAGTGTCCCTGTGGGACATGTGCCGGTGACACAGCAGTGACAGTATAGGGGATGGGTCTGTGAGGTGGGAGTGTCCCCATACAACATGGGCATGTCAGGCTACAGTGTCTCTATATAGGCTTGGCCTGTGAGGCGACAGTGTCTCTGTAGGACATGGGCCTGTGAAGCGTCAGCGTCTCTATAGGACATGGGCCGGTGAGGAGGCAGAGTCCCTGTAGGACATGGGCCGGTGAGGAGGCAGAGTCCCTGTAGGACAAGGGCCGGTGAGGCGGCAGAGTCTCTGTAGGACATGGGCCTGTGAGGCGGCAGAGTCTCTGTAGGACATGGGCCTGTGAGGCGGCAGTGTCTCTGTAGGACATGGGCCGGTGAGGAGGCGGTGTCTCTGTAGGACATGGGCCGGTGAGGAGGCAGTGTCTCTGTAGGACATGGGCCGGTGAGGAGGCAGTGTCTCTGTAGCACATGGGCCGGTGAGGAGGCAGTGTCTCTGTAGGACATGGGCCGGTGAGGAGGCAGTGTCTCTGTAGGACATGGGCCGGTGAGGAGGCAGTGTCTCTGTAGGACATGGGCCGGTGAAGCGGCAGAGTCTCTGTAGGACATGGGCCTGTGAGGCGGCAGTGTCTCTGTAGGACATGGGCCGGTGAGGAGGCAGTGTCTCTGTAGGACATGGGCCGGTGAGGAGGCAGTGTCTCTGTAGGACATGGGCCGGTGAGGAGGCAGTGTCTCTGTAGGACATGGGCCGGTGAGGAGGCAGTGTCTCTGTAGGACATGGGCCGGTGAGGAGGCAGTGTCTCTGTAGGACATGGGCCGGTGAGGAGGCAGTGTCTCTGTAGGACATGGGCCGGTGAGGTGGCAGAGTCTCTGTAGGACATGGGCCTGTGAGGCGGCAGTCTCTCTGTAGGACATGGGCCGGTGAGGTGGCAGTGTCTCTGTAGGACATGGGCCGGTGAGGCAGCAGAGTCTCTGTAGGACATGGGCCTGTGAGGAGGCAGTGTCTCTGTAGGACATGGGCCTGTGAGGAGGCAGAGTCCCTGTAGGACATGGGCCTGTGAGGAGGCAGAGTCCCTGTAGGACATGGGCCTGTGAGGAGGCAGAGTCTCTGTAGGACATGGGCATGTGAGGCAGCAGAGTCTCTGTAGGACATGGACCTGTGAGGCGGCAGAGTCTCTGTAGGACATGGGCCTGTGAGGCGGTAGTAACACCAAAATTCCTGGGATCACCGTGATAAAGAAACATTCCCCTCAGTGACACGTCCTATATACAACTTACTCTTTATCACTAAGAAACGGTTATTGCTGGGTGAATGTCTCACGTCCTACATCTACAGCGTCCTCACATCTACAGCGTTCCCATGATAAACCCGATTTCCTGTACTACAGTAACCTTGTCACAAACTCCTTTCTATAATGCGTTAAACATTAACTGTAACTGGTCTAATGAAGAACACACAGATTCCTCTCGGAGGATACAGCTTTCTCCTGTAATAAGCACCACGAGATGATCACTTACAAACACCCACGTGATTAGATATCTGGAAAACATGTCCTGCTGCAGGAGCCACAGAACAGGTCTGATATCCACAGTGGTCACAATATATCTATTTCCTCCATGTTGCTGAGCACCTCCTGGTGAAGGTTTTTCTGTTTGCTATTGGGTGTCCTGGTACTTCCAAAAAATTAGTCAATGTCACATTGGAGCTTACAATCTAATTTCAGGTGCATAAACACACACCAGCGTCAGGTGAAACCCATAAAAGCCAGACAGAACACGCAAAAGGTGTGCAGATAGCACTCCGGCCAGAACAGGGGCCCCAGGCAGCAACACCAACCACGGAGAATGCTGAATATTAGGATTACTGTAGGTACATAGGAATTTCAGGTAGTGGCCAACCTACAGAAATATCCCATTGTGGCTCTGTCTGGTGGATTTATCAGCTGCATTGGGATCAATAACAAAATGGCTGCTTCTGCGGTGAGTACGTGATGTGCGCACGCTAATCGAAGTTACTATTTTTACATAAACCATCTCTCTGATTTGATGAGCCAATTAAAGATCAGCGTTGTGCTGAAGGCACACTGGAAGCTCAGTCACTGGGTGTAATCTGAATTTAGGAGCCAAGTCTGTGAGCTGAAGCAGGCGATTGCCCGCCGACAGGTCAGAAACCGACTGAAGGTTCCAGTGGTGATCACCTAGGTACATGGGCCCCCAGGAATGGCCCATAACACAAATATCACTCTGCAGCCATAAAAATACGGGTGTGCTGCCTATTTCTGCAACAACGATAATACCAGGAGACATAGAATGGTTCTTACACATACATGGCTGCACCATGGTGCACTTCCCCAGTCACTGTGCTGGCCAGTAATACCGGGAGACATAGAATGGTTCTTACACATACATGGCTGCACCACGGTGCACTTCCCCAGTCACTGTGCTGGGCAGTAATACTGGGAGACATAGAATGGTTCTTACACATACATGGCTGCACCATGGTGCACTTCCCCAGTCACTGTGCCGGGCAGTAATACCGGGAGACATAGAATGGTTCTTACACATACATGGCTGCACCATGGTGCACTTCCCCAGTCACTGTGCTGGGCAGTAATACCGGGAGACATAGAATGGTTCTTACACATACATGGCTGCACCGTGGTGCACTTCCCCAGTCACTGTGCTGGGCAGTAATACCGGGAGACATAGAATGGTTCTTACACATACATGGCTGCACCGTGGTGCACTTCCCCAGTCACTGTGCTAGGCAGTAATACCGGGAGACATAGAATGGTTCTTACACTTACATGGCTGCACCACGGTGCACTTCCCCAGTCACTGTGCTAGGCAGTAATACCGGGAGACATAGAATGGTTCTTACACATACATGGCTGCACCATGGTGCACTTCCCCAGTCACTGTGCTGGGCAGTAATACCGGGAGATATAGAATGGTTCTTACACATACATGGCTGCACCATGGTGCACTTCCCCAGTCACTGTGCTGGGCAGTAATACCGGGAGACATAGAATGGTTCTTACACATACATGGCTGCACCATGGTGCACTTCCCCAGTCACTGTGCTGGGCAGTAATACCGGGAGATATAGAATGGTTCTTACACATACATGGCTGCACCATGGTGCACTTCCCCAGTCACTGTGCTAGGCAGTAATACCGGGAGATATGGAATGGTTCTTACACATACATGGCTGCACCATGGTGCACTTCCCCAGTCACTGTGCTGGGCAGTAATGTACAGTAGATGAGGATCCCCTGCAGTATACATAACGATTACATAGTATGTGCGGGATTATCACTCTCTCACCCCCATTCCACAACCCACTGTGTGCCGGTCTGCGGCGCTTACCTGTACTGCCAGGCCTTGCTGCCCACTCCCCTGGAGGCAACGCTGTGGTTATGGGGGCTGTGCGCAGGGTCCAGTTTGCCATCACTGTCACAGACCCTCATGGCTGGGGGGTCAGCCTGCATTCTGGGGGGTGGGCAGGGATCCGTGTGCTGTGGTGCGCCGTCTTCTGCCGTCACTCCTGTCTCCGCTGTGTGACACAAGAGCTGACTCTCTATTCCCTCTAGAGCAATGTATGGGACACTGGGCTATCTCCCTCCGCTGTGTGACACAAGAGCTGACTCTCTATTCCCTCTAGAGCAATGTATGGGACACTGGGCGATCTCCCTCCGCTGTGTGACACAAGAGCTGACTCTCTATTCCCTCTAGAGCAATGTATGGGACACTGGGCTATCTCCCTCCGCTGTGTGACACCACAGCTGACTCTCTATTCCCTCTAGAGCAATGTATGGGACACTGGGTTCTCTCTCTCCGCTGTGTGACACCACAGCTGACTCTCTATTCCCTCTAGAGCAATGTATGAGACACTGGGTTCTCTCTCTCCGCTGTGTGACACAAGAGCTGACTCTCTATTCCCTCTGGAGCAATGTATGGGGCACAGGGCTCTCTCCTTCCACTATGTGACACAAGAGCTGACTCTCTATTCCCTCTGCTCTAATGTATGGGACACAGGGATCCCTCTCTTCTCAGTGTGACACAAGAGCTGACTCTCTAGTTCCCCTGGAGCAATGTATGGGGCACAGGGCTCTCTCCTTCCACTATGTGACACAAGAGCTGACTCTCTATTCCCTCTGCTCTAATATATAGGACACAGGGATCCCTCTCTTCTCAGTGTGACACAAGAGCTGACTCTCTAGTTCCCCTGGAGCAATGTAAGTGATGCCCGGATATCCCATCCATCGTGGGGCACAAGAGCTGACTCTCTAATCTCTGTGGAGCAATGCATGGGACACAGGGATCTCTCTCCTCAGTGTGGCACAAGAGCTCACACTCTATTCCCTCCCAGCAGGGCCAGTACACCCAGCACACAGGGGGCAGGGCTGTATTACAGCTGTGAGTATATAATATGTACGGGGCGGGGGTCTCGATACCATCTCAGCCCGTCTCGGTGTCACCGCTCCCGTTCATTCCGCCTCCGCAGCCTAGCCGGGCCAGGGTAGATGCTAGAATCAAGTGGGCAAGGGACCTTTTCCGTCTGGGGGAGGAGTTACGATACAAGGGGGAGGAGCTACGCCAGCGGGATAGTTCCACTACTATCCACGCCACCAACTATTACCTTTAGTAATCAGGTGGTGAGCGAAGCGAGCCACCGAGCTCGAAGCGTGGCGAGGGTACTTTTCGGGTACCCTGTTCCCCCGTAGCTCCTCCCCCTGGTGACGTGTCTCCTCCCCTAGATACGTCAGAAGGTCCCTTCTCCCACTCCGAAATAGAATCAACCGCCGGGGGCCAGGGAGAACACAGCCTTCCGTCACTTCCGGGGTACGTACCAGTCTGCGACGTCAGACCGCACTGCACGGCGCGGCGCCATGTTGGTTACTGGCAACACTGCCAGAGAGAGAGTCACGTGATCTTCCAAGTCTTACTGCAGTTTTATACATGTTATTAGGGACGTCACGTGCAGACAGGGGAGGTAGGAGTCAGTGCTTCCCCTGTCGTTAATGATTAAAATAATACAAAGAAGATATTTATGACAGACATTCTGTGTCATAAGTATCTGCTTTACCCTTTATAGTATTTTAATAATTTCTACCACGTAAAAAAAAATGTTTTAAAAGTGATTTGGAGGCACCGCTCTCGGTGCCTCCCGCTGTCAGTGTGAAAGGGCCGGAAGCAGGGGCGGGCAGGGCCAAGCATTGGGCAGGAAAAGGCCATTAAAAAAAGCACTAGAAGCGGCACTGGTATATGTGCCTCATTGACAGGGGCATGCTTTCAGCCCATATGAAAGCAAGCCCTTCTTGCTGTGATTGGGCATTAGCAGAGTTGGGAAGGGGGGGGAGGGGGGGGGGGGGCTCAGCGGGCACCAAGGAAGTGAAGCCCTGTCATCCAGGATATTTTTAATTATAATTATACTGTATGCGCCCGTCCCCCAGCCGATCCAGCAGCCCCGTCCCCTAGCTGATCCAGCAGCCCATCCTCTGGCCCATTCAGAAGCCCGTCCTCCGGCTCATCTAGCAGCCAGGTAGAAGTGGGTGCCACTGGCCAGGGAACTGTATACTGAAAAAGTTCCCTGTGCGTGGCGCTGCCACAGAGCCCCCAGTTCCACTTCCACCTCGCTCCCCCTGTGACACCGCCACCCAGTGGCGTAACTAGAAATTTTTCGCTCCCAACCCAAAAAATTCTTCGGCGCCCCCCCCCATCCCCCATCCCCCATAATTGGCACTACTGAAGGGACAAATATGCGCGCAAGCTGCAAAAAGGGGAGTGGCTTCGCATAAAGGGGCGTGGAATTGCAGGAAAAGACTACCTTATACCCCAGTTTTGCAACCTGCACGCCCAGACGTTCGCCACCACAGGAAAGAAAAATAATCCTGATTCATGCCCCTTACATTACTTGTCATTTTTGCTCCTTATAGTAATGCCCAGTATACATTATGCCACATACTGCAATTGCCCTAAGACATTATGCCACACACAGTAATGCACATGACACAATATGCACACACCATAATGCCCCCGACACATTATGCCACACACCGTAATGCCTGTGACACATTATGACAGGAATCGCAATGTCCGTGATACATTATGCCACACACTTCAATGCCCCTGATACATTATAGCACATACAATGCCTGTGACACATTATGACACACACCGCAATGACCCTGAGACATTATACCACATACCACAATGCCCGTGATATAGTATACAACACACCGTAATGCCTGACACATTATGACACACACCGCAATGTCCGTGATACATTATGCCACACACTGCAATGACCCTGAGACATTATACCACATATCACAATGCCCGTGATATAGTATACCATACACCGTAATGCCTGTGACACATTATGACACACACCGCAATGTCCGTGATACCCTATGCCACACACCGCAATGCCCGTTATACATTATGCCACACTGCAATGACCCTGAGACATTATACCACATACCACAATGCCCGTGATATAGTATGCCACACACCGTAATGCCTGTGACACATTATGACACACACCGCAATGTCCGTGATACATTATGCCACACACTGCAATGCCCATTACACATTAAGTCCTACAGTAACGCTTCTAATTACTTTTAAATTACCTGCTCGTTGCCAGGGATTTCATGCTTTTGGTTCCATGCACGGTGCCAAGGGTTTTCATGCTCAGGGTGTCATGCTCATTGCCAGGGGTTTCATGCACTGGGTGTCATGCTCGTTGCTAGGGGGTAGTGCTTGTTGCTAGGGCTGTGCTCCCAGTGCCACATATGTCCCCAGTGCCAGATATTTCCCCACGGTGCCAGGTACTCACATGCCCCCAGTGCCAAATATAGCCCCCCCCCCATGTGCCAGGGACACATATACCCCCCAGTGCCACATATGCCCCCAGTGCCATATATGCCCCCTCAGTGCCTCATATTCTCCCCCAGTGCCCCCCCCCCCGTCCCCCGTCCCCCGCTGTTTTGTGTTGGAGGGACACGGAGGGCACAGCGCCCGCCTCTCCTGTGTCCCTCCTGGGTCTCCGGCGGGTCTGTTAAAGGAAGTGCCGGTTCGTGAGCCAATCAGAGCTCACGAACAGCACTTCCTTTATTAGACCCGCCGGAGACCCAGGAGGGACACAGAAGAGGCGCGCGCTGTGCCCTCCGCTCCGTGTCCCTCCTTACAGCAGAGGCGGGTTGGTGAGGAGACCGCAGATTGACATGCGAACGCTCGTCCGCATGTCAATCTGCTCTAAATCAGTGGCGGCGCCCCCGCAGCCCCTCGCCCCCAAGCCACCGCGAGGGCTGCGGGGGCAGTAGTTACGCCACTGCCGCCACCACTGCCTGTCTCTGGCTTACTATGGTCGCTCTGAGTGCAGTCCATGCAGAGGAGCCGCACTGCGGTTCTAGGCCCAGGACCAGATAGGTAAAAAGCAATATAATTGTCATTCACTGCCTGTTCCCATCACCCTTTCCTTCTCTCTATCACACTCTCACCCTCTGCTACTGCTGTTACCCTTTCCCTGGCGTCGCCCTGTCCCTGGCTTCGCCCTCTTCCTGTCATCCTCTCCTTGGCGTCACGCTCTTCCTGTCATCCTCTCCTTGGCGTCACGCTCTTCTTGTCACCCTCTCCTTGGCGTCACGCTCTTCTTGTCACCCAGAGTTGGCAACGACTGCTGTCACCCTCTCCCTGTCACCAGCTCCCTGGCATCACCCTCTCCTGTTACCCACTACTGTCCCCCTTTTCCTGTCACCCTCTCCCTAGCATCACACTCTTCCTGTCACCCTCTACCTGTCGCCCACTGCTGTCCCCCTTTTCCTGTCACCCTCTACCTGTCGCCCACTGCTGGCTATTTTGTTGTCCAGGACTTTCATTAACTAATAGCGCAGCACAAGTAGAACTATTAAGTTCATGGAAGCCCTGGACAACAACATTGCATTTATATCCTCCTCCCACTCCTAAACACTAATATGTATTATTTATTTTATTTCTCATACGTCCTAGAGGATGCTGGGGTCACCATTAGAACCATGGGGTATAGACGGGATTCGCAGGAGACATGGGCACTTTAAGACTTTCAAGGGGTGTGAACTGGCTCCTCCCTCTATGCCCCTCCTCCAGACTCCAGTTTTAGAATTGTGCCCAGTGAGACTGGACGCACTACAGTGGAGCTCTACTGAGTTTCTCTGAAAAAGGTTAGGTTTTTTTATGTTCAGGGAGCACTGCTGGCAACAGACTCCCTGCATCGTGGGACTGAGGGGAGAGAAATATGACTAACTTCTAGTGAGTTCAAAGGCTCTGCTTCTGGCTACAGGACACCATTAGCTCCTGAGGGTGCTGATCGCTGGGTACGCCTAGATGCTCACTCCCACAGCCTGCCGTCACCCCCTTACAGAGCCAGAAGACAGGTGAGTAGCAGAAGAAAAGAAGACTTCTTCAGTGACGGCATTCTGAGGTATTGTGCAGCGAGCGGAATGCTGCGCGCCATGCTCCCACACACGCAGCACTGCAGGGTGCAGGGCATACTTGCCTACCCTCCCGGAATGGCCGGGAGGCTCCCGAAAATCGGGTGACCCTCCCGGCCCCCCGGAAGAGCAGGCAAGTCTCCCAATTACAGGGGTCCCCCCCTGCCCGGCTGCCCTCTTAGCGAGTGAAGTGGGCGGTCCGGGCAGGCGATGACGCGATTCTTGTTGAATCGCGTCATGCAAGCCACGCCCCCCACTGTATAATGCCGGTAATTGCGGCATTGCACAGTGGGGGGCGTGGCTTACATGACGCGATTCAGCAGCCACGCCCCGTCCCTCCTCTGGCCCGCCCCCGTGCCGCCTCCGGCTCGCCCCCGGCCCGCCCCCCTCCTCACATCAGCTCACTGCTCGGCGTGCCCGCCCCCCTGCTGAGCCGACAGGCTGCTCTCTCTCGGAGAGAACAGCCCAAAAGTCGGCAACTATGGTGCAGGGCGCGGGGGGGAGGAAGGGGGGGGCGCCCTGGGCAGCAAAAATCCTCTATTTCCACTGGCAAGAGGGGACATTAGTGCCAAGGCACTGTCCTAACCCCCGCCAGCATAATTATTTATTAAAATAAGCAGGACAGAAACGCACCATTAAGGGGGCGGAACTTCTTCCTCACAGCTCACTCTCAGCTCGGCACCATTTCCTCTCCACAGACCCGTTAATTTGGCGCTGGGTTGTGAGCTGGCAAATCTCCTCTGTGTCTCTCTGACAGACTTTACTGTGGGTCTGTCCCCTATATGCCCGGTGTGTCTGTGGGTGTTTGGTACACGTGTGTCGACATGTCTAAGGCTGAGTGCTCTTCCCAGGAGGAGGCTGTATTAGGGACACAAACGGCTGTGGGGGTGACCCTGTCGGCACCGCCGACTCCTGATTGGGTAAATGTTTTGAATGCTTTGAATGCTAATGTGGCTCTTATTAGTATAAGATTAGATAAGTCCGAGTCTCAGACCCAGGCATGGAAGAAATCTGTGGAGGATGTGTTATTACAAGTCCAGGACACCTCGGGGTCACAAAAACTTACTTTTGCCCAGTTGGCAGACACTGGTACCGACACGGACACTGATTCCAGTGTCGACTATAGTGATACCAGATTAGATCCAAAGTTGGCAAAGAGCATTCAGTACATGATTGTGGCAGTTAAAGATGTATTACATATCACTGAGGACCTGTCCCTGATAAAAGGGTCTCTATGTATAGGGAAAAGAAACCTGAGATAATGGCCCTCATTCCGAGTTGTTCGCTCGGTATTTTTCATCGCATCGCAGTGAAAATCCGCTTAGTACGCATGCGCAATGTTCGCACTGCGACTGCGCCAAGTAACTTTACTATGAAGAAAGTAATTTTACTCACGGCTTTTTCTTCGCTCCGGCGATCGTAATGTGATTGACAGGAAATGGGTGTTACTGGGCGGAAACACGGCGTTTCAGGGGCGTGTGGCTGAAAACGCTACCGTTTCCGGAAAAAACGCAGGAGTGGCCGGGGAAACGGTGGGAGTGCCTGGCCGAACGCTGGGTGTGTTTGTGACGTCAACCAGGAACGACAAGCACTGAACTGATCGCACAGGCAGAGTAAGTCTGGAGCTACTCTGAAACTGCTAAGTAGTTAGTAATCGCAATATTGCGAATACATCGGTCGCAATTTTAAGAAGCTAAGATTCACTCCCAGTAGGCGGCGGCTTAGCGTGTGTAACTCTGCTAAATTCGCCTTGCGACCGATCAACTCGGAATGAGGGCCAATGTTCCCTCCCTCTCATGAACTGAACACTCTATTTGAAAAAGTCTGGGAAAGTCCTGACAGAAAGTTTCAGATTCCCAATAGGATTCCGGTGGCTTATCCGTTTCCCTCTGGGGATAGGGAAAAGTGGGACTCACCCCCCATTGTAGACAAGGCCCTATCACGTTTGTCGAAAAAGGTGGCTATCCCATCACCTGGCACGTCAGCCCTTAAAGACCCTGCGGATCGTAAGCAGGAAAATACGTTAAAATACATTTATACGACCACAGGTACGCTGCTCAGACCGGTCATTGCATCTGCGTGGGTGAGTAGTGCTATCGAAAAGTGGGCAGATAACTTGTCATCTCATATAGATTCCCTAGATAGGTATTGCATCCTATTGACGCTGGGTTATATAAAGGACGCTGCAGCGTACCTAAAGGAAACTGCGAGAGATATTGGGCGGGATGTACTAAGCGGAAAATGCGGTAAACTCCCTGTTTACCGCATTTTCCTGATGTACTAACCACCGGCCGGCAGGACAGCGCCGCGGCGGGGTACGGCTGGCGTACGTCCATAGAAGCCTATGGGCTTCTCTCCGCGGCGCTGTGTGAGGGATCCGATCGGATCCCTCCCAGCATGCCCTGCGGCCGCCCCCGTCACCCCGCGCATGCGCAGACTGACTCCTGGGGCCGAATCCCGGAAGTCAGGCTGCCGCTGCACATCGCGGAGGACAGCTCTTATCGGAAGAGCTGTCCTCCGCAATACTGATCGCATATGTTAGTACATATGCGATCAGCATCGTGGCGCAGGGCGGCGATGGGCGGCGATGTACATTAGTACATCCCGCCCATTGGCTTTTTGGGATCAAAGAGCCAATGCCATGGCAGTCTCAGCTAGGCGAGCATTGTGGATTCACCAATGCAGGGCTGAAACTAGGATTTTCGTCACCCGGGGCAAGGCAGTAATTTGGCGCCCCCCACAAAAAAAAAAAAAAAAACACAAAACAACACAAAACAAAAAACAAACAAACAAACCAACCAACCAACCAACCAACCAACCAACCAACCAACCAACCAACCAACCAACCCTATCAGACTAAAATAATCAGATTATCAAACATTTTGAAAAAAGGGGATACTACTGGACAATGGTGGTCATTCCGAGTTGATCGCTCACTGCCGATTTTCGCAGTGCAGCGATTAAGTAAAAAAGCGGCAATTCTGCGCATGCGCTAAGTACTTTCACACAAAACTTTGTAGATTTACACAAGATCGAGAGACGTTTTTTCATCGCTCGAGTGATCGTAGAGTGATTGACAGGAAGTGGGTGTTTCTGGGCGGAAACTGACCGTTTTCAGGGAGTGTGCTAAAAAACGCAGGCGTGTCAGGGAAAAACGCGGGAGTGTCTGGAGAAACGGGGGAGTGGCTGGCACGTTCGGTAGGGCGTGTTTGTGACGTCAAACCAGGAACTAAACGGACTGAGATGATCGCAATCTGTGAGTAGGTCTTGAGCTACTCAGAAACTGCAAGAAAATATTTAATAGCAGTTCTGCTAACCTTTCGTTCGCTATTCTGCTAAGCTAAGATACACTCCCAGAGGACGGCGGCCTAGCGTGTGCAATGCTGCTAAAAGCAGCTAGCGAGCGAACAACTCGGAATGACCACCAATATTCCGCTATGTGCCTCAAATGCCCTATGCGTCACATGCACCTCCAGCGTGTTCAACTACATGCTCCTCTGTGTGTCCCCATACATTGCACTATGGGGGTCATTCAGAGTTGATCACTCGCTAGCTGTTTTTTGCAGTCCTGCGATCGCATAGTCGCCTCCCACCGGGGAGTGTATTTTAACTTTGCAAGTGTGCGATCGCATGTGCAGCCGAGCTGTGCTAAAAAAATTTGAGCAGTTTCTGAGTAGCCCAGAACTTACTCAGCCACTGCGATCACTTCAGCCTGTCCGGGGCTGGAATTGACGTCAGACACCCGCCCTTCAAACGCATGGACACGCCTGTGTTTCTCCAAACACGCCCAGAAAACGGTCAGTTGCCACCCACAAACGCCTTCTTCCTGTCAATCACCTTGCGATCGGCCGTGCAAATGGATTCTTCACACAGACCCATCGCAGAGCAACAAACCGCTTTGTACCCCTGTGACGCGCCTGTGCATTGTGGTGCATAGCAATGCGCAGTTCTATCCTGATCGTAACGCTGCAAAAAATGCTGGCGAGCGATCAGGTCTGAAAGACTCCCTATATCATAACACTTTATCACTGCACTACATGCCCCTATCCACTGCACTACATCACTATACTACATGCCCCTAAGCACTGCACTACATACCCTATATGCTACCAGTGCCGTTTCTAGCGGCGGGCGAGCCGTGCAACCGCACGGGGCGCCCGCCGCGGCACTTTGTGTGTCCTTATCTCCTCTCCTCCCTCTTCCCGAGCGCTCCTGCTCGGGGGGCGGAGTTTCGCGGAATTACGCGTTTGCGTTGTGCCGTCACGACGCAAACGCGTCATTCCGCAAAGCCCCGCCCCCCGAGCGCTCCCGCCCCCCGAGCAGGAGCGCTCGGGAAGAGGGAGGAGAGGAGACAAGCCTGGAAGGAGGAGGTGGCCGGTGCGAGGGACGTGAGGCGGCCGGACCCGAAGAGCGGGAAGATGTAAGTAGTATCTCTATCTCTCTCTCTCCCCCTTCCTTCCCCCCTCACTTGACACCTGCCTGCCGCACTGTGTAAAATGGGGATACCTGCCTGCCGCACTGTGTAAAATGGGGGCACCTGCCTGCGTACTGTGTAAAATGGGGATATCTGCCTGCCGCACTGTGTAAAATGGGGGCACCTGCCTGCGTACTGTGTAAAATGGGGATACCCGCCTGCCGCACTGTGTAAAATGGGGGCACGTGCCTGCCGCGCTGTGTAAAATGGGGGCACCTGCCTGCGTACTGTGTAAAATGGGGATATCTGCCTGCCGCACTGTGTAAAATGGGGGCACCTGCCTGCGTACTGTGTAAAATGGGGATATCCGCCTGCCGCACTGTGTAAAATGGGGGCACGTGCCTGCCGCGCTGTGTAAAATGGGGGCACCTGCCTGCGTACTGTGTAAAATGGGGATATCTGCCTGCCGCACTGTGTAAAATGGGGGCACCTGCCTGCGTACTGTGTAAAATAAGATTTTACTTACCGATAAATCTATTTCTCGGAGTCCGTAGTGGATGCTGGGGTTCCTGAAAGGACCATGGGGAATAGCGGCTCCGCAGGAGACAGGGCACAAAAAGTAAAGCTTTTCCAGATCAGGTGGTGTGCACTGGCTCCTCCCCCCATGACCCTCCTCCAGACTCCAGTTAGGTACTGTGCCCGGACGAGCGTACACAATAAGGGAGGATTTTGAATCCCGGGTAAGACTCATACCAGCCACACCAATCACACCGTACAACTTGTGATCTAAACCCAGTTAACAGTATGATAACAGCGGAGCCTCTGAAAGATGGCTTCCTTCAACAATAACCCGAATTAGTTAACAATAACTATGTACAATTATTGCAGATAATCCGCACTTGGGATGGGCGCCCAGCATCCACTACGGACTCCGAGAAATAGATTTATCGGTAAGTAAAATCTTATTTTCTCTATCGTCCTAGTGGATGCTGGGGTTCCTGAAAGGACCATGGGGATTATACCAAAGCTCCCAAACGGGCGGGAGAGTGCGGATGACTCTGCAGCACCGAATGAGAGAACTCCAGGTCCTCCTTAGCCAGAGTATCAAATTTGTAAAATTTTACAAACGTGTTCTCCCCTGACCACGTAGCTGCTCGGCAAAGTTGTAATGCCGAGACCCCTCGGGCAGCCGCCCAAGATGAGCCCACCTTCCTTGTGGAGTGGGCCTTTACAGATTTAGGCTGTGGCAGGCCTGCCACAGAATGTGCAAGTTGGATTGTGCTACAGATCCAACGAGCAATCGTCTGCTTAGACGCAGGAGCACCCATCTTGTTGGGTGCATACAATATAAACAACGAGCCAGATTTTCTGACTCCAGCTGTCCTTGCAATATATATTTTTAATGCTCTGACAACGTCCAGTAACTTAGAGTCCTCCAAGTCACTTGTAGCCGCAGGCACTACAATAGGCTGGTTCAGATGAAATGCTGACACCACCTTAGGGAGAAAATGCGGACGAGTCCGCAGTTCTGCCCTGTCCGAATGGAAAATCAGATATGGGCTTTTGTAAGATAAAGCTGCCAGTTCTGACACTCTCCTGGCCGAAGCCAGGGCTAGAAGCATGGTCACTTTCCATGTGAGATATTTCAAATCCACCTTCTTTAGTGGTTCAAACCAATGAGATTTTAGAAAGTCCAAAACCACATTGAGATCCCACGGTGCCACTGGAGGCACCACAGGAGGCTGTATATGTAGCACTCCCTTAACAAAGGTCTGGACTTCAGGGACTGAAGCCAATTCTTTTTGAAAGAAAATCGACAGGGCCGAAATTTGAACCTTAATAGATCCCAATTTGAGACCCATAGACAATCCTGATTGCAGGAAATGTAGGAATCGACCCAGTTGAAATTCCTCCGTCGGAGCACTCCGATCTTCGCACCACGCAACATATTTTCGCCAAATTCGGTGATAATGTTGCACGGTTACTTCCTTCCTTGCTTTAATCAAAGTAGGAATTACTTCTTCCGGCATGCCTTTTTCCTTTAGGATCCGGCGTTCAACCGCCATGCCGTCAAACGCAGCCGCGGTAAGTCTTGAAACAGACAGGGACCCTGCTGAAGCAAGTCCCTCCTTAGAGGTAGAGGCCACGGATCTTCCGTGATCATCTCTTGAAGTTCCGGGTACCAAGTCCTTCTTGGCCAATCCGGAACCACTAGTATCGTCCTTACGCCTCTTTGCCGTATAATTCTCAATACTTTTGGTATGAGAGGCAGAGGAGGAAACACATACACCGACTGGTACACCCAAGGCGTTACCAGCGCGTCCACAGCTATTGCCTGCGGATCTCTTGACCTGGCGCAATACCTGTCCAGTTTTTTGTTGAGGCGAGACGCCATCATGTCCACCATTGGTCTTTCCCAACGGGTTACCAGCAAGTGGAAGACTTCTGGATGAAGTCCCCACTCTCCCGGGTGAAGATCGTGTCTGCTGAGGAAGTCTGCTTCCCAGTTGTCCACTCCCGGGATGAACACTGCTGACAGTGCTATCACATGATTCTCTGCCCAGCGAAGAATCCTTGCAGCTTCTGCCATTGCACTCCTGCTTCTTGTGCCGCCCTGTCTGTTCACATGGGCGACTGCCGTGATGTTGTCCGACTGGATCAACACCGGTTTTCCCTGAAGCAGAGGTTCTGCCTGGCTTAGAGCATTGTATATTGCTCTTAGTTCCAGAATGTTTATGTGAAGAGACGTTTCCAGGCTCGTCCATACTCCCTGGAAGTTTCTTCCTTGTGTGACTGCTCCCCAGCCTCTCAGGCTGGCGTCCGTGGTCACCAGGATCCAATCCTGTATGCCGAATCTGCGGCCCTCCAATAGATGAGCACTCTGCAACCACCACAGAAGAGACACCCTTGTCCTTGGAGACAGGGTTATCCGCAGGTGCATCTGAAGATGCGACCCTGACCATTTGTCCAACAGATCCCTTTGGAAAATTCTTGCGTGGAATCTGCCGAATGGAATTGCTTCGTAAGAAGCCACCATTTTTCCCAGGACTCTTGTGCATTGATGTACAGACACCTTTCCTGGTTTTAGGAGGTTCCTGACAAGCTCGGATAACTCCTTGGCTTTTTCCTCCGGGAGAAAAACCTTTTTCTGAACCGTGTCCAGAATCATCCCTAGGAACAGCAGACGAGTTGTCGGCATTAACTGGGATTTTGGAATATTCAGAATCCACCCGTGCTGTTTTAGCACTTCTTGCGACAGTGCTAATCCCATCTCTAGCTGTTCTCTGGACCTTGCCCTTATTAGGAGATCGTCCAAGTATGGGATAATTAATATGCCTTTTCTTCGAAGAAGAATCATCATCTCGGCCATTACCTTTGTAAAGACCCGAGGTGCCGTGGACAATCCGAACGGCAGCGTCTGAAACTGATAGTGACAGTTTTGTACAACGAACCTGAGGTACCCCTGGTGTGAGGGGTAAATTGGAACGTGGAGATACGCATCCTTGATGTCCAAGGATACCATAAAGTCCCCCTCTTCCAGGTTCGCTATCACTGCTCTGAGTGACTCCATCTTGAACTTGAACTTCTTTATGTACAGGTTCAAGGACTTCAGATTTAGAATAGGCCTTACCGAGCCATCCGGCTTCGGTACCACAAAAAGAGTGGAATAATACCCCTTCCCTTGTTGTAGAAGAGGTACCTTGACTATCACCTGCTGAGAGTACAGCTTGTGAATGGCTTCCAAAACCGTCTCCCTTTCGGAGGGGGACGTTGGTAAAGCAGACTTCAGGAAACGGCGAGGTGGATCTGTCTCTAATTCCAACCTGTACCCCTGAGATATTATCTGCAGGATCCAGGGATCTACCTGCGAGTGAGCCCACTGCGCGCTGTAATTTTTGAGACGACCACCCACCGTCCCCGAGTCCGCTTGAGAAGCCCCAGCGTCATGCTGAGGCTTTTGTAGAAGCCGGGGAAGGCTTCTGTTCCTGGGAAGGAGCTGCCTGTTGCTGTCTCTTCCCTCGACCTCTGCCTCGTGGCAGATATGAATAGCCCTTTGCTCTCTTATTTTTAAAGGAACGAAAGGGCTGCGGTTGAAAAGTCGGTGCCTTTTTCTGTTGGGGAGTGACTTGAGGTAGAAAGGTGGATTTCCCGGCTGTAGCCGTGGCCACCAAATCTGATAGACCGACTCCAAATAACTCCTCCCCTTTATACGGCAAAACTTCCATATGTCGTTTTGAATCCGCATCGCCTGTCCACTGTCGCGTCCATAAAGCTCTTCTGGCCGAAATGGACATAGCACTTACCCGTGATGCCAGTGTGCAGATATCCCTCTGTGCATCACGCATATAAAGAAATGCATCCTTTATTTGTTCTAACGACAGTAAAATATTGTCCCTGTCCAGGGTATCAATATTTTCAATCAGGGACTCTGACCAAACTACCCCAGCACTGCCCATCCAGGCAGTCGCTATAGCTGGTCGTAGTATAACACCTGCATGTGTGTATATACTTTTTTGGATATTTTCCATCCTCCTATCTGATGGATCTTTAAGTGCGGCCGTCTCAGGAGAGGGTAACGCCACTTGTTTAGATAAGCGTGTTAGCGCCTTGTCCACCCTAGGAGGTGTTTCCCAGCGCTCCCTAACCTCTGGCGGGAAAGGGTATAATGCCAATAATTTCTTTGAAATTATCCGCTTTTTATCAGGGGCAACCCACGCTTCATTACACACGTCATTTAATTCTTCTGATTCAGGAAAAACTATAGGTAGTTTTTTCACACCCCACATAATACCCTGTTTAGTGGTACCTGTAGTATCAGCTAAATGTAACGCCTCCTTCATTGCCAAAATCATATAACGTGTGGCCCTACTGGAAAATACGGTTGATTCGTCACCGTCACCACTGGAGTCAGTGCCTGTGTCTGGGTCTGTGTCGACCGACTGAGGCAAAGGGCGTTTCACAGCCCCTGACGGTGTTTGAGTCGCCTGGACAGGCACTAATTGATTGTCCGGCCGTCTCATGTCGTCAAACGACTGCTTTAGCGTGTTGACACTATCCCGTAGTTCCATAAATAAAGGCATCCATTCTGGTGTCGACTCCCTAGGGGGTGACATCCTCATATTTGGCAATTGCTCCGCCTCCACACCAATATCGTCCTCATACATGTCGACACACACGTACCGACACACAGCAGACACACAGGGAATGCTCCTAACGAAGACAGGACCCACTAGCCCTTTGGGGAGACAGAGGGAGAGTTTGCCAGCACACACCAAAAGCGCTATATATAACAGGGATAGCCTTATAATAAGTGCTCCCTTATAGCTGCTTTATATATATCAAAATATCGCCATAAATTTGCCCCCCCTCTCTGTTTTACCCTGTTTCTGTAGTGCAGTGCAGGGGAGAGACCTGGGAGCCGTCCTGACCAGCGGAGCTGTGAGAGGAAATGGCGCCGTGTGCTGAGGAGATAGGCCCCGCCCCTTTTCCGGCGGGCTCGTCTCCCGCTATTTAGTGAATCCAGGCAGGGGTTAAATATCTCCATATAGCCTCTGGGGGCTATATGTGAGGTATTTTTAGCCTTTATATAGGTTACATTTGCCTCCCAGGGCGCCCCCCCCCAGCGCCCTGCACCCTCAGTGACTGCGTGTGAAGTGTGCTGAGAGGAAAATGGCGCACAGCTGCAGTGCTGTGCGCTACCTTTAGAAGACTGCAGGAGTCTTCAGCCGCCGATTCTGGACCTCTTCTGACTTCAGCATCTGCAAGGGGGCCGGCGGCGCGGCTCCGGTGACCATCCAGGCTGTACCTGTGATCGTCCCTCTGGAGCTGATGTCCAGTAGCCAAGAAGCCAATCCATCCTGCACGCAGGTGAGTTCACTTCTTCTCCCCTCAGTCCCTCGTTGCAGTGATCCTGTTGCCAGCAGGACTCACTGTAAAATAAAAAAACCTAAGCTAAACTTTTTCTAAGCAGCTCTTTAGGAGAGCCACCTAGATTGCACCCTTCTCGGCCGGGCACAAAAATCTAACTGGAGTCTGGAGGAGGGTCATGGGGGGAGGAGCCAGTGCACACCACCTGATCTGGAAAAGCTTTACTTTTTGTGCCCTGTCTCCTGCGGAGCCGCTATTCCCCATGGTCCTTTCAGGAACCCCAGCATCCACTAGGACGATAGAGAAAATGGGGATATCTGCCTGCCGCACTGTGTAAAATGGGGGCACCTGCCTGCGTACTGTGTAAAATGGGGATATCTGCCTGCCGTACTGTGTAAAATGGGGATACCTGCCTGCCGTACTGTGTAAAATGGGGATACCTGACTGCCGCACTGTGTAAAATGGGGATATCTGCCTGCCGCACTTTGTAAAATGGGGACACCTGCCTGCCGTGCTGTGTAAAATGGGGGCACGTGCCTGCCGCGCTGTGTAAAATGGGGATACCTGCCTGCCGCACTGTGTAAAATGGGGGCACCTGCCTGCGTACTGTGTAAAATGGGGATATCTGCCTGCCGCACTGTGTAAAATGGGGGCACCTGCCTGCGTACTGTGTAAAATGGGGATATCTGCCTGCCGTACTGTGTAAAATGGGGACACCTGCCTGCCGTACTGTGTAAAATGGGGATACCTGCCTTCCGCACTGTGTAAAATGGGGATATCTGCCTGCCGCACTTTGTAAAATGGGGACACCTGCCTGCCGTGCTGTGTAAAATGGGGGCACGTGCCTGCCGCGCTGTGTAAAATGGGGATACCTGCCTGCCGCACTGTGTAAAATGGGGGCACCTGCCTGCGTACTGTGTAAAATGGGGATATCTGCCTGCCGCACTGTGTAAAATGGGGGCACCTGCCTGCGTACTGTGTAAAATGGGGATATCCGCCTGCCGCACTGTGTAAAATGGGGGCACGTGCCTGCCGCGCTGTGTAAAATGGGGGCACCTGCCTGCGTACTGTGTAAAATGGGGACATCTGCCTGCCGCACTGTGTAAAATGGGGGCACCTGCCTGCGTACTGTGTAAAATGGGGATATCTGCCTGCCGCACTGTGTAAAATGGGGGCACCTGCCTGCGTACTGTGTAAAATGGGGATATCTGCCTGTCGTACTGTGTAAAATGGGGATACCTGCCTGCCGTACTGTGTAAAATGGGGATACCTGCCTGCCGCACTGTGTAAAATGGGGATATCTGCCTGCCGCACTTTGTAAAATGGGGACACCTGCCTGCCGTGCTGTGTAAAATGGGGGCACGTGCCTGCCGCGCTGTGTAAAATGGGGATACCTGCCTGCCGCACTGTGTAAAATGGGGATACCTGCCTGCCGCACTTTGTAAAATGGGGGCACCTGCCTGCGTACTGTGTAAAATGGGGATATCTGCCTGCCGCACTGTGTAAAATGGGGATACCTGCCTGCCGCACTGTGTAAAATGGGGGCACCTGCCTGCCGTACTGTGTAAAATGGGGATATCTGCCTGCCGCACTGTGTAAAATGGGGACACCTGCCTGCCGCACTGTGTAAAATGGGGGCACCTGCCTGCCGTACTGTGTAAAATGGGGATATCTGCCTGCCTTACTGTGTAAAATGGGGATACCTGCCTGCCGCACTTTATAAAATGGGGGCACCTGCCTGCGTACTGTGTAAAATGGGGATATCTGCCTGCCGTACAGTGTAAAATGGGGATACCTGCCTGCCGCACTGTGTAAAATGGGATACCTGCCTGCCGCACTTTGTAAAATGGGGACACCTGCCTGCCGTGCTGTGTAAAATGGGGGCACGTGCCTGCCGCGCTGTGTAAAATGGGGACACCTGCCTGCCGCGCTGTGTAAAATGGGGACACCTGCCTGCCGCGCTGTGTAAAATGGGGACACCTGCCTGCTGTAATGTGTAAAATGGGGACTTTTTTATTTTTATTTTTTTCCTCCTGTGGTGGGCATGATGATATCAGACGAGGCCACGCCCACTTTAATGAGACCACGACCATTTTAATCAGGCCACACACCCTTGTCGGGAGTGCGCGCTCCTTCGGCACGCGCATGTCTTTTCTTTTTATAGCTATGTGTGGGGGGGGGGGCGCATTTTTTTTATAGCAATGGGGGGGCGCGCATTTTGAAATCTCGCACTGGGAGCCAAATTGTCTAGAAACGGCCCTTAATGCTACACTACATCCCCACACTACATCCTCTTATATGTTACACCACATTAGTGCACTACATGCCCCTATATACTGCAATACATTGCTACAGTACATACCCTATATGGTACACTACATCACTGTACTACACCCCCCTATAAGCTACACCAAATCCTCCTATCTGGGAGGCAAAGTGGAGGTTGATACTGCTAACTGGGAGCACAGTGCGCTTCTATAGCTTGTATGGTACACTGCACGCTAGTCACAGCACTGCGTGGCAAAGAAGACAGTTTAAGACAGTAGCCGACATAGGAGAGATCCCAGGTACTGGAGCTCACTCGCACAGCGTCGGAGCCAGCTGCGGGCAGACAGGTGGGTCAGATACATTGCCCTTCGAGCTATCTGCTGTCTCAATGGAGCAGCACAGAACTGACGGTAAAAAAAACACAAACAAACCCTGCTCCTCTGTAACTCCTTGGCGCCCCCTCAAATCCTGCACCCGGGGCACATGCCCCTTAGCCCCCCCCTAGTTACGGCCCTGACCAATGGATTGCTGATGCTGACTCCAAGAAAAATATGGAATTGCTATCATATATAGGTGGTGCCTTGTTTGGTGACGGCCTCGCTGATTTGGTATCTACGGCTACCGCGGGTAAGTCATCCTTTTTGCCTTATGTTCCTCCACAACAAAAGAAAACACACCACTATCAAATGCGGTCCTTTCGGCCCAATAAATATAGAAAAGGGCGAGGTTCTTCCTTCCTTGCTACTAGAGGAAGGGGAAGAGGTAAAAGATCACCAGCCTTGTCGGGTTCCCAGGAGCAGAAGTCCTCCCTGGCTTCTGCCAACTCCACCGCATGACGCCGGGGCTCCTCTGCGGGAGTCCGCATCGGTGGGGGCACGTCTCAAACTCTTCAGTCAGTTCTGGTTTCGTTCGGACCTGGACCCATGGGTTTTACAAATAGTATCCCAAGGGTACAAACTGGAGTTTCTCTTCGCCGATTTTTCAAATCGGCCTTACCAGCTTCTCTTCCGGACAGGGAGGTAGTATGCGACGCAATAAAAAAGTTGTGTCAAAATCAGGTCATTGTCATGGTTCCCCCGTCACAACAGGGAGAAGGCTTTTATTCAAGCCTGTTTGTGGTCCCGAAGCCAGACGGCTCAGTCAGACCGATCCTAAACCTGAAATCCTTCAATTTCTTCCTAAAAAAAAATCAAAATTCAAGATGGAGTCTCTCCGAGCAGTGATCTCCAGTCTGGAGGAAGGGGATTTTATGGTGTCGGTGGACATAAAGGATGCCTATTTACATGTTCCCATTTATCCTCCGCATCAGGCTTACCTGAGGTTTGCAATTCAGGATTGTCATTACCAATTTCAGACGTTGCCGTTTGGTCTGTCCACGGCTCCGAGGATTTTCACCAAAGTGATGGCGGAAATGATGGTTCTCCTTCGCAAGTAAGGAGTCACGATTATCCCGTACTTGGACGATCTCCTGATAAAGGCGAGATCCAGGGACCAGTTGGTGCAAAACATTGCACTCTCCCTGACAGTTCTTCAACAACATGGTTGGCTCCTAAACTTGCCAAAATCACAGTTGATTCCGACGACGCGGTTGTCGTTTTTGGGAATGATACTGGACACAGAACTACAGAGAGTTTTTCTTCCAGTGGAAAAGGCTCTGGAACTTCAGAGTCTGGTCAAACAACTTCTGAAACCAGCAAGAGTGTCAATCCATCAATGCACTCAGTTGCTGGGGAAGATGGTTGCGGCCTACGAGGCCATTCAGTTTGGCAGATTCCACGCCAGAGTGTTTCAGTGGGACCTGTTGGACAAGTGGTCCGGTTCCCACCTGCACATGCACCGAAGGATAATCCTGTCTTCCAAGACCAGAATCTCACTCCTGTGGTGGCTGCACAGCTCTCACCTCCTAGAGGGGTGCAGGTTCGGGATCCAGGACTGGATCCTAGTAACCACGGATGCAAGTCTCTGAGGCTGGGGAGCAGTCACACAGGGGGAAAACTTCCAAGGAAGATGGTCAAGCCAGGAAACTTGTCTCCACATAAACGTTCTGGAGTTAAGGGCCATTTACAACGGCCTTCTACAAGCGGAACATCTTCTTCGCACTCTGCCCGTACTGATACAGTCGGACAATGTAACAGCAGTAGCATACATAAACCGCCAGGGCGGAACAAAAAGCAGAGCGGCAATGGCAGAAGCCACAAAGGTTCTCCGCTGGTCGGAAAAGCATACAAGCGCTCTGTCAGCGATCTTCATTCCAGGAGTGGACAACTGGGAAGCAGACTTCCTCAGCAGACACGATCTCCATCCAGGAGAGTGGGGCCTCCATCAAGAGGTCTTCACAGAAGTGACAAGTCATTGGGGAATTCCTCAAATAGACATGATGGCATTTCGTCTCAACAAGAAGCTTCAGAGATATTGTTCCAGGTCGAGGGACCCTCAAGCAATAGCAGTGGATGCACTGGTGACACCATAGGTGTTTCAGTCGGTGTATGTATTCCCTCCACTTCCTCTCATTCCAAAAGTTCTAAAGATCATAAGAAGAACAAAGATTCAAGCGATCCTCATTGTCCCAGATTGGCCAAGGAGGGCTTGGTATCCAGATCTTCAGGAATTACTCATAGGAGATCCCTGGCCTCTTCTTCTACGCGAGGACCTGTTACAGCAGGGGCCGTGCGTGTATCAAGACTTACCGCGGCTACGTTTGATGGCCCGAAAGGGTATTCCCATTGAAGTCATTCCCACACTTATTCAGGCCAGAAAAGGAGTAATGTCTAAACATTACCACCGTATTTGGAGAAAATATGTTTCTTGGTGTGAATCCAAGAAGGCTCCTACGGAAGAATTTCAGCTAGGACGTTTTCTCCATTTTCTACAAGCAGGTGTGGATGCGGGCCTAAAGTTGGGCTCAATTAAGGTACAGATTTCAGCCTTATCGATTTTCTTTCAAAAACAATTGGCCTCCCTTCCAGAAGTTCAGACTTTCGTGAAAGGTGTGTTGCACATCCAATCTCCATTTGTGCCCCCAGTGGCACCATGGGATCTTAACAGTTGCAGGCCCTCATTCCGAGTTGTTCGCTCGCAAGCTGCTTTTAGCAGCTTTGCACACGCTAAGCCGCTGCCTACTGGGAGTGAATCTTAGCTTATCAAAATTGCGAACGAAAGATTAGCTAAATTGCGAATAGACACTTCTTAGCAGTTTCTGAGTAGCTCCACACTTACTCGGCAACTGCGATCAGTTCAGTCAGTTTCGTTCCTGGTTTGACGTCACAAACACTCCCAGCATTCGGCCAGACACTCCTCCGTTTCTCCAGCCACTCCCGCGTTTTCCCCAGAACGGTAGCGTTTTTTCACACACACCCATAAAACGGCCAGTTTCTGCCCAGAAACACCCACTTCCTGTCAATCACATTACGATCACCAGAACGAAGAAAAAACCTCGTAATGCCGTGAGTAAAATACCTAACTGCATAGCAAATTTACTTGGCGCAGTCGCACTGCGGACATTGCGCATGCGCATTAGCGACTAATCGCACCGTTGCGAGAAAAATATAACGAGCGAACAACTCGGAATGACCCCCGCAGTTCCTTCAATCACATTGGTTTGAACCTTTACAGAAGGTGGGGTTGAAATTCCTCACTTGGAAAGCGGTCATTCTGTTGGACTTGGCATCCGCAAGGCGGGTGTCTGAGTTAGCGGCCTAGTCACACAAGAGCCCTTATTTGATCTTCCATGAAGATAGAGCAGAGTTGAGGACTCGTCAGCAATTTCTGCCGAAGGTGGTTTCATCTTTCCACATGAACCAACCTATTGTGGTGCTAGTGGCTACTGACGCTTTAATTGAGTCAAAGTCTCTGGATGTGGTCAGAGCTTTGAAAATTTATGTCGCCAGAACGGCTCAGGTTAGGAAAACGGAGGCTCTGTTTGACCTGTATACTCCCATCAAGATTGGGTGTCCTGCTTCTAAGCAGACCATTGCACGCTGGATCTGTAATACGATTCAACATGCTCATTCCACGGCTGGATTGCCGTTACCAAAATCGGTGAAGGCTCATTCTACTAGAAAGGTGGGCTCGTCCTGGGCGGCTGCCCGGGGGGTCTCGGCATTGCAACTTTGCTGAGCAGCTACTTGGTCGGGTTCAAACACTTTTGCAAAGTTTTAAAAGTTTGATATCCTGGCCGATGATGACCTCAAGTTTGGACAATCGGTGCTGCAGAGTCACCCGCACTCTCCCGCCCGTTCTAGAGCTTTGGTATAAGCCCATGGTTCTAATGGTGACCCCAGCATCCTCTATGACGTATGAGAAAATAGGATTTTAATACCTACTGGTAAATCCTTTTCTCTTAGTCCGTAGAGCATGCTGGGCGCCTGTCCCAGTGTGTACTGTATCTGCAGTTATTAGTTGTGGTTACACTCATGTTGTGTTGCGTTTATAGTCAGCCTGTTGCTGAAATTGTTCATGCCGTTGGCTTGTGTTCTGTTGAATGCCATGTTGTACGGCATGCATCACGTGTGAGCTGGTATGTATCTCACCTTAGTTTAATAATAATTCCTTTCCTCAAAATGTCCGTCTCCCTGGGCACAGTTCCTATAACTGGAGTCTGGAGGAGGGGCATAGAGGGAGGAGCCAGTTCACACCCTTTGAAAGTCTTAAAGTGCCCATGTCTCCTGCGGATCTCGTCTATACCCCATGGTTCTAATGGTGACCCCAGCATCCTCTACGGACTAAGAGAAAAGGATTTACCGGTAGGTATTAAAATCCTATTTTTATACAAATTGACAATATATTAGTCGCCTGGTCATCACAAGTTTGATGGGCAGGCAGAGTGCGGGCATTGGCGGTATTGGAATTATATGCAAATTAGTGGTAGGGGGACAGGGTAGTTGATGGCGATTTTTGTAAGCCATTGGCGGAAGCGTGGCCATTAGTGGCAGGAGTAGTGGGCATCAGGGACGGTGGCGGCAGCTGGTATCGGCTCAGGGGCAGTAGTGGGCATCAGCCCGGTGGCGGTAGGGGTCATCAGCGGGACTCGGGGGGACATTATCACTGCAATGCTCACCAGCCACTGACCTCACCGCACGCCACTGGTGTTCATTCTCCAGCTGTTTATTATTAGCCTATCATAACTTCCATCTTAATACTGAGGCAGAAGGGTGAGCACCAGTCAGCGGGCGGTGTTCCATGGACTGTAGGCCGAGATTTGGGAGTAAGCGGCTACACTGGAGGATTTATAATGGCTTTGTCCAATCCTGCGAGGGTTTTGTGTCTGTATGGGGGAAGGTTACTATTATTTATTATAGTTACTATTATTATTATAGTTATTATTATATTTTATTTGAATGACATCACACAATCTCCGCAGCGCTGTACACAGGGGTAACACAGAGAATGGTATAAGCAGGTGCATCACTTTACATAGTCATAGATACATAATTCCTGTGCTCAGATTACATAATACATGTAGCTCATACATACATACATAATGCAGAGGGGAGAGGGCCCTGCTCGTGAGAACCTGCAGTGTAGCGGGGCTATGGATGGACATAGGCGATTAGGAGAACTGCCTGTTCCAGGACTATGAGTAACGTCCTAGGTAAATCCAGGTTGCAGCATCTTGGGATGGTTCTGTCCTTGTCCTTCCCTCTGTACTGTTACCGTGACACAATGCTGATGATAGGACAGCTGGGAGATGTGTGCCGCTAGCCGACGCCCCTTTATCGCTTCTCTCAGTATCATAAGGGCAAAATTGGGACAAAATAAGCCCCGGGCCCTGACCCGCCTAAACTCCGCTCTCCATATGTCCAAACGCCCCCACTTTCCACCAATTCACACCCACTTATGGCAAAGCTCCAACAGCTTTGAAGATGGCGTTAGTCGCACTTCTCACCTTGGTAAATCTGACATCGCATCCCCCATAGAGACCTATACGGGCGGCTTTCACTGTCAGAACAGTAACGGAAGGACAGTAGCAGATACCGGTCCCTCTCTGTTACATTTAGGGGACTAGGGATGGCCATCGACCATTGATGATTCAAAATCATCGATAGTCTGGTGCCGATGTCGCATACTTTTACCATCGATGGGGGAGAACTAGATGGTTTCCCTCATCGATGGCTAGGGCTAAACGAATATTTTTTTTATTTATTTTTAGAAGATGCTGGGACACGGAGCATAGCTCCGCCTCTGACACCCACAAAGCCCCACCCCCAGGTTGTGATTGGCCCGTGGGTCATTCACAGAAATAAGAGGGATGTCCATCAATGAGAGTAACCATCGATGGTCTTCCATAGCACAGTTAGCAACCATCGATGGCCACTTTCAGTTCCGCCATCGATGGAAACCATTGATGGGTCAGTTGCTAAGGGATACACTGTCCCCCATATACAGCCACCAGCACCACTGCTACCCTGGCTGCCCCCCCCCCCCCCTCACTATGCAGCGTACTATTTTATCGTTTAAAAAATTGAGGGGGCATGGCAACGCCTTCCCAGATATGGGGTCAGTATATCATGCAGAGCACATCCAGGGATCAGTATATCATGCAGAGCACATCCTGGGATCAGTATATCATGCAGAGCACATCCTGGGATCAGTATATCATGCATAGCACATCCTGAGATCAGTATATCATGCAGAGCACATCCTGGGATCAGTATATCATGCAGAGCACATCCAGGGATCAGTATATCATGCAGAGCACATCCAGGGAGCAGTATATCATGCAGAGTACATCCTGGGATCAGTATATCATGCAGAGCACATCCTGGGATCAGTATATCATGCAGAGCACAATGCTGGGATCAGTATATCATGCAGAGCACATCCTGTGATCAGTATATCATGCAGAGCACATCCTGGGATCAGTACATCATGCAGAGCACAATGCTGGGATTAGTATATCATGCAGAGCACATCCTGGGATCAGTATATCATGCAGAGCACAATGCTGGGATCAGTATATCATGCAGAGCACATCCTGGGATCAGTATATCATGCAGAGCACATCCTGGGATCAGTATATCATGCAGAGCACATCCAGGGATCAGTATATCATGCAGAGCACATCCTGGGATCAGTATATCATGCAGAGCACATCCAGGGATAAGTATATCATGCAGAGCACATCCTGGGATCAGTATATCATGCAGAGCACATCCTGGGATCAGAATATCATGCAGAGCACAATGCTGGGATCAGTATATCATGCAAAGCACAATGCTGGGATCAGTATATCATGCAGAGCACATCCTGGGATCAGTATATCATGCAGAGCACATCCTGGGATCAGTATATCATGCAGAGCACAATGCTGGGATCAGTATATCATGCAGAGCACATCCTGGGATCAGTATATAATGCAGAGCACATCCTGGCATCAGTATATCATGCAGAGCACATCCAGGGATCAGTATATCATGCAGAGCACATCCTGGGATCAGTATATCATGCAGAGCACATCCAGGGATAAGTATATCATGCAGAGCACATCCTGGGATCAGTATATCATGCAGAGCACATCCTGGGATCAGAATATCATGCAGAGCACAATGCTGGGATCAGTATATCATGCAAAGCACAATGCTGGGATCAGTATATCATGCAGAGCACATCCTGGGATCAGTATATCATGCAGAGCACATCCTGGGATCAGTATATCATGCAGAGCACAATGCTGGGATCAGTATATCATGCAGAGCACATCCTGGGATCAGTATATCATGCAGAGCACATCCTGGGATCAGTATATCATGCAGAGCACATCCTGGGATCAGTATATCATGCAGAGCACATCCTGGGATCAGTATATTATGCAGAGCACATCCTGGGATCAGTATATCATGCAGAGCACATCCTGGGATCAGTATATCATGCAGAGCACATCCTGGGATCAGTTTATCAGAATCAGCTTTATTGGGCAGGTGTACTCACGTACACTAGGATTTTTTTGCGGTACAATGCATCGCCAAGCAGCAACATGAAGGGGGAATACATAGCATAAGAAGGGGGAAAACGCAGCATACATTACAAACATTACATGTATGAGTTCATACCGCACATTACAACTGTACAACAGACTCAACATATTAAACATATTATACATATTATACATACATGTAAAAACGAAGGCTGCTTGGCAGAGCAGCACAGAGGCAGCCATCCGCGGCGCCATCTTGAACTCATTTATAATGTTATGTGGCCAAAACATTATAATGGGTCCATGAAAAGAGTTATTAATAATAATAATTTTATTTATATAGTGCTCTCTCCAAACAGGACTCAAGGCGCTATACAGACATCCAAACAATAAACATAATACAGAAGATTAATACAGCAATACACAGGTCACACATACATAAAAATATCATGCAGAGCACATCCTGGGATCAGTATATCATGCAGAGCACATCCTGGGATCAGTATATCATGCAGAGCACATCCAGGGAGCAGTGTATCATGCAGAGCACATCCTAGGATCAGTATATCATGCAGAGCACATCCTGGGATCAGTATATCATGCAGAGCACATCCTGGGATCAGTATATCATGCAGAGCACATCCTAGGATTAGTACATCTTGCAGAGCACATCCTGGGATCAGCATATCATGCAGAGCACATCCTGGGATCAGTATATCATCCAGAGCACATCCTAGGATCAGTATATCATGCAGAGCACATCCTGGGATCAGTATATCATGCAGAGCACATCCTGGGATCAGTATATCATGCAGAGCACATCCTGGGATCAGTATATCATGCAGAGCACATCCTAGGATCAGTATATCATGCAGAGCACATCCTGGGATCAGTATATCATGCAGAGCACATCCTAGGATCAGTATATCATGCAGAGCACATCCTGGGATCAGTACATCATGCAGAGCACAATGCTGGGATCAGTATATCATGCAGAGCACATCCTGGGATCAGTATATCATGCAGAGCACATCCTGGGATCAGTATATCATGCAGAGCACATCCTGGGATCAGTACATCATGCAGAGCACAATGCTGGGATCAGTATATCATGCAGAGCACATCCTAGGATCAGTATATCATGCAGAGTACATCCTGGGATCAGTACATCATGCAGAGCACATCCTGGGATCAGTATATCATGCAGAGCACATCCTGGGATCAGTATATCATGCAGAGTACCTCCTGGGATTAGTACATCATGCAGAGCACAATGCTGGGATCAGTATATCATGCAGAGCACAATGCTGGGATCAGTATATCATGCAGAGCACATCCAGGGATCAGTATATCATGCAGAGCACATCCTGGGATCAGTACATCATGCAGAGCACAATGCTGGGATCAGTATATCATGCAGAGCACATCCTGGGATCAGTATATCATGCAGAGCACATCCTAGGATCAGTATATCATGCAGAGCACATCCTGGGCTCAGTATATCATGCAGAGCACATCCTGGGATCAGTATATCATGCAGAGCACATCCTGGGATCAGTATATCATGCAGAGCACATCCTAGGGTCAGTATATCATGCAGAGCACATCCTAGGATCAGTATATCATGCAGAGCACATCCTGGGATCAGTATATCATGCAGAGCACCTCCTGGGATCAGTACATCATGCAGAGCACAATGCTGGGATCAGTATATCATGCAGAGCACAATGCTGGGATCAGTATATCATGCAGAGCACATCCAGGGATCAGTATATCATGCAGAGCACATCCTGGGATCAGTACATCATGCAGAGCACAATGCTGGGATCAGTATATCATGCAGAGCACATCCTGGGATCAGTATATCATGCAGAGCACATCCTAGGATCAGTATATCATGCAGAGCACATCCTGGGATCAGTATATCATGCAGAGCACATCCTGGGATCAGTATATCATGCAGAGCACAATGCTGGGATCAGTATATCATGCAGAGCACAATGCTGTTATCAGTATATCATGCAGAGCACAATGCTGGGATCAGTATATCATGCAGAGCACATCCTGGGATCAGTATATCATGCAGAGCACATCCTGGGATCAGTACATCATGCAGAGCACAATGCTGGGATCAGTATATCATGCAGAGCACAATGCTGGGATCAGTATATCATGCAGAGCACATCCTGGGATCAGTACATCATGCAGAGCACAATGCTGGGATCAGTATATCATGCAGAGCACAATGCTGGGATCAGTATATCATGCAGAGCACATCCTGGGATCAGTACATCATGCAGAGCACAATGCTGGGATCAGTATATCATGCAGAGCACATCCTGGGATCATTATATCATGCAGAGCACATCCTGGGATCAGTATATCATGCAGAGCACATCCTGGGATCAGTATATCATGCAGAGCACATCCTGGGATCCGTATATCGGGGGTCATTCCGAGTTGTTCGCTCGTTGCCGATTTTCGCTATACTGCGATTAGTCGCTTACTGCGCATGCGCAAGGCTCGCATTGCGCCTGCGCTTAGTTATTTTACACAAAAGTTAGGTATTTTACTCACGGCATTACGAAGCTTTTTCATCGCTGTGCTGATCATAGTGTGATTGACAGGAAGTGGGTGTTTCTGGGCGGAAACTGGACGTTTTATGGGAGTGTGCGGAAAAACGCAGGCGTTCGAGTTGCAAAACGCAGGAGTGGCTGGAGAAACGGGGGAATGGTTGGGCAAACGCTGGGTGTGTTTGTGACGTCAAACCAGGAACGAAAAGGACTGAGCTGGTCGCAATGGCTGAGTAAGTCTGGAGCTACTCAGAAACTGCTAAGAAATTTCTATTCGCAATTCTGCTAATCTTTCGTTCGCACTTCTGCTAAGCTAAGATACACTCCTAGGGGGCCGCGGCCTAGCGTGTGCAATGCTGCTAAAAGCAGCTAACGAGCGAACAACTCGGAATGACCCCCAATCTGCTGTCAGCGTACCATGCAGCGCACATTCTGCTGTCAGTGTACCATGCAGAGCACAATCTGCTGTCAACGTACCATGCAGAGCACATTCTGCTGTCACCGTACCATGCAGAGCACAATCTGCTGTCACCGTACCATGCAGAGCACATTCTGCTGTCACCGTACCATGCAGAGCACAATCTGCTGTCACCGTACCATGCAGAGCACATTCTGCTGTCACCGTACCATGCAGAGCACATTCTGCTGTCACCGTACCATGCAGAGCACATTCTGCTGTCACCGTACCATGCAGAGCACATTCTGCTGTCACCGTACCATGCAGAGCACAATCTGCTGTCACCGTACCATGCAGAGCACAATCTGCTGTCACCGTACCATGCAGAGCACATTCTGCTGTCAGCATACCATGCAGAGCACAATCTGCTGTCAGCGTACCATGCAGAGCACATTCTGCTGTCACCGTACCACGCAGCGCACATTCTGCTGTCAGAGGAATGAGCGTATGTTATGTAATAGGACATAGTAAGGGTAGTAATAACCCCCCCTGGGTGTGTTACTGGGGACAGTGACAGGACGTGCCCTGTATAGGATATAGGAGAGGAATGAGCGTATGTTATGTAATAGGACATAGTAAGAGTAGTAATAACCCCCCCTGGGTGTGTTATTGGGGGCAGTGACAGGACGTGCCCTGTATAGGATATAGGAGAGGAATGAGCGTATGTTATGTAATAGGACATAGTAAGAGTAGTAATAACCCCCCTGGGTGTGTTACTGGGGACAGTGACAGGACGTGCCCTGTATAGGATATAGGAGAGGAATGAGCGTATGTTATGTAATAGGACATAGTAAGGGTAGTAATAACCCCCCCTGGGTGTGTTACTGGGGACAGTGACAGGACGTGCCCTGTATAGGATATAGGAGAGGAATGAGCGTATGTTATGTAATAGGACATAGTAAGGGTAGTAATAACCCCCCCTGGGTGTGTTACTGGGGACAGTGACAGGACGTGCCCTGTATAGGATATAGGAGAGGAATGAGCGTATGTTATGTAATAGGACATAGTAAGGGTAGTAATATAACCCCCCCTGGGTGTGTTACTGGGGACAGTGACAGGACGTGCCCTGTATAGGACATAGGAGAGGAATGAGCGTATGTTATGTAATAGGACATAGTAAGAGTAGTAATAACCCCCCCGGGTGTGTTATTGGGGGCAGTGACAGGACGTGTCCTGTATAGGATATAGGAGAGGAATGAGCGTATGTTCTGTAATAGGACATAGTAAGGGCACCTAGGGGTGCCGTGAAAAAAATTCTGATATTCTAGGGCGCCGTGATTCAAAAAAGTTTGGAAACCACTGGGTTAGTGGGAGCGTATGTTATGTAATAGGACATGGTAGTAATAACCCCCCCTGGGTGTGTTACTGGGGACAGTGACAGGACGTGCCCTCTATAAGATACAGGAGAGGAATGGGTTAGTGGGAGCGTATGTTATGTAATAGGACATGGTAGTAATAACCCCCCCTGGGTGTGTTATTGGGGGCAGTGACATGCAGTGGCAGTACGGGGGGTGGGAGCAGGGGTATGCGGTGGGAAGGAGTGGGGAGGAATAGATTGGGGGGATGTGGTTACAGTTGGAGTTACATCACAGTCACTTGCATCAGACTAAAGCCTCACAGCAACTAGACTTCGTGTTTGGGGGTTATCCGCAAATATTATTCATCCCTGCAATAGGCGATCCCTCCATTGGCGCCTGCAGCTGCATTCCCTATAGGTTTCTACGGGGGGAGCGATACTGCCAGACGTATCAATACATATTGGCTCCCGCTGCTACCTATTGCGGTAGCCCATTGTAGCCTATGGGCTTCAGATCACGGAACCCTCTGCCGGAAATGGCGGTCACGATGATATCACAATCTCATACTATTCAACTAAAATAATGTTACTGCAAATACTTTCCCCTGAGTATTCTTCAGTGGCTCTCTGCATCATGTGAGCCTGTACTATAAGTTCCTTTTACTGCATCAATGACTGAGCTCCCAGCTTTGTGTCTAGTCACTGGCCTGGCAATACACTTGCTGTGGTTACTGGTTACATGCATTGTGCAAACCTTGGATACAGACATTCTGTCTGTGAAATATTTCATGTCGAAACTGGAATCACCCGGTGATCTCATATGACCTGCAGCAGCTTCTTGTAGGTGTTCCCAGCCAGCAAGCCGCACCCCAGGCCTGTAACAGTGTATACAGGAAAGCAGCCGCACTCCAGGACTGTGACAGTGTATACAGGAAAGCAGCCGCACTCCAGGACTGTTACACTGTATACAGGAAAGCAGCCGCACTCCAGGACAGTAACACTGTATACAGTAAAGCAGCCACACCCCAGGACTGTTACACTGTATACAGGAAAGCAGCCGCACCCCAGGACTGTTACACTGTATACAGGAAAGCAGCCGCACCCCAGGACTGTTACACTGTATACAGGAAAGCAGCCACACTCCAGGACTGTTACACTGTATACAGGAACGCAGCCGCACCCCAGGACTGTTACACTGTATACAGGAAAGCAGCCGCACCCCAGGACTGTTACACTGTATACAGGAAAGCAGCCACACTCCAGGACTGTTACACTGTATACAGGAAAGCAGCCGCACTCCAGGACAGTAACACTGTATACAGTAAAGCAGCCACACCCCAGGACTGCTACACTGTATACAGGAAAGCAGCCGCACCCCAGGACTGTTACACTGTATACAGGAAAGCAGCCGCACCCCAGGACTGTTACACTGTATACAGGAAAGCAGCCGCACTCCAGGACTGTTACAGTGTATGCAGGAAAGCAGCCGCACTCCAGGACTGTTACACTGTATACAGGAACGCAGCCGCACCCCAGGACTGTTACACTGTATACAGGAAAGCAGCCGCACCCCAGGACTGTTACACTGTATACAGGAAAGCAGCCACGCCCCAGAACTGTTACACTGTATACAGGAAAGCAGCCACACTCCAGGACTGTTACAGTGTATGCAGGAAAGCAGCCGCACTCCAGGACTGTTACACTGTATACAGGAACGCAGCCGCACCCCAGGACTGTTACACTGTATACAGGAAAGCAGCCGCACCCCAGGACTGTTACACTGTATACAGGAAAGCAGCCACGCCCCAGAACTGTTACACTGTATACAGGAAAGCAGCCACGCTCCAGGACCGTTACACTGTATACAGGAAAGCAGCCACACTCCAGGACTGTTACACTGTATACAGGAAAGCAGCCACACTCCAGGACCGTTACACTGTATACAGGAAAGCAGCCACACTCCAGGACTGTGACACTGTATACAGGGAAGCAGCGGCACTCCAGGACTGTTACACTGTATACAGGAAAGCAGCCGCACTCCAGGACTGTTACACTGTATACAGGAAAGCAGCCGCACCCCAGGACTGCTACACTTTATACAGGAAAGCAGCCGCACCACAGGACTGTTACACTGTATACAGGAAAGCAGCCGCACTCCAGGACCGTTACACTGTATACAGGAAAGCAGCCACACTCCAGGACCGTTACACTGTATACAGGAAAGCAGCCACACTCCAGGACTGTTACACTGTATACAGGAAAGCAGCCGCACCCCAGGACTGTTACACTGTATACAGGAAAGCAGCCGCACTCCAGGACTGTTACACTGTATACAGGAAAGCAGCCACACTCCAGGACTGTGACACTGTATACAGGAAAGCTGCCACGCCCCAGAACTGTTACACTGTATACAGGAAAGCAGCCGCACTCGAGGACTGTGACACTGTATACAGGGAAGCAGCCGTACTCCAGGACTGTTACACTGTATACAGGAAAGCAGCCACACTCCAGGACTGTGACACTGTATACAGGAAAGCTGCCACGCCCCAGAACTGTTACACTGTATACAGGAAAGCAGCCGCACTCGAGGACTGTGACACTGTATACAGGGAAGCAGCCGCACTCCAGGACTGTGACAGTGTACACAAGAAAGCAGCCGCACTCCAGGACTGTTACACTGTATACAGGAAAGCAGACGCACCCCAGGACTGTTACACTGTATACAGGAAAGCAGCCACACTCCAGGACTGTTACACTGTATACAGGAAAGCAGCCGCACCCCAGGACTGTTACACTGTATACAGGAAAGCAGCCACACTCCAGGACTGTTACACTGTATACAAGAAAGCAGCCGCACTCCAGGACTGTTACACTGTATACAGGAAAGCAGCCACACTCCAGGACTGTTACACTGTATACAGGAAAGCAGCAGAACATCAGGATTGTTATACTGTATACAGGAAAGCAGCCGCACTCCAGAACTGTTACACTGTATACAGGAAAGCAGCCGCACCCCAGGACTGTTACACTGTATACAGGAAAGCAGCCGCACCCCAGGACTGTTACACTGTATACAGGAAAGCAGCCGCACTCCAGAACTGTTACACTGTATACAGGAAAGCAGCCGCACTCCAGGACTGTTACACTGTATACAGGAAAGCAGCCGCACTCCAGGACTGTTACACTGTATACAAGAAAGCAGCCGCACTCCAGGACTGTTACACTGTATACAGGAAAGCAGCCGCACTCCAGGACCGTTACACTGTATACCGGAAAGCAGCCGCACCCCAGGACTGTTACACTGTATACAAGAAAGCAGCCGCACTCCAGGACTGTTACACTGTATACAGGAAAGCAGCCGCACTCCAGGACCGTTACACTGTATACAGGAAAGCAGCCACACTCCAGGACTGTTACACTGTATACAGGAAAGCAGCCACACTCCAGGACTGTTACACTGTATACAGGGAAGCAGCCGTACTCCAGGACTGTTACACTGTATACAGGAAAGCAGCCGTACTCCAGGACTGTTACACTGTATACAGGAAAGCAGCCACACTCCAGGACTGTGACACTGTATACAGGAAAGCTGCCACGCCCCAGAACTGTTACACTGTATACAGGAAAGCAGCCGCACTCCAGGACTGTGACACTGTATACAGGGAAGCAGCCGCACTCCAGGACTGTGACAGTGTACACAAGAAAGCAGCCG
Organism: Pseudophryne corroboree; assembly: GCF_028390025.1. Classification (NCBI taxonomy): domain Eukaryota; kingdom Metazoa; phylum Chordata; class Amphibia; order Anura; family Myobatrachidae; genus Pseudophryne; species Pseudophryne corroboree. Next base: position 25,681,832 of record NC_086450.1, read on the forward strand.
CACTCCAGGACTGTTACACTGTATACAGGAAAGCAGCCGCACCCCAGGACTGTTACACTGTATACAGGAAAGCAGCCACACTCCAGGACTGTTACAGTGTATACAGGAAAGCAGCCGCACTCCAGGACTGTTACACTGTATACAGGAAAGCAGCCGCACCCCAGGACTGTTACACTGTATACAGGAAAGCAGCCACACTCCAGGACTGTTACACTGTATACAAGAAAGCAGCCGCACTCCAGGACTGTTACACTGTATACAGGAAAGCAGCCACACTCCAGGACTGTTACACTGTATACAGGAAAGCAGCAGAACATCAGGATTGTTATACTGTATACAGGAAAGCAGCCGCACTCCAGAACTGTTACACTGTATACAGGAAAGCAGCCGCACCCCAGGACTGTTACACTGTATACAGGAAAGCAGCCGCACCCCAGGACTGTTACACTGTATACAGGAAAGCAGCCGCACTCCAGAACTGTTACACTGTATACAGGAAAGCAGCCGCACTCCAGGACTGTTACACTGTATACAGGAAAGCAGCCGCACTCCAGGACTGTTACACTGTATACAAGAAAGCAGCCGCACTCCAGGACTGTTACACTGTATACAGGAAAGCAGCCGCACTCCAGGACCGTTACACTGTATACCGGAAAGCAGCCGCACCCCAGGACTGTTACACTGTATACAAGAAAGCAGCCGCACTCCAGGACTGTTACACTGTATACAGGAAAGCAGCCGCACTCCAGGACCGTTACACTGTATACAGGAAAGCAGCCACACTCCAGGACTCTTACACTGTATACAGGAAAGCAGCCACACTCCAGGACTGTTACACTGTATACAGGGAAGCAGCGGCACTCCAGGACTGTTACACTGTATACAGGAAAGCAGCCGCACCCGGGGACTGTTATACTGTATACAGGAAAGCAGCTGCACCCCAGGACTGTTACAGTGTATACAGGAAAGCAGCCGCACCCCAGGACTGTTATACTGTATACAGGAAAGCAGCCACACCCCAGGACTGTTACGCTGTACACAGGAAAGCAGCCGCACTCCAGGACTGTTACACTGTATAGAGGAAAGCAGTCACACTCCCGGACTGTTATAGTGTATACAGGAAAGCAGCCGCACTCCAGGACTGTTACACTGTATACAGGAAAGCAGCCGCACCCCAGGACTGTTACACTGTATACAGGAAAGCAGCCGCACTCCAGGACTGTTACACTTTATACAGGAAAGCAGCCGCCCCCCAGGACTGTTACACTGTATACAGGAAAGCAGCCGCACCCCAGGACTGTTACGCTGTTTACAGGAAAGCAGCCACACTCCAGGACTGTTACACTGTATACAGGAAAGCAGCAGCATCCCAGGACTGTTACACTGTATACAGGAAAGCAGCCGCACCCCAGGACTGTTACACTGTATACAGGAAAGCAGCCACACTCTAGGACTGTTACACTGTATAAAGGAAAGCCGCCGCACTCCAGGACTGTTACACTGTATACAGGAAAGCAGCCGCACTCCAGGACTGTTACAGTGTATACAGGAAAGCAGCCGCACCCCAGGACTGTGACAGTGTATACAGGAAAGCAGCCACACTCCAGGACTGTTACACTGTATACAAGAAAGCAGCCACACTCCAGGACTGTGACACTGTATACAGGAAAGCAGCCACACTTCAGGACTGTGACACTGTATACAGGAAAGCAGCCACACTCCAGGACTGTTTCACTGTATACAGGAAAGCAGCCGCACCCCAGGACTGTTACACTGTATACAGGAAAGCAGCCGCACCCCAGGACTGTTACGCTGTTTACAGGAAAGCAGCCACACTCCAGGACTGTTACACTGTATACAGGAAAGCAGCAGCATCCCAGGACTGTTACACTGTATACAGGAAAGCAGCCGCACCCCAGGACTGTTACACTGTATACAGGAAAGCAGCCGCACCCCAGGACTGTTACACTGTATACAGGAAAACAGCCGCACTCCAGGACTGTTACACTGTATACAGGAAAATAGCAGCACTCCAGGACTGTTACACTGTATACAGGAAAGCAGTCACACTCCAGGACTGTTATAGTGTATACAGGAAAGCAGCCGCACTCCAGGACTGTTACACTGTATACAGGAAAGCAGCCGCACTCCAGGACTGTTACACTGTATACAGGAAAGCAGCCGCACCCCAGGACTGTTACACTGTATACAGGAAAGCAACCGCACCCCAGGACTGTTACGCTGTTTACAGGAAAGCAGCCACACTCCAGGACTGTTACACTGTATACAGGAAAGCAGCCGCATCCCAGGACAGTTACACTGTATACAGGAAAGCAGCCGCACCCCAGGACTGTTACACTGTATACAGGAAAGCAGCCACACTCTAGGACTGTTACACTGTATAAAGGAAAGCCGCCGCACTCCAGGACTGTTACACTGTATACAGGAAAGCAGCCGCAGTCCAGGACTGTTACAGTGTATACAGGAAAGCAGCCGCACCCCAGGACTGTGACAGTGTATACAGGAAAGCAGCCACACTCCAGGACTGTGACACTATATACAGGAAAGCAGCCACACTCCAGGACTGTGACACTATATACAGGAAAGCAGCCACACTCCAGGACTGTGACACTGTATACAGGAAAGCAGCCACACTCCAGGACTGTTTCACTGTATACAGGAAGCAGCCGCACCCCAGGACTGTTACACTGTATATAGGAAAACAGCCGCACTCCAGGACTGTTACACTGTATACAGGAAAATAGCCGCACTCCAGGACTGTTACACTGTATACAGGAAAGCAGCCGCACCCCAGGACTGTTACACTGTATACAGGAAAGCAGCCACACTCCAGGACTGTTACAGTGTATGCAGGAAAGCAGCCGCACTCCAGGACTGTTACACTGTATACAGGAAAGCAGCCGCACTCCAGGACCGTTACGCTGTTTACAGGAAAGCAGCCGCACTCCAGGACTGTTACACTGTATACAGGAAAGCAGCCGCATTCCAGGACTGTTACACTTTATACAGGAAAGCAGCCACACTCCAGGACTGTGACACAGTATACAGGAAAGCAGCCACACTCCAGGACTGTTACACTGTATACAGGAAAGCAGCCACACTCCAGGACTGTTTCACTGTATACAGGAAAGCAGCCGCACCCCAGGACTGTTACACTGTATACAGGAAAACAGCCGCACTCAAGGACTGTTACACTGTATACAGGAAAATAGCCGCACTCCAGGACTGTTACACTGTATACAGGAAAGCAGCCGCACCCCAGGACTGTTACACTGTATACAGGAAAGCAGCCACACTCCAGGACTGTTACAGTGTATGCAGGAAAGCACCGCACTCCAGGACTGTTACACTGTATACAGGAAAGCAGCCGCACTCCAGGACCGTTACGCTGTTTACAGGAAAGCAGCCGCACTCCAGGACTGTTACACTGTATACAGGAAAGCAGCCGCATTCCAGGACTGTTACACTGTATACAGGAAAGCAGCCGCACCCCAGGACTGTTACACTGTATACAGGAAAGCAGCCACACTCCAGGACTGTTACAGTGTATGCAGGAAAGCAGCCGCACTCCAGGACTGTGACACTGTATACAGGAAAGCAGCCGCACCCCAGGACTGTTACACTGTACACAGGAAAGCAGCCGCACTCCAGGACTGTTACAGTGTATGCAGGAAAGCAGCCGCACTCCAGGACTGTTACACTGTATACAGGAAAGCAGCCGCATTCCAGGACTGTTACACTGTATACAGGAAAACAGCCGCACTCTAGGACTATTACAGTGTATACAGGAAAGCAGCCGCACCCCAGGACTGTTACACTGTATACAGGAAAGCAGCCGCATTCCAGGACTGTTACACTGTATACAGGAAAACAGCCGCACTCTAGGACTGTTACAGTGTATGCAGGAAAGCAGCCGCACTCCAGGACTGTTACACTGTATACAGGAAAGCAGCCGCATTCCAGGACTGTTACACTGTATACAGGAAAACAGCCGCACTCTAGGACTGTTACAGTGTATGCAGGAAAGCAGCCGCACTCCAGGACTGTTACACTGTATACAGGAAAGCAGCCGCACTCCAGGACTGTTACAGTGTATGCAGGAAAGCAGCCGCACTCCAGGACTGTTACACTGTATACAGGAAAGCAGCCGCACTCCAGGACTGTTACACTGTTTACAGGAAAGCAGCCGCACTCTAGGACTGTTACACTGTATACAGGAAAGCAGCCGCACTCTAGGACTGTTACAGTGTATACAGGAGAGCAGCCGCATTCCAGGACTGTTACACTGTATACAGGAAAGCAGCCGCACTCCAGGACTGTGACACTGTATACAGGAAAGCAGCCACACTCCAGGACTGTGACACTGTATACAGGAAAGCAGCCGCACCCCAGGACTGTTACACTGTATACAGGAAAACAGCCGCACTCAAGGACTGTTACACTGTATACAGGAAAATAGCCGCACTCCAGGACTGTTACACTGTATACAGGAAAGCAGCCGCACCCCAGGACTGTTACACTGTATACAGGAAAGCAGCCACACTCCAGGACTGTTACAGTGTATGCAGGAAAGCAGCCGCACTCCAGGACCGTTACACTGTATACAGGAAAGCAGACGCACTCCAGGACCGTTACGCTGTTTACAGGAAAGCAGCCGCACTCCAGGACTGTTACACTGTATACAGGAAAGCAGCCGCACCCCAGGACTGTTACACTGTATACAGGAAAGCAGCCGCACCCCAGGACTGTTACACTGTATACAGGAAAGCAGCCGCACTCCAGGACTGTTACACTGTATACAGGAAAGCAGCCGCACTCCAGGACTGTTACAGTGTATACAGGAAAGCAGCCGCACTCCAGGACTGTTACACTGTTTACAGGAAAGCAGCCGCACTCCAGGACTGTTACACTGTATACAGGAGAACAGCCGCACTCAAGGACTGTTACACTGTATACAGGAAAATAGCCGCACTCCAGGATTGTTACACTGTATACAGGAAAGCAGCCGCACCCCAGGACTGTTACACTGTATACAGGAAAGCAGCCACACTCCAGGACTGTTACAGTGTATGCAGGAAAGCAGCCGCACTCCAGGACTGTTACACTGTATACAGGAAAGCAGCCGCACTCCAGGACCGTTACGCTGTTTACAGGAAAGCAGCCGCACTCCAGGACTGTTACACTGTATACAGGAAAGCAGCCGCATTCCAGGACTGTACTCCAGGACTGTTACACTGTATACAAGAAAGCAGCCGCACTCCAGGACTGTTACACTGTATACAGGAAAGCAGCCGCACTCCAGGACCGTTACACTGTATACCGGAAAGCAGCCGCACCCCAGGACTGTTACACTGTATACAAGAAAGCAGCCGCACTCCAGGACTGTTACACTGTATACAGGAAAGCAGCCGCACTCCAGGACCGTTACACTGTATACAGGAAAGCAGCCACACTCCAGGACTGTTACACTGTATACAGGAAAGCAGCCACACTCCAGGACTGTTACACTGTATACAGGGAAGCAGCCGTACTCCAGGACTGTTACACTGTATACAGGAAAGCAGCCGTACTCCAGGACTGTTACACTGTATACAGGAAAGCAGCCACACTCCAGGACTGTGACACTGTATACAGGAAAGCTGCCACGCCCCAGAACTGTTACACTGTATACAGGAAAGCAGCCGCACTCCAGGACTGTGACACTGTATACAGGGAAGCAGCCGCACTCCAGGACTGTGACAGTGTACACAAGAAAGCAGCCGCACTCCAGGACTGTTACACTGTATACAGGAAAGCAGCCGCACCCCAGGACTGTTACACTGTATACAGGAAAGCAGCCACACTCCAGGACTGTTACAGTGTATACAGGAAAGCAGCCGCACTCCAGGACTGTTACACTGTATACAGGAAAGCAGCCGCACCCCAGGACTGTTACACTGTATACAGGAAAGCAGCCACACTCCAGGACTGTTACACTGTATACAAGAAAGCAGCCGCACTCCAGGACTGTTACACTGTATACAGGAAAGCAGCCACACTCCAGGACTGTTACACTGTATACAGGAAAGCAGCAGAACATCAGGATTGTTATACTGTATACAGGAAAGCAGCCGCACTCCAGAACTGTTACACTGTATACAGGAAAGCAGCCGCACCCCAGGACTGTTACACTGTATACAGGAAAGCAGCCGCACCCCAGGACTGTTACACTGTATACAGGAAAGCAGCAGCACTCCAGAACTGTTACACTGTATACAGGAAAGCAGCCGCACTCCAGGACTGTTACACTGTATACAGGAAAGCAGCCGCACTCCAGGACTGTTACACTGTATACAAGAAAGCAGCCGCACTCCAGGACTGTTACACTGTATACAGGAAAGCAGCCGCACTCCAGGACCGTTACACTGTATACCGGAAAGCAGCCGCACCCCAGGACTGTTACACTGTATACAAGAAAGCAGCCGCACTCCAGGACTGTTACACTGTATACAGGAAAGCAGCCGCACTCCAGGACCGTTACACTGTATACAGGAAAGCAGCCACACTCCAGGACTCTTACACTGTATACAGGAAAGCAGCCACACTCCAGGACTGTTACACTGTATACAGGGAAGCAGCGGCACTCCAGGACTGTTACACTGTATACAGGAAAGCAGCCGCACCCGGGGACTGTTATACTGTATACAGGAAAGCAGCTGCACCCCAGGACTGTTACAGTGTATACAGGAAAGCAGCCGCACCCCAGGACTGTTATACTGTATACAGGAAAGCAGCCACACCCCAGGACTGTTACGCTGTACACAGGAAAGCAGCCGCACTCCAGGACTGTTACACTGTATACAGGAAAGCAGTCACACTCCCGGACTGTTATAGTGTATACAGGAAAGCAGCCGCACTCCAGGACTGTTACACTGTATACAGGAAAGCAGCCGCACCCCAGGACTGTTACACTGTATACAGGAAAGCAGCCGCACTCCAGGACTGTTACACTTTATACAGGAAAGCAGCCGCCCCCCAGGACTGTTACACTGTATACAGGAAAGCAGCCGCACCCCAGGACTGTTACGCTGTTTACAGGAAAGCAGCCACACTCCAGGACTGTTACACTGTATACAGGAAAGCAGCAGCATCCCAGGACTGTTACACTGTATACAGGAAAGCAGCCGCACCCCAGGACTGTTACACTGTATACAGGAAAGCAACCACACTCTAGGACTGTTACACTGTATAAAGGAAAGCCGCCGCACTCCAGGACTGTTACACTGTATACAGGAAAGCAGCCGCACTCCAGGACTGTTACAGTGTATACAGGAAAGCAGCCGCACCCCAGGACTGTGACAGTGTATACAGGAAAGCAGCCACACTCCAGGACTGTTACACTGTATACAAGAAAGCAGCCACACTCCAGGACTGTGACACTGTATACAGGAAAGCAGCCACACTTCAGGACTGTGACACTGTATACAGGAAAGCAGCCACACTCCAGGACTGTTTCACTGTATACAGGAAAGCAGCCGCACCCCAGGACTGTTACACTGTATACAGGAAAGCAGCCGCACCCCAGGACTGTTACGCTGTTTACAGGAAAGCAGCCACACTCCAGGACTGTTACACTGTATACAGGAAAGCAGCAGCATCCCAGGACTGTTACACTGTATACAGGAAAGCAGCCGCACCCCAGGACTGTTACACTGTATACAGGAAAGCAGCCGCACCCCAGGACTGTTACACTGTATACAGGAAAACAGCCGCACTCCAGGACTGTTACACTGTATACAGGAAAATAGCAGCACTCCAGGACTGTTACACTGTATACAGGAAAGCAGTCACACTCCAGGACTGTTATAGTGTATACAGGAAAGCAGCCGCACTCCAGGACTGTTACACTGTATACAGGAAAGCAGCCGCACTCCAGGACTGTTACACTGTATACAGGAAAGCAGCCGCACCCCAGGACTGTTACACTGTATACAGGAAAGCAACCGCACCCCAGGACTGTTACGCTGTTTACAGGAAAGCAGCCACACTCCAGGACTGTTACACTGTATACAGGAAAGCAGCCGCATCCCAGGACTGTTACACTGTATACAGGAAAGCAGCCGCACCCCAGGACTGTTACACTGTATACAGGAAAGCAGCCACACTCTAGGACTGTTACACTGTATAAAGGAAAGCCGCCGCACTCCAGGACTGTTACACTGTATACAGGAAAGCAGCCGCAGTCCAGGACTGTTACAGTGTATACAGGAAAGCAGCCGCACCCCAGGACTGTGACAGTGTATACAGGAAAGCAGCCACACTCCAGGACTGTGACACTATATACAGGAAAGCAGCCACACTCCAGGACTGTGACACTATATACAGGAAAGCAGCCACACTCCAGGACTGTGACACTGTATACAGGAAAGCAGCCACACTCCAGGACTGTTTCACTGTATACAGGAAGCAGCCGCACCCCAGGACTGTTACACTGTATATAGGAAAACAGCCGCACTCCAGGACTGTTACACTGTATACAGGAAAATAGCCGCACTCCAGGACTGTTACACTGTATACAGGAAAGCAGCCGCACCCCAGGACTGTTACACTGTATACAGGAAAGCAGCCACACTCCAGGACTGTTACAGTGTATGCAGGAAAGCAGCCGCACTCCAGGACTGTTACACTGTATACAGGAAAGCAGCCGCACTCCAGGACCGTTACGCTGTTTACAGGAAAGCAGCCGCACTCCAGGACTGTTACACTGTATACAGGAAAGCAGCCGCATTCCAGGACTGTTACACTTTATACAGGAAAGCAGCCACACTCCAGGACTGTGACACAGTATACAGGAAAGCAGCCACACTCCAGGACTGTTACACTGTATACAGGAAAGCAGCCACACTCCAGGACTGTTTCACTGTATACAGGAAAGCAGCCGCACCCCAGGACTGTTACACTGTATACAGGAAAACAGCCGCACTCAAGGACTGTTACACTGTATACAGGAAAATAGCCGCACTCCAGGACTGTTACACTGTATACAGGAAAGCAGCCGCACCCCAGGACTGTTACACTGTATACAGGAAAGCAGCCACACTCCAGGACTGTTACAGTGTATGCAGGAAAGCACCGCACTCCAGGACTGTTACACTGTATACAGGAAAGCAGCCGCACTCCAGGACCGTTACGCTGTTTACAGGAAAGCAGCCGCACTCCAGGACTGTTACACTGTATACAGGAAAGCAGCCGCATTCCAGGACTGTTACACTGTATACAGGAAAGCAGCCGCACCCCAGGACTGTTACACTGTATACAGGAAAGCAGCCACACTCCAGGACTGTTACAGTGTATGCAGGAAAGCAGCCGCACTCCAGGACTGTGACACTGTATACAGGAAAGCAGCCGCACCCCAGGACTGTTACACTGTACACAGGAAAGCAGCCGCACTCCAGGACTGTTACAGTGTATGCAGGAAAGCAGCCGCACTCCAGGACTGTTACACTGTATACAGGAAAGCAGCCGCATTCCAGGACTGTTACACTGTATACAGGAAAACAGCCGCACTCTAGGACTATTACAGTGTATACAGGAAAGCAGCCGCACCCCAGGACTGTTACACTGTATACAGGAAAGCAGCCGCATTCCAGGACTGTTACACTGTATACAGGAAAACAGCCGCACTCTAGGACTGTTACAGTGTATGCAGGAAAGCAGCCGCACTCCAGGACTGTTACACTGTATACAGGAAAGCAGCCGCATTCCAGGACTGTTACACTGTATACAGGAAAACAGCCGCACTCTAGGACTGTTACAGTGTATGCAGGAAAGCAGCCGCACTCCAGGACTGTTACACTGTATACAGGAAAGCAGCCGCACTCCAGGACTGTTACAGTGTATGCAGGAAAGCAGCCGCACTCCAGGACTGTTACACTGTATACAGGAAAGCAGCCGCACTCCAGGACTGTTACACTGTTTACAGGAAAGCAGCCGCACTCTAGGACTGTTACACTGTATACAGGAAAGCAGCCGCACTCTAGGACTGTTACAGTGTATACAGGAGAGCAGCCGCATTCCAGGACTGTTACACTGTATACAGGAAAGCAGCCGCACTCCAGGACTGTGACACTGTATACAGGAAAGCAGCCACACTCCAGGACTGTGACACTGTATACAGGAAAGCAGCCGCACCCCAGGACTGTTACACTGTATACAGGAAAACAGCCGCACTCAAGGACTGTTACACTGTATACAGGAAAATAGCCGCACTCCAGGACTGTTACACTGTATACAGGAAAGCAGCCGCACCCCAGGACTGTTACACTGTATACAGGAAAGCAGCCACACTCCAGGACTGTTACAGTGTATGCAGGAAAGCAGCCGCACTCCAGGACCGTTACACTGTATACAGGAAAGCAGACGCACTCCAGGACCGTTACGCTGTTTACAGGAAAGCAGCCGCACTCCAGGACTGTTACACTGTATACAGGAAAGCAGCCGCACCCCAGGACTGTTACACTGTATACAGGAAAGCAGCCGCACCCCAGGACTGTTACACTGTATACAGGAAAGCAGCCGCACTCCAGGACTGTTACAGTGTATACAGGAAAGCAGCCGCACTCCAGGACTGTTACACTGTTTACAGGAAAGCAGCCGCACTCCAGGACTGTTACACTGTATACAGGAGAACAGCCGCACTCAAGGACTGTTACACTGTATACAGGAAAATAGCCGCACTCCAGGATTGTTACACTGTATACAGGAAAGCAGCCGCACCCCAGGACTGTTACACTGTATACAGGAAAGCAGCCACACTCCAGGACTGTTACAGTGTATGCAGGAAAGCAGCCGCACTCCAGGACTGTTACACTGTATACAGGAAAGCAGCCGCACTCCAGGACCGTTACGCTGTTTACAGGAAAGCAGCCGCACTCCAGGACTGTTACACTGTATACAGGAAAGCAGCCGCATTCCAGGACTGTTACACAGTATACAGGAAAGCAGCCGCACCCCAGGACTGTTACACTGTATACAGGAAAGCAGCCACACTCCAGGACTGTTACAGTGTATGCAGGAAAGCAGCCGCACTCCAGGACTGTTACACTGTATACAGGAAAGCAGCCGCACCCCAGGACTGTTACACTGTATACAGGAAAGCAGCCGCACTCCAGGACTGTTACACTGTATACAGGAAAGCAGCCGCACTCCAGGACTGTTACACTGTTTACAGGAAAGCAGCCGCACTCTAGGACTGTTACACTGTATACAGGAAAGCAGCCGCACTCCAGGACTGTTACACTGTTTACAGGAAAGCAGCCGCACTCTAGGACTGTTACACTGTATACAGGAAAGCAGCCACAATCTAGGACTGTTACAGTGTATACAGGAAAGCAGCCGCACTCCAGGACTGTTACACTGTATACAGGAAAGCAGCCGCACCCCAGGACTGTTACACTGTATACAGGAAAGCAGCCACACTCCAGGACGACTGTTACACTGCATACAGGAAAGCAGCCGCACTCTAGGACTGTTACACTGTATACAGGAAAGCAGCCGCACCCCAGGACTGTTACACTGTATACAGGAAAGCAGCCGCACTCCAGGACTGTTATAGTGTATGCAGGAAAGCAGCCACACTCCAGGACTGTTACAGTGTATACAGGAAAGCAGCCGCACTCCAGGACTGTTACACTGTTTACAGGAAAGCAGCCGCACTCTAGGACTGTTACACTGTATACAGGAAAGCAGCCGCACTCCAGGACTGTTACACTGTTTACAGGAAAGCAGCCGCACTCTAGGACTGTTACACTGTATACAGGAAAGCAGACGCAATCTAGGACTGTTACAGTGTATACAGGAAAGCAGCCGCACTCCAGGACTGTTACACTGTATACAGGAAAGCAGCCGCACCCCAGGAATGTTACACTGTATACAGGAAAGCAGCCGCACCCCAGGACTGTTACACTGTATACAGGAAAGCAGCCGCACTCCAGGACTGTTATAGTGTATGCAGGAAAGCAGCCACACTCCAGGACTGTTACAGTGTATACAGGAAAGCAGCCGCACTCCAGGACTGTTACACTGTTTACAGGAAAGCAGCCGCACTCTAGGACTGTTACACTGTATACAGGAAAGCAGCCGCACTCCAGGACTGTTACACTGTTTACAGGAAAGCAGCCGCACTCTAGGACTGTTACACTGTATACAGGAAAGCAGCCGCAATCTAGGACTGTTACAGTGTATACAGGAAAGCAGCCGCACTCCAGGACTGTTACACTGTATACAGGAAAGCAGCCGCACCCCAGGACTGTTACACTGTATACAGGAAAGCAGCCGCACCCCAGGACTGTTACACTGTATACAGGAAAGCAGCCACACTCCAGGACTGTTACACTGTATACAGGAAAGCAGCCACACTCTAGGACTGTTACACTGTATACAGGAAAGCAGCCGCAATCTAGGACTGTTACAGTGTATACAGGAAAGCAGCCGCACTCCAGGACTGTTACACTGTATACAGGAAAGCAGCCGCACTCTAGGACTGTTACACTGTATACAGGAAAGCAGCCGCAATCTAGGACTGTTACAGTGTATACAGGAAAGCAGCCGCACTCCAGGACTGTTACACTGTATACAGGAAAGCAGCCGCACCCCAGGACTGTTACACTGTATACAGGAAAGCAGCCGCACCCCAGGACTGTTACACTGTATACAGGAAAGCAGCCACACTCCAGGACTGTTACACTGTATACAAGAAAGCAGCCACACTCTAGGACTGTTACACTGTATACAGGAAAGCAGCCGCACTCTAGGACTGTTACACTGTATAAATTGATTACCAAAGGTAATAAGCCTGGCGGTGAAACAGAGTGAGTTTTACCTCTAGCTGCTGTTTTGTGGGATAGTTAGTCCCAACAGCAATAATAGCAAGAAGAAGAGGTAAACAGCACTATAAGCTGGATCTGATAGGACATTATTTTTTTATATAATAATACACTTTAAAAATACCGTTGCAACAGGAATTAATAAATAGGACAAAAAATACGGTTACATAAAAAAGGCACACATTAGCACTGTGATTCTAAAAGTATATAAATATATGAGCCGGGATTTGTCCATGGATTTGGAATTTGTCCATGGAGACTTAGCCACAGTCCTGGGAAATGAGTATGCGGAAACAGTATTTACCAGCCTCGTGGTTGAGTGAATGACCTGGTAAGTCTTTTGCCGGGACCTGGCAAAGATCCTATTGAAAGTTCCGGTCTTCTCCTTATTTGTTCGCAATAAAGTTCCCTGTGGACTTCTAGGCTTGTCTCCTGGTTCCTCCAAGTTTGCATAGATTCCCAGCTCATGTTCCAACGCGTTTCGCTGTGTAACACAGCTTTTTCAAGGTGATGATGCTTGGTGCCAAGATGCCCTGTATATAGCAGTGCTAACTGTCCATAGTTTGCAGGTGCTGCTAATTGCATATTCATAATCAACATTAATTTCATGTAGACTATGAATATAAACGAAGCATCACTAGCACTAGCAGTGGAAGGTGGGACTATAGGCAGGGCAGCCGAGAGCCGGGCTGGGCCTAGGTACTTTTCAAGGGGCGTGGCCTAATCACAGGAGGTGTGGTCGTGTATCCTTAGAAAAAAATACTGAAAAAAATAGTATTTTAAGCACCTCCCTGGCCACACTGCAGCCCAGTACATAGCAGAGTATGTTGGGCTGAGGAGAAGAGCTATCACTGACATGGGTTGAGAGTGTTGTGAACTCGGGGGTTCTTCCGGTGACCGGGAAGGGGAACCACAGCTGGGCCGAAGTAGAGATGGCCGAATGTAGGTTTTCTTCATACAGGACTTAGCGGCAGACAAGGTTCGTGACGGATACTGGAGTCCACCTGAAAGACAGGACTTGAGAACGATGCTGGTGAATACTGCAAGTGATGCTGAAGAGTACTGAGGATAAGGCTGATAAGCGCAGAGACCGGGATTCAAGGACGATGCTGAAAGCACAGAATTAGCGGATTTGTGAGTGATGTTGAAGAACACTGTGACAAATGATTGTGAGCGTTGCTGAAGCACACGGTGACAAATGATTGTGAGCGTTGCTGAAGCACACGGTGACAAATGATTGTGAGCGTTGCTGAAGCACACAGTGACAAATAATCGTGAGCGTTGCTGAAGCACACTGAACGGTAAAAGCACTGAAGTTTGTTAAGGCTAGAAGACACGCTGAACACTGTAAGCACTGGAGTTCGTTTGGTAGAAAGTCTCGCTAAACGCTGGTTGCACTGGTGTCTATGTTACTGAGACACTCACAGGATGCTGGAAGCACCGAGGTCTGTGCAGCAAAGGAGCACGCTGAATGCTGGAGCACCGGAGTCGAAAGCAGCAGTAGGAGACACTTTAATGCTGGAACGCTGGAATCCGAAGTAGCAGTAGGAGACACTTGCACACTGGAATCCTGAAGTAGCAATGGGAGACACTTGCACGCTGGAACGCTGGAGTTTCAAAGCAGCAGTAGGAAACCTTTGCAGGCTGGAACACTGGAGTCGACTTTCTGGGAAAGAGAAGATACTCAGGCGCCGGGGCTCTGCCCGGCGTCTGCTTTTGAACTTCCCGCCCCGGTTTGATTGGCGGGGAGAGGAGAGCCGATGACGTCACCCGCCCACCCATCTCCGTGGACGCCGGCGGCGCCCACTCCCCGGAAGACTGCCGCGACCAGCTGCAACGGACGCCGGAACCCGGAGCCCACCAGCAGGGACGACCGCCAGGCGACCCAGCGCACCCAGAGAGGTAAGCGCGGCGGCCGCGGCGATGTGACAAGCTGCAGCTGCTGCTGCCAGGTAAGGAAGAGGGGGCCTGGGCCCCTACTGGAACTTCACTGGGCCCATCCATCAGACCTGGGCCTGGGTAATTTGTATCCTCTCCCCCGTCTCTCAACACCACTGACTATAGGGCCTTATTCAAGTTTGTTAGCAAACCAAAAAAGCACACTAATAGACAAAACCATGTGCACTGCAGGGGGGGTGGATGTAACATATGTAGAGAGAGTTAGATTTGGGTGGGGTGTGTTCAAACAGAAATCTAAATTGCAGTGTAAAAATAAAGCAGCCAGTATTTACCCTGCACAGAAACAATATAACCCACCCAAATCTAAAATTCTCTGCACATATTACATCTGCCCCCCCTGCAGTGCAACAAGGTTTTGCCCATTAGTGTGCTTTTTTGGTTTGCTAACAACTCTGATTAACCCCCATAGTTACAAAAGTCCTAACCTTAAATCAGGACAATTTGGAGGTAGGGTACAGTTACTTTTCCTGCCCACCTCTATGGGGAGCAAGGGAAAATCAATTGATGTTACTCTGTGAGGACGTTAGTATATGTAGACTTTTGTGATCCACTACATGGAGGCATAATGTCATCAGTCCAGCCCTAACATAAGTAAGACTTTTAGGTTTACTGGATGGTGAGACATCATATCCTTCAGTGGTGAATGCCGCCTTTGGAGATCATTGGATAGAGATGTCGTGTGCTGGGGCCCATCCCAGTTGTATGTACCCTTTTGGTTATTGCTGGATGGTGATACGCTTACATTGTATTAGAGTCATCACTGGTGTATGTAGGATTTTGGGGATCCCTTGATGGTGAGTTACCATTGTAAGGTTGGGTGTGGATCATTGGGTCAACCAGAAATCGACAGTCAATATAGGTCGACCTCATATGGTCTACATAAAGTATGTTGACTAAGTACAAAGGTCAACATGGTCAATAGGTCAACATGAAAAAGGTAGACACCACAACAGGTCGACAGGTACAAAAGCTTGACATGGAAATAGTCATCACAAAAAGGTAGACACAAGTTGTTGTTTTTTTATGTTATTTTGAATATTTAACCATGTGTAAGCCCAATTAGTGGAAATGTGTACCCTCTCGGGGCTCGCTTCACTTGCTATGCTTCGAGCAAGGTGCCTTGTTTCGCTACCGCTGCGCGCAACACAAGTTCTATTCCCAATCGTAGTCCACGTGGATGGTAAATGGTGAAAAAGTAAAAAAAAAGAGAAAAACTTGTGTGGACCATATGTGCGTCAACCATGGTCACGTCGTCCATTTGAATCTGTCGACCATTGAACCTGTCGACCTTAAGCACTGTCTATTTTTTACTGTACATGTCAACCTTTTGTTCCTATTGACCCAATACATGTTGACCGTATGGGGTTGACCTAATGATTGTCAACCTATTATCGGGAACCTGTTAGGGTTAATCCCTGATTTATGTAGAGTTTATTTTTTAGTGTTTACTGAATGGTGATATATCACATGGGTGGTCTCTTCCTGGTATATGTAGACTTTTGGGGATCACAGGATGGTGACATACAGTATCATGTTGGGGACTAACTCTGGTATATATAAACATTGTGGGTTAACTGGATCATGAGACACCATGTTGAGGTCCATCCCTGTTGTATGTAGACTTTTGTTGATCACTGGAGTGGAAGACATCATATTGGGGACCATCTCTGGATTATCTAGTTTTTTTGTGATAATTGAAAAGTGACATATCAAACTGGTGGTCCATTCCTGGTCTATGTGAACTTTCAGTGATCATTGGATGTTGTGAAATCATGTTGGGGGTCTATTTCTCATTTATGTAGACTTTGGAAATAACTTGATGGTGAGACCCCATGTTGGATTCCATCCCTATCTCATGAAGACTTCTGGGGATCACTGTATGACATCATGTATGGGTCCATCTCTTGTGTATGTAGAGCTTTGGGTATTATTGAATAGTAAGACATCATGTGGGGACCATCCCTGGCATATGTAGTCTTTTTTTTAGGGGTCATTGGATGGCGAGACATAATGTTGGGAGTCCATATCTGGTGTATGTATTCTTTTGGGGATTTCTGGATGTTAGAGTCCATACCTATTGTATATAGACATTTGGTGGTCCCTGAATGATCAGACATCATGTTGAAGGCCCATCCCTGGTGTATGTGACATTTGGATTTTTTGGGTGGTCAGACATTATGTTGGAGGCCATCAGTTAGGCATTTGGAGTCCCCTAGGTGGTGAAACATAATGTTTGGGGCTCATTCCCGATGTATGTAGACATTTGTTGGTCC
The DNA here is from genome assembly GCF_028390025.1 of Pseudophryne corroboree. Classification (NCBI taxonomy): domain Eukaryota; kingdom Metazoa; phylum Chordata; class Amphibia; order Anura; family Myobatrachidae; genus Pseudophryne; species Pseudophryne corroboree. The sequence continues at coordinate 25,698,948 of NC_086450.1, forward strand.
CTGGGTGGGTTGACATCATATTGGAGGCTCATCCCTGGTATATGTAGACATTTGGTCTTACCTGGGTGGTGAGACTTCATTTTAGGGTCCCTGGTTGGTGAGACATCATTTTGGGTGTCCATACCTGGTGTATGTAGACATTTAGGGTTCCCTGGGTGGTGAGACATCATGTTGAGGGTCCTTGGGTGGTGAGAAATAATTTTGTGTGGCCCTGGGTGTTGAGACATCATATTGGGCTTCCCTGGGTAGTGAGATATCATGATAGGCTTCCCTGGGTGGTGAGACATAATGTTGGGCTTCCATGGGTGGTGAGACATCATGTTGGGAGTCCTTGGGTGGCGAGACATCATGTTGGGGGTTCCTGGATACTGGGTGATGAGACAACATGTTGGGAGTTCCGGGTTGGTGAGACATGTTGGGGGTCCCTGGATCCTGGGTGAAGAAACATCATGTTGGGGGTCCCTGGATCCTGGGTCGCGAGACATCATGTTGGGGGGTCCCTGGATCCTGGGTGGTGAGACATCATGTTGGGGGTCCCTGGATATTGGGTGGCGAGACATCATGTTGGGGGTCCCTGGACCCTGGGTGATGAGACAACATGTTGGGGGTTCCTGGGTGGTGAGACATAGTTGGGGGTCCCTGGATCCTGGGTGGTGAGACATCATGTTGGGGGTCCCTGGATCCTGGGTGGTGACACTTCAGGTGGGGGGGGGGGTGGGGGGCCTGGGGGGTGAGACATGTTGGGGGTCCCTGAATCCTGGGTGGTGAGACATCATGTTGGGTGTCCCTGGATCCTGGGTGGTGACACTTCACGTGGGGGGGGGGCCTGGGTGGTGAGACATGTTGGGGGATCCTGGGTGGTGAGACATCATGTTGTGGGTCCCTGGATCCTGGGTGGCGAGACATCATGTTGGCGGTCCCTGGATCCTGGGTGGTGAGACATGTTGGGGGGTCCCTGGATCCTGGGTGGCGAGACATCATGTTAGGGGTCATTGGTTCATGGGTGGTGAGACATCATGTTGGGGGTCCCTGGATCCTGGGTGGTGACACTTCATGTTGGGGGCGCCCTGGGTGGTGAGATATGTTGGGGGATCCTGGATGGTGAGACATCATGTTGGGGGTCCCTGGATCCTGGGTGGCGAGACATCATGCTGGGGGTTCCTGGGTGATGAAACATCATGTTGGGGATCCCTGGATCATGGGTGGTGACACTTCATGTTGGGGGGGCCCTGGGTGGTGAGGCATGTTGGGGGTCCCTGCATTCCAGGTGGTGAGACATCAAGTTGGGGGTCCCTGGATCCTGGGTGGTGACACTTCATGTTGGGGGCGCCCTGGGTGGTGAGACATGTTGGGGGATCCTGGATGGTGAGACATCATGTTGGGGGTCCCTGGATCCTGGGTGGCGAGACATCATGTTGGGGGTTCCTGGGTGATGAAACATCATGTTGGGGATCCCTGGATCATGGGTGGTGACACTTCATGTTGGGGGGGCCCTGGGTGGTGAGGCATGTTGGGGGTCCCTGCATTCCAGGTGGTGAGACATCAAGTTGTGCGGCCATCACTGGTATATGTGTGTGAAGTGTGTGATGATGGGAATATTTAAATCTGTAGGTTAAAAGCACAGGGCACATCCCGCAGTCCCGCCCTCAAAACAGTTTAGCCAATCGCAGACTAGCGGGAAGAATTATCACCTGACAGTCTCAACGTCTCAGATAGCCGGGCAGCGGCAGCAGCAGCAGCGGGCACACAGGGCGCAGCGTCACCCGGGAACAGCAGCAGCAGCGGGTACACAGGGCGCAGCGTCACCCGGGCACAGCAGCAGCGGGCACACAGGGCGCAGCGTCACCCGGGAACAGCAGCAGCAGCGGGCACACAGGGCGCAGCGTCACCCGGGAACAGCAGCAGCGGGCACACAGGGCGCAGCGTCACCCGGGAACAGCAGCAGCAGCGGGCACACAGGGCGCAGCGTCACCCGGGAACAGCAGCAGCGGGCACACAGGGCGCAGCGTCACACGGGCACAGCAGCAGCAGCGGGCACACAGGGCGCAGCGTCACCCGGGAACAACAGCAGCAGCGGGCACACAGGGCGCAGCGTCACCCGGGCACAGCAGCGGGCACACAGGGCGCAGCGTCACCAGGGCACAGCAGCAGCGGGCACACAGGGCGCAGCGACGCCCGGGCACAGCAGCAGCGGGCACACAGCGCGTAGCGTCACCCGGGCACAGCAGCAGCGGGCACACAGGGCGCAGCGTCACCCGGGCACAGCAGCAGCGGGCACACAGGTTGCAGAACCATCCGGGCACAGGTGGCACAGCACAGGGCGCAGCATCACCCGGGCACTAGCTGGCACATAGACTCCTAGCACCAGTCAGTGGAAATGTCCCCGCTCAGGGTGAGCATCATCGGCTCCGGCAACTGGTGAGTGGCCCCGGTATACACTGTATACTATTATATATATGTATATTATATTTCTCTAACGTCCTAGTGGATGCTGGGGACTCCGTTAGGACCATGGGGAATAGACGGGCTCCGCAGGAGACAGTGCACTCTAAGAAAGAATTAGAGTCACGCAGCCGCTGCGGCCCGCCCCCCGTTCGGTCGGCCGTCTGGCATGCACCGGTGCATGCGCAGTTCTGACCCGATCGCACAGCTGCGATAAACTGCAGCGTGCGATCGGGTCAGAATGAACCCCATAGAGTAGATATGCATAATCAAACAAAAAAATTACCCAAAACAGCATAGGTAAAAAAAAACAATAAACCCCAACCATCCCCTTCCCACATACTCACCCCAACACAGGTATACCTAGACCCTAACATTATAAAAAATAAAAATAGTTATACAAATAGAACTAGGGGCAACCAGTCCCATAGCCTACAGGACATGGAACCCCCCACCCTGAGAAGAAATACGTTGGCGGAGAGAACACATAGGGGTAATGCACACCCCAGCAACAGAAAAACAGTCAAATAAGAGGAAAGCAACAGAGCAGTGAGAACAGATACTTATGCAGGACTACAGTGTCACGGAGGGCCGGCACGCAGCGGTGGTTGCAGATCAATCTAGGCCCAGGCAGCCTGAGGGGTATCAAAGAAGTGCGTGCGGTTACCAGCGACCACTCTGAGATGAGCAGGAAATAGCATCGAGTATTGGAGTCGAAGATCACGGAGCCCCCGCTTTACCTGGAAAAACTGAGAACGGGATTTTTGGACTTCCGCTGAAAAATCCTGAAATACTGCCACCCCAAAACCTCCATGCTCCAATGGCCCCTGCGCCTGAGCAAGGTGCAGTATAGCATATCTGTCTTTATAGTGGAGAAGTTTAGCAATAAAAGTTCTAGGTTGTGCACCAGGAGGAAGAGGACGGACAGGAACCCTTTCCACTGCAAACTGCGGAGTGAAGGAATCTTTGCCGAAGGCCCACAAAAGCCAGGTCTCAAGAAAAGTTCAGGATTCGACCCCTCAGCCTTTTCAGGGAGTCCCACAAATTGAACATTGTTTCTTCTTAGACGCTCCTCCATATCAGTCAACTTAAGCTGACACGCCGACATTCGAGACTCCAGAGAGGATAAACGGGTAGGGACCGGCTTGTAAGAGTCTTCCAACGTGGAAATGCGATTCTCCGTCTCCCCGACTCTTTCCCGGAGCTTCTGCATATCCTGCCGTATAAAAGAAATGTCTACGTGCACTTCAGCAACTTTGTCCGTAAGCCGTTTCTCCGAGTCAGTAATAGCTTACAGGAGCTGCGTCATGGTGACCTCAGGAGAGCCGGCCATATTAGGCGAGGGGGGAAGCAGAGTCCGTATGTGGGGGGGATGAAGATGCAGAAGAATTCGAGTCAGGATTCCTATGGGCACATTTCGCCAGGCGTGCCGCGGCAGAATTGCCACGTCTACGGACCATGGGGCACACACACACAATAAAATGCCTTTGCACTTCAAGAGTAGCTCCCGACCAGCGCAGCTTTAGCGTGCTGGCCGGGAGCTACTCATCGCTCCCCAGCCTGCAGCGGCTGCGTGTGATGTCACACAGCCTCTGTGGACCGCCCCCCGTTCAGTCCGGCCACGCCAGCGTTGGCCGGCCCACGAAACGGCGTACAAACGCTGCCGTTCCGCCCCTCCCACCCAGCAACCGCCTCTGCCTGTCAATCAGGCAGAGGTGATCGTAATGGCCCAACGCCTCTGCCTGTAACGGCCGTCTGGCATGTAACGACGCCTCTGACTGTAACGCCCGTCTGGCATGCGTCAGCGCACTGCGGCACCGGTGCATGTGCAGTTATGACCCGATCGCACCGCTGCGATAAACTGTAGCGTGCGATCGGGTCAGAATGACCCCCAGAGAATATTCAGAATTCATTTTAGTTTCAGGAAACTGCAAACATTTAACTACAATATAATTCCTATTAAACCAAATGTGCATGACCTCATCAGGGGTTCATACTGTAGGTGGACGCAGCAGCGCAGATTGGTGGTCGCCTGTCTGCGAGTTTATGCAAATTACCCTACAAAGTTTGAAGGTATACCACAGCTGTCACAGCGCCGGTTACCCATAATGCACTGCTGTCAGTAGTTTTGGGTAGTTTATGAGCCTAGCATTGAGGGCTGGAGGGGTTAATCATTAATGTCTTCTGTACTTCTGATTGTGTTCCAGGGGTTCCGCTATCTCCAAAATCATTGGTAATAACACCAAGAGGTCCAACCGCTTCCATCCGGTGGTGAACATGTGGGTGTACGAGGAGATGGTCCAGGGACGGAAGTTAACGGAAATCATCAATCAGGATCATGAGAATGTCAAGTACCTACCTGGTCACCCATTGCCCCGGAATGTTGTAAGTGCGCCTTTACTGTACTCCGTGACGGCTTGTGTAGTTTTCTCTATCGTCCTAGTGGATGCTGGGGTTCCTGAAAGGACCATGGGGAATAGCGGCTCCGCAGGAGACAGGGCACAAAAAGTAAAGCTTTAGGATCAGGTGGTGTGCACTGGCTCCTCCCCCTATGACCCTCCTCCAAGCCTCAGTTAGATTTTTGTGCCCGGCCGAGAAGGGTGCAATCTAGGTGGCTCTCCTAAAGAGCTGCTTAGAAAAGTTTAGCTTAGGTTTTTTATTTTACAGTGAGTCCTGCTGGCAACAGGATCACTGCAACGAGGGACTTAGGGGAGAAGAAGTGAACTCACCTGCGTGCAGGATGGATTGGCTTCTTGGCTACTGGACATTAGCTCCAGAGGGACGATCACAGGTACAGCCTGGATGGTCACCGGAGCCTCGCCGCCGGCCCCCTTGCAGATGCTGAAACGAGAAGAGGTCCAGAATTGGCGGCAGAAGACTCCTCAGTCTTCTTAAGGTAGCGCACAGCACTGCAGCTGTGCGCCATTTTCCTCTCAGCACACTTCACACGGCAGTCACTGAGGGTGCAGGGCGCTGGGAGGGGGGCGCCCTGGGAGGCAAATGAAAACCTTTTTTGGCTAAAAATACCTCACATATAGCCTCCGGGGGCTATATGGAGATATTTAACCCCTGCCAGAATCCGTTAAGAGCGGGAGACGAGGCCGCCGAAAAAGGGGCGGGGCCTATCTCCTCAGCACACAGCGCCATTTTCCCTCACAGAAAGGCTGGAGGGAAGGCTCCCAGGCTCTCCCCTGCACTGCACTACAGAAACAGGGTTAAAACAGAGAGGGGGGGCACTAATTTGGCGTTAGAAATATATAAAAAAGATGCTATAAGGGAAAACACTTATATAAGGTTGTCCCTATATAATTATAGCGTTTTTGGTGTGTGCTGGCAAACTCTCCCTCTGTCTCTCCAAAGGGCTAGTGGGTCCTGTCCTCTATCAGAGCATTCCCTGTGTGTGTGCTGTGTGTCGGTACGTGTGTGTCGACATGTATGAGGACGATGTTGGTGAGGAGGCGGAGCAATTGCCTGTAATGGTGATGTCACTCTCTAGGGAGTCGACACCGGAATGGATGGCTTATTTAGGGAATTACGTGATAATGTCAACACGCGCCAAGGTCGGTTGACGACATGAGACGGCCGACAAACAATTAGTACCGGTCCAGACGTCTCAAAAACACCGTCAGGGGTTTTAAAACGCCCGTTTACTTTAGTCGGTCGACACAGACACAGACAGGGACACTGAATCCAGTGTCGACGGTGAATAAACAAACGTATTCCTTATTAGGGCCACACGTTAAGGGCAATGAAGGAGGTGTTACATATTTCTGATACTACAAGTACCACAAAAGAGGGTATTATGTGGGATGTGAAAAAACTACCGTAGTTTTTCCTGAATCAGATAAATTAAATGAAGTGTGTGATGATGCGTGGGTTCCCCCCGATAGAAAATATGGGCGGTATACCCTTTCCCGCCAGAAGTTAGGGCGCGTTGGGAAACACCCCTTAGGGTGGATAAGGCGCTCACACGCTTATCAGAACAAGTGGCGGTACCGTCTATAGATAGGGCCGTCCTCAAGGAGCCAGCTGACAGGAGGCTGGAAAAATATCATAAAAAGTATATACACACATACTGGTGTTATACTGCGACCAGCGATCGCCTCAGCCTGGATGTGCAGAGCTGGGGTGGCTTGGTCGGATTCCCTGACTAAAAATATTGATACCCTTGACAGGGACAGTATTTTATTGACTATAGAGCATTTAAAGGATGTATTTCTATATATGCGAGATGCACAGAGGGATATTTGCACTCTGGCATCAAGAGTAAGTGCGATGTCCATATCTGCCAGAAGATGTTTATGGACACGACAGTGGTCAGGTGATGCAGATTCCAAACGGCACAAAGGTGTATTGCCGTATAAAGGAAGAGGAGTTATTTGGGGTCGGTCCATCGGACCTGGTGGCCACGGCAACTGCTGGAAAATCCACCGTTTTTACCCTAAGTCACATCTCTGCAGAAAAAGACACCGTCTTTTCAGCTTCAGTCCTTTCGTCCCTATAAGAGTCATATCTGCCCAGGGATAGAGGAAAGGGAAGAAGACTGCAGCAGGCAGCCCATTCCCAGGAACAGAAGCGTTCCACCGCTTCTGACAAGCTCTCAGCATGACGCTGAGACCGTACAGGACCCCTGGATCCTACAAGTAGTATCCCAGGGGTACAGATTGGAATGTCGAGACGTTTCCCCTTCGCAGGCTCCTGAAGTCTGGTTTACCAAGGTCTCCCTCCGACAAGGAGGCAGTATGGGAAACAATTCATGAGCTGTATTCCCAGCAGGTGATAATTAAATTACCCCTCCTACAACAAGAAAAGGGGGTATTATTTCACACTATATTGTGGTACTGAAGCCAGAAGGCTAGGTGAGACCTATTCTAAATCTAAAAAAATTTGAACACTTACAAAGGTTCAAATCAAGATGGAGTCACTCAGAGCAGTGATAACGAACCGGGAAGAAGGGGACTATCTGGTGTCCCGAGACATCAGGGATGCTTACCTCCATGTCCAAAATTTGCCCTTATCACTAAGGGTACCTCAGGTTCGTGGTACAGAACTGTCACTATCAGTTTCAGACGCTGCCGTTTGGATTGTCTACGGCACCCCGGGTCTTTACCAAGGTAATGGCCGAAATGATGGTTCTTCTTCGAAGAAAAGGCGTCTTAATTATCCCTTACTTGGACGATCTCCTGATAAGGGCAAAGTCCAGGGAACAGTTGGAGGTCGGAGTAGCACTATCTCGGATACTGTTACAACAGCAGGAGTGGATTCTAAATATTCCAAAATCGCAGCTGATCCCGACAACAAGTCTCCTGTGCTTAGGGATGATTCTGGACACAGTCCAGAAAAAGGTGTTTCTCCCGGAAGAGAAAGCCAGGGAGTTATCCGAGCTAGTCAGGAACCTCCTAAAATCAGTGCATCATTGCACAAGGGCCATGGTAAAAAAAATGGTGACTTCCTTCGAAGCAATTCCAGTCGGCAGATTTCATGCAAGAACTTTTCAGTGGGATCTGCTGGACAAATGGTCCGGATCGCATCTTCAGATGCATCAGCGGATAACCCTATATCCAAGGACAAGGGTGTCTCTCCTGTGGTGGTTACAGAGTGCTCATCTTCTAGAGGGCCGCAGATTCGGCATTCAGTTTTGGATGTTGGTGACCACGGAGGCCAGCCCGAGAGGCTGGGGAGCAGTCACACAAGGAAAAAATTTCCAGGGAGTGTGATCAAGTCTGGAGATTTTTCTCCACATAAATATAGCTAAGGGTAAATTTATAATGCTCTAAGCTTAGCAAGACCTCTGCTTCAAGGTCAGCCGGTATTGATCCAGTGGGATAAAACATCACGGCAGTCGCCCACGTAAATAGACAGGGCGGCACAAGAAGCAGGAGGGCAGTGGAAAAAACTGCAAGGACTTTTCGCTGGGCGGAAAATCATGTGATAACACTGTCGGCAGTGTTTCATTCCGGGAATGGAAACTGGGAAGCAGACTTCCTCAGTAGGCACGACCTCCACCCGGCAGAGTGGGAACTTCATGGGAAGTTTTCCACATAATTGTAAACCGTTGGGAATTACCAAAGGTGGACATGATGGCGTCCCGTCTGAACAAAAAACGGGACAGGTATTGCGCCAGGTTAAGAGACCCTCAGGCAATAGCTGTGGACGTTCTGGTAACACCGTGGGTGTACCAGTCGGTGTATGTGTTCCATCCTCTGCTTTTCATACCTACGGTACTGAGAATTATAAGACGTAGAGGAGTAAGAACTATACTCATGGCTCCGGATTGGCCAAGAAGGACTTGGTACCCGGAACTTCAAGAGATGCTCACAGAGGACTTATGGCCTCTGCCGCTAAGAAGGGACTTGTTTCAGCAAGTACCATGTCTGTTCCAAGACTTACCGCAGCTGCGTTTGACGGCATGGCGGTGGAACGCCGAATCCTAAGGGAAAAGGCATTCAGGAAGAGGTCATTCCTACCCTGGTCAAAGCCAGAAAGGAGGTGACCGCACAACATTATCACCACATGTGGCGAAAATATGTTGCGTGGTGTGAGGCCAGGAAGGCCCCACGAAGAAATTTCAACTCGGTCGATTCCTGCATTTCTTGCAAACAGGAGTGTCTATGGGCCTCAAATTGGGGTCCATTAAGGTTCAAATTTCGGCCCTGTCGATTTTTCTTCCAGAAAGAATTGGCTTCAGTTCCTGAAGTCCAGAAGTTTGTCAAGGGAGTATTGCATATACAACCCCCCTTTGTGCCTCCAGTGGCACTGTGGGATCTCAACGTAGTTCTGGGATTCCTCAAAACACATTGGTTTAAAACCAGTCAAATCTGTGGATTTGAAGCATCTCACATGAAAAGTGAACATGCTCTTGGACCTGGCCTGGACCAGGCGAGTGTCAAATTGGTGGTTTTTTTCTCAAAAAAGCCCATATCTGTTTGTCCATTCGGACAGGGCAGAGCTGCGGACTCGTCCCCAGTTCTCTCCCTAAGGTGGTGTCAGTGTTTCACCTGAACCAGCTTATTGTGGTGTCTTGCGCCTACTAGGGACTTGGAGGACTCCAAGTTGCTAGATGAGGTCAGGGCCCTGAAAATATAGGTTCCAGGACGGCTGGAGTCAGGAAAACTGACTTGCTGTTATCCTGTATGCACCCAACAAACTGGGTGCTCTTGCTTTTAAGCAGACTTTTGCTAGTTGGATGTGTAATACAATTCAGCTTGCACATTCTGTGGCAGGCCTGCCACAGCCAAAATATGTAAATGCCCATTCCACAAGGAAGGTGGGCTCATCTTGGGCGGCTGCCCGAGGGGTCTCGGCTTTACAACTTTGCCGAGCGGCTATTTAGTCAGGGGCAAACACGTTTGTAAAATCCTACAAATTTGATACCCTGGCTAAGGAGGACCTGGAGTTCTCTCATTCGGTGCTGCAGAGTCATCCGCACTCTCCCGCCCGTTTGGGAGCTTTGGTATAATCCCCATGGTCCTTTCAGGAACCCCAGCATCCACTAGGACGATAGAGAAAATAAGAATTTACTTACCGATAATTCTATTTCTCGGAGTCCGTAGTGGATGCTGGGCGCCCATCCCAAGTGCGGATTATCTGCATTACTTGTACATAGTTACAAAAATCGGGTTATTATTGTTGTGAGCCATCTTTTCAGAGGCTCCGCTGTTATCATACTGTTAACTGGGTTCAGATCACAGGTTGTACAGTGTGATTGGTGTGGCTGGTATGAGTCTTACCCGGGATTCATAAATCCTTCCTTATTGTGTACGCTCGTCCGGGCACAGTACCTAACTGAGGCTTGGAGGAGGGTCATAGGGGGAGGAGCCAGTGCACACCACCTGATCCTAAAGCTTTACTTTTTGTGCCCTGTCTCCTGCGGAGCCGCTATTCCCCATGGTCCTTTCAGGAACCCCAGCATCCACTACGGACTCCGAGAAATAGAATTATCGGTAAGTAAATTCTTATTATAATGCGTAATGCCACACTGTACAGAGCCGCGGGAAATTGTGGTGCGGTCAATTGAGAAGGAACATTTTATTTAACTAATCTTTCTTCATCAGGGTCCACAGGATTCCACAGGGGAGACAATGGGATGTAGGTGGGGGACAGGAACGGTCACAAGTTTTTCCCCTTTAAATCACCATTTAACTATTTATCAAGCTGTTATTTTATTAAATTCAATTTATATCCATTACAGTACAGCTCTGCAGAATATATAGGCACACTATAAGTAATGTATAATAGTCGTGTCGATAGATTGTAACCCCCTACGGGAAGTGTTATATGTGATTCTGTGCACGTGTGATTTTCATGCTTACAAATGATAACCAACCATATATACTGTACAACGCTGCAGTACACGCTGGGACATCGGTAATAGATGTAGAAGGTGGTTTAGAATGTGTTTTGCTATATAATATAGAAGGTGATTACACTGAGCTGCATTGCATTGTGTACAGGCAGACGCTTCAGGATTAAAAACATTCCCCCAAAAGTGCATTTGCCTTGGGGGGGGGGGGGGGGCAGTGAACTTATCTTATCTCATCCTAATGACTATTATTTACTGTATAAACCTAACTCTACATTTTCCTTCTTTCCTGCATCGTGTTACAAGGTGGCTGTGCCGGAACTGGTGGATGCTGTAGCCGGCACAGATATCCTGGTTTTTGTGGTGCCCCATCAGTTCATCAACAGGATCTGCGACCAGCTGGTTGGCCACCTGAAAACTGGAGCATTTGGGATCTCTCTGATCAAGGTGAGGACGAGGATGGTGAGAGATGAGTGATGAGAAGATACAAGTACCTCTCTCCGCTCCAATCTATCCTCAATGCTGCTGCTCGGCTCATCCTCCTCACCAAACGCACTACGTCCACCTCCCCTCTCCTACAAGCCCCTCACTGGCTTCCCTTCCCTTTCAGAATCCAATTCAAACTTCTCACACTCACTTACAAAGTCCTCACCCACTCCTCTCCCATCTACATCTCTGACCTTATCTCCCTTTACTCTCCCACCCGTACTCTTCACTCTGCTAATGCACGCCGACTCTCCTGTCTTCTGATTACTTCCTCCCACTCCTATCTCCAAGATTTCTCACGCGCTGCTCCCTTACTCTGGAATTCTTTACCTCTCCCCCTCAGACTCTCCACTTCTCTACAAAACTTAGGTGGTCATTCCGAGTTGTTCGCTCGCAAGCTGCTTTTAGCAGCTTTGCACACGCTAAGCCGCTGCCTACTGGGAGTGAATCTTAGTTTCTTAAAATTGCGAACGAAAGATTCGCAATATTGCGATTACACACCTCTTAGCAGTTTCTGAGTAGCTCCAGACTTACTCGGCATCTGCGATCAGTTCAGTGCTTGTCGTTCCTGGTTTGACGTCACAAACACACCCAGCGTTCGTCCAGACACTCCTCCGTTTCTACAGCCACTCCCGCGTTTTTCCCAGAAACGGTAGCGTTTTTTCACACACACCCATAAAACGGCCTGTTTCCGCCCAGAAACACCCACTTCCTGTCAATCACACTACGATCGCCTGAACGAAGAAAAAGCCGTGAGTAAAATACCTAACTTCTTAGCAAATTTACTTGGCGCAGTCGCAGTGCGAACATTGCGCATGCGCACTAAGCGGAAAATCGCTGCGATGCGATGAAATTTACAGAGCAAACCACTCGGAATGACCACCTTAAAACGGGCTCTTAAGACCCACTTCTTTACCAAACCCAGCCAAATCTCATCCTAACCCTCTGTTCCACGCTCTCTATGTACCCCATCTGTGTCACCCCTGTCTGCCCCTCCCTTTTAGAATGTAAGATCTCACGAGCAGGGCCCCCTTCCCTCATGTGCTTATACTTTTCTTACTTAATAATCCTCAACTGCCCAAATCCTGCAGTTTTCGGCCACCCTGATGCTTATCTCAGTGTCGTCTACTGATGTAGTTATGTTTAGTTACCCTGTACTTGTCCTATATATTGTCTTCATCTGTGAGGGCTATATTCAATAGGAGTCGGATCCATTCCGACATGCAGTTGTCGGAATGGATCCGACAACCCCTATTCAATGGACGGCCAAATCCGACTGTCAGATTTGGCCGTCCTGTCAGGCAGCTGGCAGCAGGGGAGGGGAGTAGAGAGCGGCGTCCGTGAGCGGGGGGGGGGGGGGGGGGGCTGGCTGCGGGGGACATGTGTGGAGCCGCAGGTGTGGAGCCGCAGGAGGAGCTGGCAGCAGGAAGAGAGGTGCTGCGGCGGCGGGGGGAGAATTGATCTGCGGCCAGCAGGAGGTGCTGGCAGCGGGGGTAACATGTCTGCGGCGGCGGGGGGAGCATTGATCTGCGGCCTACGGGAGGTGCTGGCAGCGGGGTAACATGTCTGCGGCGTCGGGGGGAGGCGCTGCAGGGAGAGAGGGGACCTGGCCAGGGGACAGCCAGGCACCTATCTCCCTGCAGCGCCTCCCCCCGCCACCGCAGACATGTCACCCCGCAGCCAGCTCCCCCCGCTGGCCGCCGATCTCAGCCCCCACACCACCGCCCGCAGTACCGCTCCTCTACTCACCTCAATCCGACTTGTTTTCAAGTCGGATTGAGTTTGTCGGAAAAGGGGCCCCATTTCCGACAGTAGCACGTGGATCGGCGTCTATTCCGCCGATCCATGTGTTTTCCGACAAGTCGGGAATTCCCGACTTGTTGGAAAAAATCAGCCCCTATTGAATAGGTTGGAACCCTTTCCGACCTATTTATGTCGGAAGCTGACGTCTTTCCGACAAGATGGCAGCTTACGACAGTATTGAATATAGCCCTAAGTCACTGTCTTCCTGTTTTGATTATTTGTTTATGTACTCTGTAATTGGGCGCTGCGGAACCCTTGTGGCACCATATAAATAAAGGATAATAATAATAATAATAATAATGCGTAGTCACGTTGTAGCTTAGTGTAAAGTGTTTGTGTTGGAGACACGTTTCCTCATCACAGTATAACGAGATATTAATATGTCCGGGTGACAAATAGTGACGATAAAATAAGTCACAGTGTTGTACTGTATGAGGCCACAAACCGTTCAGTATAAACTTCATTTATTGGAGTGACAGTTGGCAAATCGCTTCTTGGCCAATTATAAAAGGAGTCAGAAAAAGTTATTTACTAAAACTACATCAACCAATCGGACTTCACTTTCTTTGTTTGACAGGTAGCAGAGATATAAAGCTAATTGCTGATTGGATGGGTTTGTGTTGGTGCACATTTGTCCTCATAAAGGCGATTTACAGAGATTGATTCTGTTAATGACTCGGAGGACTATAATTATGAGACAGTGGCTTTTGTAGGCCGCCAAGGATCTGAAGTGAAAATTTAAAGCGGCACTCACATTAAGGGTCAAGCACGCCGCTGCTTCATAAATACAGGCCAAAATGTTTTCCCTACTTCCTGTGGCCGAATTATTGTAGTAACTGTGTGGGAAAGTTGTTAGCGGACTTTTCTATGTACAGAATAATTAATATCTATATATCTTCACCTATAATGCAAGCCTTACAGCCAGGCTGACCAGTAATTGCAATCCTCCAGCTACAATGAGAAACTCTAGGACTATTTTGTGGCATCATTACATTGTTGTGGTCTAGGGCAAAATAATTTATCTAGAATAACGTGTCATGAAAAAGGTGCCTGCCTTGATTTCCATGATCCGGGGTTGAGCCGCTGGGAACCAGTGTTGGGAGCTGGGTGACAGCGCCCTCTCCTGGGGACTTGTCAGTATACAGTGTTTTCATTCACATCGTCTTATTTGATTGCCGCAATGGCCTTGGTCTGTGCAGGGAGTGGACGAAGCGCCGGATGGACTGAAGCTGATCTCCGACATTGTACGGGAGAAACTGGGCATAGAAGTCAGTGTCCTGATGGGCGCAAACATCGCCAGCGAGGTGGCCGATGAGAAGTTCTGTGAGACCACCATTGGTAAGAATATGTCATTGTATGAGGTGGATACTCCATTCTCCTAATCTGGACGGCAATATGGACTGATACTCTGTACATGGACTGATACTCTGTACATTAGCAGATTTGACGTGTTTCAACATTTTACACTTGAGCCCAATGATATTCTATAGCTTAGGTAGATAAAGTGGGATAATTAAGGGGAAACAGAGTTCAGGTAAGAATTGTTTTACAGGAAGGGAGTTCTCCTAAGAATGGGTATCCAACAAGAAAGGAGTCTTGGCCTAAATTTGTTAAGCAGCGACTTAGTGAAATTTCTCTAACGTCCTAGTGGATGCTGGGGACTCCGTCAGGACCATGGGGATTAGCGGCTCCGCAGGAGACAGGGCACAAAAATAAAGCTTTAGGATCAGGTGGTGTGCACTGGCTCCTCCCCCTATGACCCTCCTCCAAGCCTCAGTTAGGTTTTTGTGCCCGTCCGAGCAGGGTGCAATCTAGGTGGCTCTCCTAAAGAGCTGCTTAGAAAAAGTTTTTAGGTTTTTTATTTTCAGTGAGTCCTGCTGGCAACAGGCTCACTGCATCGAGGGACTTAGGGGAGAGAAGTGAACTCACCTGCGTGCAGGATGGATTGGCTTCTTAGGCTACTGGACACCATTAGCTCCAGAGGGAGTCGGAACACAGGTCTCACCCTGGGGTTCGTCCCGGAGCCGCGCCGCCGACCCCCCTTGCAGATGCCGAAGATGGAAGAGGTCCAGAAGCAGGCGGCAGAAGACTTTTCAGTCTTCCTGAGGTAGCGCACAGCACTGCAGCTGTGCGCCATTGTTGTCAGCACACTTCACACAGCGGTCACGGAGGGTGCAGGGCGCGGGGGGGGCGCCCTTGGCAGCAATGTATAATACCTTTTTTATGGCTAAAAATACATCACATATAGCCCCTGGAGGCTATATGGATGTATTTAACCCCTGCCAGGTCTCAGAAAAACGGGAGAAGAAGCCCGCCGAAAAGGGGGCGGGGCCTATTCTCCTCAGCACACAGCGCCATTTTCCCTCACAGAAATGCTGGTGGGAAGGCTCCCAGGCTCTCCCCTGCACTGCACTACAGAAACAGGGTTAAAACAGAGAGGGGGGGGCACTGATTTGGCGATATGACTACATATATTAAAATGCTATAAGGGAAAAGCACTTATATAAAGGGTGTCCCTGTATAATTATAGCGTTTTTGGTGTGTGCTGGCAAACTCTCCCTCTGTCTCCCCAAAGGGCTAGTGGGTCCTGTCCTCTATCAGAGCATTCCCTGTGTGTGTGCTGTGTGTCGGTACGTGTGTGTCGACATGTATGAGGACGATGTTGGGAGGCGGAGCAAATTGCCTGTAATGGTGATGTCACTCTCTAGGGAGTCGACACCGGAATAGATGGCTTATTTAAGGAATTACGTGATAATGTCAACACGCTGCAAGTCGATTGACGACATGAGACGGCCGGCAAACATATTAGTATCTGTCCAGGCGTCTAAAACACCGTCAGGGACGTTATAATGCCCATTTTACCTCAGTCGGTCGACACAGACACGGACACTGACTCCAGTGTCGACGGTGAAGAAACAAACGTATTTTCCTTTAGGGCCACACGTTACTTGTTAAGGGCAATGAAGGAGGTGTTACATATTTCTGATACTACAAGTACCACAAAAAAGGGTATTATGTGGGGTGTGGAAAAACTACCTATAGTTTTTCCTGAATCAGATAAATTAAATGAAGTGTGTGATGAGGCGCGGGGTTCCCCCGATAGAAAATTATTGGCGGTATACCCTTTCCCGCCAGAAGTTAGGGCGCGTTGGGAAACACCCCTTAGGGTGGATAAGGCGCTCACACGCTTATCAAAACAAGTGGCGGTACCGTCTCCAGATACGGCCGCCCTTAAGGAGCCAGCTGATAGGAGGCTGGAAAATATCCTAAAAAGTATATACACACATACTGGTGTTATACTGCGACCAGCGATCGCCTCAGCCTGGATGTGCAGCGCGGGGGTGGCTTGGTCGGATTCCCTGACTGAAAATATTGATACCCTTGACAGGGACAGTATTTTATTTACTATAGAGCATTTAAAGAATGCATTTCTATATATGCGAGATGCACAGAGGGATATTTGCACTCTGGCATCAAGAGTGAGTGCGATGTCCATATCTGCCAAAAGATGTTTATGGACACGACAGTGGTCAGGTGATGCAGATTCCAAACGGCACAAAGATGTATTGCCGTATAAAGGGGAGGAGTTATTTGGGGTCGGTCCATCGGACCTGGTGGCCACGGCAACTGCTGGGAAATCCACCGTTTTTACCCTAAGTCACATCTATGCAGAAAAAGACACCGTCTTTTCAGCCTCAGTCTTTTCGTCCCCATAAGCATATCTGCCCAGGGATAGAGGAAAGGGAAGAAGACTGCAGCAGGCAGCCCATTCCCAGGAACAGAAGCCTTCCACCGCTTCTGCCAAGTTCTCAGCATGACGCTGGAGCCGTACAGGACCCCTGGATCCTACAAGTAGTATCCCAGGGGTACAGATTGGAAAGTCGAGACGTTTCCCCTCGCAGGTTCCTGAAGTCTGCTTTACCAACGTCTCCCTCCGACAGGGAGCCAGTATTGGAAACAATTCACAAGCTGTATTCCCAGCAGGTGATAATCAAAGTACCCCTCCTACAACAAGGAAAGGGGTATTATTCCACACTATATTGTGGTACTGAAACCAGAAGGCTCGGTGAGACCTATTCTAAATCTGAAATATTTGAACACTTACAAAGGTTCAAATCAAGATGGAGTCACTCAGAGCAGTGATAGCGAACCAGGAAGAAGGGGACTATATGGTGTCCGGGGACATCAGGGATGCTTACCTCCATGTCCCAATTTGCCCTTCTCACCAAGGGTATCTCAGGTTCGTGGTACAGAACTGTCACTATCAGTTTCAGACGCTGCCGTTTGGATTGTCCACGGCACTCCGGGTCTTTACCAAGGTAATGCCCGAAATGATGATTCTTCTTCGAAGAAAATGGACGACCTCCTGATAAGAGCAAGGTCCAGAGAACAGTTGGAGGTCGGAGTAGCACTATCTCAAGTAGTTCTACGACAGCACGGGTAGATTCTAAATATTCCAAAACCGCAGTTGTTTCCGACGACACGTCTGCTGTTCCTAGGGATGATTCTGGACACAGTCCAGAAAAAGGTGTTTCTCCCGGAGGAGAAAGCCAGGGAGTTATCCGAGCTAGTCAGGAACCTCCTAAAACCAGGAAAAGTGTCAGTGCATCATTGCACAAGAGTCCTGGGAAAAATGGTGGCTTATTACGAAGCGATTCCATTCGGCAGATTCCACGCAAGAACTTTTCAGTGGTATCTGCTGGACAAATGGTCTGGATCGCATCTTCAGATGCATCGGCGGATAACCCTATCTCCAAGGACAAGGGTGTCTCTCCTGTGGTGGTTACAGAGTGCTCATCTTCTAGAGGGCCGCAGATTCGGCATTCAGGATTGGATGCTGGTGACCACGGAGGCCAGCCTGAGAGGCTGGGGAGCAGTCACACAGGGAAAAAATTTCCAGGGAGTGTGATCAAGTCTGGAGACTTTTCTCCACATAAATATACTGGAGCTAAGGGCAATTTATGATGCTCTAAGCTTAGCAAGACCTCTGCTTCAGGGTCAGCCGGTATTGATCCAGTGGGACAACATCACGGCAGTCGCCCACGTAAACAGACAGGGCGGCACAAGAAGCAGGAGGGCAATGGCAAAAACTGCAAGGATTTTTCGCTGGGCGGAAAATCATGTGATAGCACTGTCAGCAGTGTTCATTCCGGGAGTGGACAACTGGGAAGCAGACTTCCTCAGCAGGCACGACCTCCACCCGGGAGAGTGGGGACTTCATCAGGAAGTTTTCCACATAATTGTGAACCGTTGGGAAAGACCAAAGGTGTACATGATGGCGTCCAGCCTGAACAAAAAACTGGACAGGTATTGCGCCAGGTCAAGAGACTTTCAGGCAATAGCTGTGGACGTTCTGGTAACACCGTGGGCGTACCAGTCGGTGTATGTGTTTCCTCCTCTGCTTCTCATACCCAAGGTATTGAGAATTATAAGACGTAGAGGAGTAAGAACTGTACTCGTGGCTCCGGATTGGCCAAGAAGGACTTGGTACCCGGAACTTCAAGAGATACTCACAGAGGACTCATGACCTCTGCCGCTAAGAAGGGACTTGCTTCAGCAAGTACCATGTCTGTTCCAAGACTTACCGCGGCTGCGTTTGACGGCATGGCGGTTGAACGCCGGATCCTAAGGGAAAAAGGCATTCCGGAAGAGGTTTTTCCTACCATGGTCAAAGCCAGGAAGGACGTGACCGCACAACATTATCACCACATGTGGCGAAAATATGTTGCGTGGTGTGAGGCCAGGAAGGCTCCACGAAGAAATTTCAACTCGGTCGATTCCTGCATTTCCTGAAAACAGGAGTGTCTATGGGCCTCAGATTGGGGTCCATTAAGGTTCAAATTTCGGCCCTGTCGATTTTCTTCCAGAAAGAATTGGCTTCAGTTCCTGAAGTCCAGAAGTTTGTCAAGGGAGTACTGCATATACAACCCCCTTTTGTGCCTCCAGTGGCACTGTGGGATCTCAACGTAGTGCTGGGATTCCTCAAATCACATTGGTTTAAACCGCTCAAATCTGTGGATTTGAAATATCTCACATGGAAAGTGACCATGATGTTGGCCCTGGCCTCGGCCAGGCGAGTGTCAGAATTGGCAGCTTTGTCTCACAAAAGCCCATATCTGATTGTCCATTCGGACAGGGCAGAGCTGCGGACTCGTCCCCAGTTTCTCCCTAAGGTGGTGTCAGCGTTTCACCTGAACCAGCTTATTGTGGTACCTGCGGCTACTAGGGACTTGGAGGACTCCAAGTTGCTAGATGTTGTCAGGGCCCTGAAAATTCCAGGACGGCTGGAGTCAGGAAAACTGACTTGCTGTTATCCTGTATGCACCCAACAAACTGGGTGCTCTTGCTTCTAAGCAGACGATTGCTAGTTGGATGTGTAGTACAATTCAGCTTGCACATTATGTGGCAGGCCTGCCACAGCCAAAATATGTAAATGCCCATTCCACAAGGAAGGTGGGCTCATCCTGGGCGGCTGCCCGAGGGGTCTCGGCATTACAAATCTGCCGAGCAACTACGTGGTCGGGGGGAGAACACGTTTGTAAAATTCTACAAATTTGATACCCTGGCTAAAGAGGACCTGGAGTTCTCTCATTCGGTGCTGCAGAGTCATCCGCACTCTCCCGCCCGTTTGGGAGCTTTGGTATAATCCCCATGGTCCTGACGGAGTCCCCAGCATCCACTAGGACGTTAGAGAAAATAAGATTTTACTTACCGATAAATCTATTTCTCGTAGTCCGTAGTGGATGCTGGGCGCCCATCCCAAGTGCGGATTGTCTGCAATACTTGTACATAGTTATTGTTACAAAAAAATCGGGTTGTTATTGTTGTGAGCCGTCTGTTCAGAGGCTCCTACGTTGTCATACTGTTAACTGGGTTCAGATCACAAGTTGTACGGTGTGATTGGTGTGGCTGGTATGAGTCTTACCCGGGATTCAAAATCCTTCCTTATTGTGTACGCTCGTCCGGGCACAGTATCCTAACTGAGGCTTGGAGGAGGGTCATAGGGGGAGGAGCCAGTGCACACCACCTGATCCTAAAGCTTTATTTTTGTGCCCTGTCTCCTGCGGAGCCGCTAATCCCCATGGTCCTGACGGAGTCCCCAGCATCCACTACGGACTACGAGAAATAGATTTATCGGTAAGTAAAATCTTATTATAAAACAGCAATAATATTACATGCAAAACTGGACGCGTTTCACATTTAAGGTTCTCAACATTTTAACATTTGGGTCAACTCTGTAGAGGGGATCCGTTCTCTAGGTCGACACTATCTAGGTCGACCACTATTGGTCGACAGTAACTAGGTCGACAGTGTTTCTAGGTTGACGGGGTCTCTAGGTCGACAGGTCAAAAGGTCGACATGAGTTTTTCACAATTTTTTTTCTTTTTATGAACTTTTTCATTCTTAATGAGCCACGTGGACTACAATTGGGAACTGTAAACTGTGCTGAGCGCAGCGAGGCACCTTGCCCGAAGCATGGCGAGCGAAGAAAACGACACAAAAACACCATCAAAAACCCATGTCGACCTTTTGACCTGTCGACCTAGACCACGTCGACCTAAAGAACCTGTCAACCTAGTTACTGTCAACCAATAGTGGTCGACCTAGTTACTAACTACCTTCCATACCACACCCCTGTAGAGAACCAGCGACTTGCAAGAGCTGGCGCTTAGTAAATCTAGTCCCTGATGTCTTAAATTGAAGGCGCTCTGCAGAATATAACTCCACGCGCTGGTTGTTTAGTTAGCAATGCTCTGCAGATCTGCAGTGTGCTCTGTAAGATAATGATCTGCAATTATTCATGCAAATGTATATCTCCCACGATGCACCACTAGCCACCGGGCTCACAGGCGTTGCAGAGCTGAGAGCTGCTTGCCTCTGTTATAGCTACGATTCTTAATACATAGGCTAACTACTAAAGCCGCACAGTGTAGCAAGGGATCAGCGGAACCAGGTAATTGTAATACAGATGTTGTATGATTAAATCTCAGTCCCTGGGGGTTTATTACATATCCCGGTACAGCGTGTTCCCCCCAGGTGACTCAGGACGGAACAGGTTTAACCATCCGCACCAGCAGCTTAACGTTCCAGCTGTGTCCTGAATAAAATGGAATTGCTATGTTTTGTTTTTACTGACTCACCGATAGACGGGATGAAATAGCGCCGGAGGTATATCTGATGCAGGCGACAGAACGCTGACCGCTGCCGTCTTTCCACAGGATGTAAGAACCTGCGGCACGGGCAGATCTTTAAAGAGCTGATGCAGACACCAAACTTCCGTATCACGGTGGTGGAGGACTGCGACACTGTGGAAATCTGTGGGGCCCTGAAGGTAAAATCCATCCCACTCGGAGGCGTAATGAGTGACCCAGAGCAGAGATAAGCTAGGGCATGCACAGCATCACAATGGCACTATATATCAGGCAGAGGCAGCCAATGTGGTCTGTGCAATCCAGCTAACAATGTGATGACACCATGATGTCACTCTCAGAACCTGTTTGAGTTCAGTATATATATGGATAGCTGCACAGTGCCGCTCCAATAGCACCTGTACACATTTCTCTGTCCTCCATCTGGGGGACGCTGCGCCGTTACTTGTGGGGGTTAGAGGTGTGTGGTAGTGGAGATTGGCACAGAACTATCAAAAGCTGACTCCTCCCCCCTCTAACCCCTCCCATCTCCTTCCTGCTCAGCCCTGACCAGTTTTAGTTTTGTGCCTGTGGAGTACAGACACAGTTTTGATTTCTCTTTAGGAATTTTTTTTTTTTTTTATTATTTCTTCTTTCACAAATACCTAGTCCCTGTTTACAGGTGACAGGTATAACAGTGGAAGGGGTTAGTATCCCATTCCAGACTGCTGCAGGGAGGCCACTATACCTTCGGTCACTGGGGCCTTCAGAGAGAGAAAGAGAGAAGACAGCAGCATCAGGTACTGGACAGCCACAATCTGTCATTGACAGTATTGGGCTGTCCCTATTTCCTATTATTAATGTCCCTATTTCCTATTATTAATGGTGAATTTATTGGGACTACCAAACTCCTCCTCCCCTCCCTCCCCCCCCCCCCCCCCCGAGCGCGCGATCACCCACAGACAGCACGGAGGCTGATCTGGGGTGAAATGTGAGGTGGAGGACTGTGTTAGGTCCGGGAGGGTGTTATTCACTCCCTGGACCGTTACTTGGCTGCCGTGACAACCGCTCTGTGTAGCGGCGCACGGGAGCCGAACTTCCGGTTTTTGACGAGATGAGAATGACGTCAGGCGGGCAGAGCCGTCTTCCCGCTCAGCTCTGCCCGCGCGCGCGCACGGCTGGTCACGGCGCCATCTTCTCTGCCTGCACACAGGGGACGCTGTGCTACGGAGGAGGATTACATACACAGGGGGATAAAAACCGCAAGTATAAAAGGGGGGGAGGGGGATCACAGTGTCTCCTCTAGTCTGGTGGCTAGAGCAGCATATTAACAAAGAGCAAGTCTAGTGGGTTGAATCTCAGATATTTTTTAACACAACTTGGGGGACATAGTTCACCAGAGTAAAGATGACCAGCAAGCCAGAGAAACCTACTAAGGGAAAAACAACCTCAGTGGTTTATTTCTCATGTTCACAATGTGGCACAAAGCTGGCTAAGGGGAGTGCTGACGCAGGGACCCTCTGTACATCATGCTCTGGTGCACCAGCGGCAGATCAGCAGGGCAGATCCACAGATCAGTCAATGCCCCCTTGGGTCAAGGCCATGGTGGACGCAATTTCAGATTTGCGTCAGTCAAGGTCGGAAGCAGCTTTGGCCCAGACTCAGGTGGAACCGCTGTGGGCCCAGAATATGGGAAAATGTCTCACTGATTTGACTCAGTCTGTAAATAAATTTGTAAGTTCGGCCAGTAGTTCGGCGGCTTCTAAGCGAACGCAGCCGTTACCCGCTATTGCATTTCCAGGAGAGGAGTTGGATACTCTGACATCTCCATTGGAAGAAGGGGAGGTAGATCCTGAAGGGGACGAAAATTCGGCTTGGGAAGATGAGGATTTATCTACTAATTCAGGTGTTAGGCTACTAATAGAAGCCATTCGTCAGACCCTTAATATTCAGGATGAGGCAGTAGCCGAGACTTCTTCCTCTTTCTTTAAACGACAGAAGAGACAGGTTACTGCGTTCCCTTCTTACTCGCACTTTGCGGATATTTTAAGAGAACCCTGGCTAAAACCGGATTCCCGTTTCCAGGCGCCTAAAAAGTTAAAGTTTCTATATCCTTTTACAGAAGAGGATACAACAATTTGGGAAACCGCCCCAAAGGTAGACGCCCCTATTTCGCATTTAGCAAAAGCTACGGTTATTCCGTCAGTACAGTCTGCGACTTTAAAAGACTCTACCGATAGGAAGATAGAAGCATTACTAAAATCTATGTTTTCCTTATCAGGTGTTTCTCTCCGTCCAGTTCTGGCGAGTGCCTGGGTGCTTAAAGCCGTTGATGAGTGGCTTGCACAGGTTGTATCTGGGATGCAGTCAGACGATCCGTCGGAGGCCATTCAATTAGCAGAACAGATTTCTGAGGCCCTTACTTACGTGGGTGAAGCATTATTGGATTCGGTGGCGCTACAGTCCCGTGTTTCTGCCTTAACAGTATCCGCAAGACGATCTCTTTGGCTTAGGGTTTGGAATGCTGATTCGGACTCAAAGCAGACCTTGACGGCAGTCCCTTTTGAAGGCGAATTTCTTTTTGGATCAGAGTTAAAGAAAATTATTTCAGATACTACGGGGGGAAAGAGCCCTTTCCTTCCGTCTGCTCCAAACAAACCAAAGCCTACAAGATTTCGGTCCTTTCGTACGCAGGGCAGAGGTAATTTCCAGTCCTTTCGACCCTTCTCCAGATTTCCACGAAGGGGATCATTCAGAGGTAGAGGAGCTCAGGCTACTCGCAGACCGTCCAGTAAGCCTGCCGACAAGCCTGAGGCATGACGCTTCGGGCCCTCTGGAGGGATCAATACAGGTTGGGGCTCGTTTACTTCACTTCAGGGAAGTGTGGCTCCTATCGAAACCGGATCGGTGGGTAATAGGGGTCATTTCCAGAGGATATATGTTGGATTTCGAAGAAGCAGTCCCAGCCCGACTAATTGTGACGCCTCTCCCAGACGACCCCTCCAGACGTCAGGCTCTCCTTCAGGCAACAGCAAAACTATTACAAAATGGAGTAATCCTTCCGGTCCCAGCTCCTCAGAGAGGTCGGGGCTTTTACTCGGGTCTTTTTCTCGTAGACAAGCCGGACGGTTCGTTTCGACCCATTCTAAATCTAAAAGCCCTCAATCCGTACCTTTCATCCCAGAAATTCAGGATGGAATCCATTCGCTCCATTATCGCAGCCATGGAGCCAGGGGAATATTTGGCTTCAATAGATATAAAGGACGCATACCTACATGTTCCAATTTGGACAGGACATCAATCACTTCTGAGATTTGCAGTAGGTCCGTGGCATTTTCAGTTTCGGGCCCTTCCCTTTGGTCTTTCTACGGCTCCCCGGGTGTTTACGAAGGTCCTGGGTCATGTCGTCGCAGTTCTCCGTTGCAAAGGGGTCAACATCACTCCATACTTGGACGACCTGTTGATCAAGGCCCCGTCACCGGAGATTCTCACTCAGAACCTGCGTCTAACGATAGAGACTCTACAGTCTTTCGGGTGGATAATCAATTTTCCAAAGTCATCTCTACTCCCGTCACAGAAAATGGTTTTTCTGGGTCTTCTATTCGACACCAACAGCCAGAAGGTGTTTCTTCCTACAGACAAGATTCAAGACTTACAAGCCAGAATCAGAACCTTGTTAAAATTGCCGGCAGTATCAGTCCTCAGATGCATGCAGGTACTGGGCAAGATGGTAGCCTCATTCGAGGCAGTTCCATACGCCAGATTCCACGCCCGACCTCTTCAAGCTCAGATTCTCTACTGTTGGACTCGGACGGATTCGCGCCTCGAACTGCAGTTGATACGCTTGTCGATAAGAACTCGTCAGTCGCTCTACTGGTGGCTTCACAGTCACAATCTGAGGAAGGGTGCGCCGTTCACGGTCTGGTCTTGGATGATGGTAACCACGGACGCAAGCCTCAGCGGTTGGGGAGCAGTGTTCCAGACTCATCATTTACAGGGGCGCTGGAGCAATCAAGAGTCAAAACTACAAATCAACATTCTGGAATTGAGAGCGATCCGGTATGCTCTCATTCGGATTCAGACCATGGTGCAGGGCCATCCAGTTCGGGTGCAATCCGACAATGCCACGGCAGTGGCTTACATCAACAAACAGGGAGGAACTCGCAGCTGGTCCGCAATGAGAGAGGTTGCTCAGATTCTCACGTGGGCGGAGCGTTGGATTCCCGTGATTTCAGCCATTCACATTCCGGGAGTCGAAAACTGGGAAGCAGACTTTTTGAGTCGTCACACGATTCATCCGGGAGAGTGGGAACTTCACCAGGAAGTGTTTCTTTCTCTAGTGGATCGCTGGGGAGTGCCAGAATTAGACCTGATGGCGTCACGGCTCAACAAAAAACTTCCGGTTTACGGATCAAGAACTCAGGATCCTCAAGCATTTCTGATCGATGCACTAACAGCTCCGTGGCAATTTCAGCTGGGTTACGTGTTCCCACCAATTCCACTGCTCCCACGTCTACTCCAACGCATTCGGCGAGAAGGCCTTGCAATAATTCTGGTGGCTCCGGATTGGCCACGCCGACAGTGGTACACTCTTCTAAACAGCATGGTCGTCGGAGACCCCTTTCGCCTCCCTCTGCGACCAGATCTTCTGCTTCAGGGACCTTGTCGCCACCCAGATTTAAATCGGCTGGCTTTGACGGCTTGGTTCTTGAATCCAACATTCTGAAGGCAAAGGGCCTTTCTCGTGCGGTTGTTCAGACAATGATTCGGGCTAGAAAGCCGGTGACTTCTGGCATTTACCATAGAGTATGGCGTATTTACATTGCTTGGTGCGAGAAAAGGAACTTGACTCCGCATTTGTTTAGACTTCCTCGCCTGCTCTCCTTTCTCCAGGAGGGTCTTGACAAGGGTTTAAAACTTTCTTCCCTGAAGGGTCAGGTTTCGGCCTTGTCGGTCCTTTTTCAAAAGAAATTAGCAATCATTCCAGAGGTTCAAACATTCCTGCAGGGAGTACTTCGAATTCAACCACCTTTTGTTCCTCCGATTCCTCCCTGGGATTTAAACTTGGTACTTAAGGCTCTTCAAAAGTCTCCATTTGAACCTCTAGAATCTGTGGAACTACGTTATCTAACACAAAAAGTTGTTTTTCTGTTGGCAATTGCCTCAGCTAGACGAGTGTCTGAGTTGGCGGCTCTTTCTTGCAGGCCGCCCTTGTTAGTGTTTCATGAAAATCGGGTGGTGCTGAGGACAAAGCCTTCATTTCTTCCAAAGGTTGTTTCAGCATTCCATTTAAATCAGGACATCGTTCTTCCAGCTTTTAATCCGTCATCTTCTCAGGGGGAGGATTCCCATTTGGCTCTCTTGGATGTTGTTCGGGCCTTACGTATTTATTTGTCTCGCACGGAGGCTTTCCGTCGTACGGATTCCTTGCTGGTATTGATTGATGCTCCCAAACGAGGTTGGCCTGCCTCTAAGAACACTGTGGCCCGTTGGATAACTTCGGCCATCAGACAGGCTTACGTGTCCTCAAGCGTTTCGGTTCCTGACTCAATTAAGGCTCATTCGACTAGAGCAGTTGGAGCGTCTTGGGCTGTTCGCGGTGGTGCATCTGTTGAGCAACTATGCAGGGCGGCGACCTGGTCGTCAGTCCATACGTTCACAAAGTTTTACCGGTTTCATACTTTTAGTTTGGAGACTGCCTCTGTTGGGCGTCGTATTTTACAGACGGCTATGCCGTCAACGTCTCCCTCCTCTCATTAGCTTGCTTTGGGAAATCCCACAAGTAACGGCGCAGCGTCCCCCAGATGGAGGACAGAGAAATGGGGATTTTTGTTTACTTACCGTAAAATCTCTTTCTCTGAGTCCATCTGGGGGACGCTGCGATCCCTCCCATAGTTTGTCTGGTTTAATTGGTTAATTTTTTATTCTGGTCTATCTCCTTTGGCTTGGCTAAACGTTAACTGATCAGGGCTGAGCAGGAAGGAGATGGGAGGGGTTAGAGGGGGGAGGAGTCAGCTTTTGATAGTTCTGTGCCAATCTCCACTACCACACACCTCTAACCCCCACAAGTAACGGCGCAGCGTCCCCCAGATGGACTCAGAGAAAGAGATTTTACGGTAAGTAAACAAAAATCCCCATTTTACATTGCATCGTTGTAGATAGTATTCTGTGACACAGGATGGTGCACGGGGAGCATGGTATGGTGGAGGGGAGACATGACAAGAAGGGGTGCCCTAATTACAAAAACGGTTGGGAGGCAACACAGGGAAGCAAGTGGATATTGTCCGGTATTATCATATCCGGTGCTGTAGCATGTCTCCAATGTGTTTTGTGGCAACCTGTGTGTCCTAAGGTCATGCCAGGCAGCTCTCCATGCTGTAGGGTGCAGTACCAGGCACCTTACAACCCACATACAGGTGCCAACAGGGCAGCAACAGTGCGACACCACTCGCCCTTGCACCAGTCGTACATTCCTAGTCAAGGCCCAAACATTGGGACACACTCTGGAAGAAGGAGTTGTCACATTGTGGCGGGGTCACGCCTAGCGCTTTTGAATTGCAAAGACAGCCCTAGCCTCCCGCTCCTAAACCGGTGAGCAGGAAGTAGCTCCCAACCATTTCTTTATCATCCACTAGGGGTCACTGGAGTACTCTTGGGATATGGACGGGCGTAGCCGAACAAAGGCACTGAATATTTAAATTTAGGACTCTCCCCCCCCCTCCATATCCCCGAGTACCTCAGTGTACTCTCCCAGTGTTTTTTCGGTGCTCACAGCACGAACATCGGCTTGTGGGAAGAGCCCACATTTGAGATTTTATTTTTCATTTTACTTTTTATTTACACTTCCCTTCCCCAGTTTCTTGAAAAACAGGGGTCCGGGATGGTGCCGCTGCAAGGCAGCGTATGGCGTGTCGGTCCTCACAAAGAGCACCCTCACAGCCACAGGCGCTGCAAGGCAGCGCATGGCGTGTCGGTCCTCACAAAGAGCACCCTCACAGCCACAGGCAGCTGTCTCCTGCAGGCTGCACGGAGCTTACAGAAGAAGCCCCGTCACAGCCAGGAATAAGCTTACAAGCTGGACAGAGCTTACAGACAGAAGCCCGTCACAGCCAGCATGAGAAGCCCCGTCACAAGCTGGACGGAGCTTGCAGCACAAGGTATGGTGGGGTGTCAGGGCGGTCAGCTCACGCTGCCGCCCTGCAGTGTGGGGAAAGTGTTTCTTTTCTGTTGACCACAGCTGATTACAGCGCCGCTCATACACGTGCCCCGCTGAATTACGCGCGATCTAGCAGCAGAGCGGCCGCACGTCAATCACAGACGCCGGCCGCTCTCCCAGCACTGATACACAGCGAGGACACAGCTCCGAGCGGCCGCACGTCAATCACAGACGGCGGCCGCTCTCCCATCGCTAATACCCGGACACCGCTGTACAGCTAGGGGATTACAATTGTGGAAGCACAGCTCCGAGCGGCCGCACGTCAATCACAGACGCCGGCCGCTCTCCCAGCACTGATCAAGCCAGCCACTCTACAGCTCCGAGCGGCCGCACGTCAATCACAGACGCCGGCCGCTCTCCCAACGCTGGTACCCGGCCACCGCTGTACAAAGCGCCGCCCGAGCCAGCTACTCTGCAGAGAGCCAGCGACGCCGCTGATATCCGGTCACTGCGGTCTGAAGACGCCGCACGATCTTCCGGCCGGCTCCCCGGCGCTCTCCTGCTCTCCCTGCATCCGCTCCAGTCCGCTGCAGGTAACATGGGGTAGAAGTTACCTCACAAGCAGCGCAGCTGCAGGGGGGGTGAGGGGGGAGTAAATGCCCATAGCAGCAGATATAGAAAGGCTGCATGGGTTAACAAAAAG
Source organism: Pseudophryne corroboree (assembly GCF_028390025.1). Taxonomy (NCBI): domain Eukaryota; kingdom Metazoa; phylum Chordata; class Amphibia; order Anura; family Myobatrachidae; genus Pseudophryne; species Pseudophryne corroboree. The sequence goes on from NC_086450.1 coordinate 25,727,969, forward strand.
GCTGTTCAGTTTGTTAAGCAGTTAATGATAAGGCTATCATAACCTAAGGTTTTCTGTTAAGGCTGCAATATAATACATTCACTGCAGGCAGGGTTTATAGTAACTGGAGGTTAACTAAGTGTATGTATTTACTGTATAATAACATATAGGCTATTAAGCCTATATTAACTGTATAAAAGGCTATTAAGCCTATATTAACACTGCCTGTACTGTGATTTTCAGTGAAAGCATGACGGCCATTTTAATCATTGCTGTTTTTCCAGCTTATACTTCCAGAACATTCCGGCCATACACCTTTACTCCACAAGGAGGCGCAGGGGTGTTAGTGGGAATTTTTAGTTCAGGATAATTCTAGAACATTCCTGCCCTACATCTCTAAGCCACCAGAGGCGCAGGGGTGTTAGTAGGAATTTGGTTCGGGTTTCATATGCCCATGTGAACTGCTTTTCACATAAAGAATACTTTAGTTTCTCTTCATATGGGAAAAAAAAAAAAAAAAAAAAAAATCTTTCGTTTTTCCTAAAGATTTCCGTAGAGAGAAACAACCATGAGTTTCATATAAATATGCTGTTCAGCAATAACATATATATATATATATATATGCCATATAATCACTTCATTAAGTCGTGCAAGTGTCTGTCTGTTGCCTATTTTGGTGTCTGTCTACATAGCGAATAAGGCTCTAGTGCAGACTAAAATACTTTTAAAAAACCTATGTTAACATTGGCAATTCAAAATTAAAAGAGCGGTAATCGGAGTCTCGGAATGACTCCGCCAGCTCTAACAAAAGACAGTCTTTCCAAAGGGCCAATTTCCTTTTGGGTACCAGAGTGTTTATTTCACTGGTCTTATCATTTAATGCACGATTCTATGTCAAATCTCACACCGATAACTACAAGTGAGAAGGGTACATTAGTCCAGCACTCAGATAGTGCGGGGTTTTGGACAACCATACATAATCGTTTCCAAAAGGACGCGATCCGCCATTGGTAGATGCGTTTCTGTCAAACATTATAAAAACCCAGGATACATTTGGGTCACTAGAATCTATGTATGAAACAATGACGATCACTGGTAAAAGAAGCTGCAGAGTATATCTGTAAAGCTTCTGCTAACGCCGGTTATTTTCATTGTCGCTAGTTAAGCGCGACAAGGCCAGAGCTTGTTTGCTCCTAAATTTGATATACTTGTAACGGCATTTTATCCCTTTATGATATTCAGCCATTACCGCATACAGTATACTTGTAACGGCGTTTTATCCCTTTATAAGAAACAGTCACGCCTTGTAACGACAGGACGTTACAGTCAGCAAGCCAGTGGTTTGATGACCTCTTTTACAATTGTGGAAGCGCGTCTTTACATGTTACATTTGCGAGGTTTCATGACTTCAACTCATACATGTCTCAGCTATTTACAGCTTAAAGTACAAAACTGCCTCTGTCGAACGGTTTGGCAGGTTGTCATTTAGTCTTTGCTGGTTTATAAACCAGGCAGTAGTACGCCAACAGAGTCAGAGTTACTTATTCCCCTCTGTTTGAGCAAAACCAAACAGCTCCGTCGCAATATCAATCAGCAAGTCATTTACTACAGTTAGAAAATGGATTTTCTGCGGTTAGTATTTGCTTATTGGAGCCACAAAATTGCATAATTGCATTTGATCTTCACAATGCGTATTTACCCAGTCCGGTTTGTTCATCACAGGTTCTAGCGTTTGCAAATCGCCACAACCATTAACCATTTCATGTCTACCGTTGCTTATCGCTTCGGGTATTTACCAAAGTGATGTTGGGATGATAGCTCATCTCACATAAGAACTCTGTCTCAACAAAGTTCCTCTAACTTGCGCTACTAAGGTATACTGCGGTAGCAGATCAAGTTCGAAAACAATCGCATCTAATTCCGTCTAAACGATGTCAATTCCTAGGTAAGATTATAATTACGGTAAATCAAAGACTTTTACCTACTACACCAGCAAGAACAAATGTACATCTAGTAATTAGTGCAAAACACGCACACTAGCGGTACATTGGTGTATTCACCTATTAAGAATAAAGATGTGTTTTCAATTTAGTTCGCCACCCTTCACTCGCGTTTCCCACAGAGGGACAAGGGTGCATATACTCTGGACGACAGTCGCAGAGGGTCAGGATTTGTAGTTAAAATCAGCGACAAAGGTTCTAAAACACGACAGATTGCTGTCGATAAATGTCCTAGAACTCTGTGCATTTTACAATGCAATACATGTTTCGCTTTCAGTCTGACCAGGGATATACTCTGGTTTCTCTTCAGAACGAATAAATCTTTCGCCTTTTACTAAAGATTTCCGTGGAGAGGAACAACCGTGAGTTTCATGTAATTTTTTGATGCCTGGCTCACGCTGGCCTTAAGCAGTCAAACAAGGCAACGGCAGTTGCATACACAACAACCAGTGAGAACCAAGAAGCCGCATGGCAATGCGGCAGGTAACTCAAATCCTCAATGGCTCAGAACACCATTATGTGAAAATGTCAAGAGATCATTCCGTGAGTGGACATCTGTTAGACAGATGATCTCACCCGTCAGGATTTGGATCCTGAAAACTGGACATTAAATCCAGAGGTGTTTCATATGTGAGTCCACAGAAGGGGGTTACCCTCAAGTATACATGATGGCATCTCGCCACAATTAGAAAAGCTCAGTATGTGTACAAAACAGATCACAAGGGCAGTGGCGGTGGAGTCTCTCACATTCATGTGGTCATTCAGCATCGTGTATCTGGCTCCACCATTTTCCGCTGCTCTCTCCGTTGCCAAAACGGATCATAAGACAGTTCGTCACAGTCATACTGGTGGTATCTCATGGGTTTCGGAGAAGTTTGCTTCTCGCATTTTCAAGGAATACTTGCACACGATCTTCCCCGCTCATAATACGTCCAACCTGTTACATCAGGGAGCGTTCTTTTACCCATAGTTACCTATGTACCTATTATCTATGTACCGCAGCTGCGGTTGACGGGGTGAGGGTTCAGACCGCCCTCTTAAGAAATAGAGCATTACAGTATCGGTTATACCAACCATGTTACGAAATAGTAAGCCGCTTAAGGCAGCTCATTATTACAAAATTTCGTGTGCTTACATAGGTTGTAAACCTCGGAAGTTTCCAACATCATCCTTCAAGTTACCCGTATTCTGTTAAACGGGGTGGGATGGAAAACTGCGTTGATCTGCACTAAGAGTGCAGGTATCTGTGTGGTAAACTTATTTTCAAAGACGTTTGCCTCTATTTGCGTCTGTACACATCTTTCTACAAGGTGTCATCAAAGTTCAGACTCTATTATCCCACCTACAGCGCCAGGCGACTTGAGGTTGGGTTCAGATTTCTTAGTTTTCATATTTTGAACCCTTTCAACAAATGGGAATTAAGTTTCTCACTTTGGAAAACATTTTTCTTCTAGCCTTGGCTTCGGCAAGGGTTTTGTTTTCATATTTGGGTGCCTTGTATTCCAAGCCACCGTATTTGAGTTTTCTCATGACAAAGCAGATCTTCGGACGAATCACGCTTTCGTATTCTTCACATCAATATACCAATAGGGGTTCCTGTGTGGACAGCACATTCTAGAATTCTGAATGTGGTACACGCATTACGCGTTTATATATGTCCCGAACGTCAACAGTACGTGATATGAATACGTTGTTTGTTCTCTATGATACTGCCAACTGGGGTTAGCCAGTTTCTCAGCAGACATTATCCAGTTGGGTAATAATAATGACTACAAGTCAGGCTTACTTTAAGGCTAAGTTACAATCGCCTACGTCAGTAATAGCTCATCCCACAGGTTCTGTGGGAATGTCAGACCCAGTGGGTCGTGGAGCGTCTAAAACGCGGCTATATAGCCTTCATGTGCACCACGTTTGTGCACGTTTACACGTTATGAATGGTGGCGCCATCAGCATCTAGCTTTGGGCTGCCTACTGTTACAAGTATCAAACAGCTCTCCCGCCCACGAGGGAAGCTTTGGTACGTCCCAAGAGTACTCCAGTGACCCCTAGTGGATGATAAAGAAAATAGGATTTTGGTACTTACCAGGTAAATCCTTTTCTTTGAATCCATAGGGGGCACTGGACGCCCACCCAGAGCAGTTTTACCTGGGTTGTTTTAAGCTCAAGGGAGCTTAGTGAACACGTTTTACTTGATTGATACTAAGCTCAGAGGAGCTTATGGTAACACATTTTCACCGATTGGTTCAAATTATAAAGTTCTATCGGTTATGGTGTCAACTGTTTAGTTGACAGTAAGGTTATGGGTCAACATTCTTGTTGTCCGTTATGTTATAGGTATTCTCCATTGTCAACCTCTCTATATAGTTCCTGTTCGCTCAGTAAAAAACACTGAGAGAGTACACTGAGGTACTCGGGGATATGGAGGGGGGGGAGAGTCCTAAATTTAAATATTCAGTGCCTTTGTTCGGCTACGCCCGTCCATATCCCAAGAGTACTCCAGTGCCCCCTATGGATTCAAAGAAAAGGATTTACCTGGTAAGTACCAAAATCCTATTTTCACCAGGCGGACCCAGCACCAGAACAGGTCACATTTAGGGAACAAGATGGTTTCAACAAAGTGCAACCCCACTTTTGCTAATATTTGGTAAAATATACAAAGTAATATAAATAATGTACTATGTTTAGCTCACGTTTTATTATCATGTACTGTGTATAACTCATGTCTTTAGTACATGTCTTTTGTATGACCTGTGTTTTTATTACATGTAATTACTGTCCCCTCTACCAGAACATCGTGGCTGTGGGAGCCGGCTTTTGCGACGGTCTTGAATTCGGTGATAATACCAAGGCCGCAGTCATCCGGCTGGGGCTCATGGAGATGATCGCTTTTGCCCGGCTCTTCTGTAAAGGCTCCGTGGCCACCAGCACCTTCCTGGAGAGCTGCGGCGTTGCCGACCTCATCACCACCTGCTATGGGGGCCGGAATCGCAAGGTGGCGGAAGCCTTTGCCAAGACCGGGAAAGTGAGTGTCAGGTAGAGGGCAGCCAGTGGTGCCGAGAGAGGGGGGGGGGGGGGGGTACAAATTACCTGGGCCCAGGTCTGATGGAGGGGCCCAGAGGGGGCCCTGGGCCCCCTCCCTCTTACGTGGCAGCTGCAGCTCTTCTCAGCCCAGCATACTCTGCTGTGTACTGCACTGCAGTGTGGCCATGGAGGTGCTTAAAATACTTTCTCCTTCGTCCTAGAGGATGCTGGGGACTCCAAAAGGACCATGGGGTATAGACGGGATCCGCAGGAGACATGGGCACACTATAAGACCTTGAATGGGTGTGAACTGGCTCCTCCCTATACGCCCCTCCTCCAGACCTCAGTTAGATTCTGTGCCCAGAGGAGACTGGTCACACACTAGGGGAGCTCTACAGAGTTTCTCTAAAAAGACTTTTGTTAGGTTTATTATTTTCAGGGAGCACTGCTGGCTACAGGCTCCCTGCATCGTGGGACTGAGGGGAGAGAAGCAGACCTACTTCTGTGAGTTCAAAGGCTCTGCTTCTTAGGCTACTGGACACCATTAGCTCCAGAGGGTCCGATCACTTGGGTCGCCTTGCTGCTCGTTCCCGGAGCCGCGCCGCCGTCCACCTCACAGAGCTAGAAGATAGAAGACAGGTGAGTAACCGAAGAAAAGAAGACATCGGAAGGCGGCAGAAGACTTCAGTCTTCCTGAGGTACCACGCAGCGGTAGCGCTGTGCGCCATTGCTCCCGCTCACACAGGCACTACATGGGTGCAGGGGGGGCGCCCTGGGCAGCAATAAAAACCTCATTTATAGGGACTGGCAGGTATATACAGTGCTGTCAAAGTCAGAAAAATGTCTCAATGCACGTTGCCATATTTGCACCGCACACTGGTCCGCGCTGCGCGTGCGTACGCTCTCCCGTGGAGGGGCATACCCGCAATAGCGTGCACTCGCAGGCGCGGTATGCGTATTTACGGTAGAGTTTATATAGTCGTAGCGTGCGACTCATTCGTTACATATTTTCACAATTAATGTAGTTTATAGATCATGGTCCCTTTGATAGATTCTGAAATTTAGGTTAAAATACAATGTCCCAGAGCTGAGGAATCCCTCTTTATATCGTACGAAGGGTCTAACAGGAATCATACAGCAGTGTTTGGTACCCATCGGAAGAGTATTTAATTAGCAATATTCCGGTGTTGGTTTGGAGCGTATTAATCGCTCGTGCGAATAGTTATGGACATAAGAAGTTTATGTCCATTTCTATTATTTACACATACTCAGGTATGCGGCGGGAAACCTAGTTTCCCACCCACCTGAGCTGTTGGAAATCGTCACAGCCCACCTGTATGAATCACCCTATGACCTTTTGTTATGATGCAGGGCCGAATTCCTTCGGCCAATGGACAATGGGATTGTAGGACCAGGAGATTGCATTGTGTGTGGGGCATAAATAGGCAGGCCGACCACATCCAGCTCTCACTCTCTCATCAACGGTTATCTGCTGATAGCCGGGAGCTGGATATCGAGGCGCAGGCGATCATACCCTTTGTGCGTAAGTTTCTCTCCGTAATCATTGTCTTTCTGTGAGCCAATTTCTCTCATCTCATCTCTCTCTCTCTCTCTCTCTCTCTGTTCTGTTCTCTCATATCTCCCCTAGACTAGGCTAGTATTGTATTGTATTAGATAGTATTGTATTGTATTGCATTTAGGTCAGTGTAGTATTGTCTTTTTGTATTTATTGTTTAGTTCTGTGGTTAGGAAGTCTCTGTTATATTGTAGTGTATCATTTGTACTGTTATCCCCTTTTACAAGTATATTAGATATAATACAGTTAATAGGCTTTGGAACCTAAACCAGCATCTGTGTATTTCCTATAGTGTTAAGTGTTCACTTGAGCGTCGGTGACGCTCAAGCAGCTTTGTAGTTAGTCAGGTTACACAAGGTTGCACTTACACCCTGTACTCACATTAAGGTATTCAGTGTATTTCATTGGTATAAGGTTTTATCATAAAGGTATAGTGTTGTGAGCGTCTGCATCGCTGGTGACCTCCTCGTGGTCTCGAGCGTAGGCTACGCTACAGCGAATCTTTCCCCTAGTCATAACCAATAACGTGTCCTGTGATCACTGGGCCGCGAGCGAACGTGACGCTTGAGCGTCTCGCCTACGGCTGAGCGATCGTTACGCAGATAGCGTATCATTACGGTACTTCTTAAGTAAACAGCGTACAGTGTTCTTAGCTTCATAAAGGGTTGTTTATACGACAAAGGAATTTAGCATTGTCAATTGGGGACTCGTCCTATCCTTCTCATATCTGCACTAGGTAGATCAGCAGACATTATCCCCCCAGCAAAGGGTGGGAGGTTGTCTCGCTGTGCTGACGGGATAAGCGTCTGCTTCGCTTAGATAAAGAGTGCTGAAGGAATCCGGGAACCGGAAGTAAGAACAAAACGCTTGTGTCTTTTTAAAACTGTTTATTTTTCTTTTGTCTTGCGTACGCACATATATATCTGCATTTCTGTTTCATTTTCGTATATCACTATTCCTGTTTGCCAATTTTATAGTTGATAGAAAGTGCTAAAAAGAGATTTGCTGTTATTTAATAGTAGAGGTAATAGTTAAAGTATAGAACAACACACGGTTTGTCTAGGAGATACAAGGCAGTCAGTGTGGATTGCGGTAGATGATCAGGGATCATTTACATTGATAAAAATATATATTGTGTTACGGTGGATCTTTGCATTGCGTACACGTGTCGCTAACAAAGACTAGCGTACGCAATCCAAAAGGCAGACGCACGCAGCGTACATTACGCAACGTAGCGTCCGGTTACGCTCACGTAGCTCAAGTCACGAAAAAGGTGAATTAGCGCAAAGCGAGAATTAGCGCAAAGGCGATAAGTAACGCACAGCGGTAGATAACGCGAAGCGGTAAATAACGCAAATCTATTTTTGGAAAAAAAAATCTGAAATTTAGTTTAACAGATCCTGCTCCTAATTGGTAACACTGTTGGACTGAAGACAATTTCTGCGCAGAAATAGATATAGAAACAAAGTGTACATGTGTTGAGTGAGTGTGTTTTGTATACAAAAGTTTATATAACTTTAAGGTGGAACCAAAAGGAAAGCCGGGTACTCGTCAAGGGACACACGTGTAAGTGACATATACGGTGGCTAGGGAGGCATCCCTGGTTAAATAATATTTGAGCATTAGAGTATAGCGGACCATAAGGTAACAAGACCAGGAGGTCATAAGGTAACAAGACCAGGAGGTCATAAGGTAACAAGACCAGGAGGTCATAAGGTAACAGACCAGGAGGTCATAAGGTAACAGGTAAAATAGACAAAGAGGTCCGCTATAAAAGTCCAGTGGCACAACGCCTGGGGTGTTGGTGCAGAACCCATATAGGCCATACAAGCTCTTGCTGAAGGAATCGCGGCCGGAAACATCGATTCCATTGATCTTTCAGTACATGACAAGTAGTGCTCGTGTACTGAACGATTGGACCGCACGTAATTGTGTGCAGTAGTTAGTAATCTGACCTAATACCATTAGAGTAAAGTGGTCACAAACGCTATTTGTACATTCTGACGTGATTTGTGTAATTTTTTATTTTTGGAAGGGAAGTTCGCTGGTCACTCAGGAACTATCCAACAACCGATACTTGCTGGGGAACGCGCCCCAGTAAATAAAGGTTCACAGGGGCCCTGGGTTGGGTACCGCAGCTCTGGTTACAGTGATTGCAGCACAGGCCAACGTGGGCGAGAAGTAAGTGGGGTACTTGATAAACCACCACCGCCGGCCTGCCCAAGGACATCTTGGTTTGTTTGTAAGGGTTCGCTGAAAACCTTGAGATAAAGATCCAAGGAGGAATAAGCAACGCCTGCAGATTATGGGGGCCATTTGTTCAGGTAGGGGGCGATCAACCTCGGTTCGGGTTGATTCAGAGAACCGACCAGTTGGGTCGGCACGATATGTAATGTGTGAAAAATACGGTAGTCACACAGAGGTTTTATGTGATGAATGGGAGAGAATGACTGTACAAGACAGGGACAAATTCCCAAGAATAGGTAGCTTCAGTCCAGAAGTGTTACAAAATTTAAGGAGGAGGATATGTCTCGTAAAATCAACAAAGAGACGAATTCAACATCATGATTATTTACAGTTATGGCACCAGGAAGGTGAGATACAGAGAGGTTTGGCTCTGGCGGCAGGATCTGGGGCAGTCAGGAAGCTGATAGCCACAGCTCCTCCTCCACCATACATTGCAGGAGAGAAGTTGATTGCGGAGAGAAACGCACTGGGTTGTAAAACACAAACTCTTAGTAACCTTGTAAATGTTAATGATGTTAACCAAATAACTCATGCAAGTATTAACCCGTGCAAGATGTACCCTGTTTTGAACCTTCCTCAGGAGTGTGATCAAGAAGACGATTCAGCAACAATTTCAGCTCTCTCTCTTGCAGCCACCATAGCAGAGACCACAGTAGGCACAGCGACACCCACGAGATTAGTGAAAGCCCCTAGCGGAGGGATAGGTGAGGTCGTGTCAACGGGTAAGTACGGCACCATGCACTACACTGAAACAATTGTACCACAACAAGCTGTAGAATCTACACAGGAAGAGGCTGTTAGAATTGCTCCTGTAAGGGTAATAGCAGTTCCCAATGGAAAAACAGATGTGTCTGGAGCCACTCCCATAAGGAACATTGCCATGTACACTCCATTTTCCAGAATGGAATTAAGAACAATAGTGTCCGAATTTCCTGACCCCAGAAAGGACTTAGTTGCTAGCCAAAAATACATCAGGGATCTAGGTAACACTGTAGAACCCAACAACAAGGATTGGCAGATACTGCTAAGAGCTTGTTTACCTTCCAATGTTGACGCAACTCAATTTTTAGCTGACTGTGCATTGGATAAAGATGTACCGCTTACAGACGTGTACAACAAGGATAATGTAAAAAGGATAAATTTACAGCTAAAGGAGTATTTCCCAGCCGTTGTTAAATGGAATAAAATATTTTCCATTAAGCAAAAGGAGTCCGAAACGGCAACAGAATATTTTCACCGGGCACTATTAGAAATGGCAAAGTACACTGGTATAGAAGACATTAAGACCAACCCAAACCATCGAGAAGTAGCAGTATCTGTACTGATGGATGGTTTGAAAGAAACATTAAAAGCTAGGGTACAGACCACACAACCATGTTGGCGAGGTCTGTCAGTGTCCACATTGAGAGAGGCTGCTATTGATCACGACAGAAACATCACTAGGCACAGAGAGTCGCAAAGTGATAAGTTGATGTCCGTAAGTATACAGGCGCTGACCACAAGGCAGCCTGCGTATGTACCACCGAATCCTGTGGGTAAGGCAAGTGTAATAACATGTTTTTCTTGTAACAGACCGGGACACTATGCACGAGAATGTAGAACAAAGAATGTACAAAGATCTTTTCAACCCCCTAGACAACAACACAACACACGACATTGGGAGCAGGGTCCACAGAGGCGGAGTTTTGAGCCACATACAGGGGAAACAAAAAGATATCCCCCGAACAGAGACTGGCATGCCTCTGGTAGTTCCCAGCTAACTCCCCCACAAGTAGTTGCTGCCAATGGGATTCAGGGAGGTCAGCATACCCAATAGGGGTGTGGCCATACCTGTAATCTGCAGCCAGTTAAGTTGATTGCCAGTCTTGGAAGCGAACCAGAGATTGCAATCAATGTGGCTGGTAAAACTTTAAACTTTCTTGTAGACACAGGGGCGGCCAAGTCAGTGATAAATTCGACAGTGGGCATGAGAACCACTGGTAGGACAATTCCAGCCATGGGAGTAACAGGAGTAGTCCAGCACTACCCTGTTAGCAAACCAGCCGAGATTACAATAGGGCCTTTGCATACCAAGCATTCCTTTTTGCTGGCTGCATCGGCACCAACTAATCTCCTGGGAAGAGACTTACTATGTAAAATGGGTTGCGTCATTTATTGTACTCCTGAAGGTGTATTCTTGGACATCCCTGAGAATCACGCTCAGGAAGTACGAGACATGTTAGACTCCCCATCAAAATTAATGTCACATTCCATTATGACAAATAGGAATCCATCCCAAATAGAAGAGATGACATCTCAGATACCAGAGTCACTTTGGACAAAAGATGGACAGGACACTGGATTAATGGCAAACGTAGCTCCAGTAGTAGTACAAGTAAAAGATGGTAGGATAGCTCCAAAAATCCCACAGTATCCTCTGAAGCCAGAGGTGGAGTTAGGAGTTTTTCCCGTAATAGAGCGCTTGCTACAACAGGGCATTCTAGTAAGAACGTCCAGCACAGCAAATAGTCCCATCTTCCCTGTTAAAAAGAGTGGGGGGAGGGGTTACAGGCTAGTGCAGGATCTAAGGGGGATTAACAAAATAGTTGAGAGTCAGTTCCCCGTAGTGCCAAATCCAGCTGTCATCCTAATGCAAATTCCTCCCACTGCCAAATTTTTCACTGTTATTGACCTCTGCTCCGCTTTCTTTTCGGTACCTCTGCACCCTGACAGCCAATATTTGTTTGCATTCACATACAGAGGAGTCCAATACACGTGGACTCGGTTACCCCAAGGTTTCATAGATAGTCCAAGTATATTTTCTCAGGCTTTGCATGATTGTTTACAGTCTTTCCAACCAGAGAGTGGATCAGTATTGATACAGTATGTGGATGATTTACTGCTGTGTTCAGATTCACTGGAAGCATCTCTGAAGGATACGAAACAGCTCCTGTTTCATCTTTCAGACACAGGTCACAAGGTTTCCAAAGACAAGTTGCAATTATGCCAAGCTAAGGTAAAATATTTGGGACACTGTCTAACACAAGGACTGAGACACCTGACCGCTGATAGAATCCAAGCCATTAGAGACATGACACTGCCACAAACCCAACAACAGATCAGGACGTTTCTAGGAATGTGTGGGTATTGCCGTAATTGGATCCCAGGGTTTTCCATATTGGCGCTACCTTTGCAGGAAATGGTCTCCTCAAACAAACCTGATCGGATTTCGCATACAGACGAATCCGAAACAGCATTTGAGAGACTCAAACAGTGTCTAACGCAGGCACCGGCACTAGGTATGCCAGACTATGGGAAACCCTTTGAACTATACGGAACAGAAAGTGCTGGGTGCGCAGCAGGTGTACTAACACAAAAACACGGTGATGCCAGCAGGCCAATTGCATACTACAGCGCGCAGCTAGACACGGTAGCGCGATCCCTCCCCACATGCTTGCGTAGCGTTGCGGCGATAGCATTGCTAGTAACGAAAAGCGAAGATGTCGTGCTAGGCCACAACCTCACAATCCATACACCGCATGCGGTATCTGCCTTATTGAATTCTGCCCAAACCAGACACGTCTCATCTGCAAGGTTTACAAGATGGGAATTGGCATTAATGGCCCCCGTAAACATCACCATAAGGAGATGCAGCGCATTAAATCCTGCAACATTTCTCCCAGGTGTGCCTGGTCAGGCACAAAGGGTGGAAGGTGAGAGTGATGGGGAAGGAGGATTTAATGCAAAGGGAGATACACATGATTGTATGGAATATTTGACCCAAAATTTTACCGCAAGGCCTGACATCAGTGACAATCCACTGGAAGATGCAGAACTCACGTTCTACACGGACGGTAGTTGTCACAGACAGTCAGACTCGGGAGACTTGTGTACTGGATACGCAGTCGTAGATGACCAAGACACCATAGAAGCGGAACCGCTAGGCCCACCTCACTCAGCCCAGGTTGCTGAACTGGTCGCCCTAACCAGAGCATGTGAATTGGCTAAGGGTAAGTCTGCCAATATCTACACCGATTCCAGATACGCGTTCGGGGTAGTCCATGATTTCGGAGCCCTATGGCGGCTCAGAAATTTCATGACGGCGGCTGGTACACCGATAGCGCATGCAGCCCACATAAAAAGGCTTCTAACAGCGATACAGGAACCCGACAGAGTGGCTGTTATCAAATGTAAAGCACATACATATAGCCAAGACCCAGTATCCCTTGGTAACAGCCGAGCAGACGAAGCCGCAAAGCTTGCAGCTGCTACCCCCATACAGACAGACACCACACAACTGATGGTATTTAATACCATCAACACACAAAAGTTGTGTGAGATGCAGAATTTGTGTTCCACACAGGAAAGAGCAGTCTGGAAGGCAAAGGGATATGGCCAGGAGTCCTCAGGGCTCTGGACGGATGGACATGGTAAACCGGTGGCCCCCAGGGCATACCTTCCATGTCTGGCTGAAGCAGCTCACGGGCTGACTCATCTAGGCAAGGAGGGGATGTGCAAATTGGTAAGAGCATACTGGTGCGCCCCAGGATTCTCCTCTCATGCGAGTAAGAGAGCAATGTCATGCCTTACCTGTCTGAGAAAGAATATTGGAAAAGCAATACCTACAGAACCATCCCATATCCCACCTGCCGGCGGCCCTTTCCAAGTAATACAAATTGACTTCATTCAATTACCCCCATGTCGAAATTTGAAATATGTACTTGTCTGTATAGATGTTTTCTCGAATTGGGTCGAAGCATTTCCAGCAGCTACAAATACTGCCATGTTTACAGCTAAGAAAATTGTGCAGGAATTTGTATGTAGATATGGTATCCCTAGAATCATTGAAAGTGATAGGGGTACCCATTTTACAGGTGATGTCTTTCAAGGAATGTGTAAGTTGATGGGTATTGATAGCAAGCTGCACACTCCGTACCGTCCACAGGCGAGTGCGAAGGTCGAAAGAGTGAACAGCACTATTAAAAATAAATTGAGTAAAGTAATGGCAGAGACAGGATTGACGTGGCCAGAAGCTTTACCCATTGTTTTGTATAGCATCAGAACCACTCCCAGGTCCCCTCTTAATCTGTCTCCTTTTGAAATCTTGTTTGGTCGACAACCGCATGTCATGATTAACCCTCAGGATGATTTGAAATGTAACAATGAAGTAACTGTAAAATACTTGATTAACATGAGTAAACAGTTGAGGAATCAAAATGATAATCTGAAGTTGGTGATTCCTGATTTACCAGGTAGTAATTGTCATGACATTGAACCTGGGGATTATGTAATGATACGAAATTTTCTACGCTCAGGTTGTCTTATTGATAGATGGGAAGGACCATACCAGGTCTTATTGACTAGCACCACAGCATTGAAGGTTGCTGAGAGAGAGACTTGGGTCCATTCATCCCACTGCAAAAAGGTTGCCGATCCAGAGAAGTCCCGTGATAAGGAACAGACGGTAGAGGTTGTATCACTGGAGTGTCTGTTCCAGGAGGACTGAGGCGGCACCTGAGCCTTGAAGACCGAAAGCAGTTGTCGACTCCCTTCTCCCTTTTATTGTTTTTCTCCACTTCCCAGCCCCTCTCCCTTAAAATTTCTTTTTCCCCCTTCTCATTCTTCTCTATTTCCTCCTCAAAGATGGACTTGCCCCAAGAGACTGTGATCCGGATTTTGATGTTAACCATGATGTTGACCAGAGCAGTCTGTTCCGGCGAGAGTACCATAGAGGTCGAAAGAGGTTCTGGAATGGGTTCCGATTATGATGATGGAGGCGTAGTTTTCCAAGATCAACCAAACCAACAAGCAAAGGCGAGTATCAGAAAACGATCCGATAGAAGAAATTGTGATGGATTGTTAGCTGAAGAAAATTGTATCTGTAGGCTCTGTGATAATCTGGTTGAAGATGGATGCATAAAGAAATGCCAATCTAGTTTTAATATCCATATAGACCGGCATCCATTGAGTGACTATCACTCCTTAGTGGGTAACGTGTTAAACCAAACAGATTGTTGGGTATGCTCTCAAGTACCTCAGGGTCACAGCAAATCAGGGCTAGTACCATTTCCTTTAACGTTAGGGGAGGTACTTGAGCTAAGTGGTGGGAGACCGGTGGATCGGAGGTTTAACATCTCCAGCCCTCCTAGTTTGAAGCTCCACCAATACCATGTGGATAGGTCCCTCTTATGTTTCAACATCTCCAATCCCAGAAAACCGGGAAATTGGGAAGTGTCGTGGAGCAACCTTACCATGACCTTTTCACACAGAGCAGATAGAATGCCTACAGATACAGAGCTCGTACGCCATATAGCCAGTAGAGGAAAATCTTTTCGGTATCGATATACCTTAGGAAATAGGATTACTAGAGTTGGAGAGGTATCACCAGGATACTGTGCACATATCGTACAAACTGATACGTGCATTAAGCAGTTGGAAGAATTAGGGTCAGGAGATTTCACCTGGAAGGTTTGTAACATGATCATGTCCTTCTCCGTCCCTTATGTTCTCCCCGATGATGCATATTTCATATGCGGGAGAAAGGCGTACAAGTGGCTTGCCCCAAACTCTGAAGGATTGTGTTATATTGGAAAAGTATTGCCTGAAGTGATGACTGTTACACATGACAAAATGAAGGACATACACCGTGGTGCCCAAGCTCCTTATACTCACACTCATTACGAGCACCGATTTAAAAGACAACTGTCAGAAAGGTTAGAGCATCCGGCCTCTGATCTTATCCATGAATCCACCGGGATTCAGGTTCTGGTAGCGTTAGATTTCACTCGCACCGCTCGAGGTGTGATGAATTATAGATACATTTCCGCACTCGCCAATTTGTTAGATAATATCACTGAAATGTATGATGACACGTTTAGATACACTGGAAGAGAACTTCAAGCTTACAAAACAGAACTAGTTCAGCATAGGATGGTTCTTAATTATCTTACAGCAGTAACAGGCGGATATTGTGTTACATTGGCAACACAGTACGGCATAAAGTGTTGCACGTATATCACAAATAGCACCGAGGATCCGGTAGAGGTCATAGACCAAAAGATGGACGATATTCTCCAACTAAAGTGGGAATTTCGTCGAAAACACAATCTCACCCTTGCTGCTGTAGGTAATGAGCTGACTGGTTGGGTGTCATGGTTGAACCCGCGAAATTGGTTCTCCGGTTTAGGAGACTGGGCTCAAGGAGTCATAATGGATGTTGGAAAGTTTCTCCTATGTATTTTGGGTGTTGTTATATTTATTGGATTGATATTTAGATGCGGGCAGGCTTTAATGAGGTGCAAACAAAGTACAAAAGTGATGAGCTTGAGGAGTGAGGAAACCGTAATTAACCTGGATTTGATTTATGACCCAATGATAGAAACCAGAATGTGATGAAAATGCGATTATACGGTCCGTTTCTTTCACCTGTTTTTCTGCTTTTCTCCCAGATACAAAGACCCCCTTGGACGAGGAAGCTGACGAGACGAGATGTATACAGACAACGGATTGACCAAAGAAGAAGATTTGACAACTTTAAATATGGACACTTGATGAACTTTGCCATGGATCCCCAGTTTCCCTAGTATTTTTAAACTCACGCTAGCCCAACATTTTTGTAAATCTGATGGCTCAGACAAAGCTATTTGCTCATGCCCAAGGAGCAATACAGCGCAAAGAAGACGACTCTCAACAGATACCGAACACAACTTCAACAACAGATGTACATTTCCCTGACATAGAATATCATTGCATTTTTCGTAAGTGTTCTTTATCTTCATCTCTACAACCCACAGGTAACGACACACATAGACGATAGGGAATACAGGCACAGATAGCAGCAACCACATACCTCCCCCATTCATGTATCATCAACTAAAATGTGCATCCCATTTTTGTTACAACCACAGCCGAAATGAGCTCGGTAGAGTTTGACAGCCCATCCACAGACCTGTACCACAGGATAAGAAGGAATTCAAATGTATACTTCGCAATACCTCGAAGCTTGACTTACCACACGTACGGCACGATGATACATGACCCTCCAAACATGGACTCATACACACATGCTTCTACTTTCTCACTAGGTCATACCCTTTTCACACCTACTCCTCTCTTCTTCCTTACCCCACCATGGAAATCAATTAACCCCTGACTTACATTTTTCTCCTTAAATGTTTTGTGGCAGTTATTATTGACTGCCAAAGGGTGGACTGTCAAAGTCAGAAAAATGTCTCAATGCACGTTGCCATATTTGCACCGCACACTGGTCCGCGCTGCGCGTGCGTACGCTCTCCCGTGGAGGGGCATACCCGCAATAGCGTGCACTCGCAGGCGCGGTATGCGTATTTACGGTAGAGTTTATATAGTCGTAGCGTGCGACTCATTCGTTACATATTTTCACAATTAATGTAGTTTATAGATCATGGTCCCTTTGATAGATTCTGAAATTTAGGTTAAAATACAATGTCCCAGAGCTGAGGAATCCCTCTTTATATCGTACGAAGGGTCTAACAGGAATCATACAGCAGTGTTTGGTACCCATCGGAAGAGTATTTAATTAGCAATATTCCGGTGTTGGTTTGGAGCGTATTAATCGCTCGTGCGAATAGTTATGGACATAAGAAGTTTATGTCCATTTCTATTATTTACACATACTCAGGTATGCGGCGGGAAACCTAGTTTCCCACCCACCTGAGCTGTTGGAAATCGTCACAGCCCACCTGTATGAATCACCCTATGACCTTTTGTTATGATGCAGGGCCGAATTCCTTCGGCCAATGGACAATGGGATTGTAGGACCAGGAGATTGCATTGTGTGTGGGGCATAAATAGGCAGGCCGACCACATCCAGCTCTCACTCTCTCATCAACGGTTATCTGCTGATAGCCGGGAGCTGGATATCGAGGCGCAGGCGATCATACCCTTTGTGCGTAAGTTTCTCTCCGTAATCATTGTCTTTCTGTGAGCCAATTTCTCTCATCTCATCTCTCTCTCTCTCTCTCTCTCTCTCTCTCTCTCTCTGTTCTGTTCTCTCATATCTCCCCTAGACTAGGCTAGTATTGTATTGTATTAGATAGTATTGTATTGTATTGCATTTAGGTCAGTGTAGTATTGTCTTTTTGTATTTATTGTTTAGTTCTGTGGTTAGGAAGTCTCTGTTATATTGTAGTGTATCATTTGTACTGTTATCCCCTTTTACAAGTATATTAGATATAATACAGTTAATAGGCTTTGGAACCTAAACCAGCATCTGTGTATTTCCTATAGTGTTAAGTGTTCACTTGAGCGTCGGTGACGCTCAAGCAGCTTTGTAGTTAGTCAGGTTACACAAGGTTGCACTTACACCCTGTACTCACATTAAGGTATTCAGTGTATTTCATTGGTATAAGGTTTTATCATAAAGGTATAGTGTTGTGAGCGTCTGCATCGCTGGTGACCTCCTCGTGGTCTCGAGCGTAGGCTACGCTACAGCGAATCTTTCCCCTAGTCATAACCAATAACGTGTCCTGTGATCACTGGGCCGCGAGCGAACGTGACGCTTGAGCGTCTCGCCTACGGCTGAGCGATCGTTACGCAGATAGCGTATCATTACGGTACTTCTTAAGTAAACAGCGTACAGTGTTCTTAGCTTCATAAAGGGTTGTTTATACGACAAAGGAATTTAGCATTGTCAGTGCATAGGCACTGTTAGGAGACCCCTGCCAGTATAATTAATAGCGGGACCGAAGCGCGCCATGTAGGGGGCGGGGCTTCGTCCTTTAGCTCTGACCATCGCCATTTTCTCTCCACAGCTTGCTGCAGAGACGCTGCTCCTGGCCCTTCACTGCTGTCACAAGTAGGGTGCTAAAAACAGGGGGGGGGGGGGGCACATAAATTTGGTATTGGTTATTTATATATAACAAGCGCTTATAGGTCTGGGGCATTGTTGTTTTCTTCAGACCGGTGGGGCGCTGGGTGTGAGCTGGCAAACTCCTTCTCTGTCTCTCTGAAAGGCCTTACTGTGGGTCTGTCCCCTTTAGCCCAGTGTGTTTAGGGGTGTCGGTACGTGTGTGTCGACATGGCAGAAACTGAATGCTCTTCCCAGGAGGAGGTGCGTATGGGAGCTGAACAGAGAAGGAGTGACTCCGTCGGCATTGGGTTGAGATGTGGAATGTGTTAAATAACAGTGTGGCTTTGTTGCATAAGAGGTTAGACAAATCTGAGTCTCAGAACCAAACATGGAGACAATCCATGGGTGACGTGGGGCCACACACTCAGACCCCCTCAGGGTCCCAAAAACGTTCATTTACCCAGATAGCTGACACTGATACCGACACGGATTCTGACTCCAGTGTTGACTATAATGATGCGAAGTTGCATCCTAAAGTGGCTAAGAGTATTCAATACATGATAGTGGCGATAAAAGACGTATTACATATTACGGAAGACCCCGCTGTCCCTGAGACGAGGGTCTGTATGTTTAAGGGGAAGAAACCGGAGGTAACGTTTCCTCCCTCTCATGAACTGAATGCCCTTTTTGAAAAATCCTTGGAAACGCCAGACAAGAGGTGGTATATTCCCAGGAGAATTGCTATGGCATACCCGTTTCCTTCTCAGGATAGGGTTGGGTGGGAGGCGACACCCACGGTAGACAAAGCTCTAGCGCGATTGTCCAAGAAGGTAGCACTACCGTCTCCTGAAATGGCGACCCTTAAGGATCCTGCTGATCGTAGGCAGGAAGCTACCTTGAAATCTATTTATGTCTCGACAGGTACGCTGCTCAGGCCGGCTGTGACTTCGGCGTGGGTGAGTAACCCGACTGAAAAGTGGGCAGATAACTTGTCATCGGACATAGACACCCTGGATCGGGATAGCGTGCTTCTGACACTGGGTCATATCAGGGACACTGCAGTCTATCTAAAGGAGACGGCGAGAGATATTGGCCTTTTGGGATCAAGAGCCAATGCCATAGCAGTCTCGGCCAGGAGGGCGTTGTGGACTCATCAATGGAATGGTGATGCTGATTCTAAGAAGGCTATGGAGGCTCTGCCCTATAAGAGTGGAGTTTTGTTTGGTGAACGCCTCGCGGACCTGGTTTCTACAGCTACCGCGGGTAAGTCCTCTTTTCTGCCTTTTGTTCCTCCACAGCAAAAGAAAACGACGCCATATCACATGCAGTCCTTCTGCCAAATCCACCGCATGACGCTGGGGCTCCCCTGCGGGAGTCCGCACCGGTGGGGGTGCGTCTTCAGCTCTTCAGTCAGGTCTGGGTTTTCTCGGGCCTGGATCCTTGGGTGCTGGAAATTGTGACCCAAGGATACAATCTGGAGTTTCAAGACGTGCCCCCACACTAATTATTCAAATCGTCCTTGCCAGCTTCTCTTCCGGAAAGAAAGGTAGTGTGTACGTCAATACAGAAGCTGTGTCGCCAGCGAGTCATTGTCGAGGTACCCCCGTCACAGCGGGGACAAGGTTTTTATTCAAGCCTGTTTGTGGTCCCGAAGCCGGATGGCTCGGTCAGGCCGATTCTGAACTTAAATCCCTCAATGTGTATTTGAAAAGTTTCAAATTCAAGATGGAATCTCTCCGAGCGGTGATCTCCAGTCTAGAGGGGGGGGTTTTATGGTGTCAGTCGACAAAGGATGCTTACCTACATGTCCCCATATATCCTCCTCATCAGGCGTACCTAAGGTTCGCTGTTCAGGATTGTCACTACCAATTTCAGACGTTGCCGGTTAAGGATCATAAGAAGAACAAGGGTTCAGGCGATACTCGTTGTTCCAAATTGGCCACGGAGGGCCTGGTATCCGGATCTTCAGGAATTGCTCACAGGAGATCCCTGGCCTCTTCCTCTGAGAGATGATCTTTCTTTTTCATCCACTAGGGGTCACTGGAGTACTCTTGGGATATGGACGGGCTTCCGTAGGAACAGCACTGAATATTTAAATTTAGAAACACTCCACCCCTCCATATCCCTGGTCACTACCCAGTGTTTTTTCTGTGCTGAACGTGGCAGCAGCTTACTAACTGAAGTCACGGTTACTTCAAGAAATTTTAGTTTTATTTTTCTTTTTTCTAACAAATTGGCACATCCCTTTCCCCCTTCCAAAAGGCAGGGTCAGGGATAGTGCAGCTGCTGATAGCAGCACGGGCGTGTCGGGCCTCTCTGAAAGAGCTCCCTCACAGCCCTCACATCCTGTTACACTGGCTGCCCGGCGCTTGTTGAAGAAGCCCCGTCGGAGCCTCATGACAGAGTTTCACTGCAGGTATGTGAGAGGGGGCGGTCAGCTTCCGCTGCCGTCCCGAGGAGGGGAGAAGGGAGGACAGCAGCAATAATGCTCTCCGGATCTCCGCTCCAGAGTCTCTTGCACGGCCGTCGCTACAGGGCATCTACTCCCCGCGTCAGGCCGCCGCTTCGCCCCAGGCTCCGGCCGCCGCTTGTAAGGCTCCGGCCGCCGCGTGTATCGCTGGGGGCCGTAATAGCTCCTACTCTAACAGGTACCCGAGGTCCCGCACTGCACACTAAGGAGCAGCTGCGAGGGGGGGTAGAGGACAGCACTTTTGCATGGCAGGAAGACTGTTAATAATATCAGTTTAAGATATATGTTTAAGCACATTCTATATATATAATATATAATGAGGCTTTGCTAGCAGGGAGACTGTTAATAATATCAGTGTAAGATATATGTTTAAGCACATTCTATATATATAATATATAATGAGGCTTTTGCTGGCAGGGAGACTGGGTATAATATCAGTATGAAACTGTGATTATATGTTTAAGCACACTTTATATATATATAATATATAATGAGGATTTTGCTGGCAGGGAGACTGTTTATAATATCAGTATGAAACTGTGATTATATGTTTAAGCATGGCAGCCATTAACCATGCTTCCTGTGGCAGCCATTAATCATGCTTCCTGTGTCTTCCTCTGTGATTCCAGAAGGTTCCTGTCTTACATCTCTACACCACCGGAAGGCGCAGGGGTGTTAGTGGGAATTTGGGATCACATTTCATAGTACTGGCCACGTGTACTGCACTTGGCCAGATTTATATACAGAGACACCTTATTGCTATTTTACTGAGTCGTGCAGGTGTCAGTTTTTTGTGTATTGTATTGTCTGTCGCCATAATGAGTAAGGCACCAGCAAAAAACTAAAAAGCATAATTGCAAAATATGTGGCAGTGTGTTACCAGATGCATCTACCACATGTACAGTATGTTTTGTGGATTCCGTCCATAATACCATTGCTCCTCCGGTTTTACAACCAATTTCCTCACCGGACCCTCCGTGGGGTATGTTAGTGAATGTACTGGAGAGATTTCAGACAGAAATGACCGCTGCTCGTCTGGAGCGAGAAACGTTAAGATCTGAGTCTAGGGTGAGACCGCCAGAACTACAGAGGCGTCTCAGCCTTGCGTAAGGTCCAAATCCATTTTGGGCAAACGGGATAATTTTCATATGTCTTATGATTTTCCAGTGTCTGCTATGTTGCATTCTGACGATTCCATACCTGACCTCACGGAACACGATGAGGGTGAGGAGGGCGAAGTGGAGTCAGATAGCGAGGATGTTAACAGTTCCGGCATTGATGATCTCATCAGAGCGGTACGGCAGTCTCTAAGGTTTCCTGAAGCTGAGCAGCCTCTCACCAATGATCAGGTCGTATTTACTAAACGACGGAAGACGCCAGTAAGTTTTCCTGTGTCGGATTCTCTAAATCAGATGTTAGTAGAAACAAGACAGAATCCAGATAAACGGTTTTCTATACCTCGCAGATTTAAGTCTAGTTATCCTTTTCCAGACTCGGTAACGTGTACATGGGAGAATCCACCAATAGTTGATTCTTCTGTGTCAAAGCTTACCAAGAAATTAACCATACCAGTGCCAGCAGCTACTACGCTTAAAGATCCTTCAGATCGCAAGATAGAAACTATGCTAAAGACCATGTATGTAGCAGCAGGTGTGATGCTAAGACCTGGATTGGTTGGCATTTGGGTAACTAAGGCGCTCATAATATGGCTTACAGAACTCAAATCTGCTTTACAGGACGAAAACTTGATAGTTCTGGTAAATCAAATGATTGAGGCTGTAGAGTATCTCTGTACAGCGTCTACTGACGTCTGTCAGCTCACTTCTCGTATTTCATCTTCGCTAGTTACAGCACGAAGAGCACTCTACCTGCGTACTTATCAAGCGGAGGCAGAGGTCAAACGAAGTATAGAGGCGTTGCCTTACGATGGCAAGAAGTTGTTTGGTCCAGAATTGGACGCATGGATTAAGGAGGCTACGGGAGGTAAGTCTGTTTCTCTAACGTCCTAGTGGATGCTGGGGACTCCGTCAGGACCATGGGGAATAGCGGGCTCCGCAGGAGACAGGGCACATCTAAAAAAGCTTTTAGGTCACATGGTGTGTACTGGCTCCTCCCCCTATGACCCTCCTCCAAGCCTCAGTTAGGTTTTTGTGCCCGTCCGAGAGGGTGCAATCTAGGTGGCTCTCTTAAAGAGCTGTTTAGAAAAGTTTTTTTTTAGGTTTCTAATCAGTGATTCCTGCTGGCGACAGGATCACTGCAACGAGGGACTTAGGGGAGAGACTTGCAACTCACCTGCGTGCAGGAGGATTGAAGTTTTAGGCTACTGGACACTGAGCTCCAGAGGGAGTCGGAACACAGGTCAGCCTGGGGTTCGTCCCGGAGCCGCGCCGCCGATCCCCCTTACAGACGCTGAAGAACGGCAGAACGGAGGTCCGGAAACAGGCGGCAGAAGACTCCTCAGTCTTCATGAAGGTAGCGCACAGCACTGCAGCTGTGCGCCATTGTTGCTACACGGCTCACTGATCTCGGTCACGGAGGGTGCAGGGCGCTGCTGGGGGCGCCCTGGGCAGCAATATAGATTACCTTAGAGGCAAATAAATACATCACATATAGCCATTAAGGCTATATGTATGTATTTAACCCAGGCCAGTTTTCCTAATAACCGGGAGAAAAGCCCGCCGTGAAAGGGGCGGAGCTTATTCTCCTCAGCACTCAGCGCCATTTTCCTGACCAGCTCCGCTGGTGAGGAAGGCTCCCACTCTCCCCTGCACTACAGAAACAGGGTTAAAGAGAAGGGGGGCATAAATTGGCGATATAATTATATATTAAGAGCCCATATATAGAAACAACACCTTCTAGGGTTGTTATATACATTATGGCGCTTTTGGTGTGTGCTGGCAAACTCTCCCTCTGTCTCCCCAAAGGGCTAGTGGGTCCTGTCCTCTATCAGAGCATTCCCTGTATGTGTGTGCTGTAGGTCGGTACGTGTGTGTCGACATGTATGAGGAAAATGTTGGTGAGGAGACGGAGAAAATTGCCTGTAATGGTGATGTCACTCTCTAGGGAGTCGACACCAGAATGGATGGCTTACTTATGGAATTACGTGATAATGTCAACACGCTGCAAGCCGGTTGACGACATGAGACAGCCGGCGGACAAATTAGTATCGGTCCAGGCGTCTCAGACACCGTCAGGGGCTTGTAAAAACGCCCATTTACCTCAGTCGGTCGACAGACACTGACACGGACACTGACCCCAGTGTCGACGGTGAAGAAACAAACGTATTTTTCCTTTAGGGCCACAAGTTACATGTTAAGGGCAATGAAGGAGGTGTTACGTATTTCTGATACCACAAGTACCACAAATAAGGGTATTTTGTAGGGTGGGAATAAACTACTTGTAGTTTTGCCTGAATCAGATAAATTAAATGAAGTGTGTGATGATACGTGGGGTTCCTCCGACAGAAAGTTATGGGCGGTATACCCTTTTTTCCCGCCAGTAGTAAGGGCGAGTTGGAAAACACACCTTAGGGTGGACAAGGCGCTCACACGCTTATAAAAAACATGGCGTTACCGTTTCCAGATACGGCCGCCCTCAAGGAGCCAGCTGATAGGAAGCTGGAAAATATCATAACAGTATATACACACATACTGGTGTTATACTACGACCAGCAATCGCCTCAGCCTGGATGTGCAGCGCTGAGGGGGCTTGGTCGGATTTCCTGACTGAAAATTTTGATACCCTTGACAGGGACAGGATTTTATTGTCTATAGAGCATTTTAAGGATGCATTTCTATATATGTGTGATGCGCAGAGGCATATTTGCATTCTGGCATCAAGAGTAAATGTGATGTACATATCTGCCAGACGAAGACACGACAGTGGTCAGGTGAGGCAGATTCCAGACGGCATATGGAAGTATTGCCGTATAAAGGGGCGGTCCATTGGACCTGGTGGCCATGGCAACAGCTGAAAAATCCACCTTTTGTTACCCCGAGTCACATATTGGCAGAAAAGGACACAGTCTTTTCAGTCTCAGTCCTTTCGTCCCCATACGGGCAGGCGGGCGAAGGCCAGTCATATCTGCCCAGGGGGAGAGGAAAGGGAAGAAGACTGCAGCAAGCAGCTCATTCCCAGGAACAGAAGCTCCTCACGGCTTCTGCCAAGTCCGCAGCATAACGCTGGGGCCGTACAAGCGGACTCAGGTGCGGTAGGGGGTCATCTCAAGAGTTTCAGCAACACTCGCAAGGGAACTCCGGGATCCTACATGTAATATCCCAGGTGTACATTGGAAATTCGAGACGTCTCCCCCTCACACAATTCACAGGCTGTATTCCCAGCAGGTGATAATCAAAGGACCCTTCTTACAACAAGGAAGGGGGTAGTATTCCACACTATATTGTGGTACTGAAGCCAACCGGCTCGGTGAGATCTGAAATATTTGAACACTTACATACAAGCGTTCAAATCAAGATGGAGTCACTCGGAGCAGTGATAGCGAACCAGGAAGAAGGGGACGATATGATGTCACTGGATATCAGGGACGTTTACCTACAGGTCCAAATTTGCCCTTCTCACCAAGGGTACTTCAGGTTCCTGGTACAGAACTGTCACTATCAGTTCAGACGCTGCCGTTTGGATTGTCCACGGCGCCCCGGGTCTTTACCAAGGTAATGGCCGGAATGATGATTTTTCTTAAAAGAAACATGGACGCTTTCCTGATAAGGGCAAGGTCCAGAGAACAGTTGGAGGTCGGAGTAGCACTATCTTAAGTAGTTCTACGACAGCACGAGTGGATTCTAAATATTCCAAAATCGCAGCTTTTTCCGACGACACGTCTACTGTTCCTAGGGAAGATTCTGGACACAGTCCAGAAAAACGTGTTTCTCCCAGTGGAGAAAACCAGGGAGTTATCCGAGCTAATCGGGATCCTCCTAAAACCAGGAAAAGTGTCAGTGCATCATTGCACAAGAGTCCTGGTAAAAATGGTGGCTTATTACGAAGCAATTCCATTCGGCAGATTTCCCGCAAGAACTCTTCAGTGGGATCTGCTGGACAAATGGTCCGGATCGCATCCTCAGATGCATCAGCGGATAACCCTATATCCAAGGAAAAGGGTGTCTCTCCTGTGGTGATTACAGAGTGCTCATCTTCTAGAGGGCCGCAGATTCGGCATTCAGGATTGGATGCCGGTGACCACGGAGGCCAGCCTGAGAGGCTGGGGAACAGTCACACAGGGAAAAAATTTCCAGGGA
This sequence comes from Pseudophryne corroboree, assembly GCF_028390025.1. Classification (NCBI taxonomy): domain Eukaryota; kingdom Metazoa; phylum Chordata; class Amphibia; order Anura; family Myobatrachidae; genus Pseudophryne; species Pseudophryne corroboree. Next base: position 25,754,325 of record NC_086450.1, read on the forward strand.
AGTGTGATTAAGTCTGGAGAATTCTCTCCGCATAAATAAGCTTAGAGCAATTTTATAATGCTCTAAACTTAGCTAGACCTCTGCTTCAAGGTCAGCCGGTATTGATCCAGTGGGATAACATCACGGCAGTCGCCCACGTAAACAGAAGGGCGGCACAAGAAGCAGGAGGGCAGTGAAAACTGCAAGGATTTTTCGCTAGGCGGAAAATCATGTGATAGCACTGTCAGCAGTGTTCTTTCCGGGAGTGGACGACTGGGAAGCAGACTTCCTCAGCAGGCATGACCTCCACCCGGGAGAGTGGAAACTTCATAGGGAAGTTTTTCAACATGATTGTGGACCGTTGGCAAAGACCAAAGGTGGACATGATGGCGTCCCGCCCGAACAAAAAACGGGACAGGTATTCCGCCAGGTCATGAGACCTTCAGGCGATAGCTGTGGATGTTCTGGTAACACCGTGGGTGTACCAGTCTGTGTATGTGTTCCCTCCTCTGTTTCTCATAACCAGGGTATTGAGAATTATAAGACATAGAGGAGTATGAACTATACTAGTGGCTCCGGATTGGCCAAGAGGGACTTGGTACCCGGAACTTCAAGAAATGCTCACAGAGGACTAAGGGCCTGGGGAGCTAAGAAGGGACTTGATTCAGCAAGTACCATGTCTATTCCAAGACTTACCGCGGCTGCGTTTGACGGCATGGCGGTTGAATGCCGGATCCTGAGGGGAAAAGGCATTCCATAAGAGGTCATACCTACCCTGGTCAAAGCCAGGAAGGAGGTGACCGCACAACGTCATCACCACATGTGGTGAAAATATGTTGCGTGGGTGAGGCCAGGAAGGCTCCACGACGGAAATTCAACTAGGTCGATTTCTACACTTCCTGAAAACAGGAGTGTTTTGGACCTCAAATGGGGGTTCATTAACATTTAAATTTCGGCCCTGTAGATTTTCTTCCAGAAAGAATTGACTTCAGTTCCTGAAGTCCAGATTGTGAAGGATGTATTGCATATACAGCTTTTTTGTGCCCCTAGGGGCACCGTGAGATCTCAACATAGTGTTGGGATTTCTTAAAATCATATTGGTTTGAACCGCTCAAATCTGTGGATTTGAAATATCTCACATGGAAAGTGACCATGCTGTTGACAAATATCTCACATGGGAAGTGACCATGTTGTTAGCCCTGGCCTCGGCCAGGCGATTGTCAGAATGGGCGGCTTTGTCTTACAAAAGCCCATATTAAAATTTTCCATTTGAACAGGACAGAACTGGGACTCGTCTCCAGTTTCTTCATAAAGGGGTGTCAGCGTTTTCACCTGAAACAACCTCTTGTGGTGCCTGCGGCTACTAGGGACTTGGAGGACTCCAAGTTACTAGACGTGGTCAGGGCCCTAAAAATATATATATATATATATATATATAGTTAGGACGGCTGGAGTCAGAAAGTCTGACTTGCTGTTTATACTGTATACACCCAACAAGCTGGGTGCTCATGCTTCTAAGCAGTCTATTGCACGCTGGATTTGTAGTACAATTCAGCTTGCACATTCTGTGGCAGGCCTGCCACAGACGAAATATGTAGATGCCCATTCCACAAGGAAGGTGGGCTCATCCTGGGCGGCTGCCCGAGGAGTCTCGGCATTACAACTTTGCCGAGCAGCTACGTGGTCAGGGGAGAACACGTTTGTAAAATTTTACAGATTTTGATACTCTGGCTAAGGAGGACCTGGAGTTCTCTCATTCGGTGCTGCAGAGTCATCCGCACTCTCCCGCCCGTTTGGGAGCTTTGGTATAATCCCCATGGTCCTGACGGAGTCCCCAGCATCCACTAGGACGTTAGAGAAAATAAGAATTTACTTACCGATAATTCTATTTCTCGTAGTCCGTAGTGGATGCTGGGCGCCCATCCCAAGTGCGGATTGTCTGCAATGCTTGTACATAGTTATTGTTACAAAAATCGGGTTATTACTATTGTTGTGAGCCATCTTTTCGGAGGCTACTTCGTTTTGTTATCATACTGTTAACTGGGTTCAGATCACAAGTTGTACGGTGTGATTGGTGTGGCTGGTATGAGTCTTACCCGGGATTCAAGATCCTTCCTTATTGTGTACGCTCGTCCGGGCACAGTACCTAACTGAGGCTTGGAGGAGGGTCATAGGGGGAGGAGCCAGTACACACCATGTGACCTAAAAGCTTTTTTAGATGTGCCCTGTCTCCTGCGGAGCCCGCTATTCCCCATGGTCCTGACGGAGTCCCCAGCATCCACTACGGACTACGAGAAATAGAATTATCAGTAAGTAAATTCTTATTTTTCTTACCATTGCCTCCACCTGCGCCAAGAAGAAGGTACGCTGGACCTTCGTTCAAATCCTTTAGACCTCAGCCCTTTCGAGGACGTGGCAGAGGATCAGCCACGCCTGCTAGACGTGGTCGAGGACGTGGTTTCCATCAAACCAACACAACTCGCCAAAACGCTAAGGTTACCGACAAGCCAGTGGCATGACGGGTTACCAGCCCATCTCGGTTCTCCAATTGTGGGAGCACGCCTTCAGAAGTTCCATGGGGCGTGGTTCCACACATCCGCGGAGGGCTGGATTCGCAATTTAGTGTTAAAAGGTTACAAAATAGAGTTCGACTGTCTGCCGCCTCTGCGGTTTTTCAAGACAGGATTGCCTCTGTCGGACGACAAGAGGACAGTTTTGCAAATTGCCATTCAATCCTTACTGAATTCGGCAGTGTTGATTCCGGTCCCTGTACACCAACAGGGTCAGGGTTATTATTCAAGTCTATTTGTGGTCCCGAAGCCGGATGGCTCAGTCAGACCAATATTGAACTTAAAGGGACTAAATCAGTACGTAACTTACTACAGATTCAAAATGCAGTCTCTACGTTCGGTGATTGCGGGGTTAGAGACCAAGGAATTCATGATTGCGCTAGACCTCAAGGATGCGTACTTACACATTCCAATTTGGCAGCCTCATCAGAAATTCTTACGATTTGCAATACGCCAGAACCATTACCAGTTTCAGGCTCTGCCGTTTGGCCTGTCATCAGCGCCTCGGGTATTCACCAAAGTAATGTCTGTGATGATAGCTCACCTCAGATCCTTGGGAGTGACAATAGTTCCGTATTTAGACGATCTGCTCATCAAAGCTCCGTCTCAACAGATACTTACCCAGCATGCGCTGCTAACTTACAATGTACTAGTTCACCACGGTTGGATTGTAAATTTCAAGAAATCACATCTGATTCCGTCTCAACGCCTTCAGTTCCTAGGTATGATTCTCGATACGGTCAATCAAAGAATTTACCTACCACAACAAAAAGTACAAATGCTACGCCATCTAGTACAATTAGTACTCAAACCACGCACAGTGTCGGTACACTTGTGCATTCGCCTGTTAGGCACAATGGTGGCAGCTTTCGAGGCGCTTCAGTTCGGGAGATTTCACTCTCGTCCATTTCAGCTGAACGTGCTTGCCCAGTGGTCGGGCTCGCATCTGCAGATTCACCACAGGGTGAGGTTGTCACCAATAGCAAGAGTTTCTCTGCTATGGTGGCTCAAGGAACACAATTTAACCGCAGGAAGACGGTTCGGAGTTTGCAATTGGATAATTCTAACTACGGACGCCAGTCTCAGAGGTTGGGGAGCGGTAATTCAAAATTGTCAGCTCCAGGGTCTCTGGGCGGATCACGAGAAATTGCTGTCGATAAATGTTCTAGAACTCCGCGCCATTTTCAATGCGCTACGACAAGCAGTGCACATGATTCGCTCTCAGCCGGTCCAAGTGCAGTCGGACAATGCGACGGCGGTCGCATACATCAACAAACAAGGAGGAACGAGAAGCCGCATGGCAATGCGGGAAGTAGCTCGAATCCTCAATTGGGCGGAATGCCACCAGGTGATATTGTCGGCTGTGTTCATTCCGGGAGTGGACAACTGGGAAGCGGATTATCTCAGTCGTCGGGATTTTCACCCAGGCGAATGGTCATTAAATCCAGAAGTGTTTCACATGTTGGTTCAGCGATGGGGTTATCCTCAGGTGGACCTGATGGCATCTCGACACAATCATCAAACGCTCCAGTATGTGTCCAGAACAAGAGATCCAAAGGCAGTCGCGGTGGATGCTCTCACTGTCGCGTGGCCGTACAGTCTTGTGTATCTGTTTCCACCGTTTCCGTTGCTCCCTCTGGTGCTAAAACGGATCAAAAGAGAGTCGCTCACAGTCATACTAGTGGCGCCTCATTGGCCTCGGAGAGCTTGGTTCTCGGATCTTCGAGGATTACTCGCAGACGATCCGTGGCCGCTCCCGATACGTCCAGACCTGTTACAACAGGGTCCGTTTCTTTACCCCGATTTAGCGCGGCTGCGTTTGACGGGGTGGCTGTTGAGACCGCCCTCTTAAGAAGAGAGGGCATTCCAGATTCAGTTATACCAACCATGTTACGAGCTAGGAAGCCGGTTACGGCAGCTCATTATTACAGAATATGGCGTGCATATATAGGTTGGTGTGAGGTTCGGAAATTTCCGACATCAGCTTTCAAGGTATGCCGCCTGTTGTTGTTTCTACAATCAGGCTTAGATGGAGGATTGCGTTTATCTACACTAAAGGTGCAGGTTTCTGCTTTGTCAATTTATTTTCAAAGACGATTGACTCTATTGCCGTCGATACGCACTTTTCTCCAAGGTGTACTCAGGGTACAGCCTCCATTCATTCCACCTACAGCGCCATGGGACTTGAATCTGGTTTTGGAGTTCTTACAGTCTTCATATTTTGAACCCTTACAACAAGTGAATATAAAGTTTCTCACTTGGAAAACAATTTTTCTCTTAGCCTTAGCTTCGGCGAGGCGTGTTTCGGATTTGGGTGCCTTGTCATGCAAGCCACCGTATTTGGTGTTTCATGATGACAGAGCGGAACTTCGGACGAATCCCGCCTTCTTACCAAAGGTAGTGTCATCTTTTCACATCAATCAACCAATAGTAGTTCCTGTGTTGACAGCACATTCTGGAACTCTGGATGTGGTTCGCGCATTACGCGTTTATGTATCCCGAACGTCTTCAGTTCGTAAGACGGATACGTTATTTGTTCTCTATGATGCTGCCAAAATGGGTTGGCCAGCATCTAAACAAACTTTATCCAGATGGATAAAACTGACCATACGCCAGGCTTACCTTCATGCTAGGTTACAACCGCCTACGTCAGTAACCGCTCATTCCACACGTTCTGTGGGTACTTCATGGGCAGCTGGTCGTGGGGCTTCTGCGACGCAGCTTTGCCGGGCGGCTACATGGTCTTCAGTGCACACGTTTGTGCGCTTTTACAAGTTTGATACTTTTGCGGCATCAGCATCTAGCTTTGGCCGCCTAGTGTTACAAGTGCCAAACTGCTCTCCCGCCCACGGGGGAAGCTTTGGTACGTCCCAAGAGTACTCCAGTGACCCCTAGTGGATGAAAAAGAAAATAGGATTTTGGTACTTACCAGGTAAATCCTTTTCTTTGAATCCATAGGGGTCACTGGACGCCCACCCAGAGCAGTTTACCTACTTGTGGTTAGTTCTGAGGATCTTATGGTAACACACTTTCACCGACTGGTTCAAGTTACAAGTGCTGGTTAGGGTGTCAACTGTTTAGTTGTCAGTAACGTTATGTGTTAACTTCGTTATTGTCAGTTATGTTATATGTAATACTCCATTATTAACCTCTCTTAATTCCTGTTCGGCTCAGTAAAAAACACTGGGTAGTGACCAGGGATATGGAGGGGTGGAGTGTTTCTAAATTTAAATATTCAGTGCTGTTCCTACGGAAGCCCGTCCATATCCCAAGAGTACTCCAGTGACCCCTATGGATTCAAAGAAAAGGATTTACCTGGTAAGTACCAAAATCCTATTGTTACAGCAAGGGTTAGGAAAACAGAGGCTCTGTTTATCCTGTACGCGGCCAACAAGGTTGGCGCTCCTGCTTCTAAGCAGACTATTGCCCGCTGGATCTGTAACACGATTCAGCAGGCTCATTCTACGGCTGGATTGCCGTTACCAAATTCGGTAAAGGCCCATTCCACTAGGAAGGTGGGCTCTTCTTGGGCGGCTGCCCGAGGCGTCTCGGTATTACAGCTTTGCCGAGCAGCTACTTGGTCGGGGTCAAACACTTTTGCAAAGTTCTACAAGTTTGATACCCTGGCTGATGAGGACCTCATGTTTGCTCAATCGGTGCTGCAGAGTCATCCGCACTCTCCCGCCCGGCTTAGAGCTTTGGTATAATCCCCATGGTCCTTTTGGAGTCCCCAGCATTCTCTAGAACGTATGAGAAAATAGGATTTTAATACCTACCGGTAAATCCTTTTCTCTTAGTCCGTAGAGGATGCTGGGCGCCCGTCCCAGTGCGGGCTGTATCTGCAGTACTTGTATATAGTTATTGCTTGTGTTACACAAAGGTTGTGTTTGGTAGGGGTCAGCCTGTTGCTGATCTGTTTTGGTTCACACTGTTAACTGGGTTTAGTTAGTTAAATGCCATGTTGTACGGTGTGTTGTGGTGTGAGCTGGTGTGTATCTCACCCTTATTTTACCAAAATCCTTTTCCTTGAAATGTCCGTCTCCTCTGGGCACAGTTCCTATAACTGAGGTCTGGAGGAGGGGCATAGAGGGAGGAGCCAGTTCACACCCATTGAAGGTCTTATAGTGCGCCCATGTCTCCTGCGGATCCCGTCTATACCCCATGGTCCTTTTGGAGTCCACAGCATCCTCTACGGACTAAGAGAAAATAAGAATTGACTTACCGATAATTCTATTTCTCGTAGTCCGTAGTGGATGCTGGGAACTCCGTAAGGACCATGGGGAATAGCGGCTCCGCAGGAGACTGGGCACAAAAGTAAAGCTTTAGGACTACCTGGTGTGCACTGGCTCCTCCCCCTATGACCCTCCTCCAAGCCTCAGTTAGGATACTGTGCCCGGACGAGCGTACACAATAAGGAAGGATTTATGAATCCCGGATAAGACTCATACCAGCCACACCAATCACACCGTACAACTTGTGATCTGAACCCAGTTAACAGCATGATAACAGAGGAGCCTCTGGATAGATGGCTCACAACAACAATAACCCGATTTAGTTAACAATAACTATGTACAAGTATTGCAGACAATCCGCACTTGGGATGGGCGCCCAGCATCCACTACGGACTACGAGAAATAGAATTACCGGTGAGTAAATTCTTATTTTCTCTGACGTCCTAGTGGATGCTGGGAACTCCGAAAGGACCATGGGGATTATACCAAAGCTCCCAAACGGGCGGGAGAGTGCGGATGACTCTGCAGCACCGAATGAGAGAACACCAGGTCCTCCTCAGCCAGGGTATCAAATATGTAGAATTTTGCCAACGTGTTTGCCCCTGACCAAGTAGCTGCTCGGCAAAGTTGTAAAGCCGAGACCCCTCGGGCAGCCGCCCAAGATGAGCCCACCTTCCTTGTGGAGTGGGCATTTACAGATTTTGGCTGTGGCAGGCCTGCCACAGAATGTGCAAGCTGAATTGTACTACAAATCCAACGAGCAATAGTCTGCTTAGAAGCAGGAGCACCCAGCTTGTTGGGTGCATACAGGACAAACAGCGAGTCAGATTTTCTGACTCCAGCCGTCCTGGAAACATATATTTTCAGGGCCCTGACAACGTCCAGCAACTTGGAGTCCTCCAAGTCCCTAGTAGCCGCAGGTACCACAATAGGCTGGTTCAGGTGAAACGCTGAAACCACCTTAGGGAGAAATTGAGGACGAGTACTCAATTCTGCCCTGTCCGTATGAAAAATCAGGTAAGGGCTTTTACAGGATAAAGCCGCCAATTCTGACACGCGCCTGGCCGAAGCCAGGGCCAACAGCATGACCACTTTCCATGTGAGATATTTCAAATCCACAGATTTAAGCGGTTCAAACCAATGTGATTTTAGGAACCCCAAAACTACATTGAGATCCCAAGGTGCCACTGGAGGCACAAAAGGAGGCTGTATATGCAGCACCCCCTTGACAAACGTCTGAACTTCAGGAACTGAAGCCAGTTCTTTCTGGAAGAAAATCGACAGGGCCGAAATCTGAACCTTAATGGATCCTAATTTTAGGCCCATAGACACTCCTGTTTGCAGGAAATGCAGGAATCGACCCAGTTGAAATTCCTCCGTTGGGGCCTTCCTGGCCTCGCACCACGCAACATACTTTCGCCAAATGCGGTGATAATGCTTTGCGGTCACATCCTTCCTGGCTTTGATCAGGATAGGAATGACTTCTTCCGGATTGCCTTTTTCCTTCAGGATCCGGCGTTCAACCGCCATGCCGTCAAACGCAGCCGCGGTAAGTCTTGGAACAGACAGGGTCCTTGCTGAAGCAGGTCCCTTCTTAGAGGTAGAGGCCACGGGTCCTCTGTGAGCATCTCTTGAAGTTCCGGGTACCAAGTCCTTCTTGGCCAATCCAGAGCCACGAGTATAGTTCTTACTCCTCTCCGTCTTATAATTCTCAGTACCTTGGGTATGAGAGGCAGAGGAGGGAACACATACACTGACTGGTACACCCACGGTGTTACCAGAGCGTCCACAGCTATTGCCTGAGGGTCCCTTGACCTGGCGCAATACCTGTCCAATTTTTTGTTGAGGCGGGACGCCATCATGTCCACCTTTGGTTTTTCCCAACGGTTTACAATCATGTGGAAGACTTCTGGGTGAAGTCCCCACTCTCCCGGGTGGAGGTCGTGCCTGCTGAGGAAGTCTGCTTCCCAGTTGTCCACTCCCGGAATGAACACTGCTGACAGTGCTATCACATGATTTTCCGCTCAGCGAAGAATCCTTGCAGCTTCTGCCATTGCCCTCCTGCTTCTTGTGCCGCCCTGTCTGTTCACGTGGGCGACTGCCGTGATGTTGTCCGACTGGATCAGCACCGGCTGACCTTGAAGCAGAGGTCTTGCTTGGCTTAGGGCATTGTAAATGGCCCTTAGCTCCAGGATATTTATGTGAAGTGATGTCTCCAGGCTTGACCACAAGCCCTGGAAATTTCTTCCCTGTGTGACTGCTCCCCAGCCTCGCAGGCTGGCATCCGTGGTCACCAGGACCCAGTCCTGAATGCCGAATCTGCGGCCCTCCAGAAGATGAGCACTCTGCAACCACCACAGGAGAGTCACCCTTGTCTTTGGTGACAGGGTTATCCGCTGATGCATCTGAAGATGCGATCCGGACCATTTGTCCAGCAGGTCCCACTGGAAAGTTCTTGCGTGGAATCTGCCGAATGGGATTGCTTCGTAGGAAGCCACCATTTTTCCCAGGACCCTTGTGCATTGATGCACTGACACTTGGCCTGGTTTTAGGAGGTTTCTGACTAGTTCGGATAACTCCCTGGCTTTCTCCTCCGGGAGAAACACCTTTTTCTGGACTGTGTCCAGGATCATCCCTAGGAATAGAAGACGTGTCGTCGGGATCAGCTGCGATTTTGGAATATTGAGAATCCAACCGTGCTGCCGCAACACTACTTGAGATAGTGCTACCCCGACTACCAACTGTTCCCTGGATCTTGCCCTTATCAGGAGATCGTCCAAGTAAGGGATAACTAAAACTCCCTTCCTTCGAAGGAGTATCATCATTTCGGCCATTACTTTGGTAAAGACCCGGGGTGCCGTGGACAAACCAAACGGCAGCGTCTGAAACTGATAGTGACAGTTCTGTACCACAAACCTGAGGTACCCTTGGTGAGAAGGGTAAATTGGGACATGGAGGTAAGCATCCTTGATGTCCAAAGACACCATATAATCCCCTTCTTCCAGGTTCGCAATCACCGCTCTGAGTGACTCCATCTTGAATTTGAACCTTTGTATGTAAGTGTTCAAGGATTTCAGATTTAAAATAGGTCTCACCGAGCCGTCCGGCTTCGGTACCACAAACAGCGTGGAATAATACCCCTTTCCCTGTTGCAGGAGGGGTACCTTGATTATCACCTGCTGGGAATACAGCTTGTGAATGGCTTCCAATACCGCCTCCCTGTCGGAGGGAGACGTCGGTAAAGCAGACTTTAGGAAACGGCGAGGGGGAGACGTCTCGAATTCCAATTTGTACCCCTGAGATACCACCTGAAGGATCCAGGGGTCCACCTGTGAGTGAGCCCACTGCACGCTGAAATTCTTGAGACGGGCCCCCACCGTGCCTGAGTCCGCTAGTAAAGCCCCAGTGTCATGCTGAGGACTTGGCAGAAACGGGAGAGGGCTTCTGTTCCTGGGAACTGGCTGTTTGCTGCAGCCTTTTTCTTCTCCCTCTGCCACGGGGCAGAAATGAGGAGCCTTTTGCCCGCTTGCCCTTATGGGGCCGAAAGGACTGCGCCTGATAATACGGCGTCTTCTTATGTTGAGAGGCTACCTGGGGTAAAAATGTGGATTTCCCAGCAGTTGCCGTGGCCACCAGGTCTGATAGACCTACCCCAAATAACTCCTCCCCTTTATAAGGCAATACTTCCATATGCCTTTTGGAATCAGCATCACCTGACCACTGCCTCGTCCATAACCCTCTTCTGGCAGAAATGGACAGCGCACTTACTCTTGATGCCAGTCGGCAAATATCCCTCTGTGCATCACGCATATATAGAAATGCATCTTTTAAATGCTCTATAGTCAGTAATATACTGTCCCTATCTAGGGTATCAATATTGTCAGTCAGGGAATCCGACCAAGCCACCCCAGCACTGCACGTCCAGGCTGAGGCGATTGCTGTTCGCAGTATAACACCCGTGTGAGTGTATATACATTTTAGGATATTCTCCTGCTTTCTGTCAGCAGGTTCCTTAAGGGCGGCCGTATCAGGAGACGGTAGTGCCACCTGTTTAGACAAACGTGTGAGCGCTTTATCCACCCTAGGGGGTGTTTCCCAACGTGCCCTATCCTCTGGCGGGAAGGGGTATGATGCTAATAACCTTTTAGGAATTATCAGTTTTTTATCGGGGGAAACCCACGCATCATCACACACTTCATTTAATTCCTCAGATGCAGGAAAAACTACAGGCAGTTTTTTCTCACCAAACATAATACCCTTTTTAGTGGTACTTGTATTATCAGAAATATGTAAAACATTTTTCATAGCCTCAATCATGTAACGTGTGGCCCTACTGGAAGTCACATTCGTCTCTTCATCGTCGACACTGGAGTCAGTATCCGTGTCGGCGTCTGTATCTGCCATCTGAGGTAACGGGCGTTTTAGAGCCCCTGATGGCTTTTGAGACGCCTGGACAGGCACAAGCTGAGTAGCCGGCTGTCTCATGTCATCAACCGTCTTTTGTAAAGAGCTGACACTGTCACGTAATTCCTTCCATAAGCTCAGCCACTCAGGTGTCGACTCCCTAGGGGGTGACATCTCCATTACAGGCAATTGCTCCGCCTCCACACCATTTTCCTCCTCATACATGTCGACACAATCGTACCGACACACAGCACACACACAGGGAATGCTCTGATAGAGGACAGGACCCCACTAGCCCTTTGGGGAGACAGAGGGAGAGTATGCCAGCACACACCAGAGCGCTATATATATACAGGGATAACCTTATAGAAGTGTTTTTCCCCTTATAGCTGCTGTTTTATTTATACTGCGCCTAATTAGTGCCCCCCTCTCTTGTTTTACCCTTTTCTGTAGTGCAGGACTGCAGGGGAGAGTCAGGGAGACGTCCTTCCAGCGGAGCTGTGAGGGAAAATGGCGCCAGTGTGCTGAGGAGATAGGCTCCGCCCCCTTCTCGGCTGACTTTTCTCCCGCTTTTTGCTGTATTCTGGCAGGGGTTAAAATACATCCATATAGCCCTGGGGGTTATATGTGATGTATTTTCGCCAGCCAAGGTGTTTTTATTGCTGCTCAGGGCGCCCCCCCCCCCCCCCCCCCCAGCGCCCTGCACCCTCAGTGACCGGAGTGTGAAGTGTGCCTGAGGAGCAATGGCGCACAGCTGCAGTGCTGTGCGCTACCTTGGTGAAGACTGATGTCTTCTGCCGCCGATTTTCCGGACCTCTTCTTGCTTCTGGCTCTGTAAGGGGGGCGGCGGCGCGGCTCTGGGAACGGACTCCGAGGCTGGGCCTGTGTTCGGTTCCTCTGGAGCTAATGGTGTCCAGTAGCCAAGAAGCCCAAGCTGGCTGCAAGCAGGCAGGTTCGCTTCTTCTCCCCTTAGTCCCTCGATGCAGTGAGCCTGTTGCCAGCAGGTCTCACTGAAAATAAAAAACCTAAAACTAAACTTTTTCTAAGAAACTCAGGAGAGCCTCCTAGAATGCACCCTTCTCGGCCGGGCACAAAAATCTAACTGAGGCTTGGAGGAGAGTCATAGGGGGAGGAGCCAGTGCACACCAGGTAGTCCTAAAGCTTTACTTTTGTGCCCAGTCTCCTGCGGAGCCGCTATTCCCCATGGTCCTTACGGAGTTCCCAGCATCCACTAGGACGTCAGAGAAAAGGGTACATGACCACACCTCCTGTGATTAGGCCACGCCCCTTGAAAAGTACCTGGGCCCAGGCCAGCTCTCGACTACCCTGAGGGCAGCTACCACTCTAGTAGAGGGAGGCTGTGGTCAGAACGTTGCCCAATATAATGGCGAGTTCATCTTCCTTATGTGGGCTACAGCCCCAGGAGCAGACGGATGGGTCCCTGTCCTGTGGGCCTGTACAGTAATACACCCAACCACGTACTGACCAGCATAAGTGTCCTGTGATGTTCCAGCTGTAGTCCTGAAACCTTCTGGGGGTAATGTGCATGGTGGGAAATATACTGATAATTGCAATATATTTTCAGTCCATCGAGGAACTGGAGAAGGAGATGCTGAACGGGCAGAAGCTGCAGGGACCCCAGGCCTCAGCGGAGGTATACAAGATCCTCAAGCAAAAGGACATGATTGACAAGTAAGATCGCCCTCACCTGCCTGACCCATACTCTATAATCACAATCTATTGATACATAATCTAAGACCCCCTCTTCCAGCTTCTTTCTACCCTGTCAGTTATACAGCACTGTTTGTTCATCGTACACATGGAGAATACACGTTTTTACTAGAAATCATTTTACAAACATTCCAAGGCAACCCCAAATAAAACAACAAAATGCATATATAGGGGGATTCAAAAAGCACAGTACCCCCTTTTGTTTCAAAAACTGTGCAGGAAATGGGAAAACTGAATATTCCAGTAAGGTCTGGTTGAGGTGGGCTATGTTTCAGGGTATGTACCGAACATGGGCGCCATCTTGAAATCGGCCATCTTGAATCTAAGTCAGTTTTTGCAAATGGAAAGGGGGCCGTGCAACATGACAAACAACATGAGAATTTGCTGAAAAGTGTATTGCTGCAAACAGATTTGAAATAGCAGCTATGGTTCCAAAGTTACAAGACTTTTTTTGTTGCAGGTAACTGAAGAAGGCTTTGACAAAAGAGGAGAGAGTTGAGGTCATTTTGATGTCTGGAGAACAAAGTTTCCGTGTCATAGCTGCAGATTTTAACGACCGGCACCCAGAATGACCTCCAATTTCACATAAAACTGTCAGGTGCCTAATTTCCAAATTCTGGGCGACTGGGACTGTGGCTGACAAGTCATGGAGTGGTCGTCCAAAAAGTGCTACTGACGAGACAACCTAAACAATAGTTTTGGCATCCTTCATGAAGAGCCCACAATGCAGCACAACGTTTGTCAGCAGAATGACCTCAATTCTCTCCCGTTTTGTCAAAGCCATCTTCAGATACCTGCAACAAAAAAGTGTGGTAACTTTTGAACCATAGCTGCTATTTCAAATCTGTTTGCACCAATAAAATTTTCAGCAACTTCTCATGTTGTTTGACGTGTTACACGACCCCCTATCCATTTGAAAAAACTGACTTAGATTCAAGATGGCCGATTTCATGATGGCACCCATGTTCGGTACATACTCTAAAAGATAGCGCACCTCACCCGTACCTTACTGGAGTATTCCGTTTTCCCATTTCCAGCACAGTTTTTGAAACAAGGGTGTACTGCGACTTTTGAATCACCCTGTATTGTAGCTGCGCCTGAACTGTATATCATCGTGCATTTACTTGTATGCAAGTACAGCTCTGGTTAAACTGCAATTGTTCAGTCCAGAGTTATGCAAGAGTCCAGTTTGAATACATTTCCTGGTTTTCAGAAGTCTAGACTGCAGCAGGAATCCTTTACCGGATTACATGCTGCACAGATAATAGTTACCAGTACATTTGCTGCAGCAGTAGTCTTACCAGTGAGACTGCCATAGTAATGTGTGACCATCCTCTCCTAACACTGGCGGTAGCCATCTTGTATTGCTTTATAATCTAACTCCTTACCAGCCTGTCAAAATGACGGAACAACATAGCAGTAATGGCAGCGGCTGTGCACTTCCGAACTTGAATTGCCCTGTCAGGCGCCATCTAGTGGCCGCTGGCGCGCAAAACACAAATTTCCCCCATAAAGGTGAGGAACAGCGTTAGCCTGTTATTAGGGAGGCCAATCCCAGGATCGGGATCGGCTGGGATACCGGGATTTAGGCCCAAAAATGGCTGGATTTGAATCACGAGATTGGAGCCTCCAATCCCCCCGGGATTCACGGGATTGCATTGCGCATGTGCAGGGAAGGTGGGTGTAAGTAATACTAGTTAATATTAGGCAGGCGGCAGCCATGGACACACGCTGAACGCGGCGGCACTTCAAATGTAGCGCCGGCCGCCAGCCAATTACAGCTGGCGGACCGGCAGCCAATCAGGGAAGCTGCCGCGGCAGCCAAGCAGGAGTGACTGCTGCGGCCGCTTCCCTGATTGGCTGCCGGTCCGCCAGCTCTGGTTGGCTGGGGGCCGGCGCTTTATTTGAAATGCCGCCGCATTCAGTGTGTCCATGGCTGCTGCCCACCTAATAGTAAGTAGTATTACTTACACCCACCCTCCCTCCCTCCCGCGCCGCTACCTACACCAACCCTCCCTCCTGCGTCCCTACCTATACCCTCCCTCCCTCCCGCGCCGCTACCTACACCAACCCTCCCTCCTGCGCCCCTACCTATACCCTCCATCCCTTCCGCGCCGCTACCTACACCAACCCTCCCTTCCGTGCCGCTACCTACACCAACCCTCCCTTCCACGCCGCTACCTACACCCCCCCTCTTGTGCTGCTCCCTACACCCTTCTCCACTGCCCTTCACTGATCCCTACTGCAATTCCGGGATTGAGAAAACGGCCCGGGATTGGCCTCCCTACCTGTTATTATATAGGATTACTGGTAATTTCTGTAAATGAGAGTAATGGGAAAACATTGTGTGCACTTTTTCCCTGGTGACTGTTCGTCAGTGGAAGTGAAAGTACGGTGTGTCAGATTATCATAGTTTATTTGTCTGCTGGGGAATAATATAAACCTTTTAGAAATGTGCTATATAATAGACGTGGAATGCACCAATTTTCTCTATCGTCCTAAGTGGATGCTGGGGTTCCTGAAAGGACCATGGGGAATAGCGGCTCCGCAGGAGACAGGGCACAAAAAAGTAAAGCTTTTACCAGATCAGGTGGTGTGCACTGGCTCCTCCCCCTATGACCCTCCTCCAGACTCCAGTTAGATTTTGTGCCCGAACGAGAAGGGTGCAATCTAGGTGGCTCTCCTAAAGAGCTGCTTAGAGAAAGTTTAGCTTAGGTTTTTTACTTTACAGTGAGTCCTGCTGGCAACAGGATCACTGCAACGAGGGACTTAGGGGAGAAGTAGTGAACTCACCTGCGTGCAGAGTGGATTTGCTGCTTGGCTACTGGACACTAGCTCCAGAGGGACGATCACAGGTACAGCCTGGATGGTCACCGGAGCCGCGCCGCCGGCCCCCTTGCAGACGCTGAAGAGAGAAGAGGTCCAAAATCGGCGGCTGAAGACTCCTGAGTCTTCATAAAGGTAGCGCACAGCACTGCAGCTGTGCGCCATTTTCCTCTCAGCACACTTCACACAACAGTCACTGAGGGTGCAGAGCGCTGGGGGGGGCGCTCTGAGAGGCAAATAAAAACCTTATTAGAGGCAAAAAAATACCTCACATATAGCCCACAGAGGCTATATGGAGATATTTAACCCCTGCCTAACTTCAAAAATAGCGGGAGACGAGGCCGCCGAAAAAGGGGCGGGGCCTATCTCCTCAGCACACAGCGCCATTTTCTCTCACAGAAAAGCTGGAGAGAAGGCTCCCAGGCTCTCCCCTGCACTGCACTACAGAAACAGGGTTAAAACAGAGAGGGGGGGCACTGATTTTGGCGATATTGTATATATATAAAAGATGCTATAAGGGAGAAACACTTATATAAGGTTGTCCCTATATAATTATAGCGTTTTTGGTGTGTGCTGGCAGACTCTCCCTCTGTCTCCCCAAAGGGCTAGTGGGTCCTGTCCTCTGTCAGAGCATTCCCGGTGTGTGTGCTGTGTGTCGGTACGTGTGTGTCGACATGTATGAGGACGATGTTGGTGAGGAGGCGGAGAAATTGCCTGTAATGGTGATGTCACTCTCTAGGGAGTCGACACCGGAATGGATGGCTTATTTAGAGAATTACGTGAGAATGTCAACACGCTGCAAGGTCGGTTGACGACATGAGACGGCCGACAATCTATTAGGACCGGTCCAGGCGTCTCAGAAACACCGTCAGGGGTTTTAAAAACGCCCATTTACCTCAGTCGGTCGACACAGACACAGACACGGACACTGAATACAGTGTCGACGGTGAATAAACAAACGTATTTCTCATTAGGGCCACACGTTAAGGGCAATGAAGGAGGTGTTACGTGTTTCTGATACTACAAGTACCACAAGAAAGGGTATTATGTGGGAGTGAAAAAACTACCTGTAGTTTTTCCTGAATCAGATAAAATAAAATGAAGTGTGTGATGATGCGTAGGGTTACCCCGATAGCAAATATTGGCGTTATACCCTTTCCCGCCAGAAATTAGGGTACGTTGGGAAACACCCCTTAGGGTGATAAGGCGCTCACACGCTTATCAAGTGGCGTTACCGTCTCCAGATACGGCCGCCCTCAAGGAGCCAGCTGATAGGAAGCTGGAAAAATATCCTAAAAAGTATATACACACATACGGTGGTTATACTGCGACCAGCGATCGCCATCAGCCTGGAGATGCAGTGCTGGGTTGGCTTGGTCGGATTCCCTGACTGAAAATATTTTATTCATGTAGAGCATTTAATAGGATGCATTCTATATATATGTATGTGAGATGCACAGAGGGATATTTGCTCTCTGGCATCAAGATAAGTGCGTTGTCCATATCTCCCAGAAGATGTCAGGGACACGACAGTGGTCAGGTGATACAGATCCCATACGGCAGATGGAAGTATTGCTGTATAAAGGGAAGGAGTTATTTGGGGGTCGGTCCATCGGACCTGGGGACCACAGCAACAGCTGGGAAATCCAACCTTTTTTACCCCAAGTTACATCTCAGCTAAAAAAGACACCGTCTTTTCAGCCTCAATCTTTCCTTTCCCATGAGGGCATGCAGGCAAAAGGCCAGTCATATCTGCCCAGACATAGAGGTAAGGGAAGTAGACTGCAGCAGGCAGCCCTTTCCCAGGAAAAGAAGCCCTCCACCGCGTCTGCCAAGTCCTCAGCATGACGCTGGGGCCGTGCAAGCGGACTCAAGGTGGGGGGGTAGTCTCAAGAGTCTCAGGGCGCAGTGGGATCACTCGCAAGTTGACCCCTAGATCGTACGAGTATTATCCCAGGGGTAAAGATTGGAGAGTCGAGACATCTTCTCCTCGCAGCTTCCTGAAGTCTGCTTTACCAACGGCTCCCTCCGACAGGGAGGCAGCATTGGAAACAATTCACAAGCTGTATATCCAGCAGGTGATAATCAAAGTACCCCTCCTACGACAAGGAAAAGGGTATTATTTTTCCACACTATATTGTGGTACTGAAGCCAGACGGCTTGGTGACACATAGTCTAAATCTAAAATGTTTTGAACACTTACATAAAAGGTTCAAATCGAGATAAAGTCACTCAGAGCAGTGATAGCGAACCGGAAAAAAGGGGACTATATGGTGTCCCTGGACATCAAGGATTACCTCCATGTCCAAAATTTGTC
Organism: Pseudophryne corroboree; assembly: GCF_028390025.1. NCBI lineage: Eukaryota > Metazoa > Chordata > Amphibia > Anura > Myobatrachidae > Pseudophryne > Pseudophryne corroboree. Next base: position 25,772,384 of record NC_086450.1, read on the forward strand.
CTTCTCATCAAGGGTACCTCTGGTTCGTGGTACAGAACTGTCAATATCAGTTTCAGACGATGCCGTTTGAATTATCCACGGCACCCCGGGCCTTTTTACCAAGGTAATGGCCGAAAAGATGTTTCTTCAAAGAAAAAAGGCATCTAAATTATCCCTTACTTGCACGACCTAAAAAGGGCAAGTTCCAGAGAACAGTTGGAGGTCGGAAGAGCACTATCTAAAGTAGTTCTTCGACGGCACGACTGGATTCTAAATATTCCAAGAATCGCAGCTGTTTTCCGATGATACGTCTGCTGTTCCTAGGGATGATTCTGGACACGGTTCAGAAAAAGGTTTTTCTTCCCGAGGAAAAAGCCAAGGAGTTATCCGACCTGTCAGGAACCTCCTAAAACCAGGAAAGGTGTCTGTACATCAATGCACAAGAGTCCTGGGAAAAATGGTGGCTTTTTACGAAGCAATTCCATTCGGCAGATTCCATGCAAGAATTTTCCAAAGGGATCTGTTGGACAAATGGTCAGGGTCGCATCCTCAGATGCACCTGCGAATAACCCTGTCGCCAAGGACAAGGGTATATCTTCTGTGGTGGTTGCAAAAGGCTCATCTATTGGAGGGCCGCAGATTCGGCATACAGGATTTGATCCTGGTGACCACGGACGCCAGCCTGAGAGGTTGGGGAGCAGTCACACAAGGAAGAAACTTCCAGGGGGTATGGACGAACCTGGAAAAGTCTATTCACATAAACATTCTGGTACTAAGAGCAATCTAAAATGCTCTAAGCCAGGCGGAACCACTCCTGCAAGGAAAACCGGTGTTGATTCAGTCGGACAACATCACGGCGGTCGCCCATGTAAACAGACAGGGCGGCACAAGAAGCAGGAGTGCAATGGCAGAAGCTGCCAAGATTCTTCGCTGGGCGGAGAATCACGTAATAGCACTGTCAGCAGTGTTCTTCCCGGGCGTGGACAACTGGGAAGCAGACTTCCTCAGCAGACACGATATACACCCGGGAGAGGGGGGTCTTCATCCAGAAGTCTTCCACATGCTAATAAACTGTTGGGAAAGACCAATGGTAGACATGATGGCGTCTCGCCTCAACAAGAAACTGGACAAGTATTGCGCCAGGTCAAGAGATCCACAGGCAATAGCTGTGGACGCACTGGTAACACCTTGGGTGTACAAATCAGTATATGTGTTTCCTCCTCTGCCTCTCATACCAAAGGTATTGAAGATTATACGGTGAGGAGGAGTAAGAAATACTAGTGGCTCCGGATTGGCCAAGAAGGACTTGGTAACCGGAACTTCAAGAGTTGGTCACGGACGACCCGTGCCCTCTACTTCTGAGAAGGGACCTGCTACAACAGGGTCCCTGTCTCTTTCAAGACTTACCGCGGCTGCGTTTGACGGCATGGCGGTTGAACGCCAGATCCTAAAAGGGAAAGGCATTCCAGAAGAAGTCATTCCTACCTTGATTAAGGCAAGGAAGGAAGTCACCGCGAAACATTATCACCGCATTTGGCGAAAATATGTCGCGTGGTGCGAGGATCGGAGTGTTCCGACGGAGGAATTTCAACTGGGTCGTTTCCTACATTTCCTACAATCAGGATTGTCTAGGGGTCTCAAATTGAGATCTATTAAGGTTCAAATTTCGGCCCTGTCAATATTCTTCCAAAAAGAATTGGCCTCAGTTCCTGAGGTACAGACTTTTGTTAAAGGAGTACTGCATATACAGCCTCCTGTGGTGCCTCCGGTGGCACCGTGGGATCTAAATGTAGTTTTAGATTTCCTCAAATCCCATTGGTTTGAACCATTGAAAAAGGTGGATTTTAAATATCTCACATGGAAAGTGACTATGTTACTGGCCCTGGCTTCCGCCAGGAGAGTATCTGAATTGGCGGCTTTATCTTATAAAAGCCCTTATCTAATCTTCCATTCGGATAGGGCAGAACTGAGGACTCGTCCGCATTTTCTCCCTAAGGTGGTATCAGCGTTTCACCTGAACCAACCTATTGTGGTGCCTGCGGCCACTGGCGACTTGGAGGACTCCAAGTTGTTGGACGTTGTCAGAGCCTTAAAAATATACATTTCAAGGACGGCTGAAGTCAGAAAATCTGACTCGCTGTTGATACTATATGCACCCAACAAGTTGGGTGCCCCTGCTTCTAAGCAGACGATTGCTCGTTGGATTTGTAACACAATTCAACTTGCTCATTCTGTGGCAGGCCTGCCACAGCCTAAATCTGTTAAGGCCCATTCCACAAGGAAGGTGGGCTCATCTTGGGCGGCTGCCCGAGGGGTCTCGGCATTACAATTCTGCCGAGCAGCTACGTGGTCGGGGGAAAACACGTTTGTAAAATTCTACAAATTTGATACCCTGGCAAAAGAGGACTTGGAATTCTCTCATTCGGTGCTGCAGAGTCATCCGCACTCTCCCGCCCGTTTGGGAGCTTTGGTATAATCCCCATGGTCCTTTCAGGAACCCCAGCATCCACTTAGGACGATAGAGAAAATAAGAATTTACTTACCGATAATTCTATTTCTCGGAGTCCGTAGTGGATGCTGGGCGCCCATCCCAAGTGCGGATTATCTGCAATACTGTACATAGTTATTGTTAACAAATTCGGGTTATATTGTTAAGGAGCCATCTTTAAGAGGCTCTTTCTGTTATCATACTGTTAACTGGGTTTAGATCACAAGTTGTACGGTGTGATTGGTGTGGCTGGTATGAGTCTTACCCGGGATTCAAATTGCCTCCCTTATTGTGTACGCTCGTCCGGGCACGGTACCTAACTGGAGTCTGGAGGAGGGTCATAGGGGGAGGAGCCAGTGCACACCACCTGATCTGGTAAAAGCTTTACTTTTTTGTGCCCTGTCTCCTGCGGAGCCGCTATTCCCCATGGTCCTTTCAGGAACCCCAGCATCCACTACGGACTCCGAGAAATAGAATTATCGGTAAGTAAATTCTTATTATTGTTACCATCATCCAGACAAACCGTCCCATCTCCGCTTGCAGGTTCCCCCTGTTCGTGGCTGTGTACAGGATCTGCTACGAGGGGCGCCCGGTCCTGGAATTTATCTCCTGTCTGCAGAACCACCCCGAGCATTACTAGCACAGAGGATAATGGATGCCCCCTGAACCGTATCCTCCATTGTCTGACGCTGAACCATCAGTAACTGCGCCTATACTGCAACGCCGCATACTTCCACGCCGCCAGGAGAGGATTCCGCCTCTTCCAGCGTATGATTTGCTGCCTCGGAGAAACGCTGCTCTTTTTGTTTCCGTTCCCTCTGTTGCAGCTGAGGATGAATGTACGAGATATTGTATGATCTATAATCACTCTAATAACCGGCCGCGCTCTACCTAATGCATTGCGAGGAAGGGGACGGTGATTGCTAGAAGCAGGGCAGGAGCGGAACACTATATCACTTGGCTGTAGTTCTGTCACTGGGGCAGGGAGCTGATGCTTCTTATCTGATCAGTAACTGGTAACGCATAAGTCCAGTGACAGATCCCCAGTCTGTATTCTATCGTTCATTATCTCCGGTGAGACTAGATTCTAATAATACACAGGGGAGATGTATTATTACAGCACTTATCATGCTGATAAAGCTCTTCCTGCTTCTTCCCTATCGAGGCAAATAGGAAGAAATAACGCAGAGATGTATTAACAAATAATAAAATATATATGTGATATAAAATGTATACTCTTAATGCGGAGAATGTGAATAAATTGCTGGTACGCGCACATTAGGCTATACAGTGTTCCCTGGCCTGTAATCCGGACACTGCGCACGGTATGACAGCAGGAGCCAGGTAAAGAGATCCGCAGTCGCCGGTCGAGGCCTCGTGTGATAATCTGAGGGTATAACGGACTATCCATGTCAAATTAAAAGATTGGTGACTAATTCTCCCTTAAAAAAGGGGCTTATTGTATTTGGTGGAATAACCATGGATTTTACAAGGGACACATATCAATCAAACCAAATTCTAGTTCTTATTTACCATAAAACTATGTTTCTATAAAGAATGAATTAGCAATATAGCGGTATAGATCATGCATGTTAAACTCATGGTCATCCAGCTGTTGTGAAACTACAAGTCCCAGCATGCTTTACCAGCTGATCAGTGGAAGGTATGCTGGCAAAGCATGCTGGGACTTGTAGTTTCACAACAGCTGGAGGGCCACGAGTTTGACATGCCTGGTATAGATACTTCAGAGGGAAGTAGGTGGCGTTATACATATATATTTTTACTGCTTGCTCTGGATAAATCCCAGTATTGTGCTCTCTTTTCATTTATAAATTTAATTTGCTGATTCAAAACATGTCCGAGTTGTTATTTATCTGAATATATAATATAAGTATTGTGTAGGGTATTTCATGTAAACTGGAGATTTAAATCCCGCTCTCTGCCAGCCCATGTTATCACGGTGTAGTTCCTGGGTCTACCAGTAGGTGTCCACAAGTAAGTTGGGACTGAAGCACTGAAGCTCCACCTCCTCTATAAATGCTCATCTCCAGCCGTCAGCCCTCAGATTCTGAACGTATAGCAGAGCGGTAGAGATGGCGACACAGATAGCGGACACTACAAGAGTGGATAGTGGGGGTGAGTCAGACCTGATCACTGTGCTGCTAAATTTGTTGTGCTGCGTTCAGATAGTCACCGCCCAAGGAGAATATTAGCCGAGAAGTGTGCGATCGCATGTGTACGCCGAGCTGCAAAAAAAAAACCCAGTCAGCGGACAGCTGCAAATCCGTTCACACCTCGCTCACCAGTGAATGATTTTTCCAGTGTGTGCTGTCTGTGCGCAGCCCAGGACTTACTCCTACAGTGCAATAAGAACGTTGATTAGGTTTGGCGCAGACGTCACACCCGCCCTGAAAACGCTTGGGAACACCTGCGTTTTCCCTGACACTCCCAGAAAACGTCCAGTTACCACCCACAAACGCCCTCTTCCTGACAATCACCTTTGCGACTGGTTGTGCGATTTAAATTTTCGCACCGTCCTGTCGCTGTCTGGCGATGCCTGTCGTTTGGTGACACGCGTGCGCATTGCGCTGCATATACATGCGCAGTTATTAGCTGATCGCCCGCTGTGCGAAAACTCACAGCAGCGATTTGGTCTGAAATGCCGTAATGTCCTGGAAAACCAGGAGGGACAAGGGGTGCCGACAGCACAGACCGACATGAAAATGCTTTAATAAGATGAATAAAATCTCACTTCTCTCTACCAACCCCACCATCCAGTGCATCGTGGGGGAATATACTAAGGTCTAAACTGCAAAACACTGGAGGGGGATTGGGAATGTTCACAGAGCCACATGTTCAAAACCAACACGTGGAGAATGACAAAACCATGGGGGTAATTCTGAGTTGATTGCAGCACGAACTTTGTTAGCAGTTGGGCAAAACCAGTTGAGTCATTCCGAGTTGTTGGCTCGTTGCCGATTTTCGCTATGCTGCGATCTGTTGCTAAATGCGCAAGGCACACAGGGCGCATGCGCTTAGTTATTTAACTAAAAAGTTAGTAGATTTGCTGTGGATTCTGCGGTGCTTTCCAGTCGCTCTGCTGATCGGTAAATGATTGACAGGAAAGGGGCGTTTCTGGGAGGTAACTGAGCGTTTTCCGGGAGGGTGCTAAAAAACGCAGGCGTGTCAGGGAAAACGCGGGAGTATCTGAAGAAACGGGGGAGTGGCTGGCCGAACGCAGGGCGTGTTCGTGACGTCAAACCAGGAACTAAACGGACTGAGGTGATCGCAATCAGTGAGTAGGTCTGGAGCTACTCAGAAACTGCTAAGAATTATTTAGTAGTAATTCTGCTAATCTTTCGTTCGCTATTCTGCTAAGCTAAGATACACTCCCAGAGGGCGGCGGCCTAGCGTGTGCAATGCTGCTAAAGGCAGCAAGCGAGCGAACAACTCGGAATGAGGGCCCATGTGCACTGCAGGCGGGGCAGATATAACATCTGCAGAGAGAGTTAGATTTGGGTGGGTTATATTGTTTCTGTGCAGGGTAAATACTGGCTGCTTTATTTTTACACTGCAATTTAGATTGCAGATTGAACTCACCGCACCCAAATCTAACTCTCTCTGCACATGTTACATCTGCCCCCCCTGCAGTGCACATGGTTTTACCCAACTGCTAACAAAGTTCCTGCTGCGATCAACTCAGAATTACCCCCAATAAGTCATAGAATATTCTGTAGGGTAACCATGTGTCTTTCCAGGCACCGCTATCTCACATCACACCGATTTCCAAAAGTGTAGTCAACAGCCGGAACAAAACCGAGTAACACCGACTAGAGTCCCAGCCTAGTGACTACCAGAAGACCTGGTCATAAACACCAAACATAGCAACAGGCAATGGCGGATTGGGAACTAATAGTAGACCTGGAAAATGATCTAGACGTGGCCTCGTGGGTGGCACCAAATAAACTGGAGGCGCAGCAAACACCAAGGTAGGCGGGATTACTACATCGGCACCGTAACTCAATGTTTACAGTAATAGACCAATACCATCAATCAAAATCTGATATGTAGCCAATCGCTGTGTCGGGCGATTTAAACAGACAAGTTGATTGGTCGGCTATTCAGGCCTGTGCCCAAAACAAACGTACTCTCCTCATCGCACCGCGCAGTACATCTGCACAGGACCGTGCACACCTACAGGGAATGGTGTTATCTTATAAGTGCACATAGCAGGTAAGTTATCATAGCTTGATAAATAGAAACCTTATTATAAGTTTAATGTTGAACCTTCAGCGGAATACCTGATGGACTGAGCTTAGTGAATATAGCGGTTGTTAGGAGTCTGTATAGCGAGCAGAGAATGTGCTTGTTTTTGATTCGGCCATGATGCTTGGTTTGATTTAATTCCAACTTTTCTATCTACTGGTTCATCCTGCCACTGCTGCTCAGTACCACCTTGCATGGCATCCCACAGAGAGGAGGAGATATGAAGGTGCCAATAGATTAAAAACGTTTTAACATCAGTTGTATTTATCTAAAGTCTTACAGGTAAATCTCTATAATATATTGTACAGTCATCTGTTGCGTTTTCTCTTACGTCCTAGAGGATACTGGGGTCCACATTAGTACCATGGGGTAGACGGGTCCACTAGGAGCCTTGGGAACTCTAAGAAATCAATAGTGTGCACTGGCTCCTCCCTCTATGCCCCTCCTACCAGACTCAGTTTAGAAAATGTGCCCGGAGGAGCCGGTCACAGCTTAGGGAAGCTCCTGAAGAGTTTTCTGCATTTATTTTCTGTTTGTTGTTTTCAGGCAGGTCTGATTGGCACCAGAGTGACTTAGGGGAGAGAACGGCCCAACCTCTTGAAGGGTTAATGGTCCTGTTTCTCCACTGACAGGACACTGAGCTCCTGTGGGAGTCATTCACAAGCCCCACCATGGCGAGCGTACTCTCCCGCAGCACGCCACCACCCCCTAACAGAGCCAGAAGAGTGGTGAGTACGGCGCCGGCGTCACGGTTAGCGGGTCGCCGGTGGGAATGGCGGCCCAAGGGTAGGAGCACAGCTCTGAGTGCAGGCTGCGTTCCAGGGGGCTCAGGAGGACATACAGTGTAGCGTGTCCCGCTGTGAGGGGCGCGCTGAGTCACCACTGATTACCCACACTGGCTAACATACCTAACAAGGGTTTTTTAACCCTCTGTTAGGCTTAAAAATTACCTCAGGCCAGTATAAAAAGCAGGAAGCCGAGCGCCATTAAGGGGGCGGGGCTTCACTATGAGCGGATCCAGCAGCTCACCAGCGCCATTTTCCCTCTGCAGCTTACACTGACAGGAATCACAGGGAAGTGCAGCTCCTCCACAAAGACTCCACGTCTCTTCAGCGGTACCAGGTGGTCTTAGAAGGGGGGGAATGTTGTAGTATACTAAGCCTTATTAAGGGACTTAGTTTGGCGACCCAGCTAAGTTTTACTTTGTTACAGGGGCACTGTAAGACTGGCTCCTATTTCTGTGTCTCCCTGAGGGCTCTGTGTGGGTTAAACTGTGTTTTCACCTTCTGGGCCAAATGTAATGGAGTGAGAGTTTCAGAAAGTGAGAGATTTGGTAAGGTTTTTCAGTTTTTTTTTTAATGTGGCAATTATTTACACTGCAAAACCAGGTTGATCTTGCAGTGTAAATGATTGCCACTTTAAAAAAAGACTGCAAAACCTTACCAAATCTCTCACTTTCTGAAACTCTCACTCTATTTCATTTGGCCCTCTGTCTGTGGGCGTGTGTGTCCCTTCACGTTACCATGTCCAGGGACTGTTTCCTGCACGGCTGACTGTCTTTCTTCCCCCGAAGACTCACTACCCTGTACTCAGGGTAGTGCACATTCTCAGGCTAGTGGGGCAGAACCCCCATGGTTAGCTTCCATTAGAGGGATGATATCTAATATTTCTATTAAATTATCCCATAATGAGAAAGACACAGATTTTAAGTCTATGGATGACCTGATGAATAGAGATTCAATACTCATACCAGTGTCTCAAATCCACACCATTTGCCCACAAAAGCGTTCTCTGGCCCAACTCATGCAGGATGACACTGATCATGGCCGGATCTAGACCTTGTGGCGCCAGAGCGAAAAATAGGGGCGTGGCCTCATGGAGAAGGGGCGTGGTCAGTTATGCCGCCTGTAGCTGTACCCACAGTAGTATTGCCCCACTGTACAGTTGTGCCCTCTATAGTATTGTCCCCAGTATTGTGCCTCCCGTAGAGTTGTGCCCCTTAGTTGCGCCGCTTACAAACAAAAAAAAAAATATCCTTACAATCCCCGCTCCTGCTTCCCGACTGCTGCTACCCTCCGTCTCCACGGATCTATGGGAGAGACATCATGACGTCTCTCCCATAGCACCGCATAGACACTAGAGGTCAATTATGACCTCTAGCGTCTGCCGCTCCCACAATGCAGTGCGGGTGCGCGATAACTTCATCGTGCACAGGACCAGCACCAGAAGCGGATCTTGCTACGGCAGCGGCACCCTCCGGAAGGCGGCACCCCGGGCAAAAACCTACTTGCCTGTAGCAAGATCCGCTACAGATACTGATGATACATCAGATCCAGAGGAGGGTGAAGTGAATGCGAATGGGGGGCAATGCGGTCCTGTCACAAGGAATACAGGCCCTGATAGAGGGTGTAGTACTGGTGACCGGCGGTCTCCTGACCGCCGGTCACCTTACCGACGCTGGGATCCCGGCGGGGAGAGGCGAGTGCATAAAAGCCCCTTGCGGGCTCGGTGGCGACCTGCGGTCGCCACGGGTTCTATTCCCACTCTATGGGTGTCGTGGACACCCACGAGTGGAAATAGTCCCTATTGGTTGGCATGCCGACCATCGGGATAGTGAGCCGTCGGGCTCACGAAGGAGGTCATGTGACTGTCGGTCAGCTGACCGGCGGTCACATGAATACCACCCCTGATAGAGGCTATCAGAAATGTACTGCACATTCCTGACAAGATGGCAGAGATGGAGGAGGAATCTTATTTTATTGTAAAAAAGAAATCCTCAGCTACTTTTCCTGCATCAAAAGAATTGAATGCCCTGTTTGAAGACACTTGGGCTAACCCTGACAAAAAACTTCAGATCCGTAAAAAGATTAAATTACTCCCTTTCCCTTTGTGGACGCATCGGTATCTAGGTTGTCACGTAAGATAGTCTTACATGTTCCTGGGGCAGCATCCTTTAAGGACACAGCTGACTGCAAGATTGAGAACACTCTCAAATCGTTATACACTGCTGCTGGGGTGGCCCAGAGACCCACTATTGCTTGTGCATGGATCACTAAAGCTATTGCAAAGGAGGGAGCTAGTTTTACTCCTGCAGCATATTCAAGACTCTGCTAACTTTATGGTGGAGTCCATAAAGGAAATTGGTTTGCTCAACACACGCACCACTGCCATGGTAGTGTCAACACGCAGGGGCCTGTGGCTACGCCAGTGGACTGCGGATGCGGATTCCAGGAAAGCCTACCAAACACAGGTGAGGCCCTTTTTGGAGATGAACTGGATATGTGGATATTCAAGGCTACGGTGGGTAAGTCTACATACCTTCCTTTCGCAGCACCCCCAGCTAGGGAATCCTACTCTGCTCCAACTCTGCAGTCCTTTCGGACAGCGAAATTCAAAGGCAAATCCAAAGGTTCTTCTACAACCTTCAAAGGTAATAAAAGGTAAACCCAGAAAATCAGCAACTGCAGGTTCTCAGGAACAGACCCCCGGCCTGCTTCCTCAAAGCTTTCAGCATGACGGTGGTCCGCACTGCCTGGAAGACAGGCAGGTGGGAGCTCGGTTACGTTATTTCAGTCACGTTTGGGCAACATCTTGCCAGGATCCCTGGGTCACAGACCTTATCACCCAGGGATACAAACTGGAGTTTCAGGAACTCCCACCTCACAGATTCTTCAAATCAGGCTTGCCAGCTTCTCCGGAAACAAGTACGACTTTACAGGCAGCAATTCAAAAACTGGTACAGACTCAGGTCATTGTCCCAGTTCAACTACACAACAAGGGATATTACTCCAAACTGTTTGTGGTACCGAAACCGGACGGTTTGGTAAGGCCCATTTTAAATCTCAAATCATTGAACTCGTATTTAAGGGTGTTCAAGTTCAAGATGGAGTCTCTGAGAGTGGTGATATCAGGTCTGGAGGAGGGGGGAATTCCTGGTGTCTGGACATCAAGGATGCGTACCTTCATATTCCGATTTGGCCGCCTCAACAGGCTTATCTGCAGTTTGCTCTACAGAACTGTCACTACCAGTTTCAGGCCCTGCCATTTGGCCTCTCAATGGCACCGAGGGTATTCACAAAAGTAATGGCAGAGATGATGTTTCTGCTCCGCAAGCAGGGAGTGAACATAATACCATACCTAGACAACCTGCTGATAAAAGCACCTTTCAGGGAGAGGTTGTTGGACAGCATTGCCCTTCTCAACCCGACTACTTCAGGATCACGGATGGATTCTGAACCTACCAAAATCCCACTTGCAACCAACAAGGAGGCTTCCGTTCCTGGGGATGATACTGGATACGGAGGAACAGAAGGTATTCCTTCCGTTGAAAAAGGCATTAGTAATCCAGTCGATGGTGCGGGATGCTCTAAAACCAGACCGGATATCGGTGCATTTATGCATTCGCCTTCTGGGGAAGATGGTCGCCTCTCACAAGGCTCTGCAGTATGGAAGGTTTCATGCATGGCCCTTCCAACTGGATCTGCTGGACATGGTCCGGCTCGCATCTTCACATGCACCAGAGGATACGTCTGTCGCCAAAAGCCAGGATTTCACTTCTGTGGTGGCTTCAGACTTCTCACCTGACCGAGGGTTGAAGGTTCGGGATTCAAAATTGGATTCAGCTAACCACAGATGCAAGCCTCAGAGGTTGGGGAGTGGTCACCCAGGGGGAACAGTTCCAAGGAAAATGGTCAAGTCAGGAAGTCATTCTTCTAATCAACAATCTGGAACTGAGGGCCATATACAACACTCTTCTACAGGCATCGCATCTTCTTCAAGATCACGCCATTCAGGTTCAGTCGGACAATGTGATGGCAGTAATGTACATAAACTGACATGGTGGAACGAAGAAATGTCAGAGGTAACAAGAATTCTCCTCTGGGCAGAAAGACACGTGGTGGCGCTGTTGGCAATCTTCATTCTGGGAGTAGACAACTGCGAAGCAGACTTCCTCAGCAGACACGACCTCCATCTGGGAGAGTGGGGCCTTCACCCGCAGGTGTTCGAGTCCTTAACACGCCGGTGGGGAATTCCACAAATAGACATGATGGCCTCTCGTCTCAACAAGAAGCTAAAGCGCTATTTTTCCAGGTCGAGGGACCCGCAAGCAGTGGTGGTGGATGCTCTGGTGACTCCATGGGTCTATCAGATGGTTTACATGTTTCCACCTCTTCCACTGATCCCAAGAATTCTCATAAGAATAAAAAGGGAAAAGGTTCAAGCAATTCTCATTGCTCCGGATTGGCCAAGAAGGGCTTGGTACTCGGATCTACTGGAGATGCTCCTGGAGGACCTGTGGCCTCTACCTCTTCGAAAGGATCTTCTGCAACAGGGACCATTCGTCTATCAAGACTTACCACGGCTACGTTTGACGGCATGGAAGTTGAGCGTCAAAGTTTAGCCCGGAAAGGCATTCCAGACAAGGTTTTTCCAACCCTGATCCAAGCCAGGAAAGGGGTAACGTCTAAACATTACCACCGTATTTGAAAAAAATGTCTTGTGGTGTGAAAACAGGAAATTTCCTGCAGTGGAATTTCAGCTGGGACATTTTCTCTTTTTTTTCTATAGTCGGGTGTGGATGTGGGCCTACGTTTGGGCTCCTTGAAGGTCCAGATTTCGGCCTTATAGATTTTCTTCCAGAAACAAATGGCTTCCCTCCTTGAGGTTCAGATGTTCTTGAAAGGGGTTCTGCATATCCAACCGCCCTTTGTGCCTCCCACGGCACCTTGGGATCTTAACGTGGTGTTGCAGTACATATAATCGGAATGGTTTGAGCCTTTACAGGAAGTTGATGTAAAGTTTCTTACGTGGAAGACCGTTACACTGTTGGCCTTAGCTTCTGCAAGACGTGTGTTGGAACTGGGGGTGTTGTCTCACAAAAGGCTCTATTTCATTTTTAATGAAGATAGAGTTGAACTCCGAACTCGTCAGCAATTTCTTCCTAAGGTGGTGTCTGCGTTTCATATCAACCAACCTATTGTGGTTCCGGTGCTTACGGACACCTCTGCTACCTCAAACTCCTTGGATGTTGTGAGGGCTTTGAAGATCTTATTGAAGTGGACAGCTCGTCACAGGAAATCTGACTCGCTGTTTGTTCTTTATGATCCCAAGAAAATTGGGTGTTCTGCTTCACAGCAGTCTATTGCTCGCTGGATCAGGATTACTATCCAGCAGGCTTATTCCACGGCAGTATTGCCAGTTCCTAAAGTACAGGCCCACTCTACTAGGTCGTGGGTTCTTCCTGGGCGGCTGCCCGGGGTGTCTCGGCTTTACAGCTCTGCCGAGCAGCTACCTTGTCGGGGTCAAACACGTTTGTTAAGTTCTACAAGTTTGATACTTTGGCCTCTGAGGACCTTCACTTTGGTCAATCAGTTCTGCAGGAACCTCAGCACTCTCCCACCCTGTTTGGGAGCTTTGGTACATCCCCATGGTACTAAATGGACCCCAGCATCCTCTAGGACGTAAGAGAAAATAGGATTTTAATTACCTACCGATAAATCCTTTTCTCGTAGTCCGTAGAGGATACTGGGCACCCGCCCAGCGCTTCGTACTTCCTGCACTGTTACTTTGTTAAGTATTGTTGTTGGTTCAGCTGTTGCTGTTCCTGTTCAAGTTTGGTTAGCTTGGCTTTCCTCTTGGTTGTGTGTGCTGGTTCAAATCTCACCACTGTTCTCTTACATCCTTCCTCTGGATAGGTCCGTCTCCTCGGGCACAGTTTCTAGACCGAGTCTGGTTGAGGGGCATAGAGGGAGGAGCCAGTGCACACTATTAATTTCTTAAAGTGCCCAAGGCTCCTAGTGGACCCGTCTACACCCCATGGTACTAATGTGGACCCCAGTATCCTCTATCGACTACGAGAAAAGGATTTACCGGTAGGCAATTAAAATCCAATTTTTTATTTACTGATTTTAATAATCTATAAACAGCAGCCCTGTGTCTGCGAATGAGAGACTCCCTAACATCATGCAGCGTCCTCTGTGGGGTGACAACGCCCCTTGCGGCAGGTGACCACACCCCTTCTGTGGCAGCACACACCTTTTTCCATGGGCCCTTGCTATACTACAGGGCATATGTACTAAGCCTTGGAGAGTGATATAGTGGAGAGAGATAAACTACCAGCCAATCGGCTCCTGTCATTTTTCTAACATGTGCTGAATGACTGATACAGGCCTACAGTGCATTATAAATGGTGCAACTTTATCAGGCCAAGAACCACACTAGCACCATCACTAAGGCTCTCCTGCGCATGATGAGAAAGGTGACCGTGGCGGTTCTGCCGACGGTGCTACAGGCAGTAATGGCCCTAGTGCAGACAGACCACAGAAGAAGCTGCCATGGACACGATGATACACCGCTCCGTATATTAAGGTACGTCAACTATCCCAGCGTCGACATACAGCTGAGCGCTCGGCACCTGCGCACGGAGCTAATAAAGCTCTACAGACGCTACCCATGGAGCGACATCAGCGCCATAATAAAGACGCAGCTTCTGGTCATAATGACCAAGATGCAGAGCACCAATGCCCAGTTGTCATCAGCTGCAGCTGCCTGTCTCCACGCCTGCTTACCCCACCTGGTGTGTGACACCAGCATGCTGAGGGGCAGTGGCTGGGAGGATCCCCAGTATAAGGAGTCCCTGTACAAACTCCTAGCAAGGAAACTGCTGCTGAAGAAGCTATTGTTGGACGCACTGAAAAGACTGACCTATCTGCATGGAGACGGGACCTTGTGAGGCTCATTGGGGTAATGACGGAATTTATTCCCGGTCATCTTAGGTCACCCAAAGACCTAAGGAACATGTCCAGGGAGCTGGAGAAGGCGCTGAGACATCTAAGGGCCAACATCCACCAAGGTGCAAGGAGCGTGGCTCAGTCTCTCGCTGAGATTTGGACTAGCCGGACAGCTGTCTGTAACAACCAAGTGCAGCGGCCCAAGGAGCCCCGATGCCTCGCAGACCATCAGAGAGGTCACCAGCCTCCAGGAACAGCTGATATTAACATGGTGGAAGGAGGAAGCCCCAGGCACCTCACAGGTCCTCAGCAAGATCACCAGACTGTGTCTGTGGCTAATTCAGAGGCAGAAATTAGGTGCACATTCCATACGCATGTGTTAGAGATGCGGAGGACGTTACAGCCGGTATATAATAATAATAATAGTTTTATTTATATAGCGCTCTCTCTCCTACAGGACTCAAGGCGCTATACAGACATCAAAAACAATGCACATAGGGCCTAATTCAGTAAGAATAGCAAATTCTGTTAATTAGCAGAATTTGCTATCCTTTGGCTCCATGCTGGGGACCGCCCTGCGAAGGTTGCTGCTGACAGGGTGTATATACGTCTGGAAACATCCATAATAAGCACCTGAGCCTCTCAGTGGCAGCAGAACTCCCCAAAACACCCGGAGGAGTCTATAACATCGCCCTTACTGACATACTGACTGCGTACTCCTCATAGCCCTACAGTGCATTAGAAATGGTGTAAGATCATCATTAAAAAGGAGGCCAAGGAACATGTTAGTACCATTACCAAGGCTCTCCTGCGCACGATGAGAAAGGAGACCATGGTGGTTTGGCCAGCTGTACTGCAGGCAGTGACGGCCATAGGGGGTAATTCAGATCAGTTTCTCAAACATGCGGGGGGTCGCCCAGCACAGGGTCAGGCCCTACCCCCCCCCCCCCCCCCCGCAAGGGTGCAAAAGCATTGCACAGCGGCGATACTTTTTCACCAGCTGGTAGCTCCCTGCCAGCGCAACTCCTGCGTGTTGGCAGGCCACTACTCGCCGCGTCCTGGGCCGCAGCGGCTGCGTGTGACGTCACGCAGCCTCCGCGGCCCGCCCCCGCAACGGTCCAGACACGCTTCCGTTGTCTGGACCGCACCCCACCAGCGGCGTGCTAACGCCGTTGGCACGCCCCCTCCTGCTCCGCGACCGCCTCTGCCTGTCAAACAGGCAGAGGCGATCGCAGCTTTTAGCATCTCACTGGGCTCCCGGGGTGCGTCCATGCATAATTTTTTTTTTAATCAGACTGCAATCGCTACCGATGCAGCGATCCAGTCTCAATTAGCCCCACAGTGCACACACATCACAGAAAAAGCAGCAGCCCAAGGATGCCTGGTGGGAGGTGGGAGCCCCAGGAGCCTCGCAGACCATCAGAGAGAGCAGCAGCCTCAAGGAACAGCTGATGTCACCATGGTGAAAAATAGGATTTTAATACCTACCGGTAAATCCTTTTCTCTTAGTCCGTAGAGGATGCTGGGGTCACTTCAAGAACCATGGGGTATAGACGGGATCCACAGGTGACATGGGCACTTTAAGACTTTCAAAGGGGTGTGAACTGGCTCCTCCCTCTATGCCTCTCCCCCAGACTCCAGTTATAGGACCTGTGCCCAGGGAGACGGACATTTCGAGGAAAAGGATTTATTGTTAAACTAAGGTGAGATACAGACCAGCTCACACCTCGAGCACGCCGTACAACATGGCATTTAACACAACACAAGTCAACGGCATGAACAACATCAGCAGCAGGCTGACTATAAACGTAACACAACATGTGTGTAACCACAACTAAAAACTGCAGATACAGTACGCACTGGGACGGGCTCCCAGCATCCTCTACGGACTAAGAGAAAAGGATTTACCGGTAGGTATTAAAATCCTATTTTCTCATACGTCCTAGAGGATGCTGGGGTCACTTCAAGAACCATGGGGTTTATACCAAAGCTCTAGAACGGGCGGGAGAGTGCGGATGACTCTGCAGCACCGACTGACCAAACATGAGGTCCTCATTAGCCAGGGTATCAAACTTGTATAACTTCGCAAAGGTGTTTGAACCCGACCAAGTAGCTGCTCGGAAAAGTTGTAATGCCGAGATCCCCCGGGCAGCCGCCCAGGACGAGCCGACCTTTCTGGAAGAATGGGCCTTCACCGATTTCGGTAACGGCAATCCAGCCGTAGAATGAGCCTGCTGAATCGTATGACAGATCCAGCGCACAATAGTCTGCTTGGAAGCAGGAGCCCCAATTTTATTGTGAGCATACAGGACAAACAGAGCCTTTGTTTTCCTAAACTGAGCCGTTCTGGCGACATAAATTTTCAGAGCTCTTACTACATCGAGAAACTTCGATTCCAGCAAGGCGGCAGTAGCCACTGGCACCACTATCGGTTGGTTCAAGTGGAACGACGAAACCACTTTTGGCAGAAACTGCTGACAAGTCCTCAACTCTGCTCTATCTTCATGGAAGATCAAAAAAGGGCTCTTGTGAGACAAGGCCGCCAATTCAGACACCTGCCTTGCGGATGCCAAGGCCAACAGCATGACCACTTTCCAAGTAAGGAACTTCAACTCTACCTGCTGTAAAGGTTCAAACCAATGAGATTGAAGGAATTGCAACACCACGTTAAGATCCCATGGTGCCACAGGGGGCACAAAGGGAGGTTGGATGTGCAACACGCCTTTCACGAAGGTCTGAACTTCTGGAAGGGAGGCCAATTGTTTTTCGAAGAAAACCGATAAAGCTGAAATTTAGACTTTAATTGAGCCCAACTTTAGGCCCGCATCCACACCGTCTTGTAGAAAATGGAGAAAACGTCCTAACTGAAATTCTTCCGTAGGAGCCTTCTTGGATTCACACCAAGACACGTATTTTCTCCAAATACGGTGGTAATGTTTAGACGTTACTCCTTTCCTGGCCTGAATAAGAGTGGGGATGACTTCCTTGGGAATACCCTTTCGGGCTAGGATCTGGCGTTCAACCTCCAAGCCGTCAAACGAAGTCGCGGTAAGTCTTGGAACACGTACGGCCCCTGCTGTAACAGATCCTCCCTCAGAGGAAGAGGCCAGGGATCTCCTATGAGCAATTCCCGCAGATCTGGATACCAAGCCCTTCTTGGCCAGTCTGAAACAATGAGGATCGCTTGAACCTTTGTTCTTCTTATGATCTTTATCACTTTTGGAATGAGTGGAAGCGGAGGAAACACGTACACCGACTGAAACACCCACGGTGTCACCAGGGCGTCCACTGCTACTGCTTGAGGGTATCTCGACCTGGAACAATATCTCTGAAGTTTCTTGTTGAGGCGAGACGCCATCATGTCTATTTGAGGGATTCCCCAAAGACTTGTCACTTCTGCAAAGACCTCTTGATGAAGACCTCACTCTCCTGGATGGAGATAGTGTCTGCTGAGGAAGTCTGCTTCCCAGTTGTCCACTCCTGGAATGAAGAAGAGCGCTTGTATGCCTTTCCGCCGAACGGAGCACCTTTGTGGCCGCTGCCATTGCCGCCCTGCTCTTTGTTCTGCCCTGGCAGTTTATGTACGCTACTGCTGTTATGTTGTCCGACTGAATCAAGACGGGCCGATTGCGAAGAAGTTCCGCTTGCAGAAGGCCATTGTGAATGGCCCTTAACTCCAGAACGTTTATGTGTAGACACATTTGCTGGATTGACCATCTTCCCTGGAAGCTTTTCCCCTGCGTGACTGCTCCCCAGCCTCGGAGACTCGCATCCGTGGTCACTAAGATCCAGTCCTGGATCCCGAACCTGCGTCCCTCTAGGAGGTGAGAGCTGTGCAGCCACCACAGGAGCGAGACTCTGGTCTTGGAAGACAAGGTTATCCTTCGGTGCATGTGCAGATGGGACCCGGACCACTTGTCCAACAGGTCCCACTGAAACAATCTGGCATGGAATCTGCCAAACTGAATGGCCTCGTAGGCCGCCACCATCTTCCCCAGCAACCGAGTGCATTGATGGATCGATACTCTTGTTGGTTTCAGCAGTTGTTTGACCAGGTTCTGAATTTCCAGAGCCTTTTCCACTGGAAGAAAGACTCTCTGTAATTCTGTGTCCAGAACCATTCCCAAAAACGACAGCCGTCTCGTCGGAACCAACTGTGATTTTGGCAAGTTTAGGAGCCAACCATGTTGCTGCAGAATTGTCAGGGAGAGTGTAATGTTCTGCATCAATTGGTCCCTGGATCTCGCCTTTATCAGGAGAACGTCCAAGTATGGGATAATCGTGACTCCTTGCTTGTGTAGGAGGACCATCATTTCGGCCATTACTTTGGTGAAAACCCTCGGAGCCGTGGACAGACCAAACGGCAATGTCTAAAATTAGCGGCTCCGCAGGAGACTGGGCACAACTATAAAGAAAGCTTTTAGACTACTGGTGTGCACTGGCTCCTCCCACTAAGACCCTCCTCCAGACCTCAGTTAGGATACTGTGCCCGGAAGAGCTGACACAATTAGGAAGGATTTTGAATCCCGGGTAAGACTCATACCAGCCACACCAATCACACCGTATAACTCGTGATACAATACCCAGTTAACAGCATGATAACAACTGAGCCTCTCCACAGATAGCTCAACAACAACCCTTTAGTTAAGCAATAACTATATACAAGTATTGCAGACAATCCGCACTTGGGATGGGCGCCCAGCATCCACTACGGACTACGAGAAATAGAATTACCGGTGAGTAAATTCTTATTTTCTCTAACGTCCTAAGTGGATGCTGGGGACTCCGTAAGGACCATGGGGATTATACCAAAGCTCCCAAACGGGCGGGAGAGTGCGGATGACTCTGCAGCACCGAATGAGAGAACTTAAGGTCCTCCTCAGCCAGGGTATCAAATTTGTAGAATTTAGCAAACGTGTTTGCCCCTGACCAAGTAGCAGCTCGGCAAAGTTGAAGAGCCGAGACCCCTCGGGCAGCCGCCCAAGAAGAGCCCACTTTCCTCGTGGAATGGGCTTTCACTGATTTAGGATGCGGCAGTCCAGCCGCAGAATGTGCAAGCTGAATCGTACTACAGATCCAGCGAGCGATAGTCTGCTTAGAAGCAGGTGCACCCAACTTGTTGGGCGCATACAGGATAAAGAGCGAGTCAGTCTTCCTGACTCCAGCTGTCCTGGAAACATAAATTTTTAGGGCCCTGACTACATCCAACAACTTGGAAGCCTCCAAGTCATTCGTAGCCGCAGGCACCACGATAGGTTGGTTCAGATGAAAAGCTGATACCACTTTGGGGAGAAACTGGGGACGAGTCCTCAATTCTGCCCTATCCATATGGAAAATCAGATAAGGGCTTCTACATGACAAAGCCGCCAATTCTGAAACACGCCTGGCCGAAGCCAAGGCCAACAACATGACCACTTTCCACGTGAGATATTTCAAATCCACGGTTTTCAGTGGCTCAAACCAATGTGACTTTAGGAAATCCAACACCACGTTGAGATCCCAAGGTGCCACTGGAGGCACAAAAGGGGGCTGAATATGCAGCACTCCCTTAACAAAAGTCTGAACTTCAGGTAGTGAAGCCAATTCTCTCTGGAAGAAAATCGATAGAGCCGAAATCTGGACCTTAATGGAACCCAATTTAAGGCCCATAGTCACCCCTGACTGTAGGAAGTGCAGGAACCGGCCCAGCTGAAATTCTTCCGTTGGGGCCTTCCTGGCCTCACACCACGCAACATATTTTCGCCATATGCGGTGATAATGGTTTGCGGTTACTTCTTTCCTAGCTTTTATCAGCGTAGGAATGACTTCCTCCGGAATGCCCTTTTCCTTCAGGATCCGGTGTTCAACCGCCATGCCGTCAAACGCAGCCGCGGTAAGTCTTGGAACAGACAGGGCCCCTGCTGCAGCAGGTCCTGTCTGAGCGGTAGAGGCCATGGGTCCTCTGACATCATTTCTTGAAGTTCCGGATACCACGCTCTTCTTGGCCAATCCGGAACAATGAGTATAGTTCTTACTCCTCTTCTCCTTATTATCCTCAGTACCTTTGGTATGAGAGGAAGAGGAGGGAACACATAAACCGATCGGTACACCCACGGTGTTACCAGAGCGTCCACAGCTATCGCCTGCGGGTCTCTCGACCTGGCGCAATATTTTTCTAGCTTTTTGTTTAGGCGGGACGCCATCATGTCCACCTGTGGTTTTTCCCACTGGTTTACAATCATTTGAAAGACTTCTGGATGAAGTCCCCACTCTCCCGGGTGGAGGTCGTGCCTGCTGAGGAAGTCTGCTTCCCAGTTGTCCACTCCCGGAATGAACACTGCTGACAGTGCTAACAAGTGATTTTCCGCCCATCGGAGAATCCTTGTGGCTTCTGCCATCGCCGTCCTGCTTCTCGTGCCGCCCTGTCGATTTACATGGGCGATCGCCGTGATGTTGTCTGACTGGATCAGTACCGGCTGGTTTTGAAGCAGGGGTTTTGCCTGACTTAGGGCATTGTAAATGGCCCTTAGTTCCAGAATATTTATGTGCAGGGAAGTCTCCTGACTTGACCATAGTCCTTGGAAGTTTCTTCCCTGTGTGACTGCTCCCCAGCCTCGAAGGCTGGCATCCGTGGTCACCAGGACCCAGTCCTGTATGCCGAATCTGCGGCCCTCTTGAAGATGAGCACTCTGCAGCCACCACAGCAGAGACACCCTTGTCCTCGGAGACAGGGTTATCAGACGATGCATCTGAAGATGCGACCTGGACCACTTGTCCAACAGGTCCCACTGAAAGGTTCTTGCATGAAACCTGCCGAATGGAATCGCTTCGTAGGAAGCTATCATTTTTCCCAGGATCCGCGTGCAATGATGCACCGACACCTGTTTTGGTTTTAAGAGGCGTCTGACTAGAGATGACAGCTCCTTGGCCTTTTCCTCCGGGAGAAACACTTTTCCCTGTTCTGTATCCAGAACCATCCCTAGGAACAGCAGGCGTGTCGTAGGGACCAGCTGTGACTTTGGAATGTTTAGAATCCAGCTGTGCTGTTGTAGCACTTCCCGAGATAGTGCTACTCCTATCAACAACTGCTCTCTGGACCTCGCCTTTATCAGGAGATCGTCCAAGTACGGGATAATTAAAACTCCCTTCCTTCGAAGGAGTATCATCATTTCCGCCATTACCTTGGTAAAGACCCTCTGAGCCGTGAAGAGACCGAACGGCAACGTCTGAAATTGGTAATGACAATCTTGTACCACAAACCTGAGGTACTCCTGGGGAGGATGGTAAATGGGGACATGTAGGTAAGCATCCTTGATGTCCAGCGATACCATGTAATCTCCCTCGTCCAGGCTTGCAATAACCGCCCTGAGCGATTCCATCTTGAACTTGAATTTTTTTATATATGTGTTCAAGGATTTCAAATTTAAAATGGGTCTCACCGAACCGTCCGGTTTCGGTACCACAAACATTGTGGAATAGTAACCCCTTCCTTGTTGAAGTAGGGGCACCTTTACTATCACTTGTTGTGAATACAGCTTTTGAATTGCCTGTAACACTGCCTCCCTGCCTGAGGGAGTGGTTGGCAAGGCAGATTTGAGGAAACGGCGGGGGGGAGATGTCTCGAATTCCAGTTTGTACCCCTGAGATACTACTTGAAGGATCCAGGGATCCACCCGTGAGCGAGCCCACTGATTGCTGAAATTTTTGAGACGGGCCCCCACCGTACCTGGCTCCGCCTGTGGAGCCCCAGCGTCATGCTGTGGACTTAGAGGAAGCGGGGGAGGACTTTTGCTCCTGGGAACTGGCTGTATGCTGCAGCTTTTTCCCTCTACCTCTGCCTCTGGGCAGAAAGGACGCGCCTTTAACCCGCTTGCCCCTATTGAGCCGAAAGGACTGTACCTGATAATACGGTGCTTTCTTTGGTTGTGAGGGAACATGGGGTAAAAATGTAGACTTCCCAGCTGTTGCTGTGGAAACGAGGTCCGAGAGACCATCCCCGAACAATTCCTCACCCTTATAAGGCAGAACTTCCATGTGTCGTTTGGAATCTGCATCACCTGTCCACTGCCGAGTCCATAACCCTCTCCTGGCAGAAATGGACATTGCACTAATTTTGGATGCCAGCCGGCAAATATCCCTCTGTGCATCCCTCATGTATAAAAGTGCGTCTTTTATATGCTCTACGTTTAGCAAAATAGTGTCCCTGTCTAGAGTATCTATATTTTCTGACAGGGAATCTGACCACGCAGCAGCAGCGCTGCACATCCAGGCTGAAGCTATAGCCGGTCTCAGTATCACACCTGTGTGTGTATATATAGATTTCAGGATAGGCTCCTACTTTCTATCAGCAGATTCCTTCAGGGCGGCCGGAGACGGTAGTGCCACCTTCTTTGACAAGCGTGTGAGCGCTTTATCCACCCTAGGGGACGTTTCCCAGCGTGACCTATCCTCTGGTGGGAAAGGGTACGCCATAAGTAACCTCTTAGAAATTACCATCTTTTTATCAGGGGAAGCCCACGCTTCTTCACACACTTCATTTAACTCTTCAGACGGAGGAAAAGCTACTGGTAGTTTTTTCTCTCCAAACATTATACCCTTTTTTGTGGTACCGGGGGTAACATCAGAAATGTGCAACACATTTTTCATTGCCTCAATCATGTAACGTGTGGCCCTACTGGAAGTTACATTAGTCTCTTCGTCGTCGACACTGGAGTCAGTATCCGTGTCGACATCTGTGTCAACCATCTGAGGTAGCGGGCGTTTTAGAGCCCCTGATGGTTTTTGAGACGCCTGGGCAGGCACAGGCTGAGAAGCCGGCTGTCCCACATTAGGTAGGTCGTCAAACCTTTTATGTAAGGAGTCGACACTATCACGTAATTCCTTCCACAGCACCATCCACTCAGGTGTCAACCCCGCAGGGGGTGACATCACATTTACAGGCATCTGCTCCGCTTCCACATAAGCCTCCTCATCAAACATGTCGACACAGCCGTACCGACACACCGCAAACACACAGGGAATGCTCTGACAGAGGACAGGACCCCACAAAGCCCTTTGGGGAGACAGAGAGAGAGTATGCCAGCACACACCAGAGCGCTATATAACACTGGGATCCCACTATCAATGAGTGTTTTCCCTATAGCTGCTTTTTTATATATATTACATATATATAATATCTATACTGCGCCTAAATTTAGTGCCCCCCCCCTCTCTTTTTTACCCTTCTGTAGTATTCTTAGACTGCAGGGGAGAGCCAGGGAGCTTCCTTCCAGCGGAACTGTGAGGGAAAAATGGCGCCAGTGTGCTGAGGGAGAAGCCCCGCCCCCTTTTCGGCTGACTTTCTCCCGCTTTTTCTGTAATACTGGCAGGGATAATTTTACATCTATATAGCCTCTGGGACTATATATGATGTATATTTTGCCAGCCAAAGTGTTGTTTATTGCCCTCAGGTGCCCCCCCCCCCAGCGCCCTGCACCCATCAGTGACCGAAGTGTGAGGTGTACATGAGGAGCAATGGCGCACAGCTGCAGTGCTGTGCGCTACCTTGGTGAAGACCGAAGTCTTCTGCCGCCGATTTTCCGGACCTTTTCTTGCTTCTGGCCCTGTAAGGGGGACGGCGGCGCGGCTCCGGGAACGAACACCAAGGTCGGGTCCTGCGGTCGATTCCTCTGGAGCTAATGGTGTCCAGTAGCCTAAGAAGCCCAAACTACCACCTGTTAGGTAGGTACGCTTCTTCTCCCCTTAGTCCCTCGCTGCAGTGAGTCTGTTGCCAGCAGATCTCACTGAAAATAAAAAACCTAAATATACTTTCTTTCTAGGAGCTCAGGAGAGCCCCTAGTGTGCATCCAGCTCAGCCGGGCACAAGAATCTAACTGGGGTCTGGAGGAGGGTCTTAGTGGGAGGAGCCAGTGCACACCAGTAGTCTAAAAGCTTTCTTTATAGTTGTGCCCAATCTCCTGCGGAGCCGCTAATCCCCATGGTCCTTACGGAGTCCCCAGCATCCACTTAGGACGTTAGAGAAATTGGTAATGACAATCTCGAACTGCAAACCTCAGGTAAGCCTGATGTAGGGGATAAATTGGAACATGCACGTAGGCATCCTTTATGTCTACCGACACCATAAAATCCCCCTCCTCCAGACTGGAGATCACTGCCCGGAGAGATTCCATCTTGAATTTGAATTTTTTTAGATAGAAATTGAGGGATTTGAGGTTCAGGATTGGTCTGACTGAGCCGTCTGGCTTCGGGACCACGAACAGGCTCGAATAAAAGCCTTCTCCCTGTTGTGACGGGGGAACCCTGACAATGACTTGATTGTGACACAATTTTTGTATTGCGGCGCATACTACCTCCCTGTCTGGAAGTGAAGCTGGTACGGCTGATTTGAAAAATCGGTGAGGGGGGACGTCTTGAAACTCCAGTTTGTACCCTTGGGGCACTATTTCTAAAACCCATGGGTCCAGGGCCGAACGAGCCCAGAACTGACTGAAGAGTCTGAGACGTGCCCCCACCGGTGCGGACTCCCGCAGAGGAGCCCCAGCGTCATGCGGTGGATTTGGCAGAAGCCGGGGAGGACTTCTGCTCCTGGGAACCGGCCACGACCGGTGATCGTTTACCTTTTCCCTTTCCTCTAGTAGCAAGGAAGCAAGACCCTCGGCCCTTTCTGTATTTATTGGGCCGAAAGGACTGCATCTAATAGTGGTGTGCTTTCTTTTCTGTTGCAGGCACATAAGGTAAAAATGATGACTTGCCCGCGGTAGCCGTAGATACCAAATCAGCGAGGCAGTCACCAAACAATACACTACCTTTATACGGTAGAGACTCCATAGCTTTCTTAGAGTCAGCAACAGCATTCCATTGATGAATCCACAATGCTCTCCTAGCTGAGACTGCCATGGCATTGGCCCGTGATCCCAAGAGGCCAATATCTCTCGCAGCTTCCTTTAGGTAGACTGCAGCGTCCCTGAGATGACCCAGTGTCAAAAGAATGCTATCCCTATCCAGGGTATCTATTTCAGATGACAAGTTATCTGCCCATTTTTCAATAGCACTACTCACCCATGCCGATGCAATGGCTGGTCTTAGTGTACCCGTGGTGACATAAATGGATTTTAATGTACTTTCCTGTCTATGATCTGCAGGGTCCTTTAGGGCTGCCGTGTCAGGGGACGGGAGAGCTACCTTTTTGGACAGCCGTGACAGAGCTTTGTCCACAATGGGGGGTGACTCCCATTTCTCCCTATCCCCAGAGGGAAATGGATACGCCACTACAATCCTTTTGGGAATCTGAAACTTCTTGTCAGGTCTTTCCCAAACCTTTTCACAAAGCACGTTTAGTTCATGAGAGGGAGGAAATGTTACCTCAGGTTTCTTCTCTTTATACATACAGACCCTAGTATCAGGAACAGTAGGGTCCTCAGTGATGTGTAATACCTCTTTTATAGCCACAATCATATACTGAATGCTTTTTGCCAATTTTGGATCTAATCTGGCATCACTATAGTCGACACTTGAGTCCGTGTCCGTGTCGGTATCCGTGTCTGCCAGCTGGGCAAATGAACGTTTTTGTGACCCCGAGGGGGTCTGGACTTGAAACAACACATCTTCTACGGATTTCTTCCAAGCCTGGTTCGGAGACTCAGATTTATCCAATCTTTTATTTATCAGAGCCACATTTGCATTCAAAGCACTCAAAACATTCACCCAATCAGGTGTCGGCGGTGCCAACAGGGTCACTCCCACAGCCGTTTGTGTCCCTAACATAGTCTCCTCCTGGGAAGAGCACTCCGCCTCAGACATGCCGACACACGTGCACCCACCACACGCTGATACACTGGGCCTATAGGGGACAGACCCACAGTAAAGCCTGTCAGAGAGACACAGAGGGAAATATTGCCAGCTCACACCCCAGCGCCCAAACCCGGTGTGAATACTACAGAAAATGTCCCAGACCTGCAGCGCTTTTAGAAATTATATATATAATGCACCAAAATCACTGTGCCCCCCCCCCCCCATTTTGCACCGTTACTTGTACAGCAGTGTGAGGAAGGACCAGCGTCTCTGCAGCCTTGTGGAGAGAAAATGGCGCCGGGCTGTGTGCTGTGAGGGCTAAGCCCCACCCCAGTAATGACGCGCTTCAGACCCGCTCTTTTTTAAAACTTTTTTATACTGGCGGGGGTCCGGACAGTGCCCTGGCACTTAGTCCGCTCTTGCCAGGTAGTGATTTCTGGTTAAAATGGCTGCCCAGGGCGCCCCCCCCCCCGCGCCCTGCACCCTGTAGTGCATCTGAGTGTGGGAGCATGGCGGGCAGAGCGGCCGATGTGCGGTACCTCAAAGCCGTCACTGAAGTCTTCTGATCTTCTTCTACTCGCCTGTCTTCTGACTTCTGGGTCTGCAAGGGGGGTGACAGCCGGCTCTGGGAACGAGCATCTAGGCGTACCTAGCGATCAGACCCTCTGGTGGTAATGGTGTCCAGTAGCCTAAGAAGCAGAGCCTTGAAACTCACAGAAGTAGGTCTGCTTCTCTCCCCTCAGTCCCACAAAGCAGGGAGCCTGTTGCCAGCAGCCTCCCTGAACATAAAAAAACCTAACATAAGTCTTTTCAGAGAAACTCAGTAGAGCTCCTCAGTGTGCATCCAGTCTGCCTGGGCACAGATTCTAAACTGGAGTCTGGAGGAGGGGCATAGAGGGAGGAGTCAGTTCACACCCCTTTGAAAGTCTTAAAGTGCCCATGTCTCGTGCGGATCCCGTCTATACCCCATGGTTCTTGAAGTGACCCCAGCATTCTCTAGGACGTATGAGAAATATGGCGCCCCAGGAGCCTCGCAGACCATCAGAGAGATCACCAGAACCCGGGAACAGCCAATATCAGCATGGGGGAAGGATGGAGTACCAGGGTCATGGCAGACCATCAGAGAGATCACAGCTATCGGGGACAGCCGATATCAGCATGGTGGAAGGATGGAGTACCAGGGTCATGGCAGACCATCAGCGAGATCACCCTGCTGCTCAAATATGTCCACAATACGATTACCACAGCTGCTGCCACATCATGCAGTGTAAGCAGTGCCGGCACTACCAACTCAGCAAGGGTATGCAAAGCAGGGAGGCGCTGGCCAGGAGAGACGCTCTCCCCGCTCTGCTACCCTGCTGCTTTCTGTCCACAGTTGCTGCCGGCTGCGCAACGTGAACAGTCCCCGCACAATTCACCTCTCCGCGCACCCTTCACCCCTCCGCGCACCCCATCCCCTTCACCCCTCCGCGCACCCCGTCCCCGCATCGCACCATTTACTCCTCCGCACACTCGTATCGCACCATTTACTCCTCCGCACACTCGTATCGCACCATTTACTCCTCCGCGTTCCTGTCCCACATCATTTACACCTCCTTTAATGTTAACAACACACTAGTCTATTTTAATATGTGATTGCAATGTCAATTTAAAACACATGCAGCAGGCAATCACCTAACACCAGAGCTGGAGCCAATGAGGAAGTCAGTTTAGTTGAGGTGAAACGCGCCGGTACACTCATATGGTAGAGATGCTTTTTATATAAATCAGGAGAGAGTGTTGGGCGGACTCCCTGCGATCACATCCACATGTGCCGTCACACTGCTGCAACAAGAGTCGCTGCCCTTCCCATACAAACTTATGTAAGTCTGAATATTGCATTTATACAATTCAAATCCAGCACTTTAATTACAACCCGCTCTCCTACATCATGGTGGTCATTCCGAGTTGATCGCTAGCTGCATTTGTTCTCAGCGCAGCGATCAGGCTAAAAAACGGCAGTTCTGCACAAGCGAATGCGGCGCAATGCACACGCGCGTCGTTCGGGCACAACGAACGATGTAGTTTCGCACAGGGTCTAGCGAAGATTTTCAGTCGCACTGGTTGCCGCAGAGTGATTGACATGAAGTGGGCGTTTCTGGGTGTCAACTGACCGTTTTCAGGGAGTGTTCGAAAAAACGCAGGTCTGCCAGGAAAAACGCAGGCGTGGCTGGGCGAACGCTGGGCGGGTGTGTGATGTCAAATCAGGAACTGAACAGTCTGAAGTGATCGCAAGCGCTGAGTAGGTTTTGAGCTACTCTGAAACTATACAAAAAACAACAACTTTGTAGCCGCTCTGCGATCCTTTCGTTCGCACTTCTGCTAAGCTAAAATACACTCCCAGTGGGCGGCGGCATAGCGTTTGCACGGCTGCTAAAAACTGTTAGCGAGTGAACAACTCGGAATGACCACCCATATGCGTTGCTGATGGGGGAGCATCCGGTAATCAACAAGTCCCAGATTATACCGCAAAGACAAGTGCATGCATGTAACCCACAGCTTCCTCACCATTCAGAATATCCTAACATACCACCAAGTGCATACTACCCCTTACACCCACCAGCTCTCAAGAGAGACCGTTACTGGATTTGCTTGGACATCTTCATATAGGTTATCATTATTACACCCCTATTGCTATTACCACTTACCATAATTAGCACCATCCGTCCTGCAATTACTGTACAGCGGCCAGCGCAGTGCCAGTCCTCCCATTTACGCTTGTGGTGGGCTCACTGCTGGTACCCAGACCAATTATAGAATATATCATAATTGAAGAATTGCATAATTATTGTATTTCCCATTCTGTACATATACAGAATGTCTTGTGCATCCACCATATTTGTAAACAATACAACATCCTGCCGCTAATTTCCCTGCACTGCGCCACGTTACTGGATAATCTGCATAGACATCATTCACATCCAACCACCATTTCTGTGACATAACGCTAGCTCTTTTCTGACCCGACCTTATATGTCCCCTATTGTATAGTCACCCAGATCCCTGCAGCTAGTCTCCGGAACCGTGCGATACCAAAGAGCTGCGCAACAGGAAGTACGACCGTACAGTACGGACAGAAGACACATTCACTAAGTCAGTCATGAGTCTTTATTGACACATTGGTACCAATGATAAAACAGATGCATATCTTCAGGTCATAATAGAATAAATCACATTGATAAAACCTTCTGTGAGTAACAATGGTCCTTTATTCCCGCTGCTACCTATATGACCGTTACACGGCCGAGAGATCGCCACATCTGTGGCTGTAATTTGCAGGATCAGCAGCAGAGACACAAAATTGTACAGATCTGCACTAATGCTCTGCTACTATCCCTAAAAAGTGACGGAATGCGCGCAATACCCACGCCAGGGGGGGGCGTCCGGGCAATCTCTACTGTTCAAGAACAAGAGGAAGAAGGGTCCGTAACAACATTACAAGATATCCTCCTATTCTGCCATAGACCCCCCCCACCAACCCCATTTGCAGGTTCTCCAGATACTTTAATAATACTGCAATGCAATCCCTTGAAAGACAGGGATAGAGGAATCTGAAATGACATGTACACAAAAGGGACTCGTCACTCACACATTTCACGTGGACTATCTACCGACACGCGACACAATCTTACTAACCGTTTGTTATTTAGTAGACATTGGAAGTAGTACACGGTCAAGAATGTGAATTCATTTCCATACACACATATATACAAACATAGGGCCTAAATTCAGACCCGATCGCTGTTGTGTGAATTCGTAGTGGCCGATTCTGGAATGACTGCGCATGCACCGCAATGCGCAGGCACAAGCCCAAACAGCGAAAATTTAAATCGCTAGGCGTACGAAAGTTGATTGACAGGAAGCGGACGTTTGTGGGCGGTAACTGCCCATTTTCTGGGAGTGTCAGGAAAAACGCAGGCGTCCCCAAGCGTTTTCTGGGAGGGTGTGCAACGTGTCGAAGTAAAAAAAAATTACATAAAAAAAACATACAAACTACACACATATAAGTCGCTATACTTGCAAATACGCGCAGCGAGCACAGCAATATATGGTAACACACGCATTTACACGGACATGCCACAGAGATGGATTCGACACTTATTTCATACAGTACATAATTATAATATGAAGCGCCAGACATCATGATGATTTAAAATTATCTAATGAAGTAATGTCATGAATGTGTATTATTTGAACGAAACAAGATAGACCTGTCGTGTTTACTGTTAAAACGACCAGATTGATGTGTAGATTCATTTGATACTTGTTATTAAGTTGTAGGACATTGCAACACGGACTTATGATTAAATGTATAAAAGCTAAAACCACTTTTGTTAGAACAATGGATGTTCCGATTAGGACAGTGGACAGGAAACTCAGGCCAGCCCTTTGGATGTCTTCAAGGCTGAACCTGATTACCATATACAAAGGGACTGGTGACTCATCATGAACCCCTCCCCCAGAAACTAGATAACACATTGATCACACAGGAGCCCAGTGGCTTTTTGATCGCAGAGGATGATGGACTTGCTGCCAGATCAGTTCCTGTATTTATTTACAAAGAGAGAGAGACATAAGATGCATTGGAGGGAATGGTAATTGTATCGCTGGCCTGTAGCTGAAACTGTATGTAATGGCATGTAACTATGGGGGTAATTCCAAGTTGATCGCAGCAGGAATTCTGTTAGCAATTGGGCAAAACCATGTGCACTGCAGGGGAGGCAGATATAACATGTGCAGAGAGAGTTAGATTTGGGTGGGGTGTGTTCAATCTGCCATCTAATTTGCAGTGTAAAAATAAAGCAGCCAGTATTTACCCTGCACAGAAACAAAATAACCCACCCAAATCTAACGCTCTCTGCAAATGTTATATCTGCCACACCTGCAGTGCACATGGTTTTGCCCAACTGCTAAAAAATTTCCTGCTGCGATCAACTTGGAATTACCCCCTATATGTATTAACGGCTTACTGTGTGAGTTGTAATCATGTAACTATAGGTATACTGTACTTTGTAATATATATTGAATCCATATCCTTTTAATAACAAATATATATATCAATGAGCTTTGGAACTCAGATAATGGCCCTCATTCCGAGTTGATCGGTCGCAAGGCGAATTTAGCAGAGTTACACACGCTAAGCCGCCGCCTACTGGGAGTGAATCTTAGCTTCTTAAAATTGCGACCGATGTATTCGCAATATTGCGATTACTAACTACTTAGCAGTTTCTGAGTAGCTCCAGATTTACTCTGCCTGTGCGATCATTTCAGTGCTTGTCGTTCCTGGTTGACGTCACAAACACACCCAGCGTTCGCCCAGGCACTCCCACCGTTTCTCCGGCCACTCCTGCGTTTTTTCCGGAAACGGTAGCGTTTTCAGCCACACGCCCCTGAAACGCCGTGTTTCCGCCCAGTAACACCCATTTCCTGTCAATCACATTACGATCGCCGGAGCGAAGAAAAAGCCGTGAGTAAAAATACTTTCTTCATAGTAAAGTTACTTGGCGCAGTCGCAGTGCGAACTTTGCGCATGCGTACTAAGCGGATTTTCACTGCGATGCGATGAAAAAGAACGAGCGAACAACTCGGAATGAGGGCCAATGTGTGGGTGTATTGTTTTCTCTTATGGGATGCAGTGTTTTGCGATGTATAGCGCACATTCATGGGATATGGTAATAAGAGTTGCAGGCATTTACAATATATATTACAGCGGGCATTTTAAATATTTGTGAGAAATCAATTTGGCATTCTTAGACGTCATCTCCGGCCCTGGACAGCCTGATTCTATGGCACTGTAGGATTAAGTCCTGGGCTACGTGCAGACTGGAAAAATCAGTCGATGGTGAGGTAATTGCGAACAGATTTGCAGCTGTTCACTGTCTGGCGAAGTTTTCGCAAGGCGTACACATGCATTCACACACTTGCATTGGCAGGTTTTCACTCTCTATGGGCGGCGACTATTTGATCGCACCCCCTCTGCACAAATGCAGCAATCAGGTCTGAATTAGGCCCATAGTTCAAACATCAGCGTTTTGCAGCAATCAGAGCACGTCCAGTCTTTTACGCACTTCATTTTCACTTCTGACATCACTCTTAAGGAGCACATTCTATAATCACACACAAGTATATGGGGGTCATTCCAAGTTGTTCGCTCGCTAGCTGTTTTTAGCAGCCGTGCAAACGCTATGCCGCCGCCCACTGGGAGTGTATTTTAGCTTAGCAGAAGTGCGAACGAAAGGATCGCAGAGCCGCTACAAAATAATTTTGTGCAGTTTCAGAGTAGCGTCAGACCTACTCAGCGCTTGCGATCACTTCATACTATTCAGTTCCTGTTTTGACGTCACAAACACGCCCTGTGTTCGCCCAGCCACGCCTGCATTTTTCCTGGCACGCCTGCGTTTTTCCGATTACTCCCTGAAAACGGTCAGTTGACACCCAGAAACGCCCCCTTCCTGTCAATCACACTGCGGCCAGCAGTGCGACTGAAAAGCTTTGCTAGACCCTGTGTGAAACTACATCGTTCATTGTAATAGTACATTGCGCTGCATGCGCAGAAGTGACTTTTTTTGCCTCATCGCTGCACTGCGAACAAATGCAGCTAGCGATCAACTCGGAATGACCACCATGGTCAACTGAAATGACTTCATGACAGAAAGGAAATGAGCCACATTCCCAGCACTATTTCCGTATCTAGCAAAGTGCTGCAGTCAAGGGGCTGACTTTTATTTCTCTGCGTAGCTCTCGTCTGACCAACAAAATGCAGCACATTATAGGGAGGGAGATGTCACCGAGTAGATGTAACTCAATTATCTTATCCAAACAGGTGGTACAAGCACTTTGCCAGGGACAGCAAAGAGTCCCAGGAAATGACCCCCCAGAATCCAGGCAAGTCTCACCAGGTACACAGAAGCCTGCGCTTTCTACACCTTCTGCAAAGAGAGAGAAAAAAATACCAGCATCTGTATACAGCTGACCGCAGCCCTGTGCTAAGGGACCGGTCATTACAATAAATAAATCTAGAGTGGCCACTCTATTAGGTACACTTGCTCGTTAATGCAAATCTCTAATCAGCAAATCAGGCAGCAGCAGCTCAATGCATAAAAGTATGCAGGCATGGTCAAGAGGTTTAGTTGTTGTTCAGACCCAACATCAGAATGGGGAACATATGAGAGCTAAGTGACTTTGACCGTGAAATGATTGTTGGTGCCAGATATATTATTTGATTATATAAGAGACTGCTGATCCCCTGCGATTTTCACATACAACGGAGTGTAGAGTTACACAGAATATGGCACAAAGTAAAAAAAAAAAAAATCCAGTCAGCATAAGCTCCGTGGGCAAAAATGGCTTTTAATGAAAGTTCAGAGGAGAATGGCCAGACTGCTTTAAGCCAGCGGGAATCCAACAGTAACTGAAATAACCACATGTAATGATACGCAGAGGAGCATTTCTGAACCCTAAAGTTACAGAAGCAGAAGACCACGTAATGTTCCACTCCTGTCAGAAAACTGTGGCTATAGTGCCCCCAAAAAAAGACAGCTGAAGAATGGAAACATGTGGCCTTGTCTGACACTCTTTCTGCTGCGACCTGCAGATGGTAGGGTCAGAAGCTGGCAAAACATAAATCCATCCTACTTTACCTTGTATCAGCGGTATTGTTCCTGACCACCTTTTAATGATGGCTTCTAACGGGATAACCAGCCACGCCACACAGCACGTCATGTCAGGCTGGTTCCACGACCAATGAGTACTCCGATTGCCTACTCAGTCACCAGGTCTCAGTATCTATGGCATGTGATGGAACGGCAGAGGCACAGCACCAATGTGCAGCAGCTACGCGACACTGTTCCGGATCAAAAAGCGGGTTCTACCCTGTACTAGAGAGGTGTACCCTGTAACGTGGTCACTCAATGCACATTATACCAGTGTCCTTTGCAGACTCAGGGTTTGGTAGCTGGGAAGAAGACACATTGCAGAGAACTAGTACACAACTAGCACCCTAATGCAAACTGCAGCATTCTGCTAAATGTAGAACCGTGGGGATCTCCTAAAATATGTAATAGGAATAACATGTAAAAAAGTAAAATATTTGCTACAAGATTCACTGTGAACTTTTACACATCAAAAAATAAATAAAAATAATAATAAGATTTTACTCACCGGTAAATCTATTTCTCGTAGTCTGTAGTGGATGCTGGGGACTCCGTAAGGACCATGGGGAATAGACGGGCTCCGCAGGAGACAGGGCACTCTAAGTAAGAATTAGGACTACTGGTGTGCACTGGCTCCTCCCTCTATGCCCCTCCTCCAGACCTCAGTTAAGGAAACTGTGCCCGGAAGAGCTGACATTACAAGGAAAGGATTTTGGAATCCAGGGTAAGACTCATACCAGCCACACCAATCACACCGTATAACTTGTGATAACATACCCAGTCAACAGTATGAACAACAATAGAGCATCAAACAAACGGATGCCAACATAACATAACCCTTAATTAAGCAATAACTATATACAAGTATAGCAGAAGAAGTCCGCACTTGGGACGGGCGCCCAGCATCCACTACGGACTACGAGAAATAGATTTACCGGCGAGTAAAATCTTATTTTCTCTAACGTCCTAGTGGATGTTGGGGACTCCGTAAGGACCATGGGGATTATACCAAAGCTCCCAAACGGGCGGGAGAGTGCGGATGACTCTGCAGCACCGAATGGGAAAACACAAGGTCCTCCTCAGCCAGGGTATCAAACTTGTAGAATTTTGCAAAAGTGTTTGAACCCGACCAAGTAGTTGCTCGGCAAAGCTGTAATGCCGAGACCCCTCGGGCAGCCGCCCCAGAAGAGTCCACCTTCCTTGTGGAATGGGCTTTCACTGATTTTGGATGCGGTAATCCAGCCGCAGAATGAGCTTGCTGAATCGTGTTACAGATCCAGCGAGCAATAGTTTGCTTTGAAGCAGGAGCACCTAGCTTGTTGGATGCATACAGGATAAACAGCGAGTCAGTTTTCCTGACTCCAGCCGTTCTGGTTACATAAATCTTCAAAGCCCTGACTACATCTAGCAACTTGGAATCCTCCAAGTCACGAGTAGCCGCAGGCACCACAATAGGTTGGTTCAAATGAAAAGATGACACCACCTTCGGCAGAAATTGCGGACGAGTCCGTAATTCTGCCCTGTCCATATGGAAAACCAGATAGGGGCTTTTACATGACAAAGCCGCCAATTCTGACATACGCCTAGCCGAAGCTAAGGCCAATAGCATGACCACTTTCCACGTGAGATACTTTAGCTCCACGGTCTTAAGTGGCTCAAACCAGTGAGATTTCAGGAAACTCAACACCACGTTAAGATCCCAAGGTGCCACTGGTGGCACAAAAGGGGGCTGAATATGCAGCACTCCCTTTACAAATGTCTGAACCTCAGGAAGTGAAGCCAGTTCCCTTTGAAAGAAAATGGATAGAGCCGAAATCTGGACCTTTATGGACCCTAATTTTAAGCCCATAGTCACTCCTGACTGTAGGAAGTGCAGGAACCGGCCCAGCTGGAATTCCTCTGTAGGGGCCTTCCTGGCCTCACACCAAGCAACATATTCTCGCCTTATACGGTGATAATGTTTTGCGGTCACGTCCTTCCTAGCCTTTATCAGCGTAGGAATAACTTCATCCGGAATGCCCTTTTCCGCTAGGATCCGGCGTTCAACCGCCATGCCGTCAAACGCAGCCGCGGTAAGTCTTGGAACAGACAGGGCCCTTGTTGCAACAGATCCTGTCTGAGAGGCAGAGGCCATGGGTCCTCTGCGAGCATTTCTTGCAGTTCCGGGTACCAAGTCCTTCTTGGCCAATCCGGAACAATGAGTATTGTTCTCACTCCTCTTTTTCTTACGATTCTCAGCACCTTGGGGATGAGAGGAAGAGGAGGAAACACATAGACCGACTGGAACACCCACGGTGTTACTAGTGCGTCCACAGCTATCGCCTGAGGATCTCTTGACCTGGCGCAATACCTTTGTAGCTTTTTGTTGAGGCGGGATGCCATCATGTCCACCTGTGGCAGTTCCCATCGATTTGTAATCTGTGTGAAGACTTCTTGATGAAGTCCCCACTCTCCCGGGTGGAGGTCGTGCCTGCTGAGGAAGTCTGCTTCCCAGTTGTCCATTCCCAGAATGAACACTGCTGACAGTGCTTGCACGTGATTCTCCGCCCAACGAAGAATTCTGGTGGCTTCCGCCATCTCCACCCTGCTTCTTGTGCCGCCCTGGCGGTTCACATGAGCCACTGCGGTGATGTTGTCTGACTGAATCAGCACCGGTTGGTTGCGAAGCAGAGGCTCCGCTTGATTCAGGGCGTTGTATATGGCCCTTAGTTCCAGGATATTGATGTGCAGACAAGTCTCCTGACTTGACCACAGCCCTTGGAAGTTTCTTCCCTGAGTGACTGCCCCCCATCCTCGGAGGCTTGCATCCGTGGTCACCAGGACCCAGTCCTGTATGCCGAACCTGCGGCCCTCGAGAAGGTGAGCACTTTGCAGTCACCACAGAAGAGACACCCTGGCCCTGGTGGATAGGGTGATCAGCCGGTGCATCTGAAGATGCGAACCGGACCACTTGTCCAACAGGTCCCACTGAAAGTTCCTCGCATGGAACCTGCCGAAGGGAATGGCTTCGTATGACGCCACCATCTTTCCCAGGACTCGCATGCACTGATGCACAGACACCTGTTTTGGTTTTAAGAGGTCTCTGACCAGAGTCACGAGCTCCTGAGCCTCCTCCGCCGGGAGAAACACCTTCTTCTGGTCCGTGTCCAGAATCATGCCCAGGAAGGGCAGACGCGTCGTAGGAATCAGCTGCGACTTTGGAATATTCAGAATCCAGCCGTGCTGTTGCAACACTTCCTGAGTGTGCTACGCTGATCAGCAACTGCTCTCTGGACCTCGCCTTTATGAGGAGATCGTCCAAGTATGGGATAATTGTGACTCCTTGCTTTCGTAGGAGCACCATCATTTCCGCCATTACCTTGGTAAATATTCTCGGTGCCGTGGACAGACCAAACGGCAACGTCTGGAATTGGTAATGGCAGTCCTGTACCACAAATCTGAGGTACTCCTGATGAGGTGGATAAATGGGGACATGCAGGTAAGCATCCTTTATGTCCAGAGACACCATAAAATCCCCCTCTTCCAGGCTTGCAATTACTGCTCTGAGCGATTCCATCTTGAACTTGAACCTTTTCAGGTAAATGTTCAGGGATTTTAAATTCAATATGGGTCTGACCGAACCGTCCGGTTTCGGTACCACAAACATTGTGGAATAGTAACCCCTTCCCTGTTGAAGGAGGCGAACCTTTACCACCACCTGCTGGAGATATAATTTGTGAATCGCCGCTAACACTATCTCCCTTTCTATGGGGGAAGCTGGCAGGGCCGATTTGAGGAAGCGGTGAGGGGGCATCACTTCGAATTCCAGCTTGTATCCCTGAGACACAATCTGTATAGCCCAGGGATCCACCTGTGAGCGAACCCACTGGTGGCTGAAATTTTGGAGACGCGCCCCCACTGCTCCCGGCTCCACCTGTGGAGCCCCAGCGTCATGCGGTGGATTTAGTGGAAGCCGGGGAGGACTTCTGTTCCTGGGAACTAGCTGTATTGTGCAGCTTCTTTCCTCTACCCCTGCCCCTGGCAAGAAAGGACGCACCTCTGACTTTCTTGCCTCTTTGTGACCGAAAGGACTGCATTTGGTAATACGGTGCTTTCTTAGGCTGTGAGGGAATATAGGGCAAAATATTTGACTTCCCAGCCGTAGCTGTGGAAACTAGGTCCGAGAGACCGTCCCCAAATAATTCCTCACCCTTATAAGGTAAAACCTCCATGTGCTTTTTTGAGTCGGCATCACCTGTCCATTGCAGAGTCCACAGGACCCTTCTGGCAGAAATTGACATTGCATTTATTCTAGAGCCCAGTAGGCAAATGTCCCTCTGGGCATCCCTCATATATAGGACAGCGTCCTTTATATGCCCAGGGTCAGTAAAATAGTATCCTTGTCAAAGGTATCCAGTTCCTCAGACAGAGTATCTGTCCATGCCGCTACAGCACTACACATCCAGGCCGACGCAATTGCCGGCCTCAGTATGGTACCTGAATGTGTATAAACAGACTTCAGGATACCTTCCTGCTTCCTATCCGCAGGATCCTTTAGGGAGGCCGTATCCTGTGACGGCAGGGCCACCTTCTTAGATAAGCGTGTCAAAGCTTTGTCTACCCTAGGGGATGACTCCCAGCGTCACCTGTCCGTTGGCGGGAAAGGATACGCCATAAGCAACCGTTTGGGAATCTGCACTTTCCTATCAGGAGAATCCCAAGCTTTTTCACATAAATCATTTAACTCATGTGAAGGGGGAAAAGTCATCTCTTGCTTTTTCTCCCCATACATATAAACCCTCTTGTCAGGGACAGGGTTTTCCTCGGATATGTGCAATACATCCTTCATTGCTATAATCATGTAGCGGATGGCTTTAGCCATTTTAGGCTGCAACTTTGCATCATCGCCATAGACACTGGAGTCAGAGTCCGTGTCGATATCCATGTCAACAATCTGGGATAGTGGGCGCTTCTGAGACCCTGACGGCCTCTGCGCTGTAGGATCAGGCATGGGTTGAGACCCTGACTGTCCCAAGGCTTCAGCTTTATCCAACCTTTTATGCAAGGAGTTTACATTATCATTTAACACCTTCCACATATCCATCCAATCAGGTGTCGGCGCCGTCGGCGGAGACACCACATTCAACTGCACCTGCTCTGCTTCCACATAGCCTTCCTCGTCAAACATGTCGACACAATCGTACCGACACACCACACACACAGGGGATGCTCTATTTGAGGACAGAACCCCCACAAGGCCTTTTGGAGAGACAGAGAGAGAGTATGCCAGCACACACCCCAGCGCTATATGACCCAGGAATCACACAGTAACTTAGTGTTTACCCAGTAGCTGCTGTATATACTAATATTGCGCAAAATTTATGTGCCCCCCATCTCTCTTTTTACCCTCTTTCTACCGTGAATCTGCAGGGGAGAGCCTGGGGAGCTTCCTCTCAGCGGAGCTGTGGAGAGAAAATGGCGCTGGTGAGTGCTGAGGAAGAAGCCCCGCCCCCTCAGCGGCTGGCTTCTGTCCCGCGATTTTGTGAAAAATAATGGCGGGGGCTCATGCATATATACAGTGCCCAGCTGTATATATGCTTTCTTTTGCCAGGAGGTACTTAATTGCTGCCCAGGGCCCCCCCCCCCCTTGCGCCCTGCACCCTACAGTGACCGGAGTGTGTGGGTTAGTGTGGGAGCAATGGCGCACAGCTGCAGTGCTGTGCGCTACCTCATATGAAGACAGGAGTCTTCTGCCGCCGATTTTGATGTCTTCTTGCTTCACTCGCCGCCTTCTGTCTTCTGGCTCTGCGAGGGGGACGGCGGCGCGGCTACGGGAACGGACGACCAAGGGTGAGATCCTGTGTTCGATCCCTCTGGAGCTAATGGTGTCCAGTAGCCTAAGAAGCAAGACCTATCCACAGTGAGTAGGTTTGCTTCTCTCCCCTCAGTCCCACGTAGCAGAGAGTCTGTTGCCAGCAGATCTCTCTGAAAATAAAAAATCCTAACAAAATACTTTCTTATTAGCAAGCTCAGGAGAGCTCACTAAAGTGCACCCAGCTCTGACCGGGCACAGATTCTAACTGAGGTCTGGAGGAGGGACATAGAGGGAGGAGCCAGTGCACACCAGTAGTCCTAATTCTTTCTTAGAGTGCCCAGTCTCCTGCGGAGCCCGTCTATTCCCCATGGTCCTTACGGAGTCCCCAGCATCCACTAGGACGTTAGAGAAAAAAAAATATATATATTTATTATGTATTGTGCTGCCATGGCTCTTCCTGCTTCTCCTCCATAGCAGGAAGCAATAACGCAGAGATGTATTAATGTCTTGGCAGCCGGAGAGAAAACTCCCTGCAAGTCCCGCAGCGCATCAGACTAGTGCTCTCTATTCCTCCCGGCCGGCCACAATGCGCTTACGCAAGATGTCGCAAATAAAGGTGAGATCTCATGCGCACTTTGCTCAGATGGACGTGGGCACTGGTTAGTACACATCCCGGCAACTATTCCTGACGATAGGTAAACACCCCCCCCCCCCCCTCCTGATAAGTTATATAAATGTTATATCTTGGAGACAGATACCAGTGTCATATTGTGCTAGATTAAGCGCAATTAACACTTATCGACCAATAATACATTTGCCCCTCAGTCATTTTGACACTTTCATTATTATTTTATATTTTGTCAAAGTTATAGCAGAAAGATCGCCATTTAAACAAGTTATTTACATACTGTAAAGAATACTGTACTAAATCTATTCTGTAGCCTTTTTATACAATCATAATATACAGCAGCAAAAATATCTACACATAATTTAACGGAAAGTAGAGAAGATTTACAATAAATAAATAAACCGGCCTACAGTGCGCTCAGCCCCCAGCCACCTACCTTGCGTCAGAGCCGGTCCCTTACGCCATATTATACAGCAGTGTGTGCAAACACAAAAATAAATACCACGTATACAGAAGACGGCCGTCCATGTCACAATATAGAGGGAAGCCGTTTGCACGGCTGCTCTGTAGAACCACACACGGTGCAGGTCTTCTACCTTCTTCATCAGCGTATGATAAATATACCACAATATTGTTGGCCCTAATTAATAAGCTCAGCTTGTGCTTTGGGGAACGGAGAACTGCAGCATGTTTATAGAGGGGTGAGCGCTGAGCTGGTGGCACTGCAGCCTCTGGACGCTCCTGGTCTGTAAAGCGCTGCAGAATATTTCTGCGCTATATAAATAACTCTAATAAAAAAAAAGTGTAAACCTCTTGTTATCTTCCAGAAGGCAGAACTTCAAGTAACATAGGTCAGAACCTACAGCACCCGATCCATGGGTGCCTGTAATGTCCTCTCCAGCCAGACAAGCAATGCCTGACCCTACTGCACGTGGGTGCACATATCCTGTACGCATAAAGTGCAGACTGTGTCGCCAGGACACGATGAGGCACTCTGACCCAGAGCTAGTGATCTGCAGCAACGTTACGTAGCTCCTGCGTCACTTATACACGCAGAGGAAGAACCCGGCCAGCAGGGGGAGTAAGTTCAGCATTAGAAGCCACAGGGTCACTACCAGGTTTGAAGACCGAGAACAGACATCTGAAATAAAAGGTGGAGAGAGGAGGTTACACGATGGGGGTCTTACAGACTGGAGACTTGAATGCAGTAGTCCCAGCTAATCCCCTTTAAAAATGAATGGGTCCCCCTTTCGCACACCCACAAACTGCATTCCCCCCACCCCCCGAGCTACCCTGTGAATAGTGTCTCAGTCCCCTCTTCTTAAAGTTCTTCTATTCCAGAATAAGTATAACTACATTTAATAAAATAGAATAAATAGAAATTCACCCCCACTGGAACAGACTTTGCTATGTATCTTGCCACGCCATGCACTCTGCGGTGAAGAATTGTACAATTAAAGTACGCGCACACACTACAATCCGATTGGAGGAGTGAGAATTTCATTTGGAAGAATTTGCCGCGATATTGCAGCATGCATGGGATAAAAATTGCTATAATCCCAGATTAAAATCCTCTCAAAGATGATCACGGTCATCGTCCTCCTTCACTGGTGTCTAGTTGTCATTCATTTTT
The DNA here is from genome assembly GCF_028390025.1 of Pseudophryne corroboree. Lineage (NCBI taxonomy): Eukaryota > Metazoa > Chordata > Amphibia > Anura > Myobatrachidae > Pseudophryne > Pseudophryne corroboree. The sequence continues at coordinate 25,814,362 of NC_086450.1, forward strand.
TCTGGGTAGACGTGGCCATGCCGCCATTATTTTGCCATGCTTCCCCAACCACCCTGGTCCCCCACTGTTCTCTACAGCCCCCGGGCCATACTGGTGATTGGCTGCACATGTATAGGGAAGCCTATCTGCAGGAGTGTATATCCTGCTTTCTAACACACAGAACAACTTACCCAAAGGGGTAGATCTGGTCCTGTTGTCTACCGGCGGCTCTCGCTCTGGTGGGCAGAAGTCACAGAAGTCTGAGCATGGCGGGCATATTAGGTTTCCTTCATAAAACCAGCCATTGATCTGGGTGCTGACTGTAAGTACCTGCCCTGCCCTGGTGCACAGGTAGGGGTACTCTTCCACCCAGATGTGCAGGCCGTCCGGGGAGCAGCCGACCTGTAGGGGAAACATGGAGAGGATAACATTACTGCCGAGACCCCTGCAGTCTGCAAGTTATGTCATTTATTGGAGTACACAAATTGGCCCGAAATACACACAATAAGATCACACACACACACACACACACACACACACACACACACACACACACACACAGACACACACACACACACACACACACACACACACACACACGAATTTACCCACTGGCTACAACAATGCCTGCAAATAAAAATGAAACCCGTCCAATTCGGTCTGTTCATCCCATTTACGTTCATATTCCCACCTTTGCATTGCGGCTTGTTCAGATTTCAGCTCGTACAAATCACATCCGCCTACGTGAACAAGTCAATTCACCACTATGGGCCTGTATGGTGTACATCAGTGGATCTCAACGGCGGACCTCAAGTACCCCCAACAGTTCATGTTTTCCAGGTCTCCTCACAGGATTGAAAGTGAAATAATTTGCTCCACCTGTGGGTCTTTTAAAATGTGTCAGTGAGTAATTAATACACCTGTGCACCAGCTAGGTGACCTGGAAAACATGAACTGTTGGGGGTACTTGAGGACCACGGTTGAGAACCACTGGTGTACATGAACACTTACATAAGGGCAATTCTGTATTTTCCCATTCATGGCAATGGCCCATTTATTCCAACTGAGGTGTGCTTCACATGTATCCTGGTGAAATGATGCACTGCTACCATAATCCACTTGTGAGGCCGCATGGAGGTTTCCCCATTTATTTCTGTAGTCTGACCAATTCCATGGGGTTTCCAGAGTTTCCCCCCAAGGGCTGCAATGTGATTGGCTGGCTGTGAGTGGGAGTGCCTGGGACATTTTGCTACGGTAGGGATCACTGTGATTGGAGGGTAAACAAGTTAGCAGTGCATCATTTCACCAGGATACATGTGAAGGGTTCCGGTATGAATGGTCGACCATGTTATGGTCGACAGTCATTAGGTCGACCACTATTGGTCGACATTGACATGGTCGACATGGACACATGAAAATGGTCGACACATGAAAGGTCGACATATGAAAAAGTCGACATGAGTTTTTTTACTTTTTTTGGTGTCGTTTTTTGCGTAAAGTGACTGGGAACCCCAATTAGTGCACCGCGTCCCCTCGCATGGCTCGCTTCGCTCGCCATGCTTCGGGCATGGTGCCTTCGCTTCGCTCGGCACACTTTACCGTTCCAATCGTAGTCCATGTGGATCGTAAAGTATGGAAAAGTTCCCCAAAAGAAAAAAAAGTTAAAAAACTCATGTCGACCTTTCATGTGTCGACCATTTTCATGTGTCGACCATGTCAATGTCGACCAATAGTGGTCGACCTAATGACTGTCGACCATAACATGGTCGACCATGTGAACGGATATCGTGGATTATACCAACAACGGATATATCACACGCACACGGCTTATTACATGTGTGTGTACACGCACAGCGTTTACATATGATCACACACGCATTTTGCAGGGTTATTGGAGAACTATGATGCAATCAGAATAAGGTCACACAGCTTTTTACTATGGCCCCAACTTTTTACATTCAGTTTGAAAATTGGCTTCATTTCTAGCAGCTTTCAGTAAGGAGAAATCGCAGCTTTTAATTGCACCTCCAGTTCTAAATTATCATAATGTAAAATTGTCAGGATATAATGCAGCATCTCCTAATGTATAATAATGTATTTATAAGGTGTTTATATAGTGACGTGTCCAATAAAGACACTTCATTATTCATATCATATTCACTAAAAGGCAGAGAAATCAGTGTAACTGCCCTGGGACAGGTAGGTGGAGGTGTAAATGATGTGAGACAGGTAGGTGTAAATGATGTGAGACAGGTACGTGGAGGTGTAAATGATGTGAGACAGGTACGTGGAGGTGTAAATGATGTGGGACAGGTAGGTGTAAATGATGTGAGACAGGTACGTGGAGGTGTAAATGATGTGGGACAGGTATGTGGAGGTGTAAATGATGTGAGACAGGTACGTGGAGGTGTAAATGATGCGAGACAGATAGGTGGAGGTGTAAATGATGTGAGACAGGTACGTGGAGGTGTAAATGATGTGAGACAGGTAGGTAGAGGTGTAAGTGATGTGGGACAGATAGGTGGAGGTGTAAATGATGTGAGACAGGTACGTGGAGGTGTAAATGATGTGAGACAGGTACGTGGAGGTGTAAATGATGTGAGACAGGTACGTGGATGTGTAAATGATGCGAGACAGATAGGTGGAGGTGTAAATGATGTGAGACAGGTACGTGGAGGTGTAAATGATGTGAGACAGGTACGTGGAGGTGTAAATGATGTGAGACAGGTACGTGGAGGTGTAAATGATGTGAGACAGGTACGTGGATGTGTAAATGATGCGAGACAGATAGGTGGAGGTGTAAATGATGTGAGACAGGTACGTGGAGGTGTAAATGATGTGAGACAGGTACGTGGAGGTGTAAATGATGTGAGACAGGTACGTGGAGGTGTAAATGATGTGGGACAGGTATGTGGAGGTGTAAATGATGTGGGACAGGTATGTGGAGGTGTAAATGATGTGAGACAGGTACGTGGAGGTGTAAATGATGTGAGACAGGTACGTGGAGGTGTAAATGATGTGAGACAGGTACGTGGAGGTGTAAATGATGTGAGACAGGTACGTGGAGGTGTAAATGATGCGAGACAGGTACGTGGAGGTGTAAATGATGCGAGACAGGTACGTGGAGGTGTAAATGATGTGAGACAGGTAGGTTGAGGTGTAAATTATGTGAGACAGGTAGGTGGAGGTGTAAATGATGTGAGACAGGTACGTGGAGGTGTAAATGATGTGAGACAGGTACGTGGAGGTGTAAATGATGCGAGACAGGTATGTGGAGGTGTAAATGATGCGAGACAGGTACGTGGAGGTGTAAATGATGTGAGACAGGTAGGTTGAGGTGTAAATTATGTGAGACAGGTAGGTGGAGGTGTAAATGATGTTGGAAAGGTAAGTAGAGGTGTAAATGATGCAGGGACAGGTAGGTGGAGGTGTAAATGATGCAGGGCAGGTAAGTGGAGACATGAATGATGGGACATGTATGTTGATGTGTGGTACGGGTGTAACTGTTGGAGACAGGAGCTGCAAGTAGTTTTCCAAATTTTTCCACCTGTATAAACACAATATAAAGGATGTTCTACACTAGGGGTGAGCAACGTGCAGCCCGCGAACCGATTCTGCCTGGCCCCGCTGTCCCACACCAGTGTGCAATGACAAGCGGCCCGACTGGCTGAGCCGCTCGTCATTGCGCTACATAGCTCCCAGACGCGGCGCCGCAGAGGAAATCCCGGTCACGTCACAGGGTCTGCTGACCGGGATTTCCACTGTGACGTCAGGCGCAGGGCGGCACAGGGGGCGCGGCCATGGCAGGAGTGGGCAGCAGGGACTCCGTGCGGCACAGCGGGCATCTGGCAGCGGATCTGCTACTGTGAAAAAAGGTAAAGGGATCTGTGCTTAAGTTTAAAAGCTGCTATATAGGATCAGGGTAGGGACTGCTATACGGGTTTAGGAGAGGGGGGGGAGGGAGGTAGAGACTGCTATATGGGTTTAGGGGAGGGGGGGGGAAGGGAGGTAGGGACTGCTATACAGGTTTAGGGGGGGGGGGGGTAGGGACTGCTATACGGGTTTAGGGGAGGGGGGGAAGGGAGGTAGGGACTGCTATACGGGTTTAGGGGAGGGGGGTAGGGACTGCTATACGGGTTTAGGGGAGGGAGGTAGGGACTGCTATATGGGTTTAGGGGAGGGGGGGGAGGTAGGGACTGCTATATGGGTTTAGGGGGAGGGAGGTAGGGACTGCTATATGGGTTTAGGGGAGGGGGGGGAAGGGAGGTAGGGACTGCTATACGGGTTTAGGGGAGGGGGGGGGGAAGGGAGGTAGGGACTGCTATACTGGATTAGGGGGGGGAGGGGACTGCTATATGGGTTTAGGGGAGGGGGGGAGGTAGGTAGGGACTGCTATATGGGTTTAGGGGAGGGGGGGGGGGGAGTTAGGGACTGCTATACAAGTTTAGGGGAGGGGGGGGGAAGAGGGAGGTAGGGACTGCTATACGGGATTAGGGGGCGGGGGTAGGGACTGCTATAC